>NW_022995380.1:11602616-12274987 GCF_004354385.1 Drosophila innubila
TGCGAAAGATGGGCAGACTGGCAAATTTGCGTAGAACCCCTAGAAAAATATATAATTGGAAATCTTCTTATTTAACTCCAATCAGTATTACTTACATCCCACTTTGGCGGCCATGCCCAGAACAAATATGCCCAGACCAAATGCCCACAGATTGCGCTGAAGTCCCGCATAGATTGCACCCCATATTCTTGGGGTTTCGGCGTAGTAATGCTGATATATTGGATGAGCCGTAAAGAGCCAAAGAATGCCCAATGGGATCAGGCTGAACCAAAGAATTTGAAAGCCAATTCGCTCACGCAGCTTGTACTGGCTTTGAGACACCTGGTCGTAGGCCAAGGCGGCGAGAACTCCGCAGAAATATGAGCCGAAATTCATGTGAAACGATGTGTAGAACTCCGTAAACTGGCGATCTCCTATAAACGAATCCTTTTGGGTTCTGTGGATGGATTATCATTTTAGACTCACTCTACTAGTTACTTACTTAGCTACTTACTGTGGTGAGGGCAAGAAGATGGGGTAGTACTCCATAACGTAGGTCAACACAATGGGCAAAACCATAAAGATGCCCAGCACAAAGGCATAGAGCTGCTTGCTCCACTTCCCAAAACGATGTCCAAGAATCAATACCAATAAACTTAGAGCAAATGATTGTGTATCGGCTGCCAGATACCAACCTTGGAGCAGGCACTATAAATGGATCAAGTTGATCAACTGGAAACATTCTGAGCCAGGATTCGACTTACACGTTCATCGGTGCGCACAATATTGTTGATGAAGAGCAGATTGGTCCACCAGTTCTTGCGGCAGGCGAGCTGTTCCCGCTCGTAGATGTGTCGCCAGAGTGGACCACCGGCATTCTCAAAGTAAACGCCGCTCAGCAACAGCACAAAGGCATAGGGCAGCGTCAGGCGTATATATCGAAACACATTGAACTTGACAAAGAGACCGGCGTACTTGGTCACATTCCAAGTGCTCTTTTTGTGGTCGTCGTCCATATATGCACGGGTCACTGCCAGCCAGTTGATGGTGAGCAACAAACCGCTGATCACAAAGAACGTGACGGTTATCAGCGATCCAGAAATCAGCAGTGTTCCAGCAGGTGTATGTAATAATCTCTCCGGATCTTGGGGATTACTGATGGCTCCTTCATATATTACCCAATTGGTGTGCGCAAAGATCACCAAAAACATGGCAAAGAACTTGAAACAATCGAGAAAACGTAACTCGCGTCCGATCTTGCCATTCGGCTCCTGATTTAATCTATACCAATTTCGGGCTATCGACCAAGTGAGCAGCAGACGTGTAGCCAGACTTTGTGGAGGGGTCTTGTAATGATCGCGCTCCTTGAGCATTTTGTCATGACGGCGACGCTTCAAATGCAAGTCGATTAAGCTGCTTATACAGACCAAGGAGACGAGCGCACAGAGCACCACATAGAAGGTCATATTCCAGGCAATATCTGTTGAAAAAAAAAGAAAAAAAAATTGAAATCGGCTGAGTGTGACACTCCACTAAACACTGTTAAGCAAAAGCACAAAAGTGTCTGAGCAATAACAATTTAGAATAAAACTTTTATACAAAATAAGTGTAGTAGTATTTTTCTTTTGTGGAGGAATTTTGCTATTTAATGTCGTACACACACAAACATACCTTCTTCGATGACCTTGCCGGAAGTATCAGATGTATCACAATACTCGACAACGCTTTTGGCACGGACTCCATAACCTCGTCTCTCCAAGCGCCAGTTGATGCAGTCGTTACTTGGTCCATTGTAAAGCGCCCGATTGCCAGCCTCCATGGCAAACAGTTCCAGATAGACGTTCACCTGTAGAGAGCAATTAAAATGCATAATGAAATTGCTATCGAATTGGCCATTAAATGTCACAGCCTTGGCCTTCAATAGAAAATGCATCTTGAATGCTCCAATTTGAATATTTGCATCTGTTTATTTTGTGTTGCTTTTGTTTTGGCCACAATTAAAATCAACACGATCTGTCTTTTTGTGTAACTCACAAAATGTTCAAACCCATTTCGTTGACTATCTGCATCATCTGTTCCACCTACTGACATCAGTCAGTCAGTGGGTTTTCCTCGCTCGCATAATTTATGTATGCAGCGGACGCGCCTAAATTAAGCGACTTGCGTATTTCCGATTAGCTAGTTAAACCAACAGGGTAATTCAATAAGTAAAGAGGCTAGTATTTGAGTTGGTGAATTTCTGGACAATTTCTACACTTGTCTCCCAAGTTAAGACTCTCTAATATAGGAGCTGAGTCTGAGCTAAGCTTCAATCGAGTTGAATAAACTGTGAACCATTTGAAAACCTTTCCATTATTGTTTGTTAAAGGCGTACTTTAACTATGTTATGCAGTTTGCAACTTTCGTAACACCTCTGGTAACTAAAAGGTTGTGGTATATTCTAAGTTCACTTTAAAATATTTTTTGGATTATAAATAAATACTTATAATTAACATATGCTATGCTTTAAAAAAACTAAGCCCGATGTCTCGTTCAGTATCGTTTTATAGCTTTGATATTTAAAATAAATCTAAGTATATTTGATGTACATATTACTTTATAATCTTCACATGCAAAACTATGCCTTATATATTTGTAGCCTAATAATAAATGAGCTTTAATTTATATATTATTATAATTTGCTATTAAAGCTGGAGTTATTTTTCCAAGTATTTTTAAGTTCAATGTCCTCTTGCGTACGTTTAAAATAATTTTTGCTAATTTAAAAGAGTAACAGAAATTCGTTGAGTTCAAATGTAGCTATTCTTCTCTGTTTGTTTTCATTTCTTATTCGCATTTGTATTGGCTTTTATTGTTGTTAGCTTAAACATTTATATTTTTCATTCACCACTTTATTTTCGATCGTTTGGTTTTAGTTTTGTTTTATTTGTTGTTGTCGAAGATTTGGAAATCATTGTTTTTCTTTGAAGTGCAAGTTTTCGGTTAAGCAAAGGCGTTAAATTGAATTAAATTGTGTGCTATCTGTGAATGCATTGAAAAGCGAGTTTTAAATTTATTTTATGATCTGCGATTTTCATATAGTTGTGTTAATCAAATCTGACCAAGAATGCCATTGAGGCTTCAAAGCAAGGTGACGCACATAATTTGGGTGTTATCAATCATGTTATTAAATTATGAGGAAAACTGTGATACCCTTTTTGTGTTAGGTATCCTGTAAAATAATAAATATATATTTATAGCTAAAAAAAAAAAATAAAATTTGATTTCTCGAATTACAATAATGTTATATTGTATCGCAAAAGAAAAACTAATTTTTTAGTTAATTGAAAAAATATTTTTTTTTGTCATATTATTTTAGAAATCAAAGCCGTTCGTTGCAATCCCTTTTGTTAACAGATTCATTAAGGACAGGAAAATTGAAAGTACTTATGTAGTTACCTTGGGATTATCGGTTAGGATGCCAGCCTGCAATTGCTTCCTGATTTCAGGGTCTAGTGTCGCCAGCTCCGCCTCGCATTGGTGCATACAAAGTCCAAAGTAGAGATGACGATGATTAAAGTGATGTCTGTCATACTTGGAGATCTCTTCGATGGCACGCCAAGCAGGTGCTGTGTTATCTGGCTGGACATCGGCACGGACAAAGCAATAGGTCGCTGTCGTACCTTGAAACTCCTGCAGGCAGCGATCGTAGTCATCAAAATCGTAAAGCTGCGGCATCTCGTAGTACTGCGTCACTGATGTTGTTGTAATTTTGAAATGATACGAACAGTGAACATCATTAAGGAAGTCAACGGCATGACTCAGCGATCAGGAGAAGCCGCGAATAAAACAAGTTTCAATGCAATACAATTCTACATATTAGCCAAGAATATGCAACTTAAACTAGTCGTCGAATTGCCCAGGTGAAAGGAAACTCGTTCTCAGAATTAGTCTTAGGACACAAACTTGAACTTGAACTTGCCTCTGAAGTCCTTGAACTTATGCCAAAGAAATGGATGTTATTCACATTCCACATTCGCCAAAGTGTAAAAGTGTAAAAATTTCAGACAAATAATATCGCTTGATATTTGATTTGAAAGCTTCAAATTACTATGCAAATAGTGCAAAGTCATCTTGTTCCTGTCTCAAGTACTTAACTCAAGTTTTTCCTTTTTTCTCCCCCATTTTTGTATTTTGGCTGAGTGAATAATTTGTTAACGTTGATTTGCGATGATGTTTATGTTTATTTAATCATGTCAGCTGAAGCTTGTCGACCACTTTCAGAAGATGCGATAATT
The DNA here is from genome assembly GCF_004354385.1 of Drosophila innubila. Classification (NCBI taxonomy): domain Eukaryota; kingdom Metazoa; phylum Arthropoda; class Insecta; order Diptera; family Drosophilidae; genus Drosophila; species Drosophila innubila. The sequence goes on from NW_022995380.1 coordinate 11,606,873, forward strand.
GATTAGAACTCAAAATCTATTGCGTTCATTTTGGGAATTAAACCAAAGAATGATGAAATGTTATTGTTGTCAAACACTTGTTGAAATCTTAAATGCAATTAAAATGCAAATTAATTTCATATATTTGTGTTACAAATTTGTCAAATCATCAAATGTTTATACAAAACTTCAAGTATCTGCGTCAATTCCATTGTCACTGCAGATAAATCATGTTCGAGAATAAAGAATCCCTAACAATTGCATTTTGTGTATTACGAGTATAAAATATAAATAATTCTTTCTTTTTAACTTTTTAAGTTAATGCTTTTACACAGAAAATCAAACATAGAAGATTCGATTTGTTCCTGTTATTTGTGATATAAGGGTATTATTTTCATATAATAGCTAAAGTTATAGCTATAGTTAGTTAACTAGAAGAAATTTAGCAATTTAGCATTTAAATTGATTTGCGCTTCATCTTAAAATATTGTGGGATTTATATCACAGGTGTAATTTTTGTAAAAAAAACTCCCAGGCATTACACAAGGCGTTCAAAATTTTAGTTTACTCTATTGTAATTAGAATCAATTGATGGTTTTGCCGTTCGTTAATTTTTTTATTATTAACAATAAGAATATAATCGAAACTAATCAACGAAATAAAATGAATACTTACTGTTCATCTGAAAACTTTGAACGGCTGCCAGGAGGAGCAGGCTCAAGAAAATGACAGCCTGTAGCTGCAACATATTTGCTTGCCCTTTTTAGCTGTACTCTCGGCTTAAATTTATTGCACTTTTTATTTATTGATTTTTTAACTCTGCGCCACTAAATCTCGCTGCTGGGCAACTAAAAATTTCATCAACGAAACCTGAGCAAAGCCGCTTCAATGCCACTGTTAGGAAATTGCGCTTGCTTTCAATGCACTTTTCCACAAGTCGATGGAAACACTGATTGAACCAAAGCGAAACCGAACAAAATCAAACCGAACCGTGCGCGCCAACGTGCGGGTCGAGAATGAAAATACAAATTGAAAATGAAAATGATGATGCGTGTGTGTAATGATGCTGGGCCCGTTTAAGCGTTGGGATCGTCTCAGAGTTCAGGTTCGCGGATAAGACAGTCAACTAGCCCAGCAAGCAACCAGTCGGTTGCCCTGTCGACAGCATTTCTCGTTATTGACGATTGTTGTGGATGATGTTTCAAAACTCTTCCGATCAAATGCGTTGGAACATGTTCGATGCGCCCACAAGCAGCTGATATATTGGACATTATTACTTACTGTGAAGTTGGCCATAACGTAATACTTACATGTTTTTAGACCTTAAGTATGGTAGGCTCATTATGACCATATTGGGGGCTGGGCTGGAAAAATTATAATATGTTCTGCAACCAAATATGTGCTTAAATTTTAATCAAGTTTTCATTAGATTACGCAGTAGCATGTGTATTTCTTACATCATTTAATAACAACAAACACAAACATGTTATTGTTTTTGTAAAGAATTTTAGTCGTATATCAGCCTGAGGCGCCTAAAAAATGTAAAATAACAGAATGCTTACAACATAATTAAAACAAATAATTGCTTACGAAAGAAAGCAAAAAGCAAACGAAAGACTTAAGCAACGAACTTCTTTTGCAGATTTATACTCTTATACACGTTTACTAGTATTCCATAGATGATTTGACCTTTTCCCTCAATCTTCTTTCAGACAATTGCTTGGCTTAATTAGCCTGTCGGAGGCACGTGCCCGCCTGGATTTGTCCAGCGTTGTGACGCCGCTGCACGTGCGCGATGTGATTGCTGTGCTTACTGAGAGCATAGCCCAGACCCGTCTTGGCGCTGGCCATGCAGATGCCCCGAGCAGTTCCGGCAAGAGCTCGCAGCTCCAGAGTTTTGTTAAATTGATGCAAATGCGATCGGCTGCTTTGGGCCGTCGCATCTTTGAGTACGAGGAGCTCAAGGAGATAGGAACGCGAGCGGGAATCATGACGGGCATCGCGAAGCTGGTCGAAATTGCTAACATGGGCGGCTATTTGCTTAAGAAGGGTGTAAACATGTACGAAGTTGTTCCAGACTGAGCAAATTGATTTGCAAATATTTGACCAAAGCTCGCGGTAAAAGTAATGCATTGACTTTTGCCCAGTTATACAGTGCTTTCAAATCAGTTCAGGCTTTAAACAGCTCAAAATTTAGTTAAAAACTACACCTTCTGTTACCACTATATAAATATTTACAAAATAATCGCTTTGAAAACAATCACGTATACACGGTTTACTTTCTTACGTAGTTCGAGGGCCGTATTAAGAGAATGAAATTGATCATCAAGATATTAAGCAGTTAAGAAAATTTAAATCCGCGAACCAAGCCTGCCAACCCGTTTTTTCTGCGACATGACGATTAAAACAAGTTGGCTGCACTGCTACAACATTTGTAAATCGCAATTTCAGCTATTTTTCGGATCCTTTCCAGCCAGAAACTGCTTAAAGCTGGGTAAATGGTAAATCCTGGCGTTTATAAATACAATAAAGTAATATTATAATAATCATGTAAAATAAATTTAATTAAACTATTTACATTGGTTTCAATTAATACTTTATTCATTTGTATTCATAAAATTACAGAGAATGTATTTCGCTAATTTTTCATATATCCGTATTATCAAATATAAATACATAGTCATACTTAGTTTAAAATCAAATCATTAAATGTCTTTCTTTTTTGTAAGATTTCGTGTATCCCATATTTTGTTTTTTTTTTTTTGTATTCGCTTGGATTGAATGCTTCTCATTTTCGGTACATGTGAGCCTTTAGATTTCTTAATAGTAACTATATATGTATCTTTTGTTTATGGTTCGTTTTCGATTACAGTTCAAGTTCAGCACTACACTCACTACTCGTGGCTTAGCCTACATGGATTAGTTTAAATTGATTTAGAGCTATCTTTTACCGTGCCTTTTAAATCTATTTACAAAACGAGCAAAGAAGCGCCTAAAGATATTCATATATGTGTAAATTTATGTATATGTATTTGCAAGTATAAATTTATTTCAATATTTGGCTTAACTTTTTGCTATCCATCGTCGGTTTAAAATCTTAAATTAAGTCCGAGATTTATGTATTCTATGATTTTAAATTGAGATATTAATTGTTATTATGATGATGGTTATGTCATCAAATTTGCTAAACAAGCATGCACTAATTTCGCAAATATTTTAAGCTAATCAGTCTAAATAAATTAAATAGAAGGCAACAAAATAACAATTTTTTCTAAAAACAAAAAAAAAATAGTCTAATTTGCTGGCTAAATATTTGCTGCTATATTTGTATTTATATCAAAATCAAGTCTAATTGCAATGATTTTTAAGCTTTTATATATTGAGCAAATGTCGAAGTCGAACAGGCATAGATTTTATTTAAAATAGAAACAAAAAATAAATATTAAATTCGATTAACTTATCAAAAGTTTCAATTGGTAACATAAAGTATTTCAGTTGATGCTTACATAAATTAAAGGGTTTCATTATAATACATATTGCACTAAGTGTGGACCTTACATAGCTTGAGAGAGAGTTAAAGGGGAGACATTTGGTAAACGGAATGCTGATGGGCAGTATAAATGTCTAAGATTTTTCACATACTCGGGTAATTGTGGGCTGTAAGAATATTATGTCTATGCTATGGGCTTTGTACTTCAAAATGTGAGCTAGAATGCGATGCACGGAGAGAGCTGTGTAAATAAAGCTAAATAATATGCACTAGTCCGTCATTCAACCTAAACGTTATTCTAACTAAACATCAAATAAAGAATATAAATATATACTTAAGATTTAGAATCGATTGAGATGCAATGAGAACGTAAACGCTATGCTTTCCGGCGGGTTCTACAGTTCACCACGGAAAGTGAGATTATAGGTACGCAGCTCCATGGGTTCTAGCGTGATCTGAGCCAGAGAACGTAACCGATGCGTCTGTTTATGCTGCGACATGCCTGTTAGGCTTGTCGACTCGATGCTGTTTAGCCGCAACTCGCCAAAGCGAACGGCACCAAGGCCGTTGCCCATCTGCGGACACACGCTATTCATGTCCACCTGCTGTGAGCTCACGCTGCAGTCGAAGCCCTGACGGTGCAGCACCAGCAGCGCTGAGGCGGACGGAAACATTTGGAGCTGCGGATCGGAGAGTGTGCGTAATGTGGTCAGATGCACATCGCAGGGCAGCGCTCCACGTGGCAGCAGACGCACCAGCTGATTAAGCGTTGGTTGGGGTTGCTCAAAGTTACTTAAAAAGTAGAGATTCGGCGGGTAGCGCAGCGCATTGGCCATTTGTTGGGCCTGCAAGCTCAACACTTTATAGCTGGGCGGCTTATCGATGTGATGTCCTGACGGCATATCCTCCACGAGCAGCCAGAACTTGTGGCGTGTCAGGCGACTGTCTACAACGCCCTCGCCCATGCCGCGATAGTCATCGTATAGTGTGCGGCGATCCAGCATAACCTCCAGCTGCCCGGGCTCATAGCTGGCTGCGCCTTGGGCGTGTGTGGTAAGCAGTGCTAGTCGCTGACGCGAGTCCTGTAAAAAAGCGCCCGAGGTGATGGGGAAATAGTTACCCTCAATCCCAATAGCTGGCACCTTGATGCGTCTGTTTAAGAAAAATCTTCCGTTAACATCTGCACATATTAAACTCATCTCATATGTAGATAACTTACTCATGATACTGAAAACCATTCTGATCGCTATAGAATACGGGCAACTCCGGCATACTACTAGGCTCAGCGGGCTCCTTGAGGAGATCACGTTGCACTGGCGCTGGCGCAATGTTGTCAATGTTCGTCACGAGTCGCATGAAGAGCTCCGTTTCCCGATTCTTGGGTGGCGGCTCAAAGTCAATGTCATTCTCAATGTAAATCGCTGCATCCAGATGGGTGCGAGTATTGAAAATGCGAACTGTATGTGCCATGAAGGGACCATAGATAACCGTGACATCGCTGGCAATGGGTCCCGAGGTGATTATGATGCGCACATCCTCATACTGCTCCAGTACATCCTTCTCAGCCTCGCTCTGCTCGGGATCCGTTTTGAACAGATAGGCGCCCGAATGGAACTGGGCACTCCGATACGCTGCAAATTTGATGGCACACTGCATTGGCTGCAGCAACTGTTGCTTTTTGTTCTTTCTGGTGATGGTCTTGAGGAAACCAGTCTTCTCATCGAACAGCAATCGCATGCTGGGATTTTCCAATTGAATATCACCTGCAAAATTTAATAAGTCAGTCAGTTTTATATATTTACATTGATGATATTACTTTTTGCTTACCTGCTGGCTTGGCGCGCGCTTCAAAGACAACAACACTGGGTATTGTGGGCGTGGCAGTGCCTGATCCCGCCTCAGCCGCATTTGGTTTATCCGTACAATCATCGCAGTAAACGGTGGCAATATTTCGCTTGTAGTTGAACTCATCCACCTGAACGCGATAGGTGGTCAACGACAGCGGCTCCAACTCGGCCACAAAGAGGACTTCAAACTGATGCCTGGAGGTGCGAATGCGACCAGCGCTGGCAGTTCCAGCAGTTAACATATCATTGTATGCCTGCTCATAGACATCTGTAATATTCCAGACGGGATTGATTTGTATGTGCTTTAATTCGACGCCCTGATCGTTAAAGATTCGCACATTTGGATGCTGGACCCGTAGCGTGACAATTTCAATGCGCTTCTGGGCAAGGGAATTATAAACTACAAAACTGGCCTCGGCATTTTTAAGCGGTGTTGAGGCTGCTCCTCCAGCTGCAGGTCCAGTTCCAGCTGTCGCTGTGGTGGCTTCATCGCTACCAATGGAGCCCGGACTGACCAGCTGAATGGGCATTTTACGTGGCAATTTGCTAAAGTTGTCCCGCTCATATTCATTGAGCAGAAATCCATGATTGTGGGAGCTGCCATTTTGGAGCAACAGCTCAATGCACGCCTCCTGCATTCGGATCATGTTTTGGGTGCTGTCGAACAAGCGCATCGCATAATCCCGCATCACTGCCGCCTTGGAAGTGCCCGTGATGGCATCGTGATGCTGAAACAGTCCCAGATTGCGTCTGGCATGTATGATCTGCTCATAGTTCTTCTCATATATTTTTATCGAATCCTCGTGCTTTGCCTGACGTGCCGTATTGTATGCAATCGTGAAGATTATTTCGGCGGCACGCAAATTATGCTCCAAATCGGAGCTGAGTAGCTTGTAAAAGGGACGGGTGGTGAAATAGCCCGACCAGTAGGCGGGTCTGCCCTCCGAGAAGATGTCCGAGTAGACAAAGAAGTCACCCTTGAAGCTGGGGAACGCCTTGGCGCCCATGCGCTGTCGTATCGCCTTGAAGTAATCACTGGGCGTGCCAAATTTAATGTCCACATTGTACAGTCGCTTGTTCGCCATAATGTGACTGATGAGCTTCTTGTAGTTGTGATACTGCTGATCAACCTCACGCTCCTTGTTGTAGCGGAAATCATCGCCGACGGGTATCAGCGCCACATTGTGTGGAAACAAGGAGGCGGTACGAGCATATTGCTCCAGCAGTAACTGCGCCTTCTCCTCCACATTGTCGTCCGTGATGTATTGCGCTTTCAGCGAGTATTCCGTGTACTCGCCGGGTATTTTGCGAAAATCAAAATTAAGGCATATGGAGGGATGGGGACCGCAGGAGCCCTTGATCGAATAGATGTCGAAGGGCATGTTGTGGGTTAGCAATTTGCCCTGACCCTTGGCTGACCGCCAATATGGTGTCCATATGAAATCACCGCTCTGCTGTCGAGCGAACCATTCTTTCCATGCGTAGTGGATGCGCTGTATGATGGTTCCCTCAAATTGGGCTCCCGATAGCAGGTAAGGCACCGTACTGCCATGTCCAAAAGGATCTATGGACCATCCCACCTTGGGCGTGACATTTAAATTGTTTTTCAGCCATTGGTGACCTTCGATAAGTTGATCCAGCATGGGATAAATGTGTACGTTTGCTTCATCTGTCATTACCCAACCTCCGGTGGTGATCTCAATGCGGCCAGTGTTAACCAGATGCTTTAGCGCCCGCTGCTTGGTGGGATGTGCCTGATCCCACCACAGCTGTAGAAAACTAATCTCTGACCAGATGAATGTCATGTCCTTATACTGTTGCATTTTGGTGACCAGCAAATTGAGAATCTGTCGTGAATCCATTTGGAAATAGTCAAAGAACGTCTTCAGCCAGCCGGGATCATTATGAGAATGTGGCACCACAATGACCTTCAATGGTGGACGTTGTTTGTCCTTCTTCTGCGCCTCATAGCGCTCCTCAAAGCCGCGATCCCAGTACTCCTTGGAGCGCATCCATTCGGGCTGTGAAAAAGAATAAATGTTAAAAATTGATCATTTTCAAATTAAGTGTATCATATTTTTAATCTTAATTTACCACCACACCCACAGTTTTTGTGGTAATTAACGTTATCTATTAATATTATCTATCATCTCACTTAACTGCAGCAAGATCGGACAATTAGAACGGGAGTAATAGCTAACCAAAGTTATTAATAAAGTTATTATTTCAATACATTCACCTAAAAGTATGCAGTAGTTTTTATTAGGCAGTAATTTTTTTAAAGAACTTTTATATATATTAAAATAAGTAACGGGTATCCTATGTTCGGAATCTCCTTTCCCACTTGCTTAAATTTAAATTTAAAAACAATTGTAATATACAAAATATAAATAAAATAATACCCTAAGACCAATTTTGAAGAAACGTGATTCTTAAAGTAACCAATCAAATGGAAGTATTATCTGCAATCCTACCTGGAAATCAAATCTGCTGTGCTCCTCCGCTGCCGTTATGTTGGTTTGACTCTGTAGTAGCATGTAGCACTTGTCACCCCAGTTGACATTCCGCTGCGACTCCAGTTCACCATCAGTCTGAAGATTATCATGCTCCGCAGCTGCTGATTCTTGCAAGGTTGCATGGTGATTCTGGTGCTGCTGCTGATGATGTTGCTGATGATGTTGAGAGGCACTGCCTCCGCCCACACTAAAGCCACTTAATGCCGCCGCAGATGGCACCTGCTTACGTGCCATGCTCACAGGCAATCCAATTGTATTTGCATCCGGAATGTGAGTCGGATTTGGTTGGCCAATTGATATATAATACAGGCAGAGCAAGATCGTCACAAATGCCGATAACAGGCCAATGCATCGCGCCGATCCGCGTCTCAATAACTTGAACGACATCGTGTGTTTATCCGGATTTCTCTGGTTTAGACTTGCCTCTGTCGTTGTCGGTTTTTAAGTTTATCTCTCTGGATAGTTTTGGTTATCAGTTCTTCTGCTCAGCTGTACATCTATGTTTAAAAAAAGGGAAAAGTTTAGCATATTCATATTTTATTAAATGCACCATTTAGACATTTATTGGGTGTTTCAAATTTTACTCAATTTCATATGCCATAATTAGTAATTTCTTTAATTTTTTGTTTAAATTTAATAGTTATTGTTTATCATGTTTGTTGTATAACTTGTCACAAAAAGGTATTTCCACCTAATAGTTTATGCACTTAGTCATTCCATGGTATTTTCAACTGAGTTCTGTGCGAGTTAAAATACTAGGAAATCATTGCACACTTATTCACACGTTCAAAAAACGAATCAAAATTTCAGTTAGTTGATGTTCATTCCATAAATTTAAGATGTTGCCGCTCTTTTGTGCTGCTTGTGCTATGCGGGCTCTGTATTTTGAAATCAAGTGCTGTAATATTTCACATCACATTGAATATTTCATGCAGACAATAAGCGAGTGAACTGTAAGTACATTGAGGACGAGACGCTGGAGGACGAGCAGCCGCATATGCAGGATATGCCGAAGGGCAAGGAGCGATGCTTGCAAAAATTTAATTAAGGCACATCCCGAAAATGCTTTGCATGTCTGCCACGGATATTGTGCATACATGTGGAACAGCAGTTCAAGGGGAGGGATAGAAGAGGGGCAGGGAGTGAGGAGGAAGTGGCTTTGAGACTGCGCATTTGTCGAATGAGTAAAATCACCAATTTGCAATTCCTTAAATTCCAAACACACACAGAGATAACAAACTGCATATTTGCATTAATTAAAGTGCAAATGATTCAATTAATTACATAATTATTCGAAATTACAGAATCAAACACAGTAGGTGCCAGTGTCAGTAATAATAATAATTTCTGTGTGACTTTTCTCTCTGAACATTTTACAGAAAATGTTGAAAAGTCAAGACAAACATATTACTTTGCCCTAGACGAACTAACGAACCCAAATAACCAAAAGTTGCCGAAAGCAAATAAGAATGCTGCTGACGAGAGTATTTGACGACGATATACCCTAACATATTTGGACTTACATTAATAAATCACGGAAAAATAAAAAAAACATATAGTCCTTTAACTTAAAGGTTTTTGAGTTCTTGTAAAAGGGACGTCAATTAAAATAAAGTTATTGGGAAACTAAGTATCAAGTTATGTTTTTTTTATAGCGATATTTACGATGAAGTCATCGACTCGACGCTGATATATATGTATTTATGAAATCGAAATTGCTTTGACTGTTACATTCATTTGCTATAGAAACCACTTTTTTTCTATGGGTTTAGGGTATAAAAAGAAAGCTTTAAACTCAATCAAAAACTCTATAGAAGCATGCAAAAAGTTTGTTCAACTTTTTGCAATGATGAAATAAATGCATTTGCTAGTTTGGTTTAAATTGCTGACTCTGCTTGGTCGGAGCACAGTGCGTATGTATGATGTGGTAAAATTGCAACATGCATGAAAATGAAAAAACAAATTATTTAATATGGCAGAAAAAAGTGTTAGTTTCAAAGTGCATTTGTCATTTCACATTTCTCTTGTGATAAAATCAGCAAATTAGTGATGCATTTAAATTAATCAAAATTTAAAAGCGTTATGACCTATGCAGCTCGGAGCTTAAGTGTTTGAAGTGGCACCTCCCCACCTTCTGTGCCTGGTTGCCAATGCTTCAATTAGTCTCACACACTGTCACATTTACACACACATACACAGCCAGACAAACCACATAAAGCTTAGGCTGGAGCAGTTCCTCGCATGCTAATCAGTGGCCATTAAGTGACGCTTCCCCTCTGCCAGCGGTAGCTGTGGCAGGCACCTGTCACCGGCAACATGCAAATGTGCTCCCCTCTCGACACGTTCACTAGTTGATTTAAACGTTTCACCCTCTTTCTCTCCACAGTCATCGCCATCCCATCTACAAATGCACGTCACAATGTGCGCAGCGTAAAAAGTGTAAAGTTAAACTAATGCTTAAGCTCATTAGAACTGCGTAAAGGGGGAAGCCAAGGGGATTGAGGCAGAGAACTGGAACTGAAACTGCGCGTGCTACACTCCAGTTGGGAACTTTTTTCTTGATATTCCCAGCCGGCACATTGCATGACTTTTTGCAAAATCTTAACGTTTGAATTACGGCTCTCTCAAGACACGTTTTTCATTTTCTGTTAGTGAAAATCGTTTAACAACTGTTGTCAAGTATCTTTCAATGGGGCTTTTATAAATATTATCATTTGCCTATATGCAAATAGTGAACACAACCCATTCCTTATCGACTGTTTTTATGAAATTTTAATACAAACCTCTACTATCTTAGCAGTTGTGACTTTATTACATTTATTTATAATTCTATTTTATATATTCTATAATTGCAAAGTTCTTCTTAAAGATTAATAAAAATTGTATCATTAATTTAATTAGAGCTTAAGATTTTATGCAATGTTGAAGCTTGATGTAAAGAAACCTTAATTTTATTTCATCATTAGTTTTCAATGAAACAGTTTACTTTATCAACAAAACTTCCGCAAGCCCAAAATTCACTTATCAATTACAAAAGTTGCTATCTTAAAGCGAAATATAAAGCAAGCCCATAAAGTTTATGTTGATACAATTTCCTACAGTCAACAAGTTCCCGTTCCTGCTCAAACCTTTGCCCAAAAGTGATTTACAATTTCCGGACAAACAATAGATTTTAATTTGATACACTTGCCTCCGTCTTGGAACATAATGTTTTCATGTTTCCGTATTTAAGCTTCAGTTGGGAGGCGTCAACTCAGCCAGTTTAAAAATTGACCATTTCCATAGCGCTATTCAATTCAAACTGTTCACAAGTTTGTTAATCGAACTGTCTGTACATATCAAGCAGTCGAGATATTAGTTACTTGGAATAGCAAAAAGTTTTTGGCAAATTTGATTTCACCGTAAATTGCAGTAGCCGGGGGACAGACAGTTCCTTTCAGGATCCCGTCCGGTTGCTGTCCTTTTGACTTTTTGACATGTTGCCCGGTTCGTCGGGCTTTTCTGCACAATATGCGAGTAATTTCAACTCGGAACCGTTTCTGGTTCACATTTTTCCTCGTTTGTTGTTGTTGTTCTCAACACAGTTTGCATGTGTTCCCAACAATAACAACAACAACAATGCGAAACCCAAGTCAAAAGTCGTAAAGTTTTGCCGCCTGTCATTGGTGCTGAGTTAGCTTTTGTTTTTTGTGGCAACAAAGTCGTCGTTTTGTTGCTCAAATTTCGCATATGTTGTTGTAGTTGTAGTTGTTGTTTAACCTACACAAACACACAAACACTTCAATTCAAATGCAATTATTGCTTTTGTTTTTGTTTTTTTTTTTTTGCTGCAACCCGAATAAATTTGGAGATTTTTGTTCTTTTTTTTTGGTGATGGCTTTCAGTAAAAGTTTCGGAAAGCACTCGAATTCAATTTATAACTTTGTTTATCAGAGTTCTGAGTGTTGTGCACTATAAATTGTTGTTGTTGTTTTTGTTGTGGTACTTTGTTATTTTGCGGGCCACCAAATTTTGCAATAAATTCAAATTAAAGTTGATTTCGTTGGAGGAATTTGTTCTTTTTGGTTTCCTATTTAATGCATAGATCACCGTTGTTATTTAGTCTGACAACAATAAAAGATTGATGTGAGTTTTGCTGAAATTAACTACTACTGCTACACATTTATTAACTACCCGCGACTTTGACCGTTTTATTGGAACTTGTACAATATACAAATTAATAAATTGTTTATTGATTTTGGATTTTAGCCCTGCCCTAAGACTGCATAGAAAACTAAAAGACTCGTTTATAGGTATAAGAATGTTATTAAGTAAATTTTAACAGTTGCAATTCTAACTAAAATGAGATCAAGTAGTTGAAGACTTTAAAAAAGTGTTAACAAAAACATCATTTGACATTAATCAATTGCAGCTGCTGTGAAAAGCCACAACAAAGTTTCCGGCGGAAAGACAGCGGAAATTCGTTTGGAACTCTGTGGTGAATTGAAGGGCTCTGCTGTTGACACCAGACACAATGGCACTCCGAACTTGTAGAAAGTTCAACATTTTAATTAAACAAAGCACTGAACCACTGAAAAGGAACAGAGGCCAACCTGAGGCAGAGAGAGAAGCAGCGAAACCGGGAATAATACTAAAGATAGTTGTTGATAGCACCGCGCTCTTAACTATGACAATTTTAATGGGGCCACCTGGGCATGAGTAATGGGTACTCTCAGTGGAGCGTATGACGAGCGGTTTGGCGTGTGGCCCGTTGTAGGCCATTAGTGCAGGCAACGAACCAACAAACAAGCTAAAACAACAAACAACAACACTTCATAAGACAAAACTAAGCAGTACAAGTTTTAACTAACTTAAGTTAAATATTAAATTTATTACGAAGCTTTAAATATAAACTTAATTATCTCACACGGAAAATTTAACTCTATTGCTGCTTACTTAATGTTTTCAGCCCATTAAAGATAATCTGCATCATGTTAGACAAACTCTTTGGCACCCACCCACATCAACTAAAGTTTTGTAGTGAAACAAGAGCAGCAACTACAATTCAAACTGTTTTATGTCGATGTCAGTTGCAATCGAGCCAAAAAGCGGATTAAACTAGCTAAACGGCAACAACAACAACTGCGTCGAGGGAACTAAAAGTAGTTAGAGAAGCACACACAGATACAGATACAGATACACATAAATAAAGATACAAGAACAAGTCACAACAGAAACCAAGAGCAGTTATTCATTTTTATAGCACCGCTTGTGACATATAAAGAACAACAACAACAATAAAAGCAGCGACACAACTTCGACATATGATCCACCACAGTAATACACTGCGAGAAATTGATGATATGATAAAACTTTAAGATAACATTTTAATTTAAGCACAATTTAAAAATGTATAAACATCAAGGCTGCAAACCTCAAAAATTCTGTTAAAGGTTCGGGTCGGCGGTTCGAACCATAGAGCAAGACATCGGTTTTGATGATAATTAAAATTTATTTAAAGATTTAAATATGACTTATTTTAGTCTGAAGTCTCAAATAATTGCGTAATATTAGAAAGCCAAATTAAATTTATGCAATTATTTTTTTTTTCGAGCCGAACCTTTTATTTTAGAAAGCGGTTCGGTGCGGGTTCGCGAAGTAAATAATTCAAAGGGTTCGGTTCATGATCCGGTTCAGGCTACTTGCAAATCCGAGCCGAACCGGTTCTAAGAGGTTTGGTTCAGAGCCGGTTTGCAGCCTTCATAAAAATAAAGTATATTTTCTAGCTGTGTATTTATGAATTGTCCATTTAGAATAGGCTGAAACTTAAACTCTGTAAGGTACACCTTAAGCTCATATAGTGTGCGCTTCTTTTAATTCCTAAGCGGATTATGCTTTAACTTGGTCAAGTGGCATCAAATAGCCTGGCAAACGATGTTGACTGCTTTGCAGGTTAGCCATAAAATTTAAATTGTCACCTCTATTGTATGTCCCACTTTCTCAGGAGAGCCTATGGTGTGGTCATAAAACAATTGTCTAATTATATCTTGTTATTTACAGTTTTCAGTAGTTTTGTCGCAATAAAACCAGACAATTGACCCGTTTCAGACCAAATGGCCATAACCCGGTTTCGTCAGTTATCAGGCATCGGCATTATTGGCTAATGACTGAGAAAGTGACTAGAACAAATGCATATAATGACTTCCTTGGAATGCAGTTTATTTATTGCAGTGCACAATTTAATTAGCAATGGTCTTTATTTCTTTAATTGTCGCAACTTAACTGCAAAAATCATTTTGTGTAATAATAAATAAACAGTCGGAGAGAATCCTTGGCATGGCAAACAGTGAATTGGAAAAATAGTAAGTACCTTTTGGTTCGATAATTTGATTAAAATACATCATGGATATTATATTTAAATGAATTAAAAAAAAATCATTTTTACTAAATCCTTATAATGTATGTATCTTTGTATGTGGAAGGCCTACGGGATTAATATAATGTTATCTTCTTTATCTTAAAGTTCTCTAGTCCCCACACAATTGCCACAGCTAAAATCCAACTTAAACTTCTCATATCACTTTGGAATTTGCCTAATGTATTGTATTAAATGTGCATACCACATAAGACTTATATATTATAAATAGTATTAAGTGAAAAGTAATTAGTTTGTCATAAAGTATCCATTAAATATACATTAACTGAATGCCAACGAAGTTGGCACAATCTCTTAACATTTAAGTCCACGTACTTGAATGCGTTGACTACAAATGTAACTGCTATTTCAGTTGATTAATATTAGCTTTAAAGCAGAGCAATAAGAAACGGAAAAACGCTGATAAAGCGCGAAATGCCTGCTCATAAAATTTGGAACGTGAGAGCTTTCGTTTTGAAGGGGCGAGTCGACACTTCTCTTTTCTTTTCTCTTGGTAAAGAATAAAAAAAAAAATCATACGCATTGGGAAAAAGAAAATTTATTTTTCTCTTCTTTTCATTGCTTCGTTCCCTATGTGATGCTAAAAAAAACAATAAGGAATTTTTATATTTGCTTTGACAAAGAAGAAATACACTTACATTCATAAAAATCTAATTTACTGAACTACTCGTATTCAATGTGAAAATATGAAAATATGTACTATATAAACAAAAGAAACCTCTGTAAAATGGTTTAAACATAATTTTTGTCTTATATAGATGTAGCTGTATATAAGGTCTGGAATCTTTTTCTCTCTCTCGCTCAGAAAGGGTATACAAAGCTGACAGGGAAGCTAGCTAGATAGGGAAGAATACAAACAATGGCGCATTTTATTACTTTGATTGTGAAATTTTTCTGTT
This sequence comes from Drosophila innubila, assembly GCF_004354385.1. NCBI lineage: Eukaryota > Metazoa > Arthropoda > Insecta > Diptera > Drosophilidae > Drosophila > Drosophila innubila. The sequence continues at coordinate 11,622,019 of NW_022995380.1, forward strand.
TCATTTTGATGCAGGTTAAATGCTGGGAAAATCCACGATTACACACACACACATACACACATTATTGTTTGGCAGACAGGTTACATATATGTGTGTAACAGGTCTACAGTTACTTATAAGTAATTATACATATACAAAGGTACATCCACATATAATTTGTCTGTGGGAACTGCATTGCATAAATATGTAATTACTTCATTTGGGGTGTTAAATAACGATATTTTGTAGTATAATTTTAAGCTTTAAGTACAATGTGAGCTTTGCTTCATTCAAGGATTGACTTTTAGCCATGGTTTGATGGGTTTAATCAATCTGTTTTGCCAGACAAGTAAATCAGTTATATCAGAGCTTAATTGAGGTCAGAATCTGTACTAAATATTTGAAAAGCTGTATTAACTAAAGTTGTGGTGCGGAACACACGCCACACATGTTTGCACACTTTATCTCTTTCTCTCACCCGACATCTTTTGTTACGCATCATTACCAACTGACAATAGGGAGCGAAAGAGTTGTTGTCTATACCGGAGACTGGGGAGCAAAGAGCACAGTTGAAGCCAAAGCTGATGATTATATTGTGCGCTTCAGTTTATATGGTAAAACGATATGATTGCATGATGACATGACATATAAAAAAAGTCTATTGACAAGGCACACAAAGAGTCTGACGAAGACACAACCGCAAAGAAAAAGAGCTTCTAGCAGCGCCGCCAAGAGAAAATTGACAGCACGCCATCAGCAATAACCAAACAGAATGGAGTCGCCACACACAGTGGCAAGGGAATGTGGCGGGATCCAGTAAGGTATGAAGTAATGAAATAAATGGAACAGCATGCATTGAGTGCGCCTTGTGGGGGTCTTGCGACTAATTTTAGTGACACGAGATATTATTATAAGTGTGCATGTGTTGGTGTGATGGAATTATTACACATGCACATAGAAATAACCATAACTGAATAAAGTGAGGTTAGTAATCGATAGGCTCCGGTTGCGGGACATTAAAGGCCTGTGACAAGCGGCATGCAACGGTCTTGGGGCAAGCACTAAATAGAAGCCGAAGCTTTACTGTTGAGAATTTTAATGATGCCTTTTTATCGATTGAACGTTTATAGTAATTTGCTAATTTGGCTTTCTCCTAGTTTACTAAGCACTTATTTAAATTATATTAAACCTTAATATCTCTAATTAAACTCAAGACTTTCCTAGAAAAAGAAAAAGAGAAATCAAATTACTCTGTAAGGATCTAGTTTTAGAAAATTTACAATCTCCTAATATATTGGAAAATTATGCGTAAATGCAGATAAAATAAGAAAGTAAGAGAAAATTTTACTAAAGCTGAAAACTCCAGCAAAAAACACCCAGCGGTGTTTCAAATTTCAGGAAGCAGGATACTCACAGGATGGCAATGAAACGAGGAAGAGTAGCCTAACAGGAAATAACAAAATTAATGTGAAAAGGAAATTAAATATGAAGTAAAGTGTTGTTAAAACAACAAACTAAATATGGCAAAATATAATTCTTTTTGAATTTCCCTGAAGAGACAGAGGGAGCATCCCCACTGACACTACTTATGGTGCATCTAGAGTTTTTGCATTTTAAAAAACATAGCATAAATGCCAACTTACACACAAATCAGGAAAGTTGTGGTAACTTGTAATTCCATTCCACGAGTCCTTACACTGCTGCACTGTGCCACCAGGGACAACAGAAAACCATACATAAATCAACGCAAAGTGTGGCAAAAGTTGTTCGTGTTTTGCAGAAAAACACAAAAAATAAAATTCTCTGAATAAGTGAATAACAATTAACGTTAAAGGCGCCACTTTAAATATATTTTGCCCCTCTTCCAAATGGGCGTCAAATTTTTAATTGCATTCGCCGTCAGAATAATTAAAAGCGATTCTTTCGCGTTGCAGCACTGAAAGGCAGTATCAAACAATAGCAGGATAAAAAGCACAAAACATAGTCTTTGATTTAAATTTCAGAATTCTTTTCACGTCCTGTCGAATTCACAGCCAGGAGAAGCAGGTAAAACACCAAGAGTCCAAGAGATTTTCACGTTGCTAAACCGACGCCGACGCCGCACAAAACGTAACTGAGCGAAGCGAACGAGTGACTTTATCAACTTCGACTTTAACTTCGTTAGTTTGTTCGGCTCAACAAGAACGACAACAATAACAACAACAACAACAATAAGAGCAACAGCTGCTTTGATGCTCGTGTCGCTTCTCTGCTTGCAGTTAGTTGTTGCGAGGGCGTAACAGGGATAGGAAAGGGGAGAGGAATAGGGAAAGCGAAGGGGATTTCGGTCGCTTGGGGTTGCCTCGGCTAACAGCAAAGCGGTTGCTTTGTTGCTTTTGTTACATTCGCACACTTGTTCTGGCAGTTCAACCACTAAATTGCCCTTTCTTAACAGTCTTAAATTTATAAACGTAGCAATATCAGCTGCATAATAAATTCTATTCTTAAAGTGTTGGAATTTAAATATTTAATTCATATTTATTTCATTTAATATGCCTTACTTTTTACGTTGCCATTAAAAGCTATGCTTTTATTTATTTATTTAACTTACTTTCTAGAACTACAAGGATACTCTTGTATTCTTTTGTTACATTCGCACACTTGTTCTGGCAGTTCAACCACTAAATTGCCCTTTTTTAACAGTCTTAAATTTATAAACGTAGCAATATCAGCTGCATAATAAATTCTATTCTTAAAGTGTTGGAATTTAAATATTTAATTCATATTTATTTCATTTAATATGCCTTACTTTGTACGTTGCCTTTAAAAGCTATGCTTTTATTTATTTAACTTATATTCTAAAGCTACAAGGATATTCTTGTATACTTGTATATAGCAAATATAAAACTTTAATCGTTTGTTGTAAAGTTCTTGAACGTTGTTGTGTATAAGCCATTTGATTGTTGAATGGACGTAAAGCAACAACGTGGAAATCTTTACCAAGGTATTAATCTGCGAACCATTTAGCGCTTTGAGTTCATGTCCTTATAATGCTGACAAGACTCGAGAGTGCGCTCTGTTCGCCTTAGAGAGATTCACTTTGTCAGCTTAGCTCAGCTCAGTTCAGTTCGGTTCAGTGCAGCAATTAACTCGAAAGAAATTCCAACATAGAAAACCGCAATGGCGTAAGTCGAACATGAAAAGGGGGAGCCTAACAGAAGGCGTCTGCTTAAGTGTTCTTAAAAAGGGAAAGAACCAAAGAACTCAAGAATAAAACAAAGACTTAAGCAACTTTTAAGCTTCAAGTAAGCAGAGAAGGTCGCTGTTTATTGATTGCGAGCGACGCGACGTTGCAACGTCGACGAATCAAAAGTTAAAGCATAAACTAAAACAGACAAAAGCAGTGGCAGAAGCAACCGCAGCCGGGAATTGGCACAGGCCCTTGAAATATCTGTGGAGCCCACGCAAAATGCGCCTCAAAGTCGCGACGCTGGCAACACGACGGAACGATGACGACCAAGTGCAAGTGGAATTACTGGGAGAAGGGCATAGCTAAGAGAAGGTGGTTTGCATTCAAGATTGACAGTTTCATCATGTGGAAGCTAAGCAAACAGATTGTGGAACGCTTGAATGAATCCAAAAGTGTTTACTTGAATCTATTCGGTTTACAAATTTTTGTCTGCTACATTTCTCTTCAATAAAACACAGTGTACCAACATTCTTTTCACCTTATTAACTAGCTTTAACTATTTAGTAGACTTTATATTTCATATATAAGCTCTCTAAGATACTCGAGCTGTTTTAAATTTAAGATTACTTTGAATCTTAAATCTACATGTGAAAATTTACAGATTAGCTTTTTAATTCTAACTCAAGATGATGGATAACATTATTTAAGCGTAAGTTAAATTTATAATTCGTAACTATAGTCTTATAACATTATATAAGTATGTCGGAACCGGCTGGATCTGCTCACGATAGTTGCCAAAGGATCGATAGAAAGTTTGAAATATTTTAACAACTCATTAACTCAACGTCTTGTATTTATTTTACAACCTGAACAAATTTGGAATACAGGAAGTTAATCTTTCTCTCTTATTTCGTTGTAAAGTGGCCAATAAAATATACTCAATGCAGTTTATGGTTTTGATAATATTGTCTGTGTAGCTGCCACAAATCAGAAGCGTCAATGGCCGGTAAGTGGCAGCAAAGAGGACAATCTGTTTCGATTCTTTTGCTCATGCTGTTGCAGTGGTTCTGGCAAATTTGTCGAGCAGCTGGCGGCAGATGTGCCCCAAATGCTGCTGACTCATTGAACCACACAAATCGCAACGAGCTATAAGGATGCTGTGGCACAATACTTTACTTGATTTGCAGGTCAATTGCGTAGACAGACAGACAGACAGACATACAGACAGCAGTCGGTCAGTGTCCTCATTCTCGAGCACGTTGACGTTGACGTTGATGTTTAGCGACTCCCCAGTTGGCAATTCATTCTGGGTATGGTTCAAGACACAGTTAAGTTGCACTCAACTAAAACGTAACGGTAGAAAAGTCAGTCAGTTGAGTGCGTGCAACGTTTGTCAAATTGCAAACCGGCAGCAGCACTTGCCACTTTCCCATAGCCACAGCCAACATGGTCGCATGGGCCATACCAATCCATAGTCATGTCCGCAGCCGTAACCGGTAGCTTGCCAGTTGACAAAACCCATCCAAGCAGCCAACAACAACAACAACAACAATAACCACAACAACATTTGCAATGGTAATGGAAATTCCTGCAATGAAATCTTGTTTTATTTGCTTTGTGAGTTCTTGTTGTTGGTTTGTTTTTGTTGTTTCTGCGGTTTGTTATTGTTTTTATCTGTTTGTTTATTTTTGTTGGGCTTTTCTTTTTGCTTTGCAACGCTGCATGTGACATTGCAAATCAGTTGTCGTTGTTGCTATTCTTATTTAACTGTTGCAGTCTCGTCTCCTCCATCCTCCACCCTTCACCTGGTCACCGGCTGCGGTCCGTAAAGCGACCAAGTTTGGCACTGCAGTGTGTCCATTAAATAGTTTCCTTAATTCAAGTCACGATACACGAATGCCACACAAAAGCGAAATCCAATTACAACAAGGAAATGAAAATTAACCATTTCGTAAATTTCGTTTTTACTGGATAGTTTAATTACGTTATTCCTGAAACTGATTTTGATTCAATTTGTCTACAGATCATGCAGTTGTCCTACAAGATTGCAATTAATATATCAGATGGATGTTCAGAGTTGTTCAGATACATTTCGGGGACAATTTGTGACGCAGGCAGTTAAATTTTAAAAAAGGTCTGTTTCATGTTCATTTCAATTATCCTGCATTCGAATTAATTACCTAAATTGCAAGTCAATTAAAATTATCGCATGCACAATCCGAGTTGCGTTTCTATTTTCGTGTTATAAACTTACATATTTATCCTGTTTCGTAACATTATTATTTAGTCGTAATAGCTTGTATCTAACTAAGTCTAATTATACCCTAATTATTTATAAATGGCTTAGGAAGCAAAACTTTGCTTGGTATAAGTTATTCTTATTTTATTATTTATATATATTCTTTAAAAAATAAAATTTTGTATTTTATGTACATGGGAGATTTAGTATAAAGACGTTGGTGTATCTTCTAACTACAGGGTATTAGTTAGTCAAGCTCAATTAGTTGCAATTTCTGGTCAAGCTTGTGTGATATTAACAAGCTGTTCCAAATCGCAAATTCATGCTTCGCTAATAACAAAGATACAAATGTTTCACAACTTTAGTTAGCATTTTTTAAAAATCATTGGCAGAGTTGTTAATGAAAGCTTTTTCGCTTTAATTGCTTGAAGTTCGAAATTGGCAATTAGTTTTACTTAATTTACAGATTCGCCGGCGCTATTAGCTAATTTGACAAATTTATACTTATACATAGTTGCAAATTCCATAGTGGAAAGCCAATAAAACAGATGAATTGATACCTCATTTGATAACGTATTTACAGTGAGATCAATAAGTTACTGTGCCAATCGGCAATAACTAATTAAAGATTTCTCTTCTACAGTTGTTTATTCTTTTGCGTTGTGTTTCATATATTGATTCATTGAATAAATTGTGTATCTTAATCTTTATCTTGCAAACAAGTCAAACCTTTCGTTGACCAAGATACTTTTCCAATGTACACGCTTAAGAAACACATGTTAAGATGAATTACAGCAACAGCAAACGGTAGCCAAACAAAAAAATAAAAAAAAAAAACAATGGGAGATTAGAACTTGGGGGAGGTTCAAGAGCAAACACACATACACATACATACATACGCATAGCTGTTATTGGGGCTTAGCGGGGGGCGTTTCCAATAGAGTGTGAAAAAAGGTCAAAGAAAGCAAACAAAGGGAATGTAAAGGTATGTATGTATGTACAAACACACCCGTAAATAAACAGTTACTACCAGCTAATTTGACCCATTGCATATTACAAATTTTAGATAAGTTCATCCTTCCATGGGAACGAATTGTAAATAAAAGTGAAAAGCAGATTTGGTTATTAATATTTAAGCAAAATAATTTGATTTTGTTATACACTATTATATCTAAATAAAGCAATAAAAACAATGAAGTCCAAAATTTAGTGGTTCAAATAAATTTTGAGCCACTGTATCTAGAATAGTAAGACAAAAAGGAAAGTACAAAAATACCTTGCACTTTGCGAAAGCATGAGAGAAGAAGAAGAAAATCAATTGAAATTGAATTATAAGTACAATACAAACACTTACAACAACACAAACGAATTGTATTGTATATATGTATGTATGTATAAGAATTGAGAAACGAGTTTTGCACCGGGCGAGAGTTGAAAGCAGTCTCAATAAATAAATGAATGAATGAGTAAGCATGAAAGCTAAATAAAGATGAGCTGCCTCTGTTGCTGCTGCATAAATTAAAGAAGCACGCTTGTGTGGCCAGCAATTTGGTAACAATTTGTAAGTGGGGGAAAAGCGGCAAAAAAAAACAAGAAAAACATAAAAAGGAGATGCAAATATTGTGGTGTGGCCAGACTACAGTCTGGTCTTATTTTTAGCCATACCAATTGAATACGAAGCGGCGGGGAAAGGGGAGGGTGATAAGCAGCCTTGACGTAAAGCGTCAGGTGCGTTGTAACGGTAATTGCACGCACAGACAGACACACACACTCTCACCATGCTGCAATTTTGATATGCTATCTGATTTAAGTCAAGTGAATACAACGTTATTTGTCTCGTTTGTTGAGTTTATGTTGCCGCTTAACTAAACTTGAATCCGGTTTTTTCTTTTTGTCAGATTGATAAGCGGAGGGTTGAATTGTTGTGTGTGTCAATGCGTGTGTGTGTGTGTGTATTTGTGTGATGGCAGGACTAAAAATTCTATTGATTGTTGTGACCTGCAAATTGTACGCACCTTTTTGTGCAGCTTAGAACTTGTAATATTCACTGCTGTTGTCTAAATTTTGTTAGTATCGACAATGCATTTTGATAAATTGCTTCCACACATACACGCACAGTATCGCGTAATCCTTTACACCAACAAGGAGCTCACACACCTACACAAACAAAGGGCACAGTCCAATTATATTGTATGGCTTTTAAATATAAATATTCATTTGAAGGAGCAGAAGAAAATCTTTTAAAATAGTGGGAACTTTGCGTTATTAATGTTAAATTAATGTAAACATTTATTCGAATCAATAGAACGCGAAGCGTGCCCAGTCCAAGCGTTGTTGTTGGGCAATTGTAAGCGCGAGACTGGCATCTTAAAATTATTGGAGCGTCTGAATGCGGTGTAAGTGAAAACCAGACTCTCTGTCTCTCACTCTCACTCACTCTCTGACAGTTTTCCATCCTGCTCAAAGGTTGCCACCCAGCAAAAACTTCCGGATCTGGCCCGATTTTTTGTACTTAAAAAAATAAGTACATTTCCGGAAATTCTTAAATTTTGTACCCATTCTCTAATATATTTTTAATAAAATTTTTTTAATATTTTATAATTTTTTTCAGAATTTTCTTGATTTTCTGATATATTTTGTTTTATTTAAGAATTAAATTTTCTAACTTCTCTCAGGTTACATTTGTTTTTTGAAAATAATTTGCCAAATTCCATCAAAATTTTGTTCTTCAATAAAAAGCCATCGATGAATCGAAATGGAAAATATCGATGCCTGCATAGGAAATAATCGAGTACATAACGGCTGTAGAATAATTTCAAACTATAACTAATTAATCTGTAGAGATTTGGAAACAACCACATAAAAGAATCATTAAAAAGTATTAAATGGGGATTTATTTTTATTGCTTACATCAATTTTTTGATTGCAAAATGTAATTGGATTTTCAAATTCCCCTGACAATTACTCAAGTTCATTGTGCATTATCATCGCCTGTAAACAATATGAAAATCAGCAAAAATCAAAACAACACACCCACTAACAATTGTTAATTATAGTCACCAATTGACTTCTGCTGAAATGAAGTACAAGAACTGATAACGGAAAGAATTGATAATGAAGACGCTCAAAGTGCAACTCAACTCTAATTTTCTGCCAACCAAAACTTCGACGATGATTAACAGCTTTCGTTTAGTTTCGAAGAGTCAACGGCATCATGCAGAGCATTTTTCTCGTTCCTCTGATCTTCTCCCTTTTCTGGATCAGCGGCAAGGCGGCTGTCAAGCGTCGCCCAGACGGTCGAATCGTCAATGGTCGGGAGGCTCGTGAGGGAGAGTTTCCCTACCAGCTGTCCCTGCGCCGCCTGACCGTCCACATCTGCGGTGCTTCAGTGCTCGACGGCAGTTGGGCAATAACCGCCGCCCATTGCGTGGATGGCCATGAGAGACAGCCCCATGAGTTCACTCTGCGACTGGGGAGCGTGAAGCGGTCGAGCGGTGGAAGTATAATGACGGTCCGGACGATCTATAAGCATCCCTCTTACGATACAACCGACATGAACTTTGATGTGGCACTGCTACGCACTCAAGCCGGAGCTTTGACCTTGGATCCCAATGTGGCGCCCATTAAATTGCCAGAGGCTGGCGAAGCTATACAAGAGAATATATCCGCTATTGTTTCCGGCTGGGGACACATGAGCAGCACCGAGCCAATGCTATCTTCAGTGCTCAAGTACACGACAGTTATGACTGTTAATCAGCAGAAATGTCAGAACGATTTGAGTTTTCACGGCGGTGTCAGTGAGGCGTAAGTAAAGCAAGATACTTGTATCATTCGAAAATACTTAATTAATATCTAACTGCCTGTTGTTAGCATGTTCTGTGCTGCCGCACGTAACACAGACGCTTGCCAGGGTGAGTCATCATTGTTTAAACAGTATTTCAAATGTTGTTGATAAATTAAAATTTTTATTTTCTAAAGGCGACAGCGGTGGTCCACTTACCGTACAAGGAAGATTGATTGGCATCGTATCCTGGGGCGTTGGCTGTGCAGGTGGGTTCACAAAAAGTTAAGCTCTTTTGAAACTGTTAAATATTTTCACTTTGTTGCTTGCAGATCCATATTATCCTGGTGTTTATACCCGCTTATCGCATCCATCCATTAGACGTTGGGTACGCTTGCTCACAAAATTATAAAATAATATGATTCATCTTAACTGCTAGTTAATGATAATAAACAAATAATATTGCACGTTAAAGTCAATGAAAATTGTTTTTCTGTCAGTAAGATTTTTCTACTCACTTTCAAATTTTTCGCGCCACAATGCAGTGGAATATTGTTATCGATAGTTTGCTTAGCTAAATAGCATGTTCTCATCGCTAATCAGACTTCTTATTGGAAAATTTACACACACTTCGTTTCGGCTGCAATTGGATTAAGTGACGGTTTTTTTTTCGGACTTTCTGCTGCAATTATCACAGGCAAATAAGTGTATTTTGTTGCAAACAATTGGGTTAGACAATAAAATACAAACACGAAAAAAATACCGACCACTGTAAGCAAGGCAGCAAAGCATTTGTGGGAGTGGCAACGGGCGGTGGTCGTCGGCGCGCATTCTTATTGGGGTAAATGCAAATAAGCCAACTAACAAAATAGATGTTTATAAATAAACCAACAACAACAATTTCAATCTGCATCCAACAAACAGTCTTTTGGTGAATGTGGTGGCGCTGGTTCTGGCTGTGCCTGAAAATGATCTATAAGCTATTCTGTTGTTCAGTGAGCCTCATATTCTTTTGCTTCAATGTGCTGTGGTTTTTCTGCAACCTCGCAATACCATGGTGCACACTGACGCTGCTCATCATTTGTGTGGCATCCAAATTCGTCAAGCTTCAACGCAGCCCAAACGAGAAGCGTTTGCTCAGTCTCCTCAATACGCCAGACGATTGGCCCAATTACTGGCCCATTGCGAATCGTGGTGCCGGCTACGATGCCCCCGAGAACTCAAAGGCAGCTCTCAAAAAGGTGTGACGTCAGCAATCGGTGGTTGCTATTGCCACAAACAGTGAGACAGTCAAAAATCAATAACATCCCTCTTTATTATTATTATTCAGTGCCTAGCACGTGGCTATCGTAATGTCCTACTGGATGCCGGCATAACAGCCTGCAATGAGATTGTCATTGCCAATCGTCTGACCGTCGAGCGTGCCAGTTTAAATGGAAACCTTTCCCATCACACCCTGCACGAACTGCAGCAACTTAATATCACGGATCACCATCCAATGGGGTAAGTTGACAACATTGATAACTTCAATGAATTAAAAAAATACAAAACATACAATATAATTTTTATTAATTATTTAAAAAAAAAAGTTTTTATAAATTATAAATTTTATTTAAATTTTTAAATAATAACCGTTTAATAGATCACGTTTTTAATTTGATAATTCTAAATATTATTCATCAATATCTATAATTGAATTAAAAAAATTAAATTAAGTCTTTTATACTGAGACCGAAAAAGATAATTAAAAAAGATAACTAATAAAATGTATGCTCAAGTTTTTCATCTATAAATTTTTTAAAATTAAAAAAAATTTCGGATTGCATTACCATATATTTTTCCCCCCTTTTTCGTGATTTTTTAAATATTAATTATTACCAAAACAGAGAACAAAAATTAATGTATTTATCGTGATAAAAATTTTAAGTAATACAGCCTTCAATATAATATAATACTTTCATTATATTTGAAGCGCACAATTTGAAGCCGAATCAGTGTCCACACTCAAACAACTTGCCGATTTCCTAGACGAACAGAGCACAACTCCCACTTTGTTTCTCCATCTGCAGGATACCAGTGCCGTTATGATCGATCAGTTGCAGAAGTTTATGAATGCAAATGAAACATTTACACAGCGAACCATTGTCATTAGTCGATCGCCACTGGCCATTTATCAGGTTGGTGAAAAGTGCATAAAGTGTGGCTTTTTTTTTTAAAGGATTAATTTTGAAAACTTATACCTTACCTTATATTACCTTATAATCTTTGCTTTGTCACTCTTTAAGCAGACACTTAATTACATCACAGATTTATATATAAACATACCTATAAACACTATCTGATAAAAGCTGATAATTGTATTTGTTATCTTTGACAGCTGCGCAAACTGAGACCCGAAATAATGTGCGGCCTGTGGCATGAGAGTTATCTATCGCTGTCCATACTCAAATCCTCAACACTGATTACCTCCATTTATGGTGCAATCCTTCGCAATATTATTGCTCCTGTAATTGGCATTAGTGTTGTTTTTCTAAACAAAGAAGAGTTTAATTTGTGAGTATTTTTATATAAATCTCTATATTTTCATATGCGGGGGTGCCAGAAAATTTTTTTTTTTTAAGATTTTCGGTTAGTTTCGGTTTCTGTAGCACCCCTGATATTTATATATGTGTAATTATTTTGTAATGCTCCAATTCTTTTCTTGCTATTGCAGGCACATCGGCGATCTGTGGCGCAATGTGGGCGTGCGTCCAATTGTGTACATGGTAAATTCGCCCAACGAGAAACGCTATTTTCAGAAAACAATGAAAACGCAATACCTCACGGACTCATTGCGTTCCGAGCCGCATCTCTTGATGAAAGCCTAAAGCACGAGCAAAAAAAAAACAAGAACAAAAACCAAACACAATATTCAAACAGTGCGCGCAAACACACAAATCACAAATCACTTGCATTTACATTTATATAGGTAGCTTTTATGCACAATTTGTTTGAATTGTTTATTTTATTGTGCACCTCTTTACACATTTGATATGTGTATATTCTATTATTTTATACATACTTGAAAATAGTATTACCCAGTGAACTTGGAACTTATTTATTTTTTTATGCTAAGATTATTGTGCTTTATTTGACGTAGATGCTATTTATTATTACTATTATAAGAGGAGCTGGTGCTGATAGTTATTTTGCGTAACACAATCCTCATTCGTCCTTAATCATTTTTTATATGTAGAATTTATTGTTCACTTTGTTGTTACTTACATGTTTTCATTTTTTTTATACAACATATTTGTATGTACTTCATATGCTTTCTCAACCCGGCACAAATTTCATGAAACGCTGCCACAATATGTTCTCAAACCTTATATGCTAAGGTTGTTCTATTTATATGTACTAAAATGTACTAAAATATACATAAAGAATAATTAATTTAGGCAGCTTTTATACCCAAAAATGTACTCAGTTATACCAACATTTTGTAGTTCCCCTGTTATTTAGAATCGATAGAATTGCATATGCTTGTGAAAGTGGGATAACACAAGAGTAAAAACGAACATTAGTTATACGATTATACCAAAAAGCAAAACTATTTTATAAATATGCAACTGATTTTTAATGTATATGCATGACAAATTTAAAAGAGTAATAAAATAAACGATTATTAAAGGCAATCCAGAGTCAATTGTTAGCTTAACATTCATTTGGTCTCATTTGGTTTATCATTATAATATATATGTACTATATATATCCATATTATTCATATATACCAAATATCCGGGGATCTGTATTTTGAGTTATAAACAACTTTATCTTTTCATTTTTTAAATTTTCTTTATTAGTTAGAAATTTCATTAGAGTCCTTATAAGGTATGCTATGTGTTTTTTTTATATATATATATATGTGTAATCATATGCATTGTGTATATTTTATTTTTATATGTCTAAATTAAGTAGAAAGTATTTTTTTTGTATTTCTTGAGCGTGTCTTTTTTTTTATTCTTATCCGTATAACGATACTTTCTTGATTTGTTTTTAAACTTAAAATTAACAACACATAGCTATATTACCGTTCTGTAAACATTTTTTGTACACAGGAGGCATAAACAATAAACAAAAAGATTTAAGCTTAAAATATAAATTGTAAGTGTCAAATAAAAATTAGTAAATAAGTGTAATCAAAAATGCTTATTTTCGGCGAGAGCGTGTGGCACGTTTGGGCGCCTCGGCAGCAGCGGGTTGATCTTCCTTTGTTGCTGTTACCCCTTCCTCGGTCGTCTCAAAGTGCACCTTACGACCACGTCCGGTGCGCGATGGCGGCGCCGTCACCTGAACGGTCTCCGATTCATCAGCGACCTTAACTGCGCGTGCGGCACGTCCACGTGCTGGTGTCGCTCGCTTGGTGGCCGGCACCTCCTTTGGCTCCTCGTCTTCATGGACTTTCTCCACCTCAACAACAACTGGCGTCTTAGCACGTGCTCCGCCTCGCGGTTTTTTGCTTGCCGGCTGCTCGTCAGTCACTTCATCTGCTACTATTTTGGCTTTACGTGTGTTGGCACCACGGGCATTGCGCTTTGCTGGCGGCTTCTGCTCCACTTCTACATCGGGCTCATCGGCTTGACTGTTGGCACTCTCCTTGCGGCTACGTGCACCACGTTTAACGGGCGTCGGGGCAGCGGGTTCAGCTTCTGTGACGTCATCGACTTCATGAGCCTTACGACGTGTGGCTCCACGTGCTTTGGCAGGAACAGGAATTGATTCTTCTACTGTAATCTTTTTTTCTGGTGGCTCTTCGGAATGATCGTCTGTACTTTCAGCCGCCTTTGCCTTTCCCGCCCGACGTTTGGGCGTCAACGGCCGTGCCGCTGTGTCTACCAGAAGCTCAAGGGCCTTAATCGTAGGCTGACGAACACGCCGTCCACGCGATGTCGACGGCTTCTCATCATCAGATGTTTCATTATAGTTTTTGCGAGGCATATTGCGTCCTTCGCGTTTCTGTGAGCTCGTCGGATCCGGCAGTGCTATTGTAACAACAGGAGTACTTGGCGCAACCACTGGCTCCACTACCGCCTCCACTGCGACCTCCACTGATGGCTTTTGTTTTGTTGGCACCGGAGTTGATGGTTTTGGTAGTGGTAATGTTTCGGTTTCTGCCGGTTTGGCTGTTGGTGTCGCTGCTGCTTTGTTGGCAGCGGGTTTACGCGCTTTGCGCGACGATGAACCTAGTTTGTCTTCATCTGATGTTTCGTCATAGTTCTTGCGTGGCAAATTGCGTCCCTCACGACGTCGCGGCGTTAACTCATCCTCTGAGCTGTGTACCTGAGGCTTCGGCGAAATCATAACGCTGGCAACAGTCGCAGCATCGATAGGATGTGTAGGTAGAGTCTGTACATCAAATTGCTTCTCCGTCTCATCAGCTGGTGTTGACGCAGATGCTTTACGTCCCCTGCGAGCCGTCGTCTTCTTAGGTTGCGGTGCTTCCTCTACGGTTATTTCTATATTTGCCGATGGCTTACGAACACGTCGAGTGTTCCTCTTCTCGGCTGGCGGCTCCGTTTCTGCGGCAACATCTGCGCTAGGCTTTCGGGCGCGTCGCGTTGATTTGTCGGTTGCCTCGAGTGGTTCAGATTCAGCATGTACCACATCAGCCGATTCCTTTCGTGCGCGTTGGTTGGGCTTATGCTCAGCTGTTTCAGCAGGTTGTGCCGTTGGTGCTTCTTCATCTATGGTTGCCTTGCGTCCTCGACGAGTTGAGACCTTTTCGCGAGAAGCTGACGCTTCAACAATAATTGGTGCTTCTTCATCAACGGTTGCCTTGCGTCCTCGACGTGTTGAGACCTTTTCGCGAGAGCCCGACGCTTCAACAATAATTGGTGCTTCTTCATCAATGGTTGCTTTGCGTCCTCGACGAGTTGAGACCTTTTCGCGAGAAGCTGACGCTTCAACAATAATTGGTGCTTCTTCATCAATGGTTGCCTTGCGTCCTCGACGAGTTGAGACCTTTTCGCCACAAGCTGATGCATCAACAACCTCCTGTGGTAGTTCCTCCTTCTGTAAGGCCTCCGCAGACTCGGACTCTGCCAACGGTTCCTGCTTTTGTGTAATCTCCGCAGATACAGACTGTTTGCGACCACGCCGTCTGACATTATGAGCCGCATCAAACTTAACTGTTTCTTCCAGTCTAGGCTTCTTTTGTTCCGGCTCACCTGCTTCATCAATTACCGCCAAGTGTTCCTTGGACGTCTGTCCGCTCTCTGATGCTTTTCGATTACGAAGTTTTGGCTTTTCCTTAAATTCCTCGACAACTTCCGTGGTGTGCGTTGTGAGCTCAGAGTCATCTTGGGGCTCTGCAAGCGGAACATCGGCGGAGGATTTCTGTCCACGTCGCTTAGGCTTATCTTGGTCGGCTGTCTCTTCAATATTCTTTTCAGCATGCTCTTCAGTTTTGGCAACATCAGCGGATGGCTTTCTTGCACGTCGCTTTGGCTCGACCGTTTCTTCCCTTTTCTCCTCAACAACAACTTCTGCTGATGGTTTTCGTAAACGTCGCTTTGGCTTATCCGATTCGTCTATTTGTCTTAATTTTTCTTCAGTTTCGACAACTTCCGCCGACGGATTTCGTCCGCGTCGTTTCGGTTTCTCCAGGTCGACTGCTTTGTCCATTTCTTCTTCGACATGGGTTGGAGATTCGACATGTCCTTGTACACGTCGCTTTGGCCTATCCAATTCAATTGTTTCTTCCTTAGTCTCATTAACATGCGCTTCAGTTTCTACGATTTCTGCCGCATGTTTTCCTCGTCCTCGTCGTTTTGATTTATCCGAGTCATCTATTTGTTTGGAATGCTCATCCACATGCACTTCAGTTTCAACAACTTCCGCCGACGGTTTTCGTCCGCGTCGTTTCGGTTTCTCCAGTTCGACTGTCTTTTCCACATTTTCTTCAGTTTCAACAACTTTTCCCGCAGGTTTTCGAACTCGACGCTTTGGCTTATCTAAATCGATGGTTTCTTCCCTTTTCTCTTCTTCTGCTATTGGTTTTTGTGCTTGTTGTTTTGGCTTATCCAAGTCAATTGGCAGCTCCAGTTTTTCTTCCGCATGCACTTCAATTTCGACAACTTCCGCCGTAGGTTTTCGACCACGACGTTTCGGTTTTTCAGAGCATATTTCAGCTGGCACTATTTTCTCTTCAATTTCTTTCTCCTCTTTAGCTTCAACAACTTCGTGCATAGATTTACGTCTACTTACTTTAGGCTTATCCAAATTCTGTTTTTCTTCAACTTCCAATTGCACTCTCTCATTATTAAGCTTTTCTTCTTTAATTTGTATATGAGTTTCCTTTACCTCCAGGGCGACACTAGCTTTTCTGGTAGTACGTTTTGTTGGTTTCATCTCACTAAATTCAGTGTCAAGGTTATCTAGTGTGGATGGCTTGCGACCACGTCCTTTCTTTGGTAATTCATCAATTGATTTCACTGAGGATTGTTCAGCTTTAGTTTCCTTTTCAGATTCAGGACACTCTGACTTTATATTATTTTCTTCGACGATTGCTTTCGAATCGCTTTCTGAGTCTATTTTGTCAGCTGATGTTTGATCTTTAGTTATATTCGTAGTGCTGCTTTCAACTTTGTCGATTTTTTCCAAGCACGCTTTGTCGGACGCATGTGACGAAGATTCTTCATCAGAAGTAATTAGATCAACCACCATATCTTCAGTTTTTATGGATTCTGCCGGTACCTCCTTTTTATCAGTTGCATTCTGAATTTCGACGTGCTTTGACGAGTTTTGTTCTGCATCCTCCTGGCTTTTCTTCTCTGGATTTTCATCTTCAACCTCACTCTCAATTATTTGTATTGACGGTTCCACAATTTGTGTCGATTTAGTGTTTTCTTCTGGTGTTCTCGGTGCCTCCGTCTGATCACTTTTATCGTGACTATCCACTTGCTGCGCTTCTTTGCTTGTTTCCAGTTTATTTACGCTCGCTGCCTGTTGACTATCTGTATTCAACGCCAAATTTTCATCTTTAATATTATCTTCAACAGATTGAAGTCGAATTACTGCTTCACTACCTTCAATTTGCCTTGACACTTCGGGAGACTCTTTATCTTTTTGAACAGCTTCATAGGAAGCGGGTTTTTTGCTTTCAGATCCAATTTCGCCTTCAGCACGAACTAATACTTCTTCAAAAGTCGTAGATTCACTTGGAGTTTGTTGCTCAATCACTGATTCAACTATGTTTGATGTTGTAGCTTCAACTTCTTCAATTTGTAATGTTTTTTCTTGCACAACTTCGCTTGACGATTCCTCATTCAGCACAGTCTCATTTTCAGATGTTGTTTTTACTACTTCTGTCATTAAAGGTTCTGAAACCACGTCTTGTTCGTAAAGATCTTCATTATTGACTATTGAAGCATTTAAATCAGACTCCTTGACGCTTTCAGGCTCTTGACTTTGAGCTGGTGGTTCCATGACATCTGAAGCATCCTTTGAATCATTGTGTTGTTCAGCATTTTTCACTTCATTCTCATCCATTGGAATTTCTTTCGTATCAGTTATTAAAGAACTATTTTTGTCTGCGGGTTCAACATCATTAGCTTTAGGGCTCTTAATATTAATTGCCGATATATCGGCAGATGTAGGTGCACAATCTCTTTTATCGAACTCATCCAGGATCTTATTAGCTTCGGCAACTCCTGATGCAGTTTGTACAATCAACGAATTATTCGTAGTCGTAGATTTCAGATCGACTTGAGCTTTGTTTTCTGACACGTTTTCAGCTGTTTTGAATAGAGTTTGGGGAACATCAAGCTCGTCATTTATTTTCTCATTTTCAGCTTCAACTAATACATCCATTTTAACCAGTGAGTCGACCACATTTATAGTATCCACTTCAGCTTGAGCTTTGCATTTATCAAGTGCCTCGCTCGACGATTTTGCTGAATATGTTGACGGAATTTCAGCAGCATTCTGATGTTGGTCTTTCTTATCACTTGATGCATCCAGTTCAACCAGTGAATCATTTTCATTCGTGACTTTTACATCGGTTTGAGCTTTACTTTTATCATTTGATTCTATTGATTTTTCAGATTTTAATATAATTTCGGAAAGACGTTCATCGAGTTGTTCTTCTTCCTTAACAGTTTCTGCGACTAGATCAATAACAGACTCGTCTAAAGTCTTGGAGTCGATATCTGGTTGAGTTGAAGCCTTAACTGAGCATTTTTCGGCAGATGTTGATAGAATGTCGGCGGTTTGTTCCTCTGTATTCTCTGTTTTTGGCACATCTATTATCTGTAGCTTGGATTCCACCTCAGCTTCCATTTCATCCTGACTTGACGGGACTTCAGTAAATGTTGATAATGTTTCAGCAGCTGCTTCCTCAAGTTGTTCCCCTTCTTTATCACTTTCTGTATCTAGATTAATTACTCCATCATCTAAAGTCTTGTAGTCGATAACGGGTTGAGCTGAAGCCTCAACTAAACATTCTTCAGCCGGTGTTGATAAAATGTCGGTAGCTTGTTCCTCTGTCTTCTCTGTATTTGATACACTTGTTGTCTGTAGCTTGGATTCCACCTTAGCTTCCATTTTGTCCTGACTTGATAAAGTTTCAGCAGCTGCTTCCTCTAGTTTTTTATCTTCCTTGTCAGTTTCAGCATCCAGGTCAATTACACCCTCATCTAAAGTCTTGTCGTCGATTTCTGGTTGAGCAGACGTTGATAAAATATCGGCAGCTTGTTCCTCTGTCTTATCGGTTGCTCCTAGCTTGGACTCCACATCTGTTTGAGTTTTATGTTCCATATTTTGTTGATTTGATGTGACTACAGCAGATGTTGATAAGGTTTCAGCAGCGGGTTTATCAAGATGCTCCTCATCATTTTTAGATGCAGCTACAACTGTTGCTTTCATTTCAACCAAAGACTCATCAGCATTCGTGGATGCCAAATCGGCTTCAGTTTCATTTTCAATATTATTTAGATTTGATGTGACATCAGATGTTGATAAGGTTTCAGCAGCTTCATCAAGACGAGCCTCCTCTTTCTCTGTTTCAAATGCAGGTGGTGCATTCATTTTCACCAAAGACTCATCAGCACTTGTAGATTCCGAATCCGCTTCAGTTTTATCTTCAATCTTGTCTTGATTTGACGGAAATTCAGACGTAGTTGATAAAGTTTCAGCAGCTTCTTCATCGTGATGTTTCTCTTCATGTTCAGCTACCGTTGAGGTTTCTATTTCAACCAAAGACTCATCCGCATTTGTAAGTCCTAAATCGGCTTCAGTTTCATCTTCAATCAAATCTTTAATTGACGGGACTTCAGCAGATTTTGATAAAGTTTGAGCAGCTGGTATGTCAAGTTGTTCTTCATCATTTTTAGATTCAGCTACAACTGATGCCTCCATTTCTATCGAAGACTTATCAGCATTCGCAGATCCCAAATCGTCTTCCGTTTCATCTTCAATCTTATCTTGATTTGACGGGACATCAGGAGATGTTGGCAAAGTTTGAGCAGCTGTTTCAAGTCTATTTTCTGTGTTATCTGCATTCAGTTCAACCAATGAATCATCTATATTTGTGGCCTCTAGATTAGCAGATTTGATTTCATCATCAGGCTCGATTGACTGTTTTTCAGAAGAAGTTGATAAATTTTGATAAAGTTGTTTATCGGGTTGTTCCTGTTCGTCTTGAGTTCCAGCTACAACTGATGCATTAATTTCAACAAACGGCTCGTCAGAGTTCGTGGTTTCCCGATCGACTTGAGTGTTAATTTCAATCTCAGTCTGACTTGCAACTTGTTCCTCGGCCATCTCAGCTTCAACATTCGATTCAATCAATGACTCGCTAGAAACTTCAACATCGGCTGTAGCCTTTTTATTCTCTGAAGACAATTCTTCAGAAGGTATTGGTACAACTTCCGGTAAAAGATCATTGGCTTCCTTAGACGCTTCAGAGTTAACCGCAACTTCAGATACATTTTCCGTTTCATCTACGACCTGGGATTTCTCAATTGTTGCTTCTCCATTTTCTGATGTCTTCGTTTCAGACTCGGCTTTTATTTCTAGGCCTTCGTCCATTGATTTGATACTCTGCACAGATTCGTTTTGAATTGATGTTAAATCAGCGGAAATCGCAACGTTTTCCTGCACTGAAGTGTTGCCATCAATTAACGATTCATTTTCCACTGGTATTTCTGGTGAAGTATCTTCTGCTTTAGTTTCGGCTACATCTGAAGACTGCATGTCTATCTCTGACTCCTCAGTATTTGTTGTGACAACTTGAGTTTCCGTATTTTCTGCAACATGAATATCTTCAGCCACATCATCTTTTGATAAAACTTTCTCATCTATTTGAATTTTATCCGACTTTTCATTATCTTGTTTCGTGTCATTCAATAATAACTTTGTAGCGTGAACATCATTCGCAGTATTTATTTCAATGTCCGTCTCATCATGTTTTGGTCCTGGCACTTCAAGTTGATCTTCATCCTTGTTTGTAGCTTGAAAATGTTCTGTTGATTGTTTAGCAGACATTTCAACACTTGTTGCATCTTGCACCTCTTCCTCTTCTGATTGAATCGCATTGACTTGATCCGGCAATTCTTCGGTAGCTACTGTTATTTCTTTATCTTCGTTTTTGTCGTCTGCAATAACCGAAGCTGTTGATTTATTTGTAACACTCTCGTCATCAAGGCATATCGTATCTGTATTTGAAGCATCTAATTCAATTACGGAGTCGCCTTCAGTTGTATCTTTGTCTAGAATATTACTTGAAACTCTGATTAATGACTCATCGGTGGGTCTTGTTTCAGTTTCAGATAATACATTTGTTTGACTTGAATCAGCTCCGTAAATCATTGATGTTCTTGTTACTTCTGTCTGTGCTGAAGATTCTGAACAAGAAGATCCCAGGTCAATAGCAATTTCACTTTCAAGCTGTGATTCTATTTCACTACATGATGTGTTATCAGCTATTGCTTCTGTATTAAGAGTAGATTCCAGATTATTTTTATCTTCTGTAAGATCAATCGTTTCCTCTTCATTTAAGTCACTTTCGATAACAGACGACGTTTGAGCGGCATCTTCTCGATTTTTGTCTTCTTCTTTGTTTTTATATTCTGAAATGCTGGAGTCGTTTGAATTGGATTTCTTAATCGGTTCTTGACTGTCCAATTCCACTTCTTCCACATCAGCCTCATCGTCGCTAAGAATTAAGGGTTCCGATAAACCAACCATGGAATCAGTATCTGAACCTTCCTCCAGTACGTCGTTTTTGCTTGTTTTATTAACCATTCCTGTTGGCTTTGTTTCCTCCAATGTCACATCACAAGAGTCCACGCCAGTGACAACCAATGGTTCCGAGAACATGGAATCTGTAGTTCGATCCAGCATTTGAATGCCGCTTACGTCGCATAAGCCCGGAGATTTGGGTCCCTCTGCATAACTCTCATCGTTTAGTGCATCTCGATGTAGATCCAACTCACTTCCCTTTTTGAATGCAGTGCTCGTCAAGGGATCTTTATGGGAAGTGTCAGCATAGCACATGTTCATAAGCACCTCGGATCGAACTGTGTCACTGGTTTCTGTAGGTTGTGTAGCAGATGTGGACAAGGGATCGAGCTCAGAAACAGCTGCCGTACTAATTGCAGTCACATTGATCTCGTTTTCTGAATCTTCGACAGTGATTGCTGGATCCGTCGCCTCCGCAGCAAGTACATCATCAAATATTTTGTCCAAAGGCAGCGTGGCATTGGTAGCATTTAGGTCATATTCCGTGGTTGTTGCCAGCGATTTATCCATCGACTTTAACACTGCGCTGGCTGGGTCATTTGGAACCATTAGATTTTTACCGCGAGGCGTCTTGAAGTACAAGTCTTGAGCATCGGTGGTGACATCAGATTTAGACAGTTCCAATGTAACACGGCTCACGGTTACAGATCGCTTGGGTGTTGATGCATCACTTGACGGTGTCTCCAGCAGCTCCTCAATGTTGCCCAGCATAGGCGACGGATGAACCTTGGGTGTGCGAACCATTTCGCGCAGACCTTTGAAATGTGGCGTGCTACAACTCTTTGGAGTTTTCAGCAACTCTCGCATGCCTTGATAGTCGATTTTGTCAGGCTCGTCGGTATCCTTAATTGGTAATTCGGCGCCGTAATCCTCATCTGTCACCGTTAAGAATTTGTCAGCTGTGGAAAAAAAGACAATTTAATTTGATATGCGTCTCTCTTGAATTAAATTGTATGCTTACCGCTCAGAGCATCCTCCTCAATGATGACGCCCATGTCACCAACTGATTCATCCACTTGCAATGCTCTCTTTGGAGTATTGCACAACAAACGTTGTGACTTACGCGTCGGTGTTGACAACTCCTCCGTAAGGCGTCGTTTACGCTTGGGCGTCGCGAGAACTGCGGTATTAGGTTGGCTTTCTACAACAGCGGAGCAGGATGCCCGGCGAGTTGGCTTTATGCATTGCTCCAGCTTATTCTTCGCATCAATAGATGCACGCCGTACGCTGCGTCTTGGCGTCAAACTGACTGCATCTTGTGTAATCGAAATACGTCGTGAGGATCGTCTTGGTATGGGGGTTTCACCCGGTGGTGCCACAGCCTCCTCCTCATCCTGATCTTCACAATCAGCATTAGCTACAAAAAAAAAATATTTTGAATTTAATTGCCAACTTCAAAAATTATTTCAAGTTACTTTTTCTTTTGACTTTTGCGGTTTTAACCATCTTTTTTCAAACGATCATTTATATTTATCAATATTGGAATCCCCGAAACTGATTTAGATTTCGGGCACAACTGTGTAGCCTAACAATTAATATTTGAAAAGAAAACAATGCCGATAAGCCCCCAAGAGCGAATAAACCATTTATCTAAACCACCTTAATAATAGTTTGATTGCACAAAAAGGGATTAGTTAGAAATCCCATTAATAATAAAATTGTCAAATACAGGGGTGCCACCGCTAATAAATACTTTTATCAATTGAGGCAATATATCCTGATTAAAGTCAACTAAATTTAAGACACTTACCATTAGGAATTGATGTGTCTTCTTTATTTGCTGGAACCTCTTCGCAAATGGTATCCTCAGCTAGGTGTACATCTGTTATAGTGGCCATATCTGCAAGTTTAATACATTGTAGATACAAATCAATTGCAAACAGTCGGTATAACTCACCTTGCTGATGTGTCGAGGTTGTGGGTACCTCCTCGCAGATACTATCATCAATAATGTCAACTGTTGCCAAGTTTTGATCGGATTTTTCTAGCTGAATCGATGATTTGTCATTGCTCGAACTATTCTCTTCATCAGCTGCAGTATTCGTGTCGATATCTAGGGACTCATCGGCAACCTTAGAATTTAACAATTGTTCAACGTCTGCTGTTGACGATTCCAAGTTCGACTTTGTTGAAGACACATTTAAATCATAAGTTTTGTTTAAAGTATCCTCATCGCATTCTTCATTTGAATTACCAACATCCTTGCTGCTTTCCTCGCATGTTTCGACATCCTTAGGACTTGCTTTAGTAGAATCCTTTGCGCTGCTTTCATTTAGTTTCGATTCTATTGCATTCACACTTTCTAGGAACGGTTTTTCACTCGCATTTGCTTCGTCTTCCTCGTTTATCAATGCCTCCAATGCTGGACCTGTCGCACTTTGCTCATCATCAATGGTAAACGTTAGACTCAGCTCAGCTTTAGACAAATCTGCTCTATCTGGTGTTGAAGATTCTTTCGGTGATCCAATCCGATTGGGTGTCTCATGTTTAGGTGAGTAAGGTGTCCGACATGCTTTGGGTGATTCTTGTTTGGGCGAGTTAAGAGCACGACGTGCTTTGGCCACCAACTTGTTGCTCATGCCAACATTTGGACTGATCTTTGCATTCGCTGCCAGCGTTTTGCGCATCTTAGAAATTTTATTATCCCGCGGACTGCTCAATGACACCGATTGGCGTTTACGTGGAGATGTCTGAGGTGCTGTGACAGCGATAGCTGGTGCTTGTCGTCGCCCTGGCGTACGCCACTGTGGATGGGGATGGAAAGGCAGCCGACGCGGGGCTGTTAGGCATTGGCGTCGTGCATCGAGGAGCGACTGTCGATTGGTCGATTCCAGAGGCGTGGTCGGAGTTCGGGTGTTTGCTGATATTTGCTTCTTGGCGCTGGTCAGAAGTGCTCTTTTCATCAGGGACTGCGGCGTACGCTTGGGCGTTGAACCTTCCGCCAGCAGCTGATCCTTGGGCGTGTTTAAAATCGTACGTTGTTGTTTTTTAGCTGGCGTTGTTGATGGCGTTGACGAATTGGTTATGTCTATAACAATGACAGATGCATCAGATGATCCAGCTGTGGAGTTGGCGCTTATGATCCCAGCACTGCCTGGAGTTTGTTTTGGAGTAACGCTTAGTTGGGGTCGTAGCCTCTGTGGTGTTGTCAGATCAACTAAATACATGGAAGTTGGTCGTTTGCCAGCTAAAGACTTTTGGGATGTGGACGGCGTGCTGAAATCCATCAGATCACGACTGCAGCTTTCATCGTTCAGCTCAGAGAGCACGCTCTTGGGTGTGTTATAGACGCTCTTCGGTGTCGTCGCCGTTGATGACATACCCATGCCCGTGGTTGGCTTCATTACACACGTAAAGGACTTTTCAATTTTAACACCTGTTTCACGCGGTGAAAATGAGGTGATTACAACGTCAGAACGGGCACACAGCTGCAACATCAACTTATTGCCCAGAGTGCTGGTGTTTTCCTTATTCTGTGTCGCTTCCAGCAGATCTACTTTGGGCATTGTCTCGTCAGCATCTTTGCAGGGTGGCGTAATACTCCGATCTGGCTCTGCTGTAGCAGACGTCTCAGCAGTGTTGCTGCTTGTAGAGGTATCCAGTTCCCTGGATTCAATAGATGTATTACCCTCATCGTCCGAATTGATCGAATACCGAAAGCTGCAATCATTAAAATGTCAATAAAAACATTATCTCAAAATAGTAAAACTATGTGAGTATTTTAATAATGGAATTTAAAATTTTTACGATGTAAATACATTTAAACTAAATATTCACATATTATTATTTCAAGAAATAAAAATTTAATATAAAGAAATTAAAAGCTTATTTTAAATAAATAAAGATTTATCTGTAATAACATTTTTTATTTATAATTTTTAATTTTGTTATTGGAAAAAAGCATTAAAATTTTAGATTTTATAAATGTGTAAGGAGAGATCTTCAATGGCTTGATTTTCTTGACTTTCTTGACTTTGAGCATATGGCAGCATTTTTAGGGGTTGTCTTCCCATTCACACAATTTCCCTGTGCGACTATCTGGCAAACAGCTACTTACTTGTGCACAGTGAGGCGATTGTCAAATTGACGACGTTGTCGGTGTACCTAAAAGATATACATACAAAAAGAGAACGTCCGTGGCATTAGTATCCATAACTGTACCAAGTAGTTAATTGTACTCACTTTTAAGGATGGAGATGAGTTTGCCGCTTGCTCGGGTGGTATTCGATCAGGTGTTCCTAGCTCATCGGATTTAGGAAATTGCCAGGTGTATACTTCATTCAGAATTTTAATGCGTGCACCGTGGAGCAGTGGACGCTTGGAATGCACAACCTGGTCGTTCAGCAGTATGGGCTTATTGTCGGATAGATTGTAAATGGTTACCTATATTTAATGAGCGCGCGAAAATTTCAATATTTGCATTGTTATTATGTTAAAGGGCAAATCGATATACGCAGAAGACGCGCGCATTTCTGTAACAGACACACACACACACTACTCACCCTGCCAAATGCATCGCATTTTATTTCACAGTGAACGCGTTCGGCTTCGGGCACCACCAAATCACAGCTTAATTTGGAACCCACTATGAATTCACGTCCCTTGGCTGCATGTTCCTCCGATACGCCAGAGGCATTTACAAAATTCAAGTGCGCGCCATCCAGCGACATTATACATTGGCGTTATATCGCAACAATTGTACAATGCAGTTGAGAAAAAATTAAGATTGTGGGCGGTGTGAGCGTTGGCGGCGGCTGCAACTTTCGCTTGATGTAGAAAAAAGGAAGCCGCCAGCGAAAATATACCCAAGCTCTAACGAAACACTAGTTGCGTAGTAAAATACTATAACTATTGTAACTGCACACAATTATTCACCATTATTCAAGTTTTTTAAATTGATTTTATAGCTTTATTAAATGTTTTTGCCACAATCAGCCCGGTTTTCTGTACAGGAATTCTTTTTGCAAGGGACGCGCGGCTGAGACATGCCAACTCAATGAAAAATGCAGTTAAATTCAAACGCAGTCAACTTATGTTATTTCTAGTGCTGCCCACTCGATTAATTACTGTGGCTTGCAATTCACTTTAACGTTTAATAAATTTAAACTCTTTATTTATTGTTTATTATAAGTCCAATATTTTTTAATTCGCTTTAATTTACTTAACAACCTTAAATTTTTGTTTTTTCCAATATCAAAAACGCATACGACTACCATAAATATCGATAGCTGTTAGTGTGAGTGCCCAGCCCTGGGTGCACTGGTTTCGGCGAGCATTCAAATGTGAACTTTATTGTAGTTCATTTAGCAATAAATTTATAACTTGATGAGCATTTTTAATTAGATCTTAGACAAAATAAAGGTGATCACTTTCATAAAGGATGAAAGTTCGCCACAAGTCGGTGGTAAAAATGGTATAATTTAATTCTAAAACTTTATCATTTCCAAAAATATCTATCGGCATATCGATATGTTAATATTATATGAACAACTCTACCCGGCGGCAGTCTGTTGGGATTTTATATTTTAAAATAATTATTTCTATATGAAACTGTTTACGTTAGTGTAAATATTTAGGAAATTCAATGTCGAAAATAATAATGAACCAACTGAGCCATCCACAGCGTGTGCGGCTACTGTATAAAACCATATTAAGACTACATCGAGGTAAGAACAACAGCCAAACAAGCAAACTAAATATTTAACTTAAAACATTTGAATATTCTAGGTCTGCCAACGGAACTTCGCGTTTTAGGCGATAACTACGTGCGCGATGAATTCAGACGTCATTTAAAATGCAATCCAATGGAGGCACAGCTTTTCATGACGGAATGGGCTGTAAGTTTTACGTAAGCGTATCAACAAATATTCTCACTATCGTGCTTCTCTCATCATCTCAGCGCTACGCCTCCACGATCACAGAGCAGGTGGGACTGCGCGGCAAGCCGAAAGGTGAACTTGGCGAGCAGCTGGATGCAGAGGCAGTGGAAATGCTTAAGGATGACCAAGTGGTGCAGCTGTACGAGCTTATGTTGGCCGCCAAGGGACTCCATGGAGATACGATAACAACAGACGATGTGCGTGGCAGTGACAAATAAAGTATTGCTTCTTGTTTATTGTTTTTCTAGAATCTTGTACTCGTACTTAATGCCGTTCTCCTCCTGTACACCCTGTGGCGTGTCGCCCTCGAGTGGCACCTCCCGGAAGCCTTGCGGTATTTTGGGAAAGAAGGTGTCACACTCGAACTGACCTTGCACTTTGGTTAAGTACAAGCGATGGCAACGCGGTGAATCCATTGCCTCAGCATAGACACCACTGCCGCCTACAATCCAGACGTTCTCGATCTGGTCACGATACTCCTTGCTTTCCATCTTCTGCATTGCTGCTTCCAGATTATTGCAAAGCAATACATCTGCCGGCAAATCTTCGGGAGTCAATGTCGTGCTTAGCACGATATTTAGACGCTCGGGCAGTGGACGCTTACTGGCAGGAATACCGAAATAGGTCTTACGGCCCATAATAGCGACATTACGCTTCGCAGGATCACAGACTCGCTTTGTGGTACTGCTAAAATACTTAAGCTCCGATCTGAAGTTTGCAAAAATAATTTTAATATTACTCCAAAGTAGCGTGATTTATTAACTTACTTGATATGCCAAGGCAGATCGCCCTTGAAGCCAATGCCAAAGCTTTCGCAAACAGCAACGATTAAACTATACCTCAGCATCTTGTGATACAATTGCAACTGCGTCGATTTATCTCTAGCTTATCTGTTTATATCACCTCGTATCAGAAAATACATTCAAATAGTAATTATTCAAAGTGAACAACAACAGACTTGTTATCGGCCTACTTTTGTTGACACGTTCAAACGATTATCTGTGATCTGTAATCGGTCTATCAATTATCGTACATTTCTAGTATTCAAAAATTAATAAAGTCAATGTATTTCCAGCACTTATTTAAACTAATTTTAGTGTTAATAATATTAGTAAGTACAAACATTGTGAGTTGCCGTTAAGTTCTACTTTTATTTCATGACTTATTTTATAAATATGTTTAAATATGTGATAATAATAGTACATGTAACTAAAAGGTATAATTTTATTCTGGTCCCTTCATCAGCCAATAGGTCTCCATATCCCCTTTGCCCTTGACTTTCACAAATCCTCTCGGCTCCACTTTGTAGCCTACCTCACGCACCTTCAATGCCGTGTAGTTGGACAATTGAATCTTCCAGGGATCGCAGCTGCTCTCCATTCGTGAAGCCGTGTTTACAGTGTCTCCAAATAGACAGTACCGAGGCACCTTTAGACCAACAACTCCTGCCACCACTGGACCAGAGTTGATGCCCACACGAATAGCCACATCTGGTAGATTGTGAGCTTTTAGCTTCTTGACCACACGCAGGGCAAGATCGCAGGCGTGTTCCGCATGCAAAGGATTGATATCTGGAGCTCCAGACACTGCCAT
Organism: Drosophila innubila; assembly: GCF_004354385.1. Classification (NCBI taxonomy): domain Eukaryota; kingdom Metazoa; phylum Arthropoda; class Insecta; order Diptera; family Drosophilidae; genus Drosophila; species Drosophila innubila. The sequence continues at coordinate 11,650,938 of NW_022995380.1, forward strand.
GTAGACCATGCCCACAGTTTCTACCTTGTAGACAAAGGGGGATATGATCTCCTCGTCCAGTGCAGAGAAAACCTTGTTAAGAGTGTTAACTGCCTGCATGGCTTCCTGTATGTTGTTTGAGCCACTGTCGCAGATATTCATTGCCTCAATGAAAATGACGGAGACTTCCTCAAAGCTCTGACAGACATGTTCTTGACTCATTCTCATACGCTCTGCAATCGGACGTGGTATCATGGAGTATAAAAGCTCGTCTCCTTGACGCTTCCAGGAGTCGGCCAACTCTAAAGACTTTTCCAACTCATCAGAGCGTTGCTCCTCTTTTTCAAACAGCATCTCCAGCTTGGAGCAGTGTTGCCAGCCCGCCATGACAAGTTCACGACTCAGGCCATGGGGATTGAGATCATTTAGATACAAGCCAATGCCATGCAGCTCATCGAGATTCTCTATCAAAGGACTACATAAAAATATCAACGAGTCAACATCCTTAATATAAAACATTTGCCCTTTTAGTAAAATGGATCTTAGTCCAACTGACTGTCGACGCTGTCCAGTGGCAGGATCGATTTCCTCCTTCGTCGCTGCTGCTTCTTCAATATCGTTCTCATGCTCCTTTTCAAACTCGTGGGCCTTTGCCACTGCCATGGTCTGGGCCTCGTTCAAACTGTCTTCATCTTCGTAGTTGCCATAGTCCATATTAAGTGCCGCATCGTAGGCAGCTCGATTGTGTCCAGTGCGTATAAGCTCAAACTCGAAAAGAACTGTTCTCATTTGTAGAATGGTTTCCCATTCGATTTTTGTGTCTTTTGGTCGCCGGCATTTGAAGGCATCCATGACATGGGTGCCAATAAAGCTCTTGGGATTCACACCAGGATTGTGCAGTATCCACGTCTCAATAATCTTCTCGCCCGCCAGCGTTATTTTCATATCATGATTAAGAACAACCGTGAAGGGAAACAGCTCGAGGAACACATTCAGATCCACTGATGGCATTTTCAGTTGCGATGGATGAGCCACAATGTTAACACGCTTGGCCATATAATCGCGATTATCAAAATCCAAACGGTATTTAACAATGACAGTTAATGGGCCTTCAGTAATCTTAATTGGTCCCGCGGTTCCGCCACAAATATCATTTTGACTCTCAATAACATAGGCGGATACCTTTAAGCCATAGAACTCCCTTGCTACCTCCGTCATTTGTCCTATAAGGTATTTGGACATGCCTGTGCGTCCGCTTCTATACAGTATAACAGCTCCATCATCATCCATGTTAGTCAGCTGCATACTGGGCGACTTCATCTTTGGATATGTGAATCTCATTTGCAGGTGAATATTATCAATGGACTGCAGAAAGTCGCAGAAGTAGCGACCCGTCGAGCGTATCATCTTGTCATAACCGAAATTACTAAAGAATCGCACGAAACATTTGCCAAAAAAGTTCATGCAAAAGTCAAAGGACTCTCCCGTACAGGCGGACAACGCAGCTGCAATATCCGGCATCAATTTATCCGGATATATCTGATGCGTTTTGAAGCTAGTGTGCTTACAGTCAACTATCTGGCAAATCTTCCTCCATGTCTCCATGCCGTACTCCTCCTGTACATAATGCTGCACGCTCTCATATAGCATGCCGTACATGATGAAGCCTGTGGTTGGTCAATCGTCGACAGGTAATTTACGTGGTTCCCTTGGGGTAGTGCGAGGGATTGGAGGGTGGTCAGCGGGTCCAAATTGCTTACGGCAAGTTTACCTGTAACGAGGCAAAGTTGGCAAGCACATAATTAGGGTAGCATATTACAAAGTTTTTCCATTATTCACAGGAGTTAAATAACTTTGGCAAAGAACTTAAGTCAATTTGTCAGGGATTGTCAAAGGTCATTGCGTGACAAAGACGTAAATTGGGTTTTGATAGAGATAAGAAACTTAAGAATTTCGCAGCACTATTACTATCCTTTTCTGTAGCAAAGAACCTTATTTTATTTTATTTTAATTTACGATTTATACTTTCAGTTTTTTAAATATAAGTTATTAATAACAAAATATACTTGTTGATGTTTATCATAAAATGTAAAATATAATTCTTATGTTCATCTAAAAAGCTTATATTATAAATTAAATTTCAGTTGTTATTTCAAAACTCTTATTGTTAAATTTTATTATTGAAAAATAAAAGTTATTTTTACACAGAATTGTTATAATTTTATTAAGTAGATTAAAATAAGAGTTAAAATGAAATTGCAACAATAATTTTAGTGAGTTTATTTGTTAAGTTGTCAGTTAACCCGTTAACTCAAGCCGTGCATAAAATTGAGTTAAATTTAAAAAAACGTCAAATTGGATGCGTAAGACCTAAGTGGAGAAAAGCCACACACACGAATGATATCAGTCGAGAAAGGGAACCAGCAAGGCAGTCGACTGCACATAAAGCTAAGAGGCTTGGGCAAAATATCTTTTGATTTATTGTCCTGGCAGTTTAATTTGGTTTTACTTTCACGCGTCAGGCACGCGCGCTTTCTTTAACGGCAGCTCCTGCTCCTGTTCCTGTTCCTGTTTTGTGTCTTTTTCCTTGTCACGTCCACAAAATAACAGCAGCTCGTTGTGTTCTTGACTTATTTCTGTTGCTAATTCCTTTTGTTGCGGCGCGAGCTGCGGTCTTTTATTTTCAATTTTCCCATTTGAGACATTTCCCAGGGCTCTAACTCCAACTAACTGTGACCCCATCAATTCCTTACAAATTTAATATAGCGAGAATATTAAATTAGGTCGACATTGTGGAAATTATCGACTTTTAATTCTGTACTCGAGTATTTCTTAAAGTCAGAGGCTTTTAACTAAATTACTACAATTGTTAAGTTCGTGAAAGGATATTAAGTTAAAGTTATGCATATATACATGAATGATATTCAAAATCAACCTAATCTATTTTACTTGGGCCTTTATATTGATCAGTATTGCGTAGTACGTCTAACTATAACTTTTTATCATAAAACAAATCTTTAAGCTAGATCCTGAGACCTATTATTTTTTGTCGAAAATCATGCCAAATTGGAAAAAAAAATTTGACCTGTTAAGTTGCTGGACTTAAAGTCTGACCAACTTTGAACTGACATACCTTCGTTAAAACTCAAACGGAATGTCATTTTGATCATGGATTGGCTTCTTATTTTATTCTGCCTTCAAATTTATGCAAAGCTTTTTGAAAATTCCAAATGTTAAATCTCAAATATAAACTTTTAATATACTTCTTAGGTCATAACAAGTATAAAACAACACCTCAACATTTAAAAAATTTTCAAAATTGATTTATTGTACCAGTAGATACATTACAGTAGGTAATGTTCACAAAACTCTGAAAAATTTAAGATAAAGAGCGAATAACTCATAAAATTTTACTCATGAGGGAATAATTTAATATATTTTTCTTGATTTATCTAAAAGTTCACAAAGTTATTTTTTGCTGTAGGTGGGATAATCCTGAAGGATGCTTGACACTGAAATTAGCATATTTGTTGTCCCTTATCAAACCAAAAAGGTTGCTTTATATATATAGTAAATATATTTATATATAAGTATATTTATTTGGTTTGTATTCCTGGCGGGAGGTCAAACATTAAATCACTCACGTATTCACTTCAGCGCCGGCTTTAGTTTTCAATTTATCAATGGCTGCCTTGGAAAATTATTTATTTATAAATCACAAAATAAGAAGCTGGCCAATGAGGTGCACAAGCATATGCTCCACACTCGCACATACATAAACCCGCACACACACACACAGAGGGAGATTCCCGGATTTTACGATGCTTCCGTTAACACACTGTTTAACTGTTGACGTTCCGTCGATGTCGGCTGCTGTTGTTGGACTAATTTTTGTTGTTGCCTCAGCGCCTAACGATGCTTCTGCTTCTGTTGTTGCATGGCTTCAACAGACGGCGCGGCGCTGCGCCTTGAGCTTCGTCGTGTATCTTCGTGTTTTGATGGGCAACTTTTCAGCTCGCACTTGTCGTGCGAATGAAGCGTTCATCGTTGCCGGCCAGGTCTTTTATAGCCGGAAGGGCCTGTTCGACATTTTAGCGCACTTTACGCCTTTTCTCATTCTATTTGTGAGCCTCGATGTCTGTGACTATTCCACTTGGTTACTAGACACGCACACACACACACACACACATGTATATATGACGCCCCCATCATAATCGTTAGTGTTACATTTCATGTCAATGCTCTGTGGCGTTGTGTTCGAACACCCCTCGCCCTTGTCTCCCGTGGACTGCTTGATGCCAATTGAAGCTCGCATTTCGATAAAGCTTCAAATGAAAGGGAGTAATTTCTTGGTCCTTTCCATTACGTGCTTACGCTTTTGACATTTCGCAGGAAATATTGTCCTTCGGATCATTGTGGATTCTACTTAAGTGTTGCCCCAGGGATGCACAAACAATTCTTATGCGGCTTAACTTGCGTTTACGCGGACTTTTTAGAAATCAATTAATGTTTCTGCTTGAAAATAGGTAAATTTAATGGGTTAGTGAGGTATTCACTAATGAGCAGATAGCCTTTTAAATTGTTTGTATAAAGTTTTTATCAAGGCTGCACATCCAGAGTCCAAGCTTTTGGATTTATTTATTATTTGTTTAATCAAAAGTAAATTTATATTCAAAAAGTTTAAAATAAAAATAAAATTATGCTTTAGATTAATAAAGGTCAGAAAAATTATTTTATTTTCTTAATTTTTTAAAATTAATTTCTTTTATAACCTACAAAATTCTTTATATAAAGAGCTCATTTTAGTTTCAAATCTGTAGATACATCTCATATATTAAATATTTTTATATTCGGATGCAAACCATTTTTTTATTAGAACGCAGCCCTGTGCCATTTTCTTATATATTTATGTATATATATTTTTTTTGTTCAATGCTCATAAAATGTGTCATTGTGTAGCCCTTGCCTTGTCCCTGTGTGGGTTCGTTTAGGGTCCTTCTGTATTTAATGCTGTGACATTTCCACGCGTACCTATCAAATACAGGAATATACATATTGTGTGTGTATGTTTGTAATGTTCTCCGCAACACAATTTATTTTCGGTTTTAAAGCAATTTATTGCGGATTTTGGAATTGAGTAAACCAAACACGACAGCATTCCCATCTGTTGCCCAAAAGGATTTTGCAAAAGCTTTTATACAAACGCTAACAATTTTACTGATGTTGTTGATAAGGTTGTACAAGTATTTTTGTTTCGATTCGAGGTTCATTATTTTTAGTTTAGTGGTCTATAGATATAATGTCGTTTGGAAATTTAGGAGATACTCAAAATGCCATTAAATAGAGACATAGACAAATTATGTAAAAACTGCAAACAGAAACTCGAATACTCTTAATGTTGACACGCAAAATTTACTTTGACCTAAGACTAACTAGTAAGTGTCTAAACTTAAGTCTACCTAAAATTAATTGTCTCGGGTAAGTTGAACATTACGTGCGACTTGGTTTCCCTTTGGTCACGCGGAATAACTTAATTTAATTGGGCCGAAGAAGGGATCAAAATTGCGTCTGATATAAGCCAGGAAGTATGCAATGCTTTTATGATTGCCTGCCAGTCGCTTCTTGATGAGTTTGTGTCTCTGCTCACTTTGACACGCGAACAACTCATAAAAGTTATAAAACATGATATTGGGATGGTAGAACATGTCTCTGGGTGACCATATCTGACAGTAGCTTGTTGGAACGTTAAGAAAACGGACGACAAAACATTACGTTTTATGGCACATAATGATTGCATTGCTCTTATCAAAGCATCACACAAATTTTGTAAATAAGAGCTTTAACCTGTTCGCTAAAGTTCGCGAAAGAAGTGAAAGTATGACAGGTAGGAGTTAATTTGACGGATCTTAGGTTAAGTTAATCTAACTTAACGGATCTTAGAAAATTTTAATCAGGCAAAAACGATTGGTAAAAGTGTAAATAAAATCAAACAGGTATCCAATTAATTTCTTCGACAAATCCCAATCAGGTATAAGCAGATTTAATAAATTGCTTTTCTACAATTTGTTTAGATTTGAAATAAATACGTTCTGGCTGTCGATTTCAGAGGAATATAAAGGACGCTTAACAAAACCTTTAAATAAAACTCAGCCCAAGGTGAAGAATATTCAAGTTTATTGCAATGCATAAAGTTCAAAGAGTGTCACAGTAAATTGCAGTGCAGGTGCTCAACACAAAGGCATATTGTATGAATTTTAGAACAAAATTACAATAAGTATGTACTTTATTAAATATATATATATATATGAATCATTTGTCATCAGGTCCTGCAAGCAGCCAGTAGGTTTCCATTTCGCCTTTTCCTTTGACCTTGACTGTACCGCGTGATTCCACTTTGTAGCCCACCTCTCGCACCTTCAATGCCGTATTGTTGGACAACTGTATCTTCCAGGGATCGCAGCTGCTCTCCATGCGTGAAGCCGTGTTTACAGTGTCTCCAAATAGACAGTACCGAGGCACCTTCAGACCAACAACTCCTGCCACCACTGGACCAGAGTTGATTCCCACACGAATAGCCACATCTGCTTCATGATGATTCTTTAACTTTTTGATAACGCGTAAAGCCAAATCGCAGGCGTGCTCAGCATGCAAGGGATTAACATCTGGAGCCCCGGACACTGCCATGTAGACCATGCCAACAGTTTCCACTTTGTAGACAAAGGGGGATATGATCTCCTCATCCAATGCGGAGAATACCTGGTTCAGAGTGTTAACTGCCTGCATGGCTTCTTGGACATTATTTGAGCTGTCGTATATGTTCATGACTTCTATGAAAATGACGGAGACTTCCTCAAAGCTCTGGCAGACATGCTCGTGTCCCATTCTCATACGCTCTGCAATCGGACGTGGTATCATGGAGTATAAAAGCTCGTCTCCTTGACGCTTCCAGGAGTCGGCCAACTCTAAAGACTTTTCCAACTCATCAGAGCGTTCCTCCTCTTTTTCAAACAACATCTCCAGCTTGGAGCAGTGTTGCCAGCCCGCCATGACAAGTTCACGACTGAGGCCATGGGGATTGAGATCATTAAGATACAAACCAATGCTATGCAGCTCATCGAGATTCTCTATCAAAGGACTACATAAAAATATCAACGAGTCAACATCCTTGATGTAGAACATTTGGCCTTTGAGCAAAATGGACCGAAGACCCTGAGAAGATCGACGTTCACCAGTTGCAGGATCAATTTCTTCCTCACGAGGCTCTACATCCAGGTTATTTGAATTTTTTTCACTGAATTCTTTGGCGTTTTCCAGCGCCATAGTCTGAGCTTCATTTAGCAGCATATCGTCGTAGTTCTCAAAATCCATGTTAAGAACTGCATCGTAGGCGGCACGATTGTGTCCAGTGCGTATGAGCTCAAATTCAAAAAGGACTGCTCGCATTTGGATCAAGGTATCCCAGTCGATGGTGGTGTCCTTTGGACGCCGACAATAAAACAGATCCATTACATGAGCGCCAATAAATCCCTTGGGATTGGCTCCCGGATTATGCATTATCCATGTCTCAACAATTTTTTCGCCCGCATGCGTTATTTTCATATCATGATTTAGTACAAATGTAAAGGGGAACAGCTCGAGAAACACATTCAAATTAACTGTGGGCATCCTTAGCTGCGATGGATGCGCATCGGTGTTCACACGCTTGGCCATATACTCCCGATTATCAAAGTCCAAACGATACTTGACTATGACGGTCAGGGGTCCGTCTGTAAGCTTGATAGGACCCGCAGTGCCTCCGGTAATATCATTCTGACTGTCGATCACATACGCTTTTATCTCCAGGCCATAAAACTCGCGTGCCACCTCCGTCATCTGGCCAATGAGATATTTCGACATTCCCGTTCGACCGCTACGATATAAAATAACCGCTCCACTGTCATCCATGCTGGTCAGCTGCATGCTGGGCGATTTCATCTTTGGGTATGTGAAACGCATGATTAAATGAATATTATCAATGGACTGCAGAAAGTCGCAGAAGTAGCGACCCGTCGAGCGTATCATCTTGTCATAACCGAAATTACTAAAGAATCGCACGAAACATTTGCCAAAAAAGTTCATGCAAAAGTCAAAGGACTCTCCCGTACAGGCGGACAACGCAGCTGCAATATCCGGCATCAATTTATCCGGATATATCTGATGTGTTTTAAAGCTGTTGTGTTTACAGTCAACAATTCGGCACACCTTTGTCCAAATCTCCATGCCGTACTCCTCCTGCACATAGTGCTGGACACTCTCATACAACATTCCATACATCGCACTAACAATTTAAAACACCTAAAAAATGTATTAAATATAAAAAATATAAATATTATTAGTGATAATAAAAGAGAAGGGAAATATTAATTTTACAAAATAAAAAAAATTATTCGTATTATTTCTTTGCGATACTAACGGAAATTTGATCTTTCTAAGACTAATTAAACAATATCCGAAAACTTGATACTAATTTATTCAAATAGTATCAATAGCTTTAATCAATATAAGCCAATATCAGCGGGATATCTAATATATATGTTTAAATATTTTTCCAACACTTTTGTACCTACCTTTTGCAAAGTTTTGCTTTAAGAGAATCAACAGTCGCGCTTTTTAATTGAGTTTAAATTACTTCTTCACTAGTTGTTGTACACACATTGCCTGAGGCACGTAATTCATTTATTAATAAAATTTCCACAAATACTGCCGCAGTCTCCTATATAAGTGCTGCTTTCCTGAGAATCCTTTGGTTTTTGCTTATCTGATTTCATATATTTGTAATTGAATTGTAAGAAGGTGGTCCTCTGCGAGTGTTCGTCCTGCGAATGAAGCGTGTGCCATTGCTGGCTAGGACTTTTATAGTCAGCCAACTGCTTGATATTTCCGTTCGTTTATTTCATTCGGAACCCTTTATTTGTCAACGACACCATCCCACACTGCTCGTTGACAATGTTTCATTACATGTCATTGCTCCTTGTTAATGTCAATTGACGCTTACTTTTCGATAAGGTATCCACAATGATGTATCTTTTCTATATTTTATTGCTTTTGTAGCCATAACTAACACGCACAAAATGCGTTCATTGCATTCTTGTCCCTCGTTTATTTATGTGGAGATTGGGGCAAATGTTTGAAATATAATTTCCGCATTTCATTCGTCGTACATAGTATATAACAGTAAAACAGTACTTTAATCTAGTCTTCCGAACTAATTAAAACGCAGTCTTGAAATTAATTAATGCTCCTCTATTGTCTACTTTTTCAAAGTCTAGTTAACGTCTTTTATAATTATCAAAGAGATATTTTGAGGTAAAATGCATTGAAATTAAAGCTGGAATTTTTATTTGGTTCTCTTCGGGCTGGAGCTTAAGCCGATTCACACATTTTCGTTTATGATTATAATTAAAATTAAAAAAAAAAAATAAGCGGGAAAGGCTATAGTCGAGATCCCGACCATAGGATACCCGTTACATATTTCAATATATATAAAAGTATGTACTTTAAAAGAATTACTTGTATTACTTTAAAAACATAAAATTGCTTGATTGATGGTGATCAAGAATATATATACTTTATAGGTTTGGAGATGCTACATACATTCCAACGAACACAATACACCCTTTTACTTATTTTTTGAGTAACGGGTATAAATAGTCACAATAACAATAATAAATTCACTGAGCATTTTAAGAAGAATTTTTTTATAAATCTCCACATTTTTTATAATCTGAGTTTGGTGGAGCACCCAAACAATTGTTGACAGCTGATGACAACGGTTATGTACTTAAAGGATGTCAGACGAGCCAATGTACGCTGTCGGTAAGCCTGATATCGATTTAGAAAACAAGGTATTATGTTCTCGGTTAGACAATTGACACGCAAATACATTTTTACTTGAATTTTACGTTAAATGATAAATTACCGCCAAAAGATTGATGAGTATTTAAACAAATAAGATACACTCTCTTAAGTATTTATATTTATGAATTCGTAGACATATCTCCAAATACAAGTAAACGCTAAGTTTTCAGTTCCTTTAAGGATGAGAGACCTGCCTATTTGCCCAGGCCAACTTTATTGAAGAGCTTATCCTTGACAATTTGTGCCATCAGACCGTGGATGAGCTCAATCGTTGAGCGGCTGCAGTCGCGCGTTGCCTTCGATAGCTTGTCCTCGGAGCGTTTTTCATTCACATCGGTTCCTGAAATACGCAAGGTGTCAATTAATTAAAAAGTTCAGTTTTGTTATTTTGCTAGTAATGTGTGTAAGTACCGCGACCTAAAAAGTTTTCACTTTGCTCCAGCTTTTCAGACAAGTCCATGATTTGTCCGGTTGTATATTCCGTATTGGTAAGCAGTCCAGAGCTTCCCAAAGTGTTCACCCAGTACTTATTCCACAATGAATCAAGTAATTTGCGGTCCAAGGCCGACTTAAAGTAGCTGATCTCCAGCGGATAGTACTGCTTGCAGTGTACACCAAAGTCCTCAATCTTATTTAATGGTATCGTTTGATATTCGGAAGGTTCCTCGTTAGGAGGCTTGTAGCCCTTTGGATATGTGCGGAAAGCACCAAGGCACACCTTGCCAGCTGAGACAGTGCGCACAGGATCCACAACAATAGCCACAAATGGCTCCTGGTAGGTCTGGTTAAGCATCTGTGTGGACACATCGATGCCCGACAACCAGCATCCATAGCCAGGATGGCTGTGATACCATCCCACAGCATGTTCCAGTCGACCTACTTCCTTGGCGGCCTCCATATAGGCGGTCATGTATTCATAGGCCTGTGCCTGTGCATTAACTCTCGTCTCCGTGCCTTCCACAGGCAGTGCAAATGCATCCATCACAATCTGCAATTCATTTCAAGCTGCAACTGTGCACACCGGCATATTTTTCTTATTTAGTTACCATTGTGTTGTCCTCCACCTTGCCCAGCATCAGGCCCATTACCTCCAGAGTACCACCAGAACGAGCGTGCATAACCATCTTCAGCAGCGCCAGTGCTGATATCTTAATATCTTTGAAGAAATGTGGATCCTTCTCCCAGGGCTTTGCGTCAATTATTTGACGCTGTTGCTCGGCATCATAGCGAAAGATTTCATCACAGCTTGGCAACGTTTGTATATTGTTTTCCAGCTCCCAAGTCTTCTGTGCAGCATCAACGTCCATGTTGTAGATAATTTAAAAGTGTAGATTTTTTACTAAGTTCTTTATTTTATTCTTCTGGCTCGGTGTGTTTTTTCGGCTTTTGTGCACACTGAGTAGGGATGGGCTTCGATATGGTAATATCGATATTACATCGATATTAATTTGCTATTTTTTTGCAGCACACGCAGTGCTGGCATCTTCTATACAGGAAAAATAGCTATTTCTGGCTGAAAATCATCTAGCCAGATTCAAATTTACAATTCACTTCCTTTAAAAATATATTTTTGCGTATTTAATCAAAGATAATTTCACTGTAATCGTCAAAGAACAAATTTTAAATTCTGGTTTCCTTTTGAATTTTATTTTGAATGCAATAAATGTTATAAGTATATGTTTTTCGTAATAAAATAATAATTCTGGCTCGTTGCTTTTTAAAACTATTTACATATATTTGACCTAAAGATACGCGTATTTTTTAGTTTAATTTTTATTTTGTTCTAAAGCCTCCAGGACTAATTTTAGGATATTCTTTTTTAGCTCGTCAGCTAAATGTGGCCTTAGTGCGCGCATTTGATCCGCCACAAAATCGCCAAATATTTGTGCCGAAGTATTGAATTGTTCTTGGGCAGCCCTCGCGTTGGCCATCATCGTATCTTCTTTAAAGTGAACCGCCTTAACGTCTTCTTCGTTTTTGGCTCTTTGCCTTGATGCCGAGAAAAAACTGGAACAGGTGTTAAAGTCTTCAATGTATTGATTGTTATTTTGGGAAAAGGCAGCTGAATTTGAGTGATCCTAAAAAATAAAAAACCAAAACATAGAACATCTAACTATACATGTGCCATACGTTTGTCTGACAACTTACCATGTTCACCTTATATCTACGAGGTTCGCAAACTTTATTTAGAAACCCTAAGGAATCGAAGTACTGCCATTTGATAGAGATACTTGTATTTTGGCTGGCTTTTGACTGATAGCCTCTGTACTGTGCGCGGAGATTATCCCATTTGGCCTTGCAATCGGCTAATGAACGATTTAATGCCTCGGCGATTACTCGAAATGATTTCTCTCGCATTTTACTGTCCTTGTGATTCGCTTTGCTTGAATCCCACAAGAGTTCCCGTTGTTCAACCAATTGAATCAACATTTTCACGTCTGACGGTGTCCATTCCGATTCAACTTTTCTCGGTTTTCGTGGTCGCTTTTTCACTGGTATCTGGCACATAAACTTGAGTATTTCGTATAAATCAATATATTAAACAGAAAACTCACCCATTCGAATTCCATTTTGTTTATAAAATTACTTTTATCTGACGCCAATTGGTAATATGACCATATGATATGGCAGTGGAGCTGCCAGATTTAGTCTTGCGTGTTAACAGATTTGCATGGCAACGTCTGGCATTGTAGTTGCCAGATCCCCTTTTCATACAAATCTGACAACTGACAATTCAAACTGGCACTGCCCGCCAATTTTCAAATAAATATAAAAAATTATGTATTAAAATTTATTATAAACCTGTAATTTAACTCTTATTTTTAAAAGTTTAAAATATTATGTAAGTCACAATTTATGTTAGAAAATTACAAATTAAAGATGAACTACATTTTTATATTTAAAAATAAAAATTTAAGTTTTATAATTATCAAAATATAAAAATTGAGCCGAAATTATACCTAATTTTTATAATAATTATTAAAACAAATATTTTTTGATATTAATATAAAAATTTTAATTTAATAACTTTTAATTTATGTTTATTATATTAAAAAACTAAATGGGATAATGCAAATTTTTTCTTTTCCAGGTAACCCTTTCGCTGTGGTTTTCTTATTCATCCGGATCATTTCCTCAGCTTGATTTATTTTAACTCATACCTGGTAATTTCGATTGGTTTAAAGAAAGTTTTTAAAAGATATTTTAAATTTCAGAATCTTTATTTTTCATGTTTGTATACATATAAATATATAATCACATGTGCTGAATCTACCATGAAAGAGAAACTTAAGGCCTATTGTAAAGAACAATTGAATTACGATCTCTTCGCTTCTTCAGAAAATCAACCAATAATAAATACGTACACACACTTGAATTAACTTTGGCTAACTATTGCACGCCATATCGCTCCATAACATGGCTGAGCTTTCTCTCTTTCTCTCTCTCTCTCTTTAAATCTTTTTCTATCTCTCAATATGTATCTAATCTTACCAAGCACCAAGTGATAGGTGGCGGAGGGGTCTTAACATTTTTGTCGTTTTGTCAAAATGCTGTGTCTCTGTTAAACAATTTTTGAACAATGCTTCATATTTGTTTGTTATTGCGCAGGCGGCACCTCCGCTGGTGGATGCGCATCATCACGCTCCTGATCCGCTTCCTGTATCAGCGGTTGAGCCTCGCCGCCCCACATAAAGCCACCGGGACGATCTTCGGCAGCTGCTTGGTAATTGCGTTCAATATGCTCATTGAAAAGTCTTTTACTGCAAGAAACAATATAAATTTGTTTAAGTTTAAGATGATTGATCCATTGAGATGATTGCTTACAGGAAGTATGGCGTCTTGATCAGTCGGTAACCGTTAGAAAGTTGCGGATAAACATCTTCGAGGACATAGTAGACGTGCCCAACGCCCATGCCAATAATGTCGACCCAAACAGTATTGCCCAATATCATGGAACAGCACAGGAGCACCCAGGGCAGATATGGTGCCTATCATAATGAATCAAATAAATATACTTTCAAATGAAGATACGAATGTCAGTTTAACGTTCAAACTTGCCTGAAAGTTGAGCACGCCAAAGAAGTTCATCGGCACCAGGGGATTGCGTCTGGACCAGACGTAAACCAACATTAACGTGAATGCCTGGCCAAGGAACAACAAGTTGACAAATATACCAAAGAATGTCATCAGCACGCCACCAAATATGAACATCATGACAAAGTCAGAGCTGCGACCGCGGAATGATCCATCCTCCAGCATGCGGCAATATCGATAGGTGAACACCATATTGAAGAAGAAACTAATTCCAATGGTTCCAAAATAGAGGAATGTGGTGGCCAGTCGCCAAATTTGAAATTTGCGCACTATTAATGTGGGATTAAAGTACAACTGCAGAGGCGATACCAGATCCAAATGCTGCCAACAACAATAACCATAATAAAGAACAATTAAAGTGAGTTAAGCGTACACGTCAGCGTGCAGTTAATGCATTATTAAAGTTCTCACAACTTCAGGACTCACCACCGCCAACGTTGTAAGCACACAGACTGTTGTGTATGCCCGTGTCACTATCGGAATCTCCATGTAGAACTGGCGGAGTGCATTCATCCTTGGGCTGGCTTCTGGTGGGCTAATTGGGAGCTAAAAGAATTGTGCGTTTGGTGCCTGCGCCTTTTTAGCGCTCACGTTCACATCTGCTACGGTTATGTTCTTCGTGTTGTGCGCTGTTTTGTTTTTTTTTTTTTTTTGATTAGAGTTAATTTCTTATAACAGACCGTTTGATAATTTTGAAGTCGATCAGGTTGTTGCTAAAAATTGGATTTGTTTCTCTTTTTTATTTATTTGCAAGGTTCTAATGGTTCTGTAGCATTAGGGCGATATCCATAAATATTGTTATCGCCTATCGATAGTTCCACATATAGTAGTGTGACCGAAAAGCAAGTCGATATGTCTTAAGCATCTTGTAACGTACAAGTTTATTTAGCGAATAAAAAAAAATCCCTTTAACTTTAGAATACATTCACAACAACAACCCCCAATTTTTGCAAGAGTGGAGTACGACACTTTCACAGTGAGAAAAATTAACTGCTAGGAATACCGTGAATAAAAATAGAAAAGCACATCGGTTGCACGAAAAAGTATCGATCAGAAATAGTATAACTAGGAATAGCTATCGATACTTTTAATATTATTCTTATCGGCTGCAAAAGTGTTGGTCGCCATTATCGATTTGTGGCAAAAAAAAAATCTAGAGAATTAAAAGATTGCGTTACAACTTTACGCACCGGCTAAAGAGCGCATTAAACGCGACGTTAAATCCAATATTGGAGCAGCTGCAACAAATGAATTGTTTTTGCACCACCAGTTAGTCGTGTTTTTTCGTTAAACAATTGCCACAACAACTAATCAATATCAATACGTCTCTCTCTCTCTCTCTTCCTGTCTGTGTGCGTAGTATCAGTGTTTCCGTGTGTGTGTGCGTGTGTATGTGAATATTGGTCCATTCTTTGGTGCACATAATCAAATTAGATTGGAAATATATAAGTGTATAAATTGAAGGAAAAAACATCATAAAAACAGCTTCATCATGACTATGGCTGGGCAAACAATCAACGACAGGCTGCTGGCTGCCCGTCACAGCCTTGCTGGCCAAGGACTGGCAAAGTCTGTGTGCAAGGCCACAACGGAGGAATGCATTGGGCCGAAGAAGAAGCATTTGGATTGTAAGTGCAATGCAAAATACACAAAAATGTTCTTTGAAGGTTGCGTAGAGAATGAGGGGAAACGAAACTAGGAACTTAATAACGGTTTGCATATGCACGCACATAACTACATATGTCTATACATACAAACGCCCAAAATTCAGCCCATTCATTCAATTATACAAACGAGCATCTCGCTTTTTTCTCCAAAATCATCTGTAATGGGGAGGAATATTCTTTTTTTTCTTGGTGTAATTTGTAACCGTATATGTATGTACATACATAGACTAGGGCTGCACTTTCTTAGATTTTATCTCGCTTATCACACTGTTCGAATAACTGTAATTTGTTCATGTTGTATGTACACTTGTAACTGTGAAGAAGTTACTCATAAACCATACCAGAGCCACATACAGTTAGTCTAGAAAGTGTTTTCACATAATCAAAACTTCACGCAATTTCTCTTGCAAAAAAATATGTTTTTTAATGGACTTTTATTTTATTTCTAATTCTAGTATTCTTGTTCATCATCCTTAAAGCGAGTTGAAAAAGCTTAATAATTTTCATTGAATTTAACTATTTTTGTGTATGTATTTATGTACATATATGTACATAAACATACATACTTATAAATATATGTAAATGCAAACAGAGTTTTTGCATTGCACCTGATGCCTCTTGTGGTCTTTTCATTTGCTTGCTTTCTCATTCATCGCTCGCTCTCAGTACTCTGGGCCTCTCTTTCCAATGTTACGTCACTTTCTCACGGCTGCACGTGTGTACGATTTACAATGAGAGTGGCCGTGTGTCTGTATGTGTATGACGGCATTTGATACTGTTATTGTTGTTAGCTTTAAAGTATGCGCTGTTTCGGCGATGTCATTGCCTTTTAAATTTATGCACAAGTCTTACAACTACAACAAATAAATTAATCATCTATGCTTTGCATTGCATTTCTGATCGGTCAGCCAATTTGACATTTTGTGTGATTTCTAATTAGATTCTGGCTTATTGGGTTTTTTTTGGTTAAACGTTCTTGGTGCTTTTACATACATTCATACATACAAACGTGTACATGTATGTGTTGACCTGTTTTTTTTGGCACGTTTGCAACTTTGTTGTCCACTGAGCGCGAAATGACTCATGAAAAAGTCTCGTTAATACTACCGTTCATACACACAAACACACACATTTATACACATTTGTGATTATGTATGGGAATTATTCGTACTTATTTGGCACAAATTGAGCACAGCTTTGCACTTCTTTGATAAAACTTGGCTAGAAATTGAGTAGTAATGACATTTTGAATCTTCAATCATATGGTTGTGTGTGTATATGTGGGTTTCTCATTCTTTTAATTATAGCGAATAAAAAGAAATAAGTCAATTTCTGTTTAGGTCATTTATTGTATTTGTGGTTACAGATTGCACAGTATGCCCTCGTCATGCTTTAGTTCAAATCTTTCATTCCTTATTTTTATATTTATTTGATTGCGACCCTTTCTAAATTAAAAAAGCTTGACCCTTCCCTAATACATACAATATAATATAATTTACTTCCCATGCTTAGTTTTTGTAGAATTGATAATAATAATAAGTCGAATAATAAGACAATAAATGCAAATAATGTTTAGCTTGTGTTTTTGGGACCAGCATAATATTATTAACTTATATTTGAACCCTAGAATCTAAAGAACATATTTTTTATTTAAACAAAATCCAATTAGAAGATTGCCCATTGAATACACATAAGGTACAATTTAGAAATGAAAAAACCTGTTCTCAGGTTACAATTTGCTACAGCAGGTAAAATGTAAAGAATACTATTCGCTTTTTTTCTCTGTTACCCTTTCATCCGTTTTCTCGGCTAATAAATAAAAATATAAAACTCTCGATAAACCAGTTGGAAATTCGTAGAAACAGTAAAGTTAAAACTCAGAAGGGATTCATAGAACGATTAGTTGACAAGAATGCAGACTAAGCCTCCTTTAAGATTAGTGAACATCTCATATACTATACTTCTATATAGATAAAGCTTGTGCCGATTATAAAATTTGAAATGTAAAAATGTATGTATTTTAATTGATGTACAAGCATACATACAACTATCAACAATTGAATGATTTAAATGATTTACGTTGAGTGTTCGAGTACATTTGAATGTGTTGCACAATCTGCAGCCTTTAACGAGTCAATTTTAATAGCGGATACTTGTTTCGCTCATATGTAAATAAACGCCCCTCTTTAATTTAAAAAAGGCGATAGCAAGTGCTTCATGTTTTTATCAGAAATCATGTGGGGATTCTTAAATATAATGGTTTATATGTAATCTATGTATGCGGTGCATTTTATTACTGGGGCAGCTGCCAGAGACAATAGCCTATCAAATAAATATGTACATAAATATATACATATGTATATTTTGTATTAAGTTGCATATGCACAACGATAGGAAGAACAACAAACGATAAGTAGTAGTAGAGGCGTCCAACCAGATGATAACAGCGAAAGTATTAATATTATTATATACACACATGTTTGTGTGTGTACACTTACTGATTTAAAATGGTTTTATTGCTTTTATTTTATATTGCAGATTTGGTGCATTGCACAAACGAACCGAATGTCTCGATTCCACATTTGGCCAATCTACTTATCGAGCGTTCACAGAATGCTAATTGGGTGGTCGTCTATAAATCGCTGATAACAACACATCATTTGATGGCCTATGGCAATGAGGTATGCATTTAAAATTACACCCTGTCTTTCTGAATACCCTTAATATTTATATACATATGTACTTTGGAGGACTACGTTTAATCCAAAAGCTTTTACTGTTATTGTTTTCACTTTTCATTAAATTGTAATCGTAATTGTGGGGCGTTTCTTCTATATACTATAAGAAGGTCACGTTTGTTGTATTTTTTTTTTGCTCTTTCATGTTTTATTTATTTATGTTTTGTGTTTGTTTGAATTCTTGCTTGTGCTTTGCGTGTTGTTAAGTTCTTCATCTTATCGTGGTGTTTATTTTCAGCATTATGATTTTTTTCTGCTATGCGTCCAGCAATTTGGCGAAAAATTGCAATCTCCCTTTGTTTTGGTGTGTGGGATTGGGCTTATCAGGGAGTCATTCTATAATGCGTTCAAAAATATTATATTTGACTAAGCTTAGGGGAATTTATTTAATAGTATGTTTATTTAGCTCGTTTGGAAATTCATAAGTTTTAAAAAAACTTTTCTAGATAATTGTTCTGGTCAGTATAACTATGGTATATTCCTAACACAATCCTATCATCTGATATTTAGCAAGAATACAATATAGATTTAAAAAGATTCTATGATTTCTATCCCAAACACTGACTCAGACAGACCAAAAAAGTATGTCTAGCTTCTTGTATATTCAATGATATAAAATTATTAAAAAAAAGTTTTCTTGTTTCCGTATTTTAAAATGTTTTGGGTTCTTATAAATCGATGCACCCTAATGTACATAACTAAATCGAAGCACAGATTAATCAGTTTATCATGTCAAAAATTTTATTTTGTTATAATACTTACATTTAAGAAACAATTTCATATATTTTTTTCCAATATTTTTCAGCAAATACCCAATTATATTTAATGTTCCTAATTGCCAACATATTTCCTTTCTTTTGCTCTATTTCAGCGTTTCATGCAATATCTCGCTTCGAGCAATTCAACATTCAATCTCAGCTCCTTTTTGGACAAAGGAACTGTGCAAGGTATATGACCGAATACATTTTCTACACTTTCATCAAAGTGGACACAAATGCTGGACATTAACCAAATGCAAATGCATAAAATTTGATGCTTTCTAACCCACACTCACGCTATGAACAAGAAACATTTAACAATCATTTGAAGAATTTATATTACATGCTTACACTATCTTCTCTTCTTTTCTTTTCTTCTATTATATACTTATTGACTATTTCTTATATGTGAATGCTGCGATTGCGTTTGGCTTATTCATTTGTGTATCCGTTCTAATGATAATATTTCAATAATATTGTGTATCGACTTTATAATGAAATGCGCTGCTTACTCACATCCATAATAATCATAAACTATTATATAAATCATAATTGATTTACAACAATATAAATATAAACATATATAAATATGCGAATACTACAGATGGTGGCATGGGAGTTCCAGGTGGCAGAATGGGTGAGTATATTTCAATGAATTCCAAAACGGTGTACGGATAACAACAACTGAAACCAAAACAACAACACATTGTAATTACAACAACAAATTTTTGTGGCAATGGCTGTAAACTAAACAAATTATTTAGCAAAAAAACCAAAAATTGACTAACCAACTAAAAGATCATGTTTGAAAGTTTTTTATTTGGAATTCCAAATTTATTAAAGTACTTAACTAGCGACCGAATGACTGTCTAAACATACATGTTATATTATTTTGAATAGAACTTCTTAATACTTTTATTGGCATATTCAACAGGTTATGATATGTCACCCTTTATCCGACGTTATGCCAAGTATTTGAATGAAAAGTCGCTCTCCTATCGCGCCATGGCTTTCGATTTTTGCAAAGTAAAGCGCGGGTAAGTTTGATACATTTCTCTTCTTAACAACATTACTAGTTATATTTATTTATTCAACCAACAGGAAGGAGGAGGGATCGTTGCGCAGCATGAACGCGGACAAACTCTTAAAGACGCTGCCAGTTTTGCAGGCACAATTGGATGGGTTACTAGAGTTCGATTGTCAGTCCAATGATTTGACTAATGGTGCGTATAACTTATATTTGACCTATATCTACTAATTAATCTTGATCAATAGGTGTCATCAACATGAGCTTTATGTTGCTGTTTCGTGATTTGATTCGATTGTTTGCTTGCTATAATGATGGAATTATCAATTTGCTTGAGAAATACTTTGATATGAATAAAAAGCAGGCACGCGATGCTTTGGATTTATACAAGAAGTTCTTGGTCCGCATGGATCGTGTTGGTGAATTCCTGAAGGTCGCAGAGGTGTGTCATCTCATAATTCATCTTGAGATAAATTTGTTTTAAACGGCAAATGTAAATTGTATTTCAGAACGTGGGCATTGATAAGGGTGACATTCCCGATTTGACGAAAGCGCCCAGTTCTTTGCTGGATGCCTTGGAGCAACATTTGGCTACGTTGGAGGGACGTAAGGTGTCGGCTGCCAATACGCCCACACAATCGGCGAGGTTTGTTGCTGTTCTTAATTAATTTAATTTAATGATATTTTTCTAAGTTTGAATTACTTAACTTTATTTTATTATATTAGTATACTTTTGCAGAGGATATTAAATTTGATCATATAATGTAAAATATTTAAAAGGAGGCGGGTACTAAAAACTAGTAATTCAAATTGTTTTTGTCAGGGATTAACACCGGAACCGTTAACCGAAACTAACCGTTTTATTTTTAGTACCGGAACTGAAATCGTAACCGAATGAATATTCTCTGTCAAAAACCGGATACCGAAACGTTTGTACCGGTACGGTTATGGTAAAGTTGCTAGGTTAAAGAGTTGTCCAACTTCCAACTATCATAACTTCATCAAAACTGAATAGATTTTCAAACGGAATGTCATTTTGATCATGATTTGGCCTCTACATTCATTCTGTATTCAAATTGTGTTCATTTAGAAAATTTAATTATTTTTGAAATTTGAAATTTCGAAAATTTAAAATTTTAAATCTCAAGCTTACACTTTTAATCAACTCGTTATATAGTAATAAGTATAAAACAACATTTTAAACTTGATTCTTAGACCTTTAATTTTTTTGTAAAAAATCATGTGAAATTGAACAAAAATTTGGACTTGTTAGGTGGCTAAATCCGCAGTCTGACCAACTTCAAACTGTCATAACTTGATCAAAACTGAGCCGATTTTCAAGCGGAATGTCAGTTTGATCATGATTTGGCCTCTAATTATATTCTGCATTCAAATATTTGTAAATTCGTCAATTTTTTTTTTGACCTAGGTCGATGTCAACGACATCTAAAAATTGTAAAATATTTCCGGTACTAATACCGGAACCGAAAGAAAAACCATTAAATTGAATGTTTTACCGAAATAGTTATTTCGGGACGTACCGGAACCGATTTCCTGGTTTTTGTACACTTTTGATCTATATCTTAATCAAAATAATAGATTATGCGTTTGGCGTTTTCTTATACATACATCGTAATTTAATTTGGTGCAGATTAGTAAATTTTATCATAGTTGTACAAAATAGTAATGTTTTTTGAGATACCAGTTACCAGTCCGTTAAAAATTGCGCACAGAACTCTGCAAGTGTATCTCTTATATTTTTGGTTAATTGTTAATTAATTTGATTCTTTTTTATCCCTTTGTTCTATGATTTTGTATATTTTGGTTGCATTTGACTTCAATTATTGAGAAGCTATCAACGCACGAATGTAAAATCTGCTGTCTCTGCACTCTCTTCAACTAGCTCGGCATTTGGCACCGCAGCTGCTTCAAGTAAATTTGATACCACCAATGGCATTGATGAGCAGCTGAAAGCTCAGGTGCTGGCCGAGGAGGAGGCCGCCATGAATCAGTACAAAGTAAGTGATATATGATACTTGATTGTTATAAATACATTAAGGGATATTAAATCAAATTGTTTTGTTTTCTATTTTTCTTTGATCTCTAGTCCAAGGTATCGTCGCCCACCAGTAGCGGTGCTGCTGGCGCTAGCGCTGCACTAACAAATCCATTCCTATCGTCACCGCCAGCCTCACAGGCTGGTCAGCCGATAGTTGATCTGTTTGGTGCCGCGTCGGCACAGCCCGCTGCTGCTGCAGCATCGGCGTCACAAGCGCTGGCCACAAAGGCATCCGATGATTTGCTGCAGTTGGGTAATCCATTTGCTGACATGTTTGAGGCCAGTGGCAACAGCGGCGGCAATGTTGCAGCTGCCGCAGGAGCAACAGGTGCTGCATTAAATGCCAATAATTTGTGGATGCATAATAACGGTAGCATGCTATAATTTCCTTATTATTTTCTTAATTACATTTTTAAGTTGACAATTAAGTTCGTTAGGTGCTTTAGAGTTAGGTGTTTAAGTGTAGTTTATTTATATAAATATATACATATATGTGTATATACTTATGTATATACATATATGTAACCCTTATTGTCTTGTAGCTGTCTCAGACCCAAATGAAATTCAAGCGATAATTGCTCTCTGGCCCTCTTTAAGCACATCTCTTTGATGCACATGTATTTCCTCATAAATAACATATCTTTTGTTTATTTGCTAAAATTTAAGTTTTGTTATGTAATATATCATTTTGTAAGTTTGTTTTTTATTTTCAATTCTTCTCTAATGTATTGTTACTCTTTATTTTCATCACTGGTTTTTACCCTACCCCAAAAACAACAACAACAACTTCAACAACAATAACAACTACAACCACAACCAAAAACAACAATGATAACGATACACACGACTTGATAAACCGCTATATTAAAACACGTGAAACGTCCAATGCGCTAATGCACATAAAAACACTATAAAATACCAAATCCAAATCGAAAAACAAATATAAAATATAATAGGTTTCAATGGCGCTTCAGTTTCCTCCGCTGCCGCAACAAATGCCTTCGTTTCCGATAGTAATTTCACGTCTGTTTTTGGTAATACGGAACCTGCAGGTAAGTTCCCTTTAACCAGCCAGCAATTTTGTCATTATTCCATTCAAATGCAATGCAATATATGTTATAAAATTATGTTTAAGACTTAAGACTCTAGTTTGAGATCAATTTACATATAATTTAATTTGGTGTGGTGCTCCTAACTTGCACTAAATTTAAATTTAATGTTCTATATTAATTGCTCATGTGTTTAGCATGTTTTACTAACCATTTAATTAACAATTTATTCAGATTTTGTGTACATTGTCCTTTAAAAATGTTAGCAGAACTCAAAGATTTGAAATAACTGCAATTTTCCATATATCATTAATAGTTCCAAAAATTGACAGAATAAACACACAACACTGTTAAAGACTTGTGCTAGTTGTTTCAACGTATGTGTGAAAATGAATTATTTACATTTAACGAATTTTGGATTTTGTCAGTAATTTTTATTATTGTTAGATTTTGTATATTAATTTTATTATAATTTGTTCATGTTCTTTTATGGCAACCCAACAAACCCTTTAAATATTAAAAAAAAAATATCAGCGTCCTTGTCGTCGTCATTGCCAAATCCCTTTTTCGATGATATGCAACCCAGGGGCGTTGCCTTTGATACTTTTGTGGACCAGCAGCAGCATCAACCTCAAGCAGCGATGTTTTATATGCAACAACAACAGCATCAGCAGCTGCAACAACAACAAGATAATTTGGCGATATTACCACAATTTCCTACAGGTGATATTCTCGAGAATAACAAAAAAATGTCACAACCGAGTCCAATTTTTTCGTTGCGTGCTTTGTTTCTGTGCAAAGCTTCAATCGTCATCATTCAACTCATTTTGTTGTGCTTGTAGTGCTGAAAGCACACACACACACACGCACATTAAACATACACTTACACCAGTTTTATATCGAGTAAAACGCCCCGCAATTTTGTTCTGTCTGAGATATGTCTGTAAGTTTTTGAATTCTAAAGTCGCGTCCATTTAACTACAATACTCGTTAAGTACACTGACAAATCAATTTAATTTGATTTTCAGAATCGGGTTATTATCTTGAGTACACATGTTTGCATATGTACATATACTCAATTTCAATTCATCTATCAACTCTAGTCGCTGAGAATAAATTAGAATTTAGGTCAAATTTCTTCTTATCGTATTTTGTTAAGTTTTTTCATTCTTGTAATATTAGCTCTTTGTTTTTGTTGCTTTTGTACTTATTTAAATGTTATAATTACTGTACTATAATTGTTAAAAAATTGCGTGATTGTGTCGTGTTAATGTTTTTTATTCTTAGGATTCTATAAAGCAGTGGTGCCAAAAACGTAAATTTAGTGTTTTACACTTATATATAAACCATTCTGATAGGCAATAGTAACGTTTAATTTTGAAAACAGAACTTACATAAATATAGTATAATAATATATCAGTCTAATTGGTGTCGGCTTTTGCTTGCATTTCCTAACAAGCTTAAAATACTCATACTTCTTTTAACCGTTATTAACAATTATTCAACAATAACAAATCATTCTCTCTGCTTGGTATTTAGAGAAATCTTTTAACATATACTACACAAAATAACCAAACTCAATTTACAATTAAGCACTAAACATTATAAAGTAAAAAAGCTGCACATAGTATTTTAAGAAGAAAACATTTTATTCACATTATTTATTTTGTCAATGTGATTTTCTCTTTTTCTCTTTTTATGTTCATTATGTACCTAAAAAAAACAAAAATTCTTGACACATTAACTCACAATGTCTCATGTTTACAATATGTTAACGTTGGTGGCACAAATCCATTATGTAAAACAAAATTGCAACATTTATTCATAAAATGCTATAACGATAATCACATGAACATACATATTAATATGTATGCGTGTGTTAACAATATTGCTGGCAACTAAACAAACAACAAAAAATACAATTTATACAAACGGAAATACTGAATGGATAAAATTATTGTGGGCTTCATTTGTCTCATGCTCTATACATAAATACTGTGTATGTCTCTTTTTGTGTAAATGTCTTGCTAAACGGTGCGCTGGCTGTCCTACAACAACGTCAAAAATAACTATAAAATTGTGGCATTTAAAAACCCAAATTAAAAAAAATCATAAAAATCACAAAAACTAAAAAAAACGACATAAAGGCTTCGATGCTTTGGGTGATGTTCTCAAACCGGCCACAGCCAATAGCAACAGCAATCAAATGAATGTTGTCGCCACAGGTGCCGTCTTCCAGGGCTACAATAGCAGCAGTCCAGGGCTGACACTGCAGCAACAAAGCTCACTACAACATCAATCACATCAGCAACAGCAGCTGCAGCAACAACAACAGTATCAATTGCATCAGCAACAACAACAGCAAACAGCTGGAACTGGAAAGATAATAACCGGCGATCTGGATAGTTCACTAATGTCACTAGTTGATAATTTAAATATAAATAAAACGGCAAGTGCAAAGTGAGTAAAATCGAGTAAAGAACTAAAACAATAAATCAATAAAACAACAACTAACTGTGTGCGTGTGTGAACATTAATGTATGTGAGTGTGTGAGCGAGTGTTTGAAAGACAATCATGTGGAGAACGCATCATAGTCATTAATTAAATAACCATTTATCAAAGATCAAAAAAATTAAATTCCTTTCCTTCGAAGAAATATCCAAAATCAAAACCTTTTCTCCCGAAATTTCAATCTTTATTAAAAAAGCTGATGAATCAGTTAATGATCTTAACTAATTGTCGCATATTTTCCCAAGTACTTATGATCAAAAGTAAAAAAAATAGTACATGACTATCCAATATCATTTCCTTTCATATATTCCATATGTGTACATAATACCACCCACAATTCCGCTCATAAAAATACTTACCAAGTTCGAGTAATTGAAATTCAGACTGAAAAAATCTCTTTAGAAATGTAAATAGAAAATCGAATCAAACTCATTGATTTCGTCTCTATATCATTACTCTCTTACCCCATTATATCTCATAGACCCGTGCAATGGAATTCACCTAAAAATACAGCGAAACCAGGTGCTAATTGGACACCACAACCAATGGCGGCTACAACTGGTGCTGGCTATCGTCCAATGGTGAGTTATGCCTCCACTAACTCTACTCTCTACTCAACCGAACTTCTACTACTACTTATGTACTACAAATACAACTACTAAAATCAAAAACCACAACAAGACGAAACAAATGCGATATTACAATTTGCCTCGAATTAGTTAACTCCAATGAGACAGCAAGAGAATTAAGACATCAAAAATACAAAACAAAAAAATATTAACAGATCAGAATCAAGTCAAGAAAGTCTGATCTTTAATATGCATTCTGGTATAATAAGTTTGTGTCACTCAACACTTTAGGCTCACTCTTCCCGTGTACAATACAATTTCCATTTTTAATATTTTTATTTAAATTATTATTTGGTATATTCTGTCTTATTAATGTAATTATTGCACATTGCATTTGCAGTTACAACTTGAGAGCTACTTGGTTTATTTTATATTTATTGCCTTGATATGTGTGAACTTCTTACATAACTTAAAATTAACCGAAATTTTTGTCATGCTAAGCTAATAAAATCTATATGTTGTGGCATTTTTCTAAGCAAAATTAATTAAAAATATAACAATTGGGATGTGACAATTGTTCCATTCTAAATTATCCCAGACCGAAACCAAGTTGTTGCAAGTTGTAGGTTTTATTATTCATATACATATACATAAATAATTATTATTATTGTTTTATAAAATCTTAATATATTGGTTAATGATTCTCGTATATACTGCACCACACATATACACACACATACACCCGCAACAAGTACAACACCAAGCACTAGGGCTAAACTACTGTGGCACACCTCGTATGTGTAGGTCTGAAGAGAAGTTACTTGAACAAGCTCCCCTACACAAGCAGGCCAAATAATACTATTTAACACACAAGCGAAAAAAAAGATTTACACAATCATACGCGTTGTATGTATACTAAGTACATATATTTCTCACTTTATTTTTATTTTCCTTTATTATTTTTGTATTCCATAATATATACTTATATACTTATATATATAAACTATCACTTTCTTTTCTTTATTTTATGTTGCTTTATATTTCAACTATCCAACGCATACTGCAAATCAATACTTATTAATAAATAATAACAAAATATCAAAATAAATCAAAATAAAAATATAATATAAAAATTACACCACAAATTGACAAAACTCACGATGCGCCTGTGTTTATGCTGTCTGTATGTTTGTGACATATAATAATATATATATTATGATTATTTTATATATATATAATATGTGTATATCAATATGCATAACGTAGGCACATGGCATGACAGTAAGTCCTGCGCCAATCACAATCAATCATCCGTATATACATGCTAGTTATCCTGTTATGCCAAATTATGTGCAGGTAAGAATGATTGAAATAAAATAAAAACACAATAACTAAACAGAAAACTTCTACAAACTACTTTGAACAACATGATCAAATATAAAATAAATGTTTATATTAAATACTTACTTACTATATCTATAAGTTGCTTTTATTTCATTTTTCAATGATAATTTTTTATTTTATTTTATTATTTTCAAATTTTGTATGTACTTATTACTTTGATTTCTTCCTACAATCTTGAGTTTCGACTTCACTATCCACTCTGAATCTACGCTGAGCTGTAATAACTGGTGATCCGCTCTCTTTTACTGTTATGGTCCCCCTACTATCTATGTAAACTACCCTCTATATAGGTCTCTGCCTAAGATTTCTCTACGCATAAGACTTTGACAAAAGATATAGCATTCAATTTCTAAGTTTATTTGTTTATTCAACTTAGGTTATCTCTTTCAAATTGTAGAAAATTTTTAAGTTTTTGTTTTACAATTTAAATTTTACATTGATTTGACTTGATTTGTAGAATTTACTAACCCCAACATACCGAGCCATTTGTTTACCATGTAGTTACTCATGACAGCCCTCCTTAAAAACCAACTTCTTCTTCTAATTATGTAATATGAATTCTCTATCCAAAACCTAACTATGTACCACCGATTAGTAGCCGTTGCGTCTGTTTTAGTTATTTAAGTATCGTACCCTTGCATGAAATGAATTTGGTGCAGTACTGAGTTTTCAAATAATATTATTATATTAACCTTTTTGGCTATTGCAGGGCATGCCAGTGATGGGGCAGCAGCAACCGAATATGATGCCACAGCCAGCCCCTTTGACTGGGGGGCAACCGACGATGATGGGCGCGCCGCACAATAATGCGGTCTCGGCGACGGGCATCATGCAACCCACGCAAGCCACGATGAATGGAGGCAATAAAACCGTTCCAATGGATCCATTTGGAGCGTTATAAGGCGGTATCAGCTATATACATTACACAAAAACACACACACACACACACATATATATACACAAACTCACAGATACACACATTAAGCGCTATAACCTCATAGGCAGGCAACATTATACACATTATATTATACAATATAATATATTAACAATTATTTGCAGATATTAAAACGTAAATTCAGAAGAAAAAAACTAAGAAATTATTAATGTTTACACTATGCTACATACGAAAAAAATTGAAATGAGATGGCAAGTAGAAATTCTATTATATGTTAAGCATTGAGCTAACACAAAAGTTAATGGCAAAATGCGTAAATATATACATATATATTTATATTATTATTATAAAATTATAAAATAAACAAAAGCAAATGAGTTTGACTATTTATATGTATACAACAATTTATATAACTATGCAAAAAAATTACACGAAAAAATTAATTTTCATAAATAGCTAAACTGAAACAAAAGCAGAACAAATGAGTAAATTTTGTGAAAAATGCTTATATTTACTCGTATGTATGTATGTACATCTACATAATAAGTTTAAGGAAAAACCTGTAGTTGTGTCCAACGCCAATCACTAAACATTAACACCTAAAGCTAAACCCGTTGAATCGACTATGCTAAATCTGATAAAAATGTACACCGTCGAATATATTGTCACAGCAAGATTATAGACGCCATAATTATACTTAAGTGAGAGCAAATCTTGAAATTGTAATTGCGAGCGTCTCATAACATTATGCAATATTTTAATCCGTCTACGAAAAACTAATCTCGTTTCCTAGTTATTGTTATTTCTGTAGCCGGCTCTTTATTATTTCGTATAATTCTGTTTGTTGTTAAAAATCTTTGTTATTTAAAAAAAAATAAGAATGAGACTCCGAAAAGTTAATCGTATTTGTAAAGCATTCCAAACTAGTATCAATTTGGTCCCAAATTTAATTTGCGTAATAAATTTTGTATATGTTTAAGTATTATATCAATCTGAAATGAGATGCATTCGTGCTGTAACGCTTTATTATTATTGTACATTTGAAAAGCAACTTTATATTGAAGTATATGTAATAACTTTTAAGGTTCACGCTGTATTAGATATTCTTTTAATTGCTTGCGGCGTTTATTTAAAAAATATATCAAATCTATATATTTATATATACATATAGTTCATTTTTAAATTGTGTAAATACTGTAAGGGGCGGCAAAATGCTGAACTTTGTTTAAATAAAAGTCGCATATTATACACAATTTTCACTTTTTATTTGTTATATTAAAGCAGGGGATCATTCGGTCATTTCAGATCCTTCTTTTCGTTGCAGGCGTTTGTAAAGTCGAAACTAATCGGATTACTACATTGAATATCAATTAATTTTGTCTTTAATCTGTAATTATTTATGTTTTCATTTTTAGTTTTTATTTATGATATGATACTAAATGTACCTAAAGAGTTTTCTTGATATAATTTTTATATTGGATTACACCAAGAGGTATGCAACACTTTAATGACTAAATCAATGAAAAGCTGGGCGCCGCAGAGTAGGCAATACACACTAAATGCAATAATATTAGAAGCAACAATCATGAATGGAATTTTCATAAAACTTATAGTTAAAGAAGGAATCCCAATGTACATTTAGCAAAATTATACAATTATAAACGAAAAAATGATAACTATTAAAATGTTTTATGACAATATTTCTACGCTGCTGTTTGAGATAAACTTTACTGTACTGTACTATGTATTTAGTTCTAACTACAACAAGTACTATCCACTCAAACAATGTTCGTATAAAATAGTTACATTAACCCTGTGAGGTCACGATAGATGTGATCACTTGTTGATGTTTTATGACATATAAAAAAGATTAGCTTGCAAAATGCAATTACAAAGCAAATAAAATATTTGAAAAAAAACTTACAAGAAAAAGAGTTTTGGTTGCTTTTCGGTTATCTTTTCTGTGGCACCCCATAATATAAGTATATTAATTATGAACAAAATGAACATCTAATCCTTGCTTTTAAATAACTTGTTAATACGGTCCTACGTTTTTATTAATACGACAACATTTTAATGATGTGCACAACAAAACGAAAGTCTTTAATTGAAATCTGACAGGCCTCTTTCGAGTTCCACATCCAAAAAAAATCCATAGAAATATGCAAAGAATTGAATTAAAGATGATTTCGATAAAAATAAATATTACATTATTAGACAATAGTCAAAACACACATTCCTTTAAAAATAAAATCTGAAATATTTGTAATGAGACACTTTATGAATTGTATAAAAATTTATGTTGAAAAGATATAAGTATAACAACAAAAAAAAAAAAAAAAAAAAAGAAATGTTAGTGCAAATAAATGTGTAAAATAAACAGCTTTCTCGTCATTTGGTATGTGTTGGGTCTTTGTTTTATTTAAATTAAAATCAATGAAATTGTCAATTCAACAATTATTTATATTCTTACATTTGTTTAACAATCCATGGAAAAGCTTTCAAGTGGCTCGAAACCTTTTTAACGAAAAGAAGTAATTCAAACTCATACAAACTTGCTAACTACTACGAACAAAACAATTTCTTACACAAAAATACAATAATATAATACAATACAATACAAGAAGTACTTAAATACAAACACATACGTTCAATATGCCTTGCTTCAAAAGAGAGAAAAGCCTTTCGATTCTTCCTCGTCGGGATAAGGCAAATGAAAGAGATGCGGTGGCACCAAGGCCAGTTCGTCCACGCGCAATGAGATATCATGGACTCTTGGGCATGACCATTGCGAGCCAGCATCTGATTGTTGATGAAAAGTGGACGCCCGACTCCTTAACTGAAGAGTTTACTAACTTGACAGAGTTACTGAGTAAGTGATCGAGATATTTATGGCGGTCCTTGGGGTATTAATCTCTGCCTTAGAGCGTCGTGTGATCTACAAGCGCCATGAAACGAAAACTAATCGGAAGCGTCTCTTGGAGAAGAGTAGGCAATTGAAGATGCAGTGCGCCGATGGACGCATCAAGCTACAGAAGATCTCCACCGGAAATAATGCACATAAAATACGGAACTTTTTAATCAACCATAGGGATATGCAGCGTCTTTATCAAAAATTGCCCATACATCAGGTTGCCGATAATATCAATCAGCGAACATTTGTCTTGCGCAAGGAGCGAGATCGTTTAATATTTCGCTTGGAACAACTGAAACTTGAATACAAAAACTTACTCGTTAGTAAAATATTGTAAATTTAGTAACAACCCTTTTTTCACAATTTCCATAATCAGATTAATCGATCCGAGGTGGAAAATCTCATAAGGTATGAAAATGAATTTGTGCTTGAGGAGGAGCTTGCATCTCGCGTTTTGCTTAAGAAAATTGAAAACTCAAATGTCCGCTTGAAGGCCATCACAACCATCAATACAACATATAAGAAAATGATACAAGTTCTTTTACAAGATGAAATATTTTATGAGCCAATTCTGAGCTCTCTTGACGGTGATATGGAGGATCAGGCGAACTTTATAAAGAACATACTTTATATGGGAAAACCAGCCATTGCTAGATTCAAGAAGCTGAACAACGAATATCTCATGCTTTTAGATAAGTCGCGAAATAATCTTCAGGCTAAAATGAAAATGTTGGCCTCGTTGAAAAAGCCAACTACTGTCTTTGTTCCAGTCGAAAAGCCCAATCGGGTTAGTACCGAGGAAATTGATGAGCATTATGTGCGTCAAACGCGGAGCATGTTGAGACTAAAATCGGAGCTGGCAACCATTGAGGGCACCATCAAAAATTTGAAATTTGTCACACTTTGCTCACAAGCCAAGGAAATTTATCCGCGGTAGGCTCACTTGTATTATATAATAATTTTAGTTAAAAACTCCCTCTCCAGCGTTAAGTGCCAACTGGAAAATAATGCAAAACTGAAACTTACCATTCAGAGAGATTTACAGAATCGTGAGATGCTCAGGAACAAAATGGCATATACTGGGTTGCTGCAAAGCGTCTTGTTGAACAATCTTTCTGAAGAGGAATTGAAGTAAGTAATTTTTAAGGTATTAATAGATCCTGTTCCTTTGTAATACACAGTAAATTTTTTAAAATTCTGTTCCGAGTAGTGCAGCATTTCTTTTAGATCATTGGCACAGGGTAGATATTTAAACACTATCATTAATATTTTATATTATATATTGTACCTTTAATTGTAATGTTCGAAAGTCGTATGCAACGCATTCAAGACTTGAAAGCCATGTTGCACCAAGATGGAGAGTTCGAGCAAAGTACTCTGGAGCATATGAAGAATCGTGCTGATGCTTATGTGATGTTGCGGTTAGTATTATTCATGAAAATAAATATATTAAATAGTCTTTTTTTTTTGATGGCAGAATAACCCTTTGGAATCTTATTGAAATTCTGCGACACGTAGATCGGCAGCCCCGAACGTTTCGCCCTTATTATCCGAATTCGTATCTGAAGTTGCCGCTGTTGAAATTCGAGCTGCACAATGTGTATGCAGCACCACCAGAGTTATATGAGGAGGACGGTACAGTTTCGTCAACCCATATGCAAGACAGTATTTAAAATTTTCATTCTTTTCATAGTTGACAAAATAATTCATTTACTGAAGAGAAAGGTATACAAGCTGATGAGAGCATATGAGGAAACTACAACTCCGGAGATGATAGTCGAGAATAGAGAAGCATATCATGTCAAATTCTTGTCCACTCGCATTGCGAACGAAAACGTCGAGGATGATCAGCAACATGGAACTGTAATTGAAGACGATCAAGATAAGGCCATGGCCAATATACCAAATCGCAGGCAGATCAAAGCACAGAGCGCCAGACTTGTCGAGGAGGCTTCCAAGCGAGAAGACGCTGACTAGTTAGTTTAGGCATTTAACTATGAGTTAGTTTAACTTAACTTAGCTTTCCTTGACATATACATACATACTACTATGTAGCATATGTATTTATAATTATTTATAATTATTTATATATGTACTGTTTACACCAATACAACTAATAATACATATTCATTCATACTCAACAATTAATAAATGAATTTTATTTGCAATATACCTTTTTACGAATAAGTTGGAAAAATAAATGCTATAAGAACAATTGATCTAAAATTAAATTTTTGTATAATAAACTTATTTGCTACTCATGATGTTATATATTAAAAATAAAATAATAAAATTTTTATCTACTGAAAATATTTTTTCTAATAAGTTTGATTCATCTCTTAAGAGAAATATTAGGTATCTTATACTTAGGATAACCTGATAATTAATGTTTCAGGTTCGTTTGAGATTACCATATACCATAGTTCGTGTTTCTTTGACAGATTTGATAATTACACAGAGAAAAAGTTTGAGATTAGTCTATTGTCTGCAATTTCAAAATGAATCAAGTGTTGAGCACGAGGGACGTTTGAGCCTCTACGAAACAATTATTTGTCTATTCAATCGTAAATAAATTTATATTGTTAAAAAAAGTGAAGTTTAGAAAATTTAATTTAAAAAGTTTTCCAAAGACTTTGATTTGTTTTAATATACTTAGCAACCCATGACACAATTTTGCATAACTTAAGTTTATTCAAACCCAAAAACTCATTCATACTATACACATCTGTTAGGTACACTACATTGTTTAAAGATAATATTTATTTTTAAAAAAAGCACACTCACAATGCCGTGCTTCATGCGAGAGAAGAGCCTTTCTTTCCGTCCTCGGCGGGATAAGGTAAACGATAGAGATGCGATGGCACCAAAACCAGTTCGTCCGCGTGCTATTCGATACCATGGACTCTTTGGCATGTCCATTGCTAGTCAACATCTGATTGTTGACGAGAAGTGGACTCCCGACTCCCTTGTAGAGCAATATAGTGGCTTCACAGATTTACTGAGTAAGTAATCCAATGAGGCTATATAAATACAGAAATACAAATTGTTCCTAGGTCGTCGCGTAATCTACAAGCGACATGAGACGAAGGCGAATCGTAGGCTACTTTTAAAGCAGAGTAAGCGCTTGAAGATGCAGTGCTCTGATGGACGCATCAAGCTGCAAAAGATCTCGTCTGGCAACAATTCGCACACGATTCGGAACTTTTTGATCAATCATAGAGACATGCAACGTCTCTACCAAAGGATGCCCATTTATCAGGTTGTGGACAATATCAATCAACGCACTTTTATATTGCGAAAGGAGCGAGATCGTCTAGAATTTCGTTTGAATCAACGCAAGCATGAATATAGGGAATTATTGGTTTGTATAATCACATTATTATAGTGATTAAAGTTCACACCACTTTTTATGTACAGCTTGATCGCGCCGAGGTGGAAAATCGCATTAAATACGCAAATGAGTTTCAACGAGAGGAAGAATTGAAATCCCGTGTGCTACTCAAGAAAATTGAAAACTCAAATGTGCGTCTGAAGGCCATCACAACCATCAATACGACATATAAGAAAATAATACAAGTTCTTTTACAAGATGAAATATTTTATGAACCTATTTTACGCTCTCTCGACGATGATATGGAGGATCAGGCGAATTTTATTAAAAACATACTCTATATGGGCCTACCAGCTATTGCGAAGTTCAAGGAACTCAACATCGAGTATCGGCAGCTGGAGTATAAGTCTCGTAAAAATCTTCAATCAAAGATGCAGATGCTGAGCTCGCTTTTAAAGCGTCATACTCCATCGGTACCGGTACATAAAGCCAAAGAGGAGTTAACGGCAAGCGCTGATCCAAGGCGTTATGTGCGTGAGACAAAAAGCATGACGGTACTCAAAGTGGAGCTGCAGTCCATTGAAAAAACAATCAAGGAGTTGAAGTTGGTGACATTATGTTCACAGGCCCGGGAAATTTTTCCAAAGTAAGCATTCGTTGTCAATAGAAAAAATATAATTAGTTGTCTCTAAATCTCCGTTAACAGTGTAAGAACCCAGATGGAAAACAATAAAAAACTAGATCGCTTGATTCAACTCAAGTTTTTAAAACGAAGTGATCTTGAGACTAAAATGAAATGCACCTCGATGCTCCAAAATGTGCTAGTGAACAATCTTTCAGAGGAAGAAATTAAGTAAGCATCTCCAAGAAATTTTTTTATTAATTATCATTAATCAAAATTTAATAGTCGACTGGAGCGCATAAGCGACTTAAAGAAAATCTTGGAGGCTGACGAGAAGTTTGAGAAGGAAACTCTGGAGCATATAAGAAATCGTGCAGGTGCTTATGTCACATTTCGGTAAGGTTTTGATATCAATAAAAATGTACCATATTAAATATGAAGATATCTTCCAGCTTATGCCTTTGGAATCTTGTCGAGATTCTGCGGCATGTAGATCGTCAGCCCAGAACGTTTCGAACTCAATATCCGAACTCATATCTTAAGTTGCCATTGCTAAAATTCGAGATGCTCGATATCATTGCCGCTCCACCAGAGTTATACGAGGAGGACCGTTGAGTTTAGCTTATATTTTTTAAGGAACTTTTCATTAATTTGTATCTTTTTACGCAGTTGAGAAGGTAATGTTGTTGCTGAAGCGTAAGCTATACAAGCTGATGAAAGCTTATAAGCCAGATATGAATTCTTCTATTGCGCAAAGCAAGGACAAGTATCATAATCTATTTCTGGTTAGCCACAAAGGTCGCTCCGCTGATGACAATGATCGGATGTCAATGGTTGCCGAGGATGATCTTCTGCAGTCTAACAAGATGACGAATGTACCGAATCGGAAGCAGATCAAGGCTCTGAGTGCCCGACTTATGGAGGTTGCCGCAAAACGAGATGAAGCGAACTAGTGTTTTGTGTAATATTATTCTATACTTTAATACACAATACATTGAATACAAAATAAATGATAATATAATATACTCTGAAGTGTACAGTGCTTAATAATTTACAACTACTAATATGTAACTGAAGAACATTTCAGTGCATTAATTATAATTAATAAATTATAATAAATAATTATTTACAACTCTCCCATTATTCAATACTCCTCTCAATATTCATCTTAAAATTGATTTTTTTTTTATAAAATTCGTTTTCTTTTATTTTAGCAAATGTTTATGTACTTTTTTTTTATTTTTCATTGGATATATAAAAATTAATGTATTTCATTGCATTGTTTATCGTTGCTAGAAATTCTGAAATTAATTTAATTATGATGTAAAATAATTAAAGCGTTAAGCATCAAAAATAAAAATGTAAATTAAGTAACCTTTGAGATTGCCTTCCTGTTCGTTAATTAACAAACAATTTTATAGTCCACTCAAATTCATTCGTAAAGAACACAACGACACAATTATTTGTAATAAATATAAATAAAACAAATAAAAAGTAAATAAATCAATACATACATAAGTACATACAAAGTACACACAAAATGCCGTGCTTTATGCGAGAGAAGAGTCTATCATACCGCCCTCGGCGGGACAAGTCAAAAGATAGAGATGTGTTGGCGCCGAAACCAGTGCATCCTCGAGCCCTAAGATTCCATGGGCTGTTTGGCATGTCCTACGTGCGCCAACATGTTATGGTCGATGAGCGATGGACGCCCAACTCGTTGACCGAGCAATTTGGTGGAATGACAGATTTGCTAAGTAAGTGATCGAACTACAACACTTATAAAGACTATGATCTGAAGAAAATGTTGCTCCTCAGACCGTCGTGTAATCTACAAAAGATACGAGACAAAGGCCAATCGGCAGCGATACTTTCGGGATTGTAAGCGATTGAAATTGCAGTGCCGTGATGGACGAGTGAAGCTCCAAAACATCCTCACCGGGGATAACACCCACAAGATACGCAACTTTTTGATCAAACATAGAGACATGCAACGTCTATATCAGAGGATGCCCATTCATCAGGTTGTGGACAATATCAATCAACGCACATTTGTTCTGCGCAAGGAGCGAGATCGTCTCGAGTTTCGTTTGGATCAACGCAAGCATGAATACAGGGAATTGTTGGTTAGTTTTTCGAATAATTATTCTTAGTCTAATAAATAGACCCTTTATGTTTGTAACTGTAGCTCGATCGTGCCGTGCTAGAGAATCGCATTAAATATCGCAATGAGTTTGTCCTGGAAGAAGAGCTCAAGTCGCGTGTGTTTATCAAGAAAATAGAAAACTCAAATGTGCGCTTGAAGGCCATCAAGACCATAAACAATACATATAAGAAAATAATACAGGTCCTGCTACATGATGCAATATTTTACGAGCCCATTCTTCGCTCTCTCAATGCTGATATGGAGGATCAGTCGAATTTTATAAAGCATATACTCTATCTGGGAATTCCGGCTATAGCTAAGTTTAAGGAACTTAACTATGAGTTTAGACAGCTCGAGGATAAGTCCCGTAAGAATCTTCAAGCGAAGCTTCAAATGTTGGCTTCCCTGAAGAAGCCACCGATTGTTCAAACAACCCATGCCAGGCACAAAGAAGAGATCTCTAAAACAGCGAATCCAAAGCGATATGTGCGTGAGACGCGAAGCATGGAGATTCTTAAGTTGGTGCTAAAGTCCATCGAAAACACCATCAAGGAGGTAAAATTTGTGACTCTATGCTCACAGGCGAGGGAAATTTATCCACGGTAAGTCTATCAAATTGACTTGAATGTTACTCGTCCTAAAAAATTGATTGCCCACAGCATGAAGAGCCAGGTGGACAACAATGAGAAGCTTCATCGCTTAATAGAGAATGACATGTTGGCCCATGAGATGCTCGAGACGAAAATGAAATGCGCAAATGTGCTCAGGGGAGTGCTGGTAAACAATCTGTCTGAAGAGGAAATTAAGTAAGCATTTAACAAAAATTGTATATTTAAATCTTTAGCTGTAATAATAATGTCCTGTAGTCGACTTGAGCGCATCAAGGACTTGAAAAAGATATTGTCTCAAGAAGATGAGACTGAGCGTTCAACTTTGGAGCATATAAAGAATCGTGGCGATGCTTATGTTATGCTTCGGTAAGGTCACTTTAGAATCGAATTTTTCTATTTAGAAATCTACACACTAAAATCATACTTAAGTTAATATTGATGTATTTAATTTTGCAGCGTAAACATTTGGAATTTAATTGAAATTCTGCGGCATGTAGATCGTCCGCCTAGATCGTTGCGGTCTCATTATCCAAATTCGTATCTTAAATTGCCACTACTAAAATTCGAGATGCTCACTATGCGCGCTGCGGCACCAGAAATTTACGAGGAGAACAGTTGAGTTGTGCTAATTCACCTTAAATAGCTTTAATTCACTTGCTGCTGTTTTTTTTTCTCACTTAGT
Organism: Drosophila innubila; assembly: GCF_004354385.1. Classification (NCBI taxonomy): domain Eukaryota; kingdom Metazoa; phylum Arthropoda; class Insecta; order Diptera; family Drosophilidae; genus Drosophila; species Drosophila innubila. The sequence goes on from NW_022995380.1 coordinate 11,689,893, forward strand.
TGATAATGTCATGCATTTGTTGAAGCGTAAGGTTTACAAACTGATGAAGGGTTATTTGGTGGAGATGAAGCCGGCGATGATAAATCGCAATAAAGAGGAGTATCACGCCGATTTCTTGGCCAGTCGATATTATTTTGAGGCCACCGAGGATGATGATCAACAGGCCGTTTCCCAAGAGCAAGATCTGTTGCAGGAGAACAAGACCATGGCCAATATACCGAATCGCAAACAAATTAAGGCGGCAAGTGCCAAATTCCTTGAAGACATGGCCAAACGCGATGAATAAATTGCAGTTTCATTTCAAATTTGAAGTTAAGAGCTGAATGCAGCGCAGAGTATTAGAGATTTATGTATGCTCCGGCGGTAAAGTAACATTGCAATAAACTCCCGCACAATAAATAGCACAAAGAAAAATAACAAAGAAATCGTGGAAGTGTTGGGGCTATGATGATGTTTGCAAAAGTCGCTAGTTAACTTTATATAATTGATCCAAAATTGCTGCAGACCGCGGCGTCGCGACGCTTGGGATAGGATTTCATCGCTTCAACTTTGGCTTTTGCTTTCAGCTGGTTGTTGTTTTAGTTGTTTTTTCAGTAGCACCAAAAGTGCAGGAGGAATTATTGTTGCTGTTGCCACATTAAATAATTGGGGGAATAGAGTGGCTTCCATCTATTTATGTGTTGTGCAAGGATGCTCATTGTAATAGACCTTTAGTTTTGCTGGTAAATACTTTTTCTCAATTTCCATCGAAAAGATTGTGTTTATCAGACGTGTTCTACAATCTGACTTAAATTTCAATTAAAATGGCTTTAAATAAATATCAATGGAATTTAATGATTGCATAAAACATAATAAACAATAAAAATATTAGTGGAATTCGAAAAGATTCTTCTTGATTCAGCTCATTTTCATCAGAGATTGCGCTGATAACTAGAATTTTTTTTTTATATAAAAAACAAAATTTTATAAAAGTTGTTTTGACAATTGGGTCAGCGTATCATTGAGGATATTTAACTTTTTATGATGAATATAAACATTTCAATAGGGCCCATTAATCATTTCCGCTGGCCAATCCAAAACGTCTTCTCTTATTCACAGCCACAATGAGTCTAACCCGACGGTGCCATAAAATGTAACAACTTTATTTGCCCGAAGTGAATAAGTGTTGCCACCGAAGTGATCACAGACAACTTGGGCTCATCAACATCAAAAAAAAAAACAAAAAAAATGAATACAGAAAAACTATACCCAAAACCGGAGACGTTGACTGGAGCGGGTCTTTTGAGTAGCTCACGCTTCAACTTCAATCAGAGTACATGAGTGCACTTGTTTGTGTATCTCTGCTGATGTTTTTATATCTGCGTACACGATATCACGCCGACGACGACGACGGCGACGTTGATGATGATGCTGGCGAGGATGGGAACACGCGAGATCCACACATAAGGCCCAAATGAGGTTATGTAAGCTACGCTAAGACAACCATCGCGGCAACGTGCTCAGGCTCCGAGCCAGGCAAATGTTTATTCATTTTACTGAAAGTAAAGCCCGAATGTACTTGTATTCATAGTGTGAATTTCATACGCCCTTTATGACCGTTGTGGTTTGACTGTCTCTGACGCCCTCCTGATATAACTCCGGAGAAATTCAGCACAAGTGTTAAACCAAACAAATTAGTTAATAATATTTGCGGTGGCCCTTAAAAGTTAATTTATCGGCTCTGCTCAATGAATATACTCTGTTAATTTGGACAAAATAGCCATTCTCAAATATAAATTGTTTGTTGCGGTGAATTTCTGTTGCAAGTGCTCGACATTAGTTTGTTGGGTAAATGTATAAAACATATTTACAGTTTATTTTAAAAGTTCAATAAATTACCATTTAATCATTTATAATATTTAAAATTTACCTATAAGTATACAAATTTTACTTCATTATATATAAACTATTTTAAATGTATTACATTCAAATATAGATTCTTCTGAAAAAGTTAATAAAATCTAAAATGATTCTAAAGATATACGATGAAATTAGAAAAACACAGTTGGATTGATCAAAATAAATGTATAGTATTATGTTTTTAAAGAAATAACACGCAGTGTATGTAGTAAAAGAAAAAGCGGGCAGTTCTCAGATGTTATTTTTGAATGACCTGCATTCAAAAGACATCTATTTAAGTACAAACATTTAATATAATAAAACTAATTTGTTATGCTTCGCCTCAAATTTTTGATGAACAAGTAGTTCAAACTGATCATAGACGAATCATCATAAATCAAACAGACACATTTACAATTATGGAAGTATTCAGAGATTTAATAATCAAATAATATCAATATGTTAGGTGTGATTCCAATTGTGAATTGTCTGGGTAATTACAATGTGAAGTGAAATGGAGAATTTCACATGACCCTATGATTGGGTTAAAGAAGAGATTTCATTCAAACAAAGTTAATGCTCATAACTAAGGCATTGCGAATCTTTGCAAGTAGACAAGACCTATTTAACCCGATACTTTGCACTTTTGGCCCAAAAACAGCAGCAGTTGCAGTTCCTATAGTTACATTTAAGCGTCAAGCGGTTACAACATTCCCAAAAGCCACAGCCCAGAGCAAAAAATCGCCCATAGTCAACAAGCAGAAAAGTAACCACAGCCAAATTGTTTCGTTTGATAATTATGAACCTTCTTGAATATTGGCGGCAGTTTGTGTTTGAAATTATTCGTGAAGGAGTCGCAGTTTCGTGGCTAAAACAATTGGTAGTCAGTCAACTTAACGCGGTCTGCGAAACTAGCCAATTTTATGCTTCTCTACCAGCTGAGTCGTGGCCAGCGATTTTTTTAACTTTTCATACAATTTGTAAATCGAAGACGGACAATGGATACAAAAAGTGGTTATGGTGTTTCCTTAATACCCTTACACCTGTAAATGTACTTATTTGACTTTTATCAAAGAGATAAAGATAACGTGAATATGGTTAGAAATTAAAATTTATAGAGTTGATATTAGATGTCCCATTGTTTTAGGAATTCACATGCTAAAATGATCGTGAGTATAATCAATTAAAATATGCCAATATATTTGTATGAATATACATTTTTACAAAAATCTGTCTTAATTGAATCTCTTGGTACAACTGCATTCGTTAGTCTCCAGAAATGAGGGTATTTAAATGGATTTACAGCGAGCAAGCAGCTCCTTTGGAATTATCTTGTCAATGGTTGCGCTTCAACTGCGGTTCGGCCGTTGTTTGGGCTGGGCTTTTGTGGACCGCATATGTTCAGATGGATGGGATGGTAGGTAATCCAAGTCAGCTACCATCTTGAGCTTCCCTTTGGACATGCCTGGTTTTTGAGGTGTGTTCCGTTCCTGCTGTGGAGACCGATGCTCGTATCGTGCAATATTTCTTCTTCATTTGCCGACATCATTTACATATGGTTATGTAAGTCGCAGTCGAAGTCCCAGTCACATCTATTGCAGAAAGCGAGTGCGGCATGTTTTATTTAATTGCCAAAAACGGCAAATGGGTAAAAAGAAAGATCCATAAATTGACTACACATGTACGACTAATAATTTCAAGCAGTTCAATCCATTTAATGCCATTCATGGGTGCGTATCCATATCCCAATTTGTTCCCCATTTCTCGTGGTGCCCAGCATGAGAGCTTAGTATCGAGTTAGCATGCAGTTCTCAATTAACATAGGAATTGCTAATGAAGCATTCAATCGAATACTTTCCAATGAAAATATTGAAATAGCTGTAGCAACGCTGCTTTTATTATAGGAGTATCAAAAGGTTCTTATACTTTATTGTCACAGCCATTTCCCTCGCATATCAAACCGGCTTTTGGTCAAAACAATACTTGACAAATATCTGCTATAAATAAATCTGTGTCACCAGCGTAGCAGGCCAACAAAAGCCCAAATGAATACATTCGAACTATTCATGATTATGCAATTTATAAAATTAAATGAGAATGTCAGACACGCAAACGAACACAAAAGATGTTGAGCAATAAAACTTGCTTTGGATTCTAACAGTTTAAAGAATCTGTAGCTAAAACTAAACTTTCCCAGCGCCAAAAATCAAAAGACTTAGACAACGAACTGAACTTGGCCATCAGTATTGGAAAAGGCCGTGCATAAATATAGTAATAATGTTGTTTAATCTACCTAATTAAGTAAACCTCATAAATATTCAAAAATCATAGATAAGAATAACAGCTAAGTATTTGCCAATGTTGTTGCCTCCAACTCAATGTTCCATGTTGCACGTTCCATTTCGTGTTGGGATGCCATTAAAGCATTCGCCAGTTAACCAAAAAAATGTGTTCTAAGACTAAGACAAATATTTCAAAATAACTTTTATATTCATTACAAATAATTCTCGATGCTGAAACTCTTCAGCTTGGCATCAATTTTCGATGCATATCGACATAACCCATGATTATTTTAATTAAATATTCTGATAATAGACAAAGCCAAATGAACGCCCAGTTGTCAATGGCAAAATGCAAAACAATTGCCAAAATGTGCAAGCTTCTTGTTTATGGTAGTTATACCCTGGAATGTTTTGAAAATTGAGAATATGAATGTATAAATGGCTATGATTTCTATGCGATCAATAAAACGAGATGAAATAATTATAATTCTTTATGTAAATTGAAGAACTATCTATTAAATGTATATTTTCACATCTGTATAGGGTATCTATTTAGTGGCAGACTCTCGTCAACTTGTTGTTGTAATTATGCAATTGTATGGCTTCATAGTACGATTCTTGGGTTCTCGCCAGACATTCAGCTGCCGGTCTATGCAAATTTTATGTCTTTCTGCCGATACTAAATAATTATATGCATACAGCTGTGGTTATCAGCAAATTGAAACAACAGCCGAAACGACAAGACAAGACAAGACCTTAGGACCCCAAAGACCCCAACCATTGTCGATTGCAGCAACGCCCACGATTTTGGCCAAGTCAAATGCAAGGCAATCCAAGCTAAGTAGTTGCTTGCTTGTTGCCCTTCAACGGCAATGGCAGCAGCTGCCTGGCATTGTTTTTGCAATTGGCAATTGGTGTGTGCATTGTTGTGCCTAACTGTAAAGCGCGATAATGCAAACATTATACACTTCATTTCATTTGGATTGAAGTTGGCTGGCAGTGTAGAATCACCTTCTTGGCTTTTAATACGTCAATTAACTCATTATGTGCATGCACAACTTCTGTTTCTGTTTGCCTAACTATACTTTGTATGTTCAAAAGATGCTTATCAATCCGAACCCTACACGACCATTTTCCAGAATCAACAGATCTCAGATAGACTGTTGAGAGCTTGCTTCTTGTTAGCCTAGAATTTTTGAGGCTGTGCAATTACGAAATCGTGAGTTTTTTTTCTTGAATTTCTATTACTTTAAAACAATAATTGTTTTATGGCTTCAGAATCAGTTTTTTATATAGAGTTTATTAAGCACAAAATATAATTTTTTATGTAAGTAATTTTATTTATTTTTTATTTAAATTTTAAGAGCAAATGGGGTAATCGTCATAGTCGTCATTTAAATCCATATCTATTGAAATACTTATTTGGTTTAGGCTGCAATCATAACATTTAGAGAAACTTGATTCATTCAATTGGAATTTTTAAATAATTTACCTTTCGCTGTTGTTACTACAGACTTGAATAAGGGGCGTTTTACTTGTTCTATTATTGACCATTTGAGACTTGCCTGCTGCTCATCTCTTAGTACGAATGGATTTTTGTGTGCACACAATATTTACCCGGGACAAAGTCTTAAATAATCTTAATGAGAGTTACCTGCCCGGTGGTATATTTAATCTTTAAACTTATCAGGATTGACCCGACAAGTTTTAGAGCTGTAATTGACGCCAATGATACGAAACATGCAATATACCTAACGAAAAGTTTTATGGGAGTTTGAAATGCGATTCCGTGTGCATATCAATGCGAAATATCTGCTAGGTATAAGTATCAGTCAAGGCGTTCATTATAATTATTATAATTATATGATATAGTTATTATTACCCAAAAAACAAACAATATCAATTTAATGTCGTCCTAGTCACATCTACCAACTCCATGGGAACTAGACCCTGATGCTGTTGCTGTTGCTGATACCTTTTCCTGTAGCAATTGAAGATGAGACGACACCATTCAGTTGGCCAGCTGCAACGACGAATGATGTGCTGATGTTGCAGCAATGTGAAATTTGATGAATTTGTTGGAAGGAATTGTTGATGAAACTTCTGGGGCCTTGTCAAGTCCCTCACAGTAATGGCAACGCTCCAAACCATTAGTACAGCCAAGCAGCTGAGTACAAAGTAGAAGAAGACGTCTTGCAACACTGTTTCCAGATAGTAGGCAACTTTAATCAGTCGTCGTGTGGCAACTTTAGGTTTCTTCTCACTTTCGGGTAATTTCATTTTGTTTATCGAAAGTTTCCCAAAATTCTTAATTTCAAATTTTATTTTTTTTTATGAAATTTTGATTCCGAAACTATACGTATTCCTTGAGATGTGAATGTGGATTGAGCAGAAGTGAAGAAAAATTCGTTGATTTTATTGAATACAATGATGTAAAATTTCATAGAAAAGTTGGCCGTGACATTTAGCTCATTTCTATTATACTTGTTTATATATATTTTTTTTCAACATCTTGTCAAGTTTGTCTAGAATCTCTAACGAATATTTTTTGATAAGCCAAGTTTATTGAATTTTATGGCTCGAATTAAGAAAAGAATAAATTATTTTTTTGATAGAACAAATTTATTGAAGCAGTTAGGGGAGTTTGCCATATAATACATAGTGTTGTGTGTGTGTGAGTGAGTTTAGGGGGGTAATGTTGTGTATCTTGGAAGACATCTTTAGGTATCGATCGGGACGCAATAATGGTAAAGCTTCTCACTTAAAATTTTAACTTGATTAGCTGTATGTAGATAAATAAATTAATTGATAAGCTACCTTTAACCGTCACCGAAACATAATGAGCTGGGCGTCAAAGGGTATGTATTGATTATGGCCATTTGAGAGTTGCTTGCTGCTCATCTCATAGTTAGAAAAGTTTTGCTTTGTGGATAGTTGTATTAGCGAAATTTTTGTTTATGGCGACCCAGGACTATGTCTCAATCTTGACGAGAGACATTTGCCCGGTGGCATATAATATATACATTTGTACATATATATTTTATCTTCAAACATCTCAGGAACGACCCGACAGTTTGGAACTTATAAGTGACGCCGCAGACATGAAACAATTTGTGTGCTAAATGACAAGTGAGGCGAACTTGAGTCGATGCGAATTGAGTATGAATATTATATTGCATATAACAATTATGTGCTTCTGAACATATAATCTGTAAATGTATCGATTTAATATTAATTACCTCATTAAGATATTCGATTTAACTTACCTAAAAAATGGGTATACTTTGGCATTGCCCGTTTACTTTCCGGCTGCTCCAATATATTAAATGGCCTCTCCGTCTTCTGCTCTTCGTTGAGAAGACGGCACCATTCTGGTGGCCAGCTACAGGATTTGGAAGGACTTGGTGCCTTGTATTCCAATGGCTGGCGATTACCGATGCCCGTCAGTACAGTGATGAAGCCCAGGACGATCAGCATAGATATTGAGAAGAATATGATGAAAACCATAAGTTCCTCCAGCAGTGATATGCAGTGATCGGAAAAAGTAACAGGATGTTCAGTACCAGGTGAATTTTGTTTTTCTTCTTTATTCATTTCAATTGAGAAATTAATTGAAGAAAACAAAAAAAGACTTATAATTTTTACGGTCGAATTTCGATGAATTAATTTTAAAGCCAAAAAGATTTTTTGTTTTGCCGAAATATTATGATTTGCTATTAAAATCGCAGCAGAATCATAATAAAATTTAATAATTCCTTTATTTTTTTTCCAAAGGAGATAAGATTTTGTTTAAAATTTTGATGCCGAAATGATGCTTTCAGCTTGAGCTGACGAGCTGAAATGAAATAAAGTACAGGTCTACTGTAGGACCAGTGCTAGAATTTCGAAATTCATCGCCTACTGGCGTATTATTTTCACACTTGGAAAGCAAAAGCCAACTTTCTCATTCTCAACTCATTTGACGACCAATCGGCTTGAGTTCAATTGGTGTAATTGAAACGCTTTAACGGTGTTTAAGAGCCCATTAGACTGGCGTTTGATGTGATTGAATTATTGGACACTTAAATGGGCGTCCCAAAGGCAGCTAGCTGGTAATGCAGTTGATGCATGCTGTCCATGTCCAACACCCAGCTCCATCCATGATGATGGAAAAGCGTGAAAAACTTTTGTGCAGTTACCAATTTTGCACCTCTTTGGCCATTTACTTATTGTTGTTATTGCCGTGCTACGAGTATGCACTTAAAGTGTCATCACATCTTGGCCCATTGCTTTACCCCCAACTGGATTTGGAAGCCTTACATATTATTGCCTTGGTTCGACTCAGTTGTTAATGAAGATGTTACCGAATGATGCCCACGTCTGGTACTTCATTAGTACGGAAGTGATATACATGTTGAATTTGGGCATAGAGACCGACAAGTGGAGGATTTACTTGATGCATGTTTACGGTAATTGGAATTTAATTTGATTAAGCCATAGCAGCTTACATAATGCCTGTTATTTAACAACTATATTAAGCTACAAGTCCGATCAACGGAATCAACGTTTAAATTCATAATTATGCCCTCAAATCATCAAAATAGATGCAATAGTATCATAAAGTTGGACAACTTTAAGTATGTTTTTCCTTGGTTCACTGTTCAGTTGACTGCAGTCGGAAATGTGGAAATAGATAGGAAACTGTTGTAACAATTATAAGAATAGTTCAATAATTGCATTTTTCATGTATTTTCAATGCATTTCAAATTGTTGCCTTACAATTATTGACTGCATGCTCGCAGTTGTTATATCATTTAGTTGCAACTTTAACTCCTACCAAGTGCTAAGTGATAAGCCCAAGCCCAAGAGGTGCACACAGGGCCAACAATGGTTCAACGGGATCGTTACACAATAACCCACAAAAGACCTCAGTTGAGCTTTGAAAGCCTACCTACTACACATCGCCCGGCCCGAGTAACCCAAAAATTGTCGTAATACAGTTTATAGCTTTGAGCTTCTAACAAAACAGCACCAGATGTGTATGTGTGTGGGAAATTACGGCAACGACAAATAAATTACAACAATGCTTAAGGTCAAGTGATTTTGTGCAGAAATAAGGCATATAGAAAACATATTGTTGGAGTTAGAGATGCCATGGCTGCTTTTTTTGATAAACCAAAAGAAATGAATAGTCAGCCGCAAAGGAAACGTGCCTAACTCTCAACGCTGGGGGTCAAATGCCGTAAAGGTAACGACGAACGACTTTGCTGTTGGATCATCATCATCATCCTCATCATCATCATCATCGTCGCATTTCAACACAGTCAAAAGCAAGACACAGTTAAAGTCACAACCAACACGTGGAGTTTTTTAGCTCCCCAAAAATTGATTGCCACTTTAGAAGGCCATTTGGCTGCCATGGTATGAATCAAGAATGTCTTCAATTGCAGACAATCAGGTAAGTTCATTGAGGCTACACTCTGCCATCTCATCGGATTGCCAAAGCCTGTGCTTTACTGTGCCTCTGACATTACCCATCTATTCAGGGAGTGTTGGCTGGGAGCAAATTAGGGCGTCAATTTGTACTATGCCTGCTTATTAATTATATTCGCATTAGCTTGTAAATTATTGAGCTGCAGAAGATGGTGTGAATTGGCAGTGGATAATTTGATGGTTCTGACACGTCCCCTAATTGTGCGAAATACTAAATAAAATTGTCTAGCGGAATGAAAAAAGAATGAAATGGGTCCAGATTTAATATTTGTTTAATACATTCCGGTACTGAAAAAAACTCTAAAAGATATTTTTGGGCCTATTAACATTTATATTGTGATATATGTTGAAAGTGTATACTCTTTTAAATCTCCGTATGATTACAATTTACTTGGCTTACAAATTTTTATGTTTGCACAACTTAAAATTATTTGCATATTTGAGAAAATTTAACAACTGAATGCACATCTTTTTGTTAACTTGTCAATTGTAATTTTGTTCGCGTGCACATTTTTTGGAGGAGTTTATTTGTTTCTTTTTTCGTTGTGTTTATTTTTATATCGTTTCTTAACAGATAAAGAAAGAAAAAAAATAACATTATCAAAAACAAGCAACGTGATTTCCGGAAGTTAAAGCGCAACAAAGGCGCCTGTGCAAACGTTGTTGCTGTCGAATTTATTGTGGTTGTTGCATTAGTTGTTGTTGTTGCAACTACGAAAAGCTGATGAAGAAAGTCGTGCGACAACAGCTGCAACGGCAACGACAACGGCAGCAGCAGCCCAAGTCAAGTTGCCATCCTGTTTTTCGTGCGAATAATGTCATTTGTGTTTGTTTTATAACCAAATTACAACAACTTGCCACAGTCAACGACAAGAGGCACAATAAACATGCAGCTAGCATAATTGTTGACTCGCTCAAATTAGTCATGCGGGGGCGACGGTTAAATGAGTTAATTTTTCACTTCAAGAAGTAGAACTTCAAAATAATATTTAGAAATACTTGTGAGCTTTATTAATTTTTTAATTGCAAAGTGTCTAATAAGCTTACCAACATTATAAGTTTCTTAGTCTGGATTGACCGGAAAATTTCATCACGATCAGATAATAATCTTGAAAGTAAGGAATATGAATTGAACAGTCAGATATTTTTTACAGAATAAGTACAGGGTCTGCCATAGTGGAGTTCTCTCTCTCTCTCTCTCTATATCGACTGCAGCCTTTCGTACTAGTTTCTTAGCTAAAATCGTGTCTTGATCTCATTCAGTTGTCACTTGCCAGCTGATGGACAGACCCCACAGACCCAAATTAATTTAGCTGACAACCAGCCGAAAAGTAAACTATTTCTTTGAGCAAACACCTGTCTTGGTTTTAGAGTTTTCCTGCGCAGTTCCTCATTGCTTTGGTTTAGTTATGTTAGTGGGGACTTAAGAAAATTATTTTTAAATTTCCAAATAATAATGAAGGTGTTTTCTAAAGTCCCCAAAACAATACAATGCAGTATACAATTATTAATAATATGTAAATTAAGAGCTAAACAAAAAATAAATCTAAAACAAGAAAGAAAACGTGTTTTTGTTAAAATTTTCAGCTGGTTTTAACCAAAACCGATTTTAACCAAATTTGTTCAAAACATTTTCGACAATACCAAGTAGACAATATGTGAGTTTGATTGAGATATCGTTAAAAACAATTATGTTTTACATAAGTTGGTTTTCAAACGACCGTTCGTATTGCATCTAATGATCTCAAAAAGTAAGCTATAGAAAGGGAGTTTGAGTAAACGAGCAAAAAAAAAAAAGGACACAAAATTAATAAATTTATTTAAAGAGAAAGCATACAAAATAAAAAAAAAAATTTTAACGAAAGTAAAAGAACACGGTGGAACTTTCTTTCATGGTCTTAGAAATTTCCCCTGCGACCAAACATCATTAATTAACGAAGAACTTTCCAGTGTCTGTGAGATTGCATAATCGCAAGTCAGGCTCAACAAATTATTACGTCATTATCTGACGCTGCTTTCTAAATATTTTCTTAAAAGAATTGATTGCGTAATAATATAACTCTTTCTTTGAATTTGTGTAAATATAATTATAGAAATAAAGCTGTCATGGTCAGCGTAAATTAGCATTAAATAAAGAGAAAGAAACCTTTAAAGATTTAAAGCTTTCGTTAGATAATTATCTGTTGAACCAAACCCAAATGATTTTTTTGCCCTCTGGAGCCACACTTGGCCAATCTTTTCGACCACTCTTGGATCATGGCTAATTCTGTGCTATTCAAATGTATTTATTCTTTATGTATTTCTTAAGATGCTGCTGCGGCGAAATTGGAACCTCAGAGTGTGGAACTAAATTAATGTTCTAACATAAATTTATATTTCGGGTCTTAAAGGTCAGACTGAGATGAAACTTTGTAAATTATTAAGTTGTGTATGGAAGTAAGAGTGTATTTGTACGAGTATGTGTCGTGACTTAATGACCTTTTGGTTGATGTTGTTGGCATCATATTAATTATTATTGGCAGACACTTTACAAGGCAGTCAAGCTACAAATAATATAAAAACATAAAGTCTTATGGCGGGCAACGCTAATTGAAGTTTAATTTTTTATGCACTTCAGTTTCGGTCTTTAATTAATTGTTCCTCGTCATTTTTTTAAATGAATAGAACCTGTCCTATCCTGCCTGTCCAAAGTTCACTGAAGGTCATTCTTGAATACCAGACAAATTATTTGAGAGACATTATCCAACAATTGCCAATTAACGCATTCGTCTGCACTCAGACGTAATGAAGTCTTTACAGCTTCCTTCTCTTAACCATGCTAAATGCAATTCGTAGCTCAACGCTCAACAGTTGACCTTTCAATTAATCATCTCTAATTTATTTGTGCATACTCAAAAATATTTTCCAGTTTTATATTTTTAACAGTAGCTTCAGCTCGTCTAGTTTTTCAAGAGTCTATTAATTTTCACACAAATTTCTTGAAACGAAACAAAACTGCGATTTGCATAATTGAATATTTTATGTTTTGTTTCTGTTTGCTTTTTGCTTTTTCTAGATATTTGAATAAAATAAAACAAGTTTATAGTGAATGCTACTTTAGAATCGATTATACTTGGATTTAGGGCTTCCAGAGTTCAATCAACCTTTGATCTGCATTAGATAAGAATATTTTGAAGATCTGAAGAAAGGTCTGCTTCAATTATTTTAATTTAATAGACAAATTTTATTATTTTAAAAGAAATGTATTTTGAGTATTCCACTTTAAAGTTTTTTAAATTTGATTTTGGACTTAACAAAAAAAAATTGCGAAATCACTCTAATAATAATTAATTATCAGGCATTTACTATTCAATTTTTCTACCAATGTTAATAACAAAGAACTGCGTTGTTTAATTTGTCTGAAAAGCCCATCAATTTTATTGTATAATACGACACAAAGTAATGCCAAATTCACTAAGCTCCGGCTTCTATTTACAACACTCGAGTTCACTTGCCAAGGGCCATTCGAATAGGTAGCGCCATGAAATTAGAGCAGGTAAATATTTGAAATAATTTTTAACAGTTGCAAAAATTGATTTTCAGCGAAGAAGAGCAGACAATAGAAACGTCACATCATCAAAAAAATTACAAATATAATCAATAATAATAAAAAAATAATAAATAAATTCAGAGTTTGCAATGACACAAAAAATAAATCGAGAAACAATTTTGCGCCAGCTGTGAAATACTTCCAACGAATACAATATTATTTCTCTCGAAATTTCAGGCGTTATCAATGGAGATCAGTAGGTGAATGGCACAGCAAAAAAGTGAAAACAAATACATGTTGGGATAAAAAAAAATGGTCTAATTGTGAGTTATGTGCGCTCGCTTGGGTTATTGCCACACAAAGGATGACATTTTGCATAAAAAATGGCCTATTAATGGTCACTCAGAGCATAGGCCGGGCTCAAACAATAGCAATGGCAATAGCTACTCGAATTGCTTTCTTTGAACAATCAAAAATAATAGCAATTGGAGTTGGTGAAGGAACCACAAATCAAACACTCGTAACAATGAGAAATCGTTCGCATTAGCCGCAATTGTTTGGCACTTTTTGAAGCTATTTGAAATGCATTGGGCCACACACAATGTAGTTGTGGTTTTTATACCCTTGCACAGGGCTGGACCGAATTACTAAATTTATGTGGATTGATTAGTTACAATATTAATTCTTGTTGTTATATTAAAAATCACGTAATAAAAGTGTTTATATTAAATGCATCTTGTCAAAGATCAATGGCCATTGTTGTGGAATTATTTTTTTTTTTATCTTTAGACTTATTTCTCCACTAATGAAATCTTAGATGTAAAGATTTTCTAATTAATAGAATTTGGTAGTTGGATGAAATATTTATGGAGTAGATTCTTTTACTTATATTAAGGCACACAAATTTGTAGTCTTTTAATTCTTTTAATTAGATTAAAGCACACAATTTTTGTTTTGGTGTCAAGCTGTCAACGAATTTTAAAAAGAGTATTACATTTTTGGTATCATTTATTTGGTTAGCTTGCCTTTACTCCCGACAATTCATCCGCAGTGGGAGAGACTGGCGAAACATTATGCACTAGGTCAATATATGCTTATCGAATCAATCAGAAAACTGCAATTAGCTGAAATTGCATTTAAGTACTCGTAAGTGCAACTGGGTCTAAAAACTGTTACAAATTCCCTTAGCCTCGGGTAATTTCCGCTTGTCAGCAACTGTAAAAAACTTTTCCCACTTGAAAGTTGACGGTTAGAAAAACGTGTGAAAATTATGAAATTGAAATTGCATTTGGATGCAGCAGCATTTGCAGAAATAAACGTTGTTTTACTTACCTTAAATGGATTGCACTCCCGAAAAACTAAAAACAAAAAATGCACTGAGCCAAAAGTGAGCTTAATTGTGCCTTTTGTTGGTCTTGTGTCGAGTTGAGCGTATTTATCGTCTATTGTGATCTGCTGAGATTTGTGTGTCCTGTCATAAAACTCATTTTTTTAATTGCGCTGAATCACATGTTTTAAGTAAAAACGATTTCTCGGAATTTAAAAGTCTTTGCATGTTTTGAGCGCATCGAGTTTATAATTTTAAATTTATCATTTACATAATCACGAAAAAAGCTATGAAAGACTTTTGTTGCCTGTATCTTAAACGTGGCTGTTTGTAACATATTCCTTATTATCTTTCACTATTAATAAAGTTACTCCAACATCATCCAACATAAATTATTACAAAACATTATTTAAAATTATTACAAAAACATTACCAGGAAACATAAAATTAATTAATTATCATCGGCTTCGATGTTTACTAATATGAGTCTCAAATAAGTAAATAGTCCAGAAATATATATGCATGTATATAAAGTGTATAATTAGTTTATTATAACTCTATGGTGTTATCTTTCCGATATACCTTTGTTTTTACTAAACTTGATCTCTTATTTTTGTACATAATTACATAGATATAATGAACATAATAACACGACATAATTACATAGATTACGGATATCAAAAAATATTTGTAATTGATATAATAAATCCTTTCTTTTCACATATCCTTGACTTAATACTTAAATGTGATCGAAGTAAATTGTTTTAAGTGTCTAGTTAGAATTCATATTGATAAGTGAAATATATATAAAGAAAAACAAAGATTTTATCTATATATAAGTATGTATCTATATTATTCAGATTGTATTTTAGGTACAAATCAGTCGTGTTTATTTTATTGTTGTTCTTAAGGAGACAAATTAACAGTGTAAAAATTAAATTAATCAAATGAATTAAGTGGAATTGTTACCTAATCAACTTTCTCCAACTGAAACCTAATATTATTTAACAATAATTTTTAGCCTATAGACACAATACTCTGAGCTTAGTTGAACAACAAATGAGCCGCAAAACTGAAATTGAATTAAGTTCAAGAGTTCAGGATGAGCCATATGCCCTCTATTGTGGTTTTTGAGTGAGTTGCCTTGATGGAAATGTCTGAAGTGAGTTGTGAGTACCCGTAACAGTATTCACACTGACACTCACACTCATACTCATAATGCTAATCCCATCCCCATCTTATGCAATGAGTCGCTGATACAAAAGCGACGTTTTGGCGTGTTCCAGTGGACCTAATGCCAAGCTCAAGTCATCTTAAGTTTTCACACGCGTCCCATACACAAAGAGAGACGCGACAACAGCACAAACAACAATAATTAGTTTGTCAGCAGTTTGCCTTTGGTCTCCGGCAGGAATAGTCCCAATATGGTAAATCCAATGGCGCACACACCGGCCGACATATACATGGTGGCTGCCAGACCAGGGCCAAAGATCATAAGTGGATAAATCTTGAGGGAGACGAAAATGAAGCAGCTCAGTGTAGCCATGCATAGAGAGGTGCCAATGGAGCGAATCTGACGGAAGAAAGTATTTAAGTATTCATTGAGTTGTTATATGTATACTCTGGTTGTTGTTGTCACCTTGGCCGGCAGTTGTTCGATGACAATAACAAAGATCAGCGGTATGACACCTATGGACGCTATAAATGCCACCCAGCACATCAACAATAACGACAGCCAATTGACCTCAGCCAGAAACTCCTTTGAAGCCAGATTTGCGAGCAGAGCAATACACAACTCGCCAATGCCCATGCCCGCCATGGAGGTGAGCAACATGACACGGCGTCCCAGGCGGTCCACAAGTGCAACGGCACACAAAATACCCAGGACTTGAGCTGCACCTACCACAATGGTGCAGGTATTCGCCTCTATTTGCGTCTCTAGCTGTTTGAATATGTGCGAAGTGTAGTTGAAAAGAGCAAAGCTGCCCGACAGCTGATTGCACACGAGCAGCGTAAAATTGAGCCCAAAGATCTTCAATGTGGGCCAATTAACTGTAATGATATGCCATACCTTATCAGGATGATGTATAAATTGTAATCTTCAGCTGATTACTTACAGAAATCTGTCCAGTTGACACGTTGCCTGACTCCGCCGCTGAGCACTTGTTGTCGAAACGTCTCGAACTCAATTTTAGCCGTCTCACGTTGAGCTGACTCATTATCTGAGTCCAATACTGGCAGATTCTTATAGAAGTAATATGACTTCTCGGCCTGGGCATCACGGCCTTGTCGCAGCAAGTATTGTGGCGTCTCTGATAAGCCGATGATGGCCAACAGATATATAACTGGCAGGGCAATGGCAATGCAAGGCATAAGATAGTAACTGAGATAGGAGCTCATGGTAAAGCCGATAATCATGCCAAAGCTAACATACATCATGGCCATGGACGATAATGCGCCGCGTATACTGAAAAAAAGTTAAAATACCCCCGAAACCTCATTATATCAATTGTATAAATGTAAATCTTCATGAACGTAAATCATAATTTTCACTAAAAATTACATTATGTTCAATTATAAAATCTCACTTAAAAATAATTGACAAAATGAATCAAAGTACTCACTTATTATCGGATATTTCAGCTACAAATATGGGTAAAACCACATAACAGCCGCCACCCGACACGCCGGCTAGAAATCGTCCAGCATATAGATACGTCACATCTTGAGCCGAATAGATAAGAATCCAATAGATCTACATTATCAAATATTAGAGTAATTGGGAAAGCACTCTGAAATAAAGGCATTATATCTACCATATTGGGAATGGCCAACAGGTACATGCACATTTTGCGGCCGAGTCGATCCAGCAATAGGCCAAAGATTATATTGCCCGTCAGCGCACCCAGTCCGATCAATGAACCCACCCAGGAGGCCTCATCAATGCTGATGGATGTACCCAGTGGAGTCTCCTCGGAGCCCAGAAGTGGCAGAGATGGCGCCAACCAACCGACGCCAACACCATGTGTAAGCGTCATGATGTGGACTACGATTGTGAAGCTTTGATAATTACACTTACACTTCAATTCGAATTATACACAGAAGACAAACCTGTCATTGTGGCTATGACCTGCCATCGATAACGCGCACTAAATACACTCAACTTCTTCTCGTTGACACTGTAAACCATTTTGTTAAATTATACAAAATATATTTTCTATTTTAATTGTTTTAATTAAACGTGAAGCGCTTAATTAATATGCACGGTTCTTCATCCACGAGCCTACTGAACATTCTGAATGGGCCTTGTGCATGTTTTTATAGTGGAAATCACGATCTCTGATATTTATAAATACTCCATAAAACGCGTCACTGAGATTAGATAGGTGTTGGTTTAAGTGCTCTTCCGCTCTATTCACAAGAATACGGCTCATCTTCCCAAACGTGAGAGCTTCCAGTGGTAATTGAGGAATTTCGTTTATTATGAAAAACATAACTTCTGAATTCAAAACAGATCATTTTGAAAGCGAAATAAAGATAAATCTGTGTTTATATTTTTAATCATAAACAATTGGCTTGTTACTGTAAAGCAAAGTTATAAAATAACAGTTTGTTATGACAAGCGATAAGAACGTTGTAAAGGTTTCTATTACACCATATTGTGATAAATCATTTTAGAGTAAGTGGAAAATCTGGAAGGCAACTCATTTTTTTTTCATATTTCAATCAATAAGACTATCTTGTAGGTAATCCAGGCTAATCTATGTTAATCTTAAGCTAATACGCATATTAAGGTGAGTTATTTCCGCTTCTTTTCATTAGAAGTAGACTATTTAGTACATAATATTTGTAGTTGAGTCTGCAAATATAATTAATGTTGCTTCAAATTGTTCACCTAGAAAAGTTATTTTAAGTAATTTGTGCTCCAGCGTTGCTTATCAGACTTTACAATTTAGTTGTTCAGCAAATATAGGAGGAAATTATGGCTTTTCCCAGCAAATTATATGACAATAATATAAAACTCATTAACTTAAAACATGTCTATGACTCGTATTAGCCATAAAGTCAACGACTTGACAACAGACTAAGAGAGAAGGCGCATATCAAATGGGAAAAATGTAAATCAGCAAGTTGGCCATTCGAAGATTTATTGCATTGATATTCACAAATCCCCTCCGATCGTGTCACAATAAATGATTTTCCTGTGATCAAGTTATTATCTGTAGTTCCTGCACTCTGAAAGACATCATCAAAAACTTGGCAACAACTCTGCGGTCCCACAAATCCTATGTCGATCGATAATGATGGATCCCTGTGCTACCAGCTTGTTGGGATTTCTGCCTCTGATTCGAACTTGCATAAATCTTCATTGCATTTACATTTTTCTTATTTTTGTTTTTGTTGCGTTTAACTGGCGGCTGGACTGGTTGCCCCACGTCGTGATTCGTGGTCAGAGTTGTGTAGGGTCAGAGTTCAGGCCCTCAGGTTTGATGTGCAGTTTGTAAAATGCTCAATAAAAGTTACATTTTTGTTGTTAGTCTCGAATTGAGTAGCCATAACCCAAACACAACGTGCCATATTATGTCTTCGACTCTCTCAGCCAATGCAAATTGAATTCAATCCAGCAAATACTCGTATTTCGAGAAGGGGGACTCAGTCAGGTTTTTTTTGCCAGCCGACTACTACATAGATCTTTCATCATTAACAAACAATTGTTTTATAATTTGAGATGTTAAACTGTCGCCTTTCTATGGGATGATCTGCAAACAGTCGTTTGGCTATTTCTAATCGATTTGTTTAAGCTGTCATTGAGATTTATTTTCACTTGATTATCTGGAAATATTCACATTGACATTCCCATTGAATGATGCGCTGATATCGAGTCAACTTAAAGTTTACTTTCAGAGCATTAAATTGACAATTAATGATGTGGTCTTCATTAAATTGGCGCAATATAAACCCCTTTTTGGATACCAGATAAGATCTGAGACATTTTGATGGAACATACATGAAATACGAGAGTTGTTTATTTATCAATCAAGAAGTCAGTAATAACATAAAGTAAAATTCAATATATTTTTATTTTAAACCAATTTAAATTATTCGGTTTTATATTTCAAAAGCATTTGAGTTTTAATTTATGTTAAGTTATTTCCAGCTTTGCTTGATTTAATTAATTAATTATACTTATATGAAAGTCATACAGCCGTTGGCTTTAATTTTTTTAAAGCACAAAAATGTTTATCGCCCTTAAGAACCAAAATAAATCAAAACGTTCATTCTAATCAGAAATTTTGATCTTAACAATTTTGGGATTTTATTCAGAATGAATGAGCCTCCAACGTTTTTGGGCATACAGCATAATAAAGAATTGCAAAATATTTCAGATTCTTGCTGTTGGATAAAAGTATAATAAATTGTCTCTCAACATAAAAAATACAAGTATATATAAAAGGTAGGGCAATAGTTCAAGATAACAATACGAAGCCCAGAAGTTACGTTACTTGGCCTTAGTACTTGTATTAATTAGATTAATTGCAGTTAATCAAAAATTAGTTAAAGAAGCTGATAGAAATTTAACAATAAAATCAACAAATTGCTATTGCCAGCGCTGAACTAGAAAACCAACGTGGTCTCTTGCCGCTGCAGAAATGATGGCATGAATGGATGAGTAATTGAAGACAGCAGCAGCAGCAGAAGCAGAAGACAACAACAATAATAACAAAAGTACAACGAGTACAAATCCGTTTTTTTATTGTTCTCATGCTGTGACTGAGGTCTGAACATGTTGACAGCAGGGGCGACAAACGACTGCCGACTACTGTGTGTGTGGGTGCAACATGTCAGTGGCAGATACAAAGGGTATCTGCCAGATACTCATACCACTAGAAGCTTGTATACTCACCTCATGGAGGCCATGTGCCTCCAGCCACACCGAAAATCGCACGTTTCTATGCAAATCTTCGTTGCTTTTCAATCATCAACACGGCAACAGCAGCAACAACTTCTCGCTTCTATTATTTTTTCGGGGATGTCTGTGGATCTGTTGGGTCTGTTGGATCTTTTTGGGGGCTGTAGGTAATAATTATCGCTTGCATTACGTATCTCGGTTGCTTCTCGCTTTTGTTTACGGTGCCAGCGTTGCGCCTCTTTTCGATTGTGTGGCAATCTAACTAAGCTGCTGCCATAGAAAATGGGTGTTAAAATTAACGGGACTTAAATGGTTTTTCAATTTTACAAGAGCCATCGTTGTCTTCCATTCGATTGCAAGAGCACAAAAAAAAAATAATGAAAAAAAAAATAAAAAAGCAGAAGCGCCCTCATTTCATGCACTTTGATGGATAGTTTGGGGTTAAATATAGGTTAGATTATGGCTTCTTAACTACTGCTACGATGATTTGACACTTTGCAGTCGGCTTGCACTTAAAAACCTACAGCAAAATGGCAAAACGACCTTTTAAGGTTGTTGCTCAATGATGGTACATCAGATATGCAACTAAAACGGTCGAATGTGTGTTAAATGAACTGATTGTAACAGCGAGTTCATTGTTTAAATTGCCAAATATTTTCAAACTTATTCTTCGCTTCTACTCAATGCTTAGTTGGCCTTTATCCTTGGCACAGTCGAGCTCAGTGGACGGCAGTCCACACTAAAGGCGAAAGCACACCCAAAAATACCTAGTAAATGGGTTTTTATATGATCACATCAAATGTCCAATAAAAACGTACCTCTCAAAGAGAGAATCTTTCACAAAAAGTTCTAAGTCGGCGCTTTTATATGTATAATTATATATTTATGTCTATAATTATAAATGAAGTGTTCGCCCAATCAGTAAAATAAATTATTTTCATTGTTTCGGCAAATGTGTTAAGCTATTAATCAATCAATTTATTAAAATCGCATGATATCTGTAAATAGCAAGTAGAGGTGCTTCAACTGAGGGCACTCGACTAGGAGATTCCCTGTAGGAAGCTTTTGAAGCTAAAATAAAATATTGTTACAAGCTTTGGCACAAATTTATGCTACCCTTTTTACACAGGGTATAAATAAATGCTCAATGTCAAATAAATATATTAACGGTATGTACAAGAAGCCATAAAATGAAATGCAGAATAAACTCACTATTAAAATCACGTTAAGCATGCACAGCAAGTTCGTTGCTGCAGTCTTTCGTTTTAATTTTTAGGTGATTACCACCATCGCTTCTGACAATTACCCGGCGCTTTTATTAGAATCCAATGATGATTCGTTCATGTACCAGCAGACAGACAGTCAGACATTCAGTCAGTCGGTGCTGATGGCTGGAAGTAGATAGCTCCTACTACTGGCAAATTCGTGGGAATATTTGTGTCTGCGATTATTTAAGCATTTCCTATACCAAAAAGATAATCGAAGGCGCGATGAATGCGCCGTGTAATGCTGCCATCTGCATCGCGTGGATGTGAAGCTGGAGATAGGGAGTTAGAGGTGAGGTTGCAGAAGGAAGCAGAAGCTGTGCAGCTAAACTGAAGCCAAAACCTAAAACCGAACTTAAACTGAAACTCAAACAATAAGTTATGCAATGGAGGCGCTTGTCGGAGCTCAGCGTCTCAGTCAGAAATCACTGCGCCCGTCATCGTCAAGAAGCTAGCAAATCATAATAAAATCTGTCCACTGTCAAGTCTTCAGCTGTCTTCTCTCATTGGTCTACCCAGTGGTCCATAAACAGAAACAACTTCAGTCATAAAGTCGTCACTGACAGCGTTTCGAATCAATAATTTGAAACTTATTTTCCCTCTCTCCACCGGCTGACAGTTGGCCCTACAAGCGCCTCCATTAATGATATGTCTGGCAGCTTCCCTTTCTCATCACCAATTGAATGCGTCACTCGAGTGATTTCTGAATTATGATGAAACTAACAAATGTTGTTTTGGTTGTATTCTTTTTTTTTTTTTTAATCTAATAAGTCCTATCGGATATGAATAACGACAGTATTGAGATTTGATTTATTTACAGGTTTTTGTCATTTGTTCAGGCTTGTGAATATTTATCAGAATACGATTTTTTCTATATGAATTATTTCCAAAAGGTTAATAAACTTTTTAATATAATTTTGGTAAGAAATTGAAATCTTACATTATTTTTATCTTATCTTATAATTTGCTCTGTGCTTACGGTTAATATTTAAACAGCAATGTTAAATCTTAACAGCCTTTGTATGCCTGTTAGCTATATTTAGCAGAGGTTTCAGCTCTCTCTCTCTCTCTCGCTGGCTGAACAGCTGATCGCTCGACCGGTTGCAAAGTCAATTGTATTTGCTTCTTTGAATTTACGTTTTTGCTTTGCTTTGACTTTTGTTTTTTTGTTAGCCTGGCTAACATGGAATTGTTGTTGACTTCGAGGAAGATGTTCGCTCACTCGGGTTGGGGCGAAGATTTGCGGTAGCTTCGGCGATTTGCCGACTGATTTTCTTGCTGTCTTTACTGAAGTCTCTTTGTGCGTTTTCGCTGGAGAAGAGTGCGAGTCGGGCGACTAGTGGGAGCGCTCAACTACTAAAGTTGGACGCCGCATTTGCCAATTGAAACATTCAAATGTGAATACCGTACGGGTGAAGACGTCTTCTGTTCGGATTGGCTCCTCAGTTTGTAGTTAAATTCACAATAATATAAAAATAATTTTTATTGAAATTCAAAACTGTTGTGTTTTAAACGAGCAAAAACATATTTTGTGAATTTTTTCAAGCATATTTCATAAAGTGCTGTAGCTTGAAAATATAGTGATCAATTTAAAACATAAGAATTCTAATTTTATGAACTTTAATTTAATAAATAAGAGACGAAAATTATAATTGCATATTAATGTGTTTCTGAAAAAAAAAAACTAATGGAGTGAAACGCGATGAACTGTTCTGCCTTTTCACAAAATCACTTTAAATATATTTTGTAAAATAAAATACGATTTTTGTTCAGCAAGTAAAATTAAAATTAAATTTATTTACATGTTTAATTTTTATTTGAGTTTTTTTTTCTAAGCTTGTAAGTTTTTTTTAGATTACAACATTACAACACTAAAATACATTGTGATTACACTAACATTTATTTGATGATCCGACCTTACAAATTTAAAGTGATTTTGTTTTTTGGCAAAACTACAACTTAATCGTGATATTTGTGCATTAGACAAGCAAAACCCCATGGAGACATAAAAACGAAGTAACCAAAAAAATCAACATTATAACTAATATTCCACGAAGAAACCAAGAAAAAGAGCGGAAAACTCTATAATAATAATAAATAAACACCAAACTCAAAGCAAAACATATTGCTTCACTCACGAAACTGAAAGCAAAACCACTTTGTGAGCACAGGAAGAAGTTGCTGCCCCAGTTGCTGCCACAAAAAATTTGACATTGAGGTTGCTGATGCTGCCGCTTAAGGGTAAGTGAATGCTCTGGGGTCAGGAATCTTGTAAGCTACTGAAATGCTTAACTATTTGCTGCCTCTCACAAATAAGTCTAGTTGCAAAATGATTTTTTACTTCTGTTAAGCAATTAAAAACTGTGAGCTAGCAAAGTGTTTTTAACTTTTCTTTAAATTTAGTTTACAGCTGACCATAAATATTATACAAGGGTTCTTCAATAGGTTTGGTATTGTCACTTAATTGTTAATTGACGTTTTAGCCAATATAAAATGCTTATTCATAACTAAGCTTTTATGACTAAATAATATTTCAAAGTCATTACAATTAAAAGTCAACGACAGCAGCTTCTTGTTGAATTAATTAACTAGCTGCAATCAGCATCAAATAGTAATTGTTTAATTTGTTCTAACTAAATCTGCATAAAATTCACATATATCATTATTAATAAATCAAAAATCAGATTCAATAACAATTAAATTGATCGCATAAATTTGAATGTTTTCCCGTATTTAATTGTTAAGTTTTTAGTGTTTCTGCAAAACTCACCGCAATAAATTTACCATGGCAAAATTGCCAAAATTTTCAGCAGCTGAGTTTGGCATTGTTATTAAAGCAGCTGAGATAATGCACAACAGTTCAAGGATGCACAGCAGCAACCGCAGCTAAGAATGAATGCCTTGAGGCATTTGGGGCGTAAGTCCGCTAGTTTCTAGGCAGCTGCAGTGCTTGGTTAGATAATTTGAATTGCAGTCGACAAAACTCACAGCTAAAGCGACAGCAGAAACAGAAAGTACTTACTTGTGTAGGAATTAGGAAATGCGGCTTAAATGTCAAGAGTTGCTACAGTTTTCAGCCTTGTGGCGCAAATGAACAAAAGAAAAGCGACGCGATGCGATGCGACGTTGCCGAAGACATTGCTTAGCCAAGGAAAATACAAATTTAGGCCAAATGTGTGACTTAACATCTTTCACATCACATAAACACAAGCACACACACACACACACACACACACATACATAGATCTGCACACCCACACCAAACTAAGGTGTTTAGTTATTTTGTTTTATGTGGCAGGGGGTTAAAGTTGAGCTGGGAGAAAGAAATAAACTTCGAAAAAAAAAAAAACAAAAATAGCTGCTTTAAATGCAAGAAAATGCTGTAAACAATATAATTTTGCTGGATGTTGCTGTTGTTGTGTAGCTGGTGTTGCAGATGGCCAGATAAAAGTTCAAAATGCGAATGTTGTTGGCTCGAATGGCTCTCTGGTCTAACTTGGTCGACTTGGCTCTGGTCTGGTCTGGTTTGCTCATTAACGTTGCCAGCAAAGAAATGGCAAATAAATTTAAAAGTCATTCAAGCAACAATGCCCAAAAGCAAAACTTACCCTCCACTCCACTCCCCCAGCACACGTCTCTCAACTGGGAGTACACCCCAACAACAATCAGTAACAACTACAACTTTGTTGTCTTCTATTTTGGTTGTAGTTGATGTTGTTGTAATTTCTGGTGTTGTCGCTGCTGCTGCTGCTGCTGTTGTTGTTGTTGTTGTGTTTGTATTCATTCAAGTGTTGATGCGTTAACTGGCGCTGCGTGCGCATCGCTGAAAAGCCAATGAGCCGCATCTATTGCCGTACAGAGCACAGTCCGATCAAGTAAAAGTAACCTAATGTATCTTTTCCTTTTTTTGCCTAGACATCTAACTAACCTTACGATTGTTGCTAGCTTTTTTAGTGCCCATCTTTAGTGATTAATGAAGTGTAAATAATGTACATGTTTTCTGCTTTTGATGCTGCCACAAGATTTCAACACATTCTAAGCGAACTGGCTTCGAGTTTCTGTTGTTTTGCTTAATATTCTCCCCCTTCCATATACATATGAAACGCACGTTGTTTTGTTGCTGTTGTTAGTGTTGTTTTCATCTCATTGTGTTGTATTCTTAAAGTGCGCAACAAGTTTGCTTTGTCTTGTAGCCCAAGCTTAGCTTCATTACAACTTATGAAAACACAAATACTATGAAATACCAAAGACTTTGACAACGAACTTGCTGGCTGCCGCAAGCAAGCAATAAAAACAACAACAAAAACAGGGCAAAAACAAAGATAAACAAAACATCAGCAAGTTTTTGTCATTTGGTCAAATGTCAGCTACGCTTAAAGTGTAATAAATAAATCATTTGTCACTTTTTGTGGCTTGCTCCTTTTATTATACTTCGCTGAAAAACGAAAGACTTCGACAACGAACTTGAACTAATCCATGAAATACATACTTACTTTTCCTACCAGTGTCTATGAACTTTAAGATGCGTCAACTCATATTGAGCAATTTATGGTAAAAATGTTATTTCGAAATCAAATTGCAGTTTCTTACAGTTTAGTGAGCGTATAATTTAACTGCATGCGTAAAGTGTTCAGTTAAATCACGATCTTAAATATGATCATTATGTGCATTTAACAACTAAATGCCAAGTTCTTAAATTACAGCAGGCAACTTAACACACACACTCGCAGTCACACTCACAAGCTGCACATTCATCAAGCCACGTGCGTTGCAAATTGCGTAGCCACATTGTAAGTTTAAATGGAACCCGCTTGAATGATGGCGTCCAGCTTGAGGCTTGATATACGGGCAGCAGCAAACGGCTAAATGTCAGACCAAAATGCTGACCTCCATGCTCTGACAGGCTACATTTGCGTCATGCCATTTTAGGGCTGCCATCCAATGGCATTTGTTTTAGCCATCTACAAATTTCAGACTTTGTCCAACTCTGATTTATCGGCTTTTGAGCATATATAATTGATTATTCGCAATTGGAGCATCTTTCTTTGTTCTTGGCTGCCATCCATCCATAATATTAACTGTACTACCTCCTGGCAATAACTCAATGTCATTTAATTCTGAGCTGACGTCAAAAAAAAAAAACTACAGCCCGCATAGCAAAATGTTCAAAAAAAGATAGAAAGAGAGATTATTAATTTTTTTTTCTGTTTTAAAAGTTAAACAAAATGTGCAAATAAAAGATAAGCAAATAAAATGGGATCTTAGAATTTAATAATCTTAATTATCGGTTTTAATTTGGCAATAATATACACAAAGAATATGCTTGAATCTAATGCGGGCTAAAGAACAAGTTTGATGCTTGAGATCTTTAAAGTTATCAAATTTGGTTTTGTCTAAATGCAAAATGGTTTTTACAGTTATTGCTCTTGGTTGAGAACTTGTTTTGAGACAGACATTCATACATACATATATTCTACGCCTCATCAGGATTTATAACAAGCAGATGACATCACCAAGTCAAAGGATGCGACTTTGTTTGCGATAAGTATCACGCAGTCAAGCGATGCTATAGAACAGGTTCTTGGTATTATGATTCATAATGATGATAACACTCATAAACATATGAAGGTGTAGGCACAGTAGGTGGCTTAGAGCTATGCGCCTAAGCTGTTGTAAAAGATGTCGTAGAATTTTATGAGCTGTTCATCTTTATATTCTTATGAATTGTTAGCTACCTTTCAGTTCCGTTTGGGTTTCGTTTCCCAAGCTGCCGTCATTGCCGGTAATTTTAAACTGTCATTGCCAACGAATAGACCCGCACTTGTACTTAGGAGGAAGCCGTCAATGATTGTCTATTAGACCACTACTTAAGTGGGCATCATAT
This sequence comes from Drosophila innubila, assembly GCF_004354385.1. NCBI lineage: Eukaryota > Metazoa > Arthropoda > Insecta > Diptera > Drosophilidae > Drosophila > Drosophila innubila. The sequence goes on from NW_022995380.1 coordinate 11,717,441, forward strand.
GCGCGGCCAATTAGAAACGCCCAGCACGAATAGTATCATAAATCAAAAGCACCTATAATTCCGCATTCAATTTTTAATATTGTTGAATCGTCTCTTTTTTCAACTCTTGATATGCTTGGGTAGGTCATTTTGATTATGTGTTTGAAAGACAATTAAAAGTGCGAAGGCAACAAATGACAAGAGCTCTGAGTAGTCATAATCTAGCCACTTTGATGTTTTCGACAACTTGTTGTCTTTGTCATCAGCGAAGATGGAAGACAGCAAAGCAAAGTCAAGTTCGTTGCCTAAGTCTTTTGTTGTTGATGGATGCTTTTAGAATTTTAAGAGGAGCACAATAACTAAGTTCAATAAATAATTATTTTTATATTTTATAAAAAACAGACTTTCCATTTTATACGTAGATCAACTTTAATTCAATTTAAAGCGCATTTAACATAACTCTTCCCCAATTTTGGCATTCTTAAAGTCAAATTAATTAAGAGATTAATTTCTCATATAATTTCCGCTTGTACTACATTTTCCGCAGTTAACACACTGAACTCCAACAAAAGTAACAATTATAACAACAACAATGCGAAATAAAATCATAACAAAGTGAATATCAAAAGTGACTTTCGTTTACGTAGCGAAGTCAAAAAAAAATCAGAGAAAAAGAAAACAAAAACAAAGAAAAGTATATATACAAAAAATCAGACAACAGCAGCGGCGGCAACAAGAAACAATTACTCCAGACAATAAGCGACTAATTCGCAGCTTCATCTCAGATGTTGGTGGCGTATGAGGAATATATCTATACAAGTATCTGTATCTGCACACACCTTGGGCACTCGCCTGTGTCTGTGTGTGAGTCAAAAGTGTATAAAGATGAGTGCGAGTAATCATAAAAAGGCCATCATGATGAGGAAAAGTGCGCTGGTGTTGTATAAATTAAAGAAAAGCTGAATAGCAACAAAAGCAAAGAAAATTGCTGGCCATTGTTGTTGGTTAATTAATCAGCCGCTGCATCATGAGCAACAGTAGGAGGAGTTTCGGAGAAGCTGCAGCTGATTATTTAACCAAGTGACATAAATCTTAAATTTAGGCACGTAAAGAAAAAACACTGACCTACATCTTGTTGGTGGTTCATAAATTAGATATCGGGCAAAATACCAAAGAAGGAATCAAAATGCAATGCAACAGTTGTTACAACTTTTCGGATTGTGGCAATTTTCGACCAGACAAACTGGCGGCAGAACAACGCCAGACTTAACAGCAATTACCTATTAATTGTTGTTATTGTTGTTGTCGTTGCTGCGACTGCTGCAATTGTTAGCAGCGTAGCTGGCGCCGCCATTGGTTGTCATAAATTGCGCTGATGCTGTTTTCGCTTTGCCGGCAGTTGCCACATTTCAATTGAAACTGGTGCTGTTGTTGCGGCTTTTGTTTGTTTTGGTTTGTTTTGTTTTGTTTCTGGCGGCTTTTCATCTTTAATATTTAGTTTTCACAAAGACACACTAATATAAACCGAACTAAGATGTGCAATAGTTTTATATGAAACAATGATGGGTCAAACAAATTTAAGAAATTTAAAATTTTATGTATTTTAGTAATCTTGTTTAAAGTTTAAATATTTCAACCAACATTTCAGTAACAAAAATCATTTTCAAATTTTCAAAATTTACTTATAATTAAGGTTAAGACAAAAATAGTAACATAATTTGTTTTTTTTTTTTATAAATTCGTTTATTTTGTCTATTGTTTAGAACTTCAATCATAAAGCCATCATTGTTTAGAATGATGCGATTTGTTTTGAAATTTTGTTTATATAATTTATGGATGTTTCTTCATATATTAATTTGTATAATATGTAATAATATTGTCTGCTCCGAAACACTATTTAGTTTGTCTTTGTGAAAGATTTATAGATACTTTGAAACTAAAATATATACTTAACTCTATTCACAAAATAATCCAAGCTAAAACTTTCATGTGATTTTGTCTTGCGTCGTTAAAAAACAGGTTAGTTGCTTGAGATTTTTGTATACACTTTATTGTTTGGGTCATTTGATTTTATTCTTGTTTTCAAATTGCTTTTGGCTATATATAAAATGATTATCGTCGTTTTATGATAAGTACAATAAATAAATATTTAATTAAGTAATGGTAAAACTCGAATTCTTTAATATGAAAAGACATATGTGTATTGTAAAGACATCTTTTGAAATTATCCTCATTTTTCTGACGTTGAATAATAGTTATGAGTAAATGATACTCAAAGCAATTTAAACAACAAATATAGCAGCAGGTTATAATTAAAATGGTTAAACAATAACAAAAATAAACATAAATATAGCATACGTAATAAAGATGAGCGGCAGAAAACAAGTGTTTGCATTTCCAACATCATAAAATGGGTCGATTGTTGGTCAGCGAAGCGAGCCCATAGCGGTAGGCGGGCAATTAGCGCCCTCTAGCGGGCGGTCCATTGCCCGGAGGCAGACTTCGCATGAAATATTGCTGCGGTACGGTGACCCAAAACAAGGAAAAATCTAAAGCGTTAAATGCATTGGTTTGCTTTACAAATCACTCGGCAATTTGTTGGACCACAAAACTGAACTGAGTTCCATTTGCCACTGCGCACGAATGATGTATAATTTGGATGTGGCCGCGCGGTGGGCGGCACTGTGGGCGGTCCTGGTTGGGGGCAAGTGTGAAACAGCAGACAGGCACGCTGGCACGAAGCGTCGAAGTGTCTTTTGGCATCCACTTTTTGTGCCCCGCTAGACAGCACACAAATTGCAAATGAGCAGAACACAAAAACTGCGCTGCGGAAATGCACAAGAATTCTTGTGAAAAAAGAAGAGAGAAAAAAAAACAAAAACATACCGAAATCGTATCAAAGTCAGAGCATACCAAAAAAAGAAGAATTTGAAATACATAGTTGCCATTGGCAAAAAAACAAAAAAAAAGACCATTGCATATGACCTCAAAATCTATTAGCACGTCGAACTCTGGCGGCTATGAAATGCAATCGCAGACGCCGCCCCTTTGGGCAATTTTTTGGTAAATTTTTCGGCTGTTGAAAACATTAATGTCCAAAAACTGTGAAGTTGCCCCAAAGCCGCAACACCAGCAGCAGAAATTGCAGTGGCAACAACTGCAACTATGCAGTTGAGCATCTGAGCGGCTGTCTGAGCATCTGAATCTGTGGCACGTAGGTCAACGCATCAGCTAACCGCATCAGATTCCCCCTCCTGTCGTCTTCGCCGTCTGGGCGAGCAGTCAAGTCTGCCTGTTTGCCTGTCTACCTGCCTATCTGACGGCCTTTAGCTACATCTTCAGAACAAGAAAAAAAATAAAAAAATTTGTTTTGTTATTGCAAAATGTACATTGTACATGGTTTCTTTGACGCATATTCACACCTGACTTTAAATGCTTGGGAAGCCGGAATGAAGTTACTTATTCTAAATATGTGTTAGGCTCTATTATTTTTTTTAAACGTTTCTCAAAACATACATATAAAAAATCAAAAGTTATTCTACAATTATATATAATTATTATTAGTAAATAATAACGATGTAAATTTTATAATTTATGCGTTTCTTTAAAAGTAAAAAGTTATTTTTAATGAAATATAGAATGAAAAGTATACATACATGTGTAGAACCTGAGAAGCAGAATACTTAATATTTACAGCTTTTTTGATATGTAAATTTTTTATTTAACTTTTTATAATTTAACGAAAACAAGCAACAAAACCAATAATGCCAAATTTATTATTTCCATCAGTTTGCTTAATAATAAACAGTTCAAAGCCAATTTCTGGTTTAACAGAATAATTTTTTTTGCGTTTTTAAATTTATGTGTCAAGGTAATTCACTGCTTCATTCGAACAGGATTCTAGAGGAAACACCCTTTACTTCTGTTACAATTGGATTTGCCCTCTATTTGGTGTATATTAGATGTTCTATAACTGTGGTCGAAAAATATATTTTGTTCTCCTCTGCAATCTACAGGCTCTTTATTCTGCTTTGTACATGCATTTACCATTAACCTTTTTTTTTATCAGTTTTGTATGTACATAGTATCAAAAACCCGTTGAAATAACACATTTTAAGCGCCTTTCATACTGTGTTATAGGCATTTGTTTATATTTAGAAAGGCGCATCAACTCGAATTCGATGCGTATATATAATCAACATGTGCTTAACCCCAACAAATAAATAATAATAAAAATTTGCTGCTGGCATAATCATATATTCGTTATCTTTGCACATGATTAACCGTATTTGGCATTTTGCCGCTAAAGTGAGAAAAAAAAAAAAACAAATAAGATGCAAACAGAAACCAAATGTTAACCCGATTCACAGACCTTACAACATCTACCGTTAAATTGCCGTTGTTTATACAAAACATTTATTTATTCAACTTAATTATAATTATACTTAAATTATGTAAATATTTAATCGCATATCAAGCACGGTACAACTTTGAACACAAATAGAAGGTAAATGCGAGTATAATTCAAATTGTGCATCGCAATTGTGGAGGGGATCTAGCTTCGAGGTGATGTCTATCAGGCAGATGTACCAATATGAAATATGCTTTTAATTGCTCAGAGCTGGCAATGCTTATCTTCTTTCTTTGGCAAAATCCTCTCCAAATGAACAAATGAACGTCGTAGACGAGCACAATGGTCTGGACTTTCAAAACTTCAGACTTTGGTTGGGAAACGTTAAGCAAGTTGAGTTGTTTCTGTTTTATGCATTTATAATGTCATTTTTCACACAATTAATTTAATGCGCAGATAGCAAAAATATAAATGTGTGTATAAAAAAACACTTTTAAATGTTTAACATTTTAATTTCGTTTTGTTTGCTTTTGCAAACATTTTGTGCCAAAATGTGACTTAATTGCTGGGCTATTGATACTAAATTTAATAAATTAACATTAATTAACGATGTGAAAGTGCTAAAATAAAAGACTTAAGCTGCGAACTTGAACTTGCTTTTGATTTATTGATGCTGTTACTACCGTACGCAATCCTGCACATCGTTATATTCATATACAAGATTCAACTTGGTCTACCACCATTGGGCAAATAATTGCAATGTCCGCACCTGCACAGCGACGCTCCCATGTTCCAGCCGATATCAAGTTTTAGCATTTTCGCTGATGTTTATTTTATAATCTTTTTTCCATTTTTTTTGTGATTGCAGTGAAGATGCGGCAATTTTATGCAATTTTCACAACAGGAATTGTCAGCGATTCCCTGTCTGCGCCTCTGGCTGCCGTTTCGTAATGTGCAGAAGGTGCACATTTCGCATGCCTTTTGCTAAAGGTGAAATTTTTGGTGGATTTTAAAACTATTATATTATTTTGTTTTTTTTTTTTTTTTGCTTATGCACAGGGGATGTACATCGTCATATTGAAATGAAAACAATTTATCTTTCTTTGTTTTGCTAACTTCGCTCAGTAAGCTATGCTAGCCCACACGAAGCTGGTGCAAAAGGTTCGACTTGGAAAAACAACATGCGGCGCACGAGATAAAAATGGCAAAACAAATAAATCAAATCTTTAAATAACACGTATACGACATGCTGCACAGTGCCAAAGCCGAGGTAGAGCCTCTGCTAAAAATATTTGGCTATGCATCGGTATGCATGCCTTAGTTTCAGTTACCGTGTGTTGTTGCATGCAATTTCAACACTTTGCCAGACAACAACAGAAAATACAACAAAAAAAAAAAACGAGAGAAAAGAGAGATGATAAAAAACAAATGCTTCCTTCATGTCAGCGCGGCAACCGTAAAGGTTAAGCGGCAACTTGACAAAAAGGTTAAAACGATTTAACAGACATTTGACAGCCAAGTCTGAGACCAGACCCCACCGATTGAACGATACATTCACTGAACACCCGCATTGCGTCCTGGACTTCACCATATGCTATACGTGTACATAGTACATATGTGTGGGTCTATGTGAGAGTGTGTGCTTAAAGGCGGAACAAATTTTTTGATTGCCGAGACCCTCGCCTAGGAAAATGCAAACTCAGTACCAAGTCCCCAAGCTGTTTGCCGGCTCTGGCGTCTGCTCATTATTATTTTTATTGTGACTGCTGCAAACACCTGTTGCCTTGGGCCACGTTGACATTTTTTGTTGTTGTTGCTTGCTGCTTTAGCCAGCTGATAATGATTCAGCAGCATCAGCAGTTGCAACTTCCTTATTTGTCATTGTAGTCTTTGATATTTCGATTTGTGTTTTCTTTTATTTTTCATTTTTTCATTTCACTCTTGCTGAACAGTCTGCGATGTGTCAGGTACCAATTTATCATGTCTGGACTTTCTGTGAAGATGATTGAATTGAATTTCTCGTTTTTTGCCATTGAGTTTGAATTGTGTAAACACTTTGATGGCAACTACCAGTAATAATTAAGTATTATCGAATGACTATACAATTGACATAATCAAAGTTAAGATATCAATTAGCTCAAAAAAAAAAATATTAAAAAAATTAACTTTAAAAAAGAAATATGAAGTTTATAAAAATCATGACACTATGCAGGTTAATCTATTGATTAAAGATCTGAAAAATCCATCAAATAAATGAAATTGGAAATTGATAAGCATAAACATACTAATAGATATTTATAAAAATGTCTTTTTCAATTTAGTTATTTTTATGTACGATAGAAAACTATTTAATCATTATAATAAATATCTTGCCAATAAATAATTTAATTTGATAAATTCATCATTTTTATACGAATTAATTTTTAACTATGCAGATTGAAAAAGCTCAAATCGACCTTCTAGAAACTACTCGTAAATAAGAAAATAATGTTTGCAAAAGTGTTTTGTGTCAGTGGCCAAACAAAACAAATTGCAGTCAATTTCCATTTGCTGATGCCGTTAGAAAAACCTTGGCAATGACAAAATCTATTCGGGTAATTGCAAATTGAAAAACGTGCTAAAGCAAATCCAGCGAAACTAAATATTTAAGAAGCATTAAACTTAAAGTATCACTTGAACTTTAAATTGAATATACAGCAATTTGTTTGAAATGAAACTCATTTTATTATTATTTTCTAATGTCAGGTGGTTACGTTGTTCGGTCGGCTTCTTGTTTAATTTCTGTGTGCTTTGGGTTTTTTGATGAAATTAAAAATTAAATTTAGTTGTGAGAACAAAAAAGTGGTAAACAAGAACCCATCCAAGGCAATCAGCTAATTTAAATACAAACAACAATTTGAGTCTGGCGAAGAATCCACCGAGACAATGCATAAGATTCGCTTTCGCAAAAGAATAAAGTGAAACCACAGCCGCAGCCCCAAATCCCCTCCTTCCCCAGCAAACGCTGCAGTTCCCCTTTAGCTAATTGAAATTTATGTGCACACCAAATGTATTTCAATATCTTCTTTTTTATTTTTTGTCAATTTGTATTGTTATTGAAAACCACATAATAAGTTGGAGAATCTTTTACCAGAAGAAACTGGTAAAGTTTTGCTATACGAGTTTAAAATAGAGCTTTTGAAATTGAGATTTACCCAAACCATTGAAAATTGTTTAATTGAATACAAAAGAGTGTCACTGGGTAAGCAGGTTTGTTCGCTCGACTTGGCTCTCTTCCAGTTGATATTGTTTGCAGTTGTGCAAATTAAAACAATTATTTGAAATTATGCAAAGTGCGCAGCAACAAAAACAACAGCAGCAGCCACAACAAAACCAAAAACAACAGATGCATAAGTGAGCTGACGGAAGTGACAACGACGCCAAAGTGAATGTCTGCAGCGACTGACTGACTGACTGACTTACTAACTGACTAACTGTCTGAATGACTTAGTACCTGGCACAGCTGTTTTTCATTTGGTCGACCCCTTTGCCAGGCTTTATATTATTTTTATCACACATACGCCCTGTGGCGCCTTGTCTATCATAGATTTATCTGCCCATCAGAGGCTGTATTTAATCTGTGGGTGTGCAAATGCATTATGTAATCGATATCTTGTACCTTTTGTCCATGCAACGCGTACTCTCGCACAATTATATGTTTTTGTTTATTGTTTTTGGGTCTTGTGTTTTTTTTTGGGCTCGTATAATTTCTATTATCTAATATGCCAGCGCACATCAACTCATATGTGATTTAACTTGTCATTTGGCATCCCACGAGCTTAAGCAATAAATATTCATAATTTTGTTAACAAGCTAAAAATAAATTTTCCCATTGTTTACTTTTAGGCATTTCAGTACACAAAATGCGGCGTACACAACTTAATTTGCTATGCTGTGGTAAGTTTTTAAAATTAAAAAATGTATTTTATATAAACAAAAATAAGAAACATGTGTCATAAATAATTTATTTATGCCAAATTTTCAAGGGTTTATTAAACATTTAAATAAGCTATAAACGTGAAAGGCAGTTTCATTATTGTTTCTCCTTGAAAAGAAGTCGTAATATATCTTGCTTAATTAAATTGTTTAAGAATAAGGGTAAATATTTAATAATTTATTGCTTAATTTGTTGATGGATATCTTGATTTGTTAAATATTAAAGCTACGCCCTCAGATTGCACAAGCGCAGACATCCTTGACCTTGTCGACTCATAAGATTCCCACAATATATTTTCACTAACGGCACATTTAAGCCAGGCTGAAAGCGACGCATCGCTTCGTGGTTGACGTATTCGCACATGCGTGTCAACGGCTTAACGTAGGCAGCAAATGGGCAAAAACTTAAAAAATAAAAAAACTGGTATAAAAAACGGATTGCGTTAAAAGTGTCTTTGTTTAAGCCGACTTTTTTTGCTGTGGCGTGCGACAAAAAATCTACTTAAATGAGAAAAAATCTTGATGACCAGAGATTAAATGTGATTTTTGTTTGGACTTGATGTTAATTAATGGATCAACCCAGGTGAATGCCTGGGAAATGCCTAAGACATGGCACTTTGACACGCCGTTGACCCAGACCCAAAAAGACAGATATTTACTTAAAATAACTTAGTAAAACTAACAATAAAGACAAATTTACCTATTGAACAATGGAAATAGTTGTGTAATTGCGCATCTCAATAAAAGTTGGCAAATGTTACCTGCCCCGCTGTGTGGCACACGAATTGCGGATGAATTTCCAGCAAACATCGCTGCCACATGGCGTATGGGTAATGATGCTCAATCGCTTCTTTTTTTTTTGGGGCGTTTCAATTTTGTGCGGCGTTGCCAATCAACGTCCGCAAATTATAGGCAATTGTTTAATTATATAAGGCAGCAACACCCTCGATAAAGCTGACGCTTCGGTTACTGATTCATGGACAGTTGAATGATTCAGATAATCACGACGATTATGCAGCAATTGAACCTTGAATCTTGTGGTTATTTTGGCTATTGAATAACTTCGTCAATTGAGTATTTCTTATGTCTTGTGGTGTCGTCTTCATTTCAGCTGCTAGTTTAGTTGTAGTTCATCAGCAACTTCTCTTTTTTTCTCTTCATCTCATCTCGAACATTTAATTGTTTTTATGCTTTAAAATTTAATTATTGCATTTGTGGGCCTGAGGTCAGTTACTCTAAGTCTTGGTCTTAGCTGCTGATGAGCCACCTCATCATTGCCGTCACAGTGACAGTCACAGTTTTGCGTAATTCGGCAATGAGTATACAAAAGTCAAGGTCCATCTAGTCCAGTTTTGGAATTAAATCTGCTCAATGTCGGGAAGCTTATGCTATTAATAATAAATGTAAAAAATAATACTATAAATGAGTTGGTACTGCAATTAGCTCTATTTGTATGCATATGCGATTACTAATAAAATGCCAATGACACTTGTTTAAAATATCAACTTAACACATTCAGAAATTCAAAGTGTAGTAATCTAAATTGATGTGTATAGCACTTAATTGTTATCTTTTGTGATAAATAAATTTAATTAGCAATTAAAATAAACACATTTATCTTGGTAATTTAATTCAGATAATAATAATTACATACATTATTTTTAGAATTTTTCTTATTTGACTATTTGTAGTTTTTTTTAAGCTTCATTTTGAAACAGTGGAAAAATTATACAAATTAATTTAGGTACCTTTATAAAATAATTTTAGAGTCTTGAAAAATCAAGTAAAAATGGAAAGCTATAAAATAAAAATTAAATTTTATTCTGTTGTATAAAATTGAGCCAAGGTTACGTTACTTTTGTATGTTTGCCGTCTTGGTTTAACAGGGTTATAAGAGGTTTTATTACACCATTAATTGATTGATTTATACGGTCATTTATTTAAGTACTTAAATTAGCTTTTTTTTAATTTTTTTTAACAAATGTAATTGAGTCATTATCGACAGTTTTATTTAATCAATTTGGTTACTCTTTTACAGCGCTTTTCCTGCTGGCATACTTCAGCCAAACATGCGCTGAAACCAAGGTAAGCCTTATGGCATATTTGCCATTCCATGAATGCTGATTACTAATCCCTAGAATTTGCAGTACCGCACGCCGGCTCGCATCCTGGCCAAGCAGACGGGAGCCACACAATTTGAGGAGGAACGCTACGAAGCACACACAAATTGCAATGAGCACAAGCATCATTTGAAGAAGCGTGCCTCCGATGAGGATGTGGACTATGAGGTTTACCAAGGGGTTGTGGGTCGACCAGGCATCGATTTTCCCATCTATCCTCGCATTCCCAAGACTACATTCAGTTGTCGATCATATGGAAATGGCTACTTTGCCGACATGGAAACGGATTGTCAGGTGTGTTTAGCTGAAATTAATTACTAAGAATTGTTAATTGATTTAAAATTTCGTGCAGGTCTTTCACATTTGCGAGGAGGGACGCAAGATCTCGTTCCTTTGTCCCAATGGAACCATTTTCCAGCAGAGCGAGCTCACCTGCGACTGGTGGTTCAAGGTCAATTGTCTGGGATCCTCGGGATACTATGCCGAGAGTGCTGAGATTCTAAACAAACAGCGTGTCCATCGTGTACGTCCGTCGGTGCCAGTGCAGGGCTTTAACATAGTTGGCGGTGGTCTGAACATCAAGCCAAAGGTGACACCTGTTGTGGGCCAAGCTCGTGCAGCTTCACGTCCTGGCAGCAAGTCGGATAGACGCATCGATTCCACAGAGGATCTCCATGCATCGATCGAGAGCGTTGACTTTGACGATGTGTCGGGAGAGAAGCAGCGAAAGGTTCTGCCGAGCATTGACAACAACAGCAATGATCATGAAACACAGATCACAGCGGAGAGTTCATCCTTTGTCAGCGGCACCAGCAAACGACGCAATGGCAGCAGCAACAACAACAACAACAGCAACAACAATAGCAACAACAACAATCCCAATAGCAACGATGATGCATCCGTATTGAAACCAGCGCGCAGTCGTAGTGGCGCCTCCCAGGAGCGCAGTTCCTCATCACGAGGAGGAGTTGGTCACACTGAGTCCCGGGAGCGTGCCCGGAATGGACAGCGTGGACAGCAGCGGTACAAGGATCTCGATAGCGAGGAACAGCACAGCAAGGAGAAGAGCAAAGAGAAGCTATCGCAGCAATCGTCCCTCAAGGATAAGCCAGAGTTCTACGAGGCACACTCGATCCGTCCCGTGCAGCATACGACGCCCTATTACGTTCCCAGCAGTTACTCCACGGCACGTCGTCTGGAGCCCAGCAAGTCGACACCGTTCTATACACCAACCGTACCCAGCATCTCCAAGTCCAAGAGCACCGAGGGCAAACTGAACTACATTAAGGGCGGACATGCGGCGACCACGCCCAATCCGAATCGTTTTGGAGTTCCTGCCATCTCAGGACTCTTCCTGGAATCCTCAGTTGCGCCGAAGAGTGCCAAGCCCACAGCCAGCGCCAGTGTAGAGTTGGACAGCACCTACAGGCCAGTGATCATTGGCATGCGTCATCACTACGATGTGGCTGGCTCCGGAGAGCTGAAGCGTCTCTCTCCGCCGGGCATCAACTCCAATGTGGATCAGATCCCAAAGAAATTGAGCGAGAGTCGCGATTATTTGCCCACAACACCACCGCCCTCAGCCACCAGCAGTGGACCCACCTATCTGCCCAAAGGGAATGCTGCACCCAGATCAAATGTAGCTGCAGCTGGTGGGGATTCGCTGCTCTTTGCACCCAACCCTGTCAAGGAAGAGTCCGTGTATCGCAATGTCCAAGACATGCTGAAGACTGTGAATCTGCTGAAGGATAAGTTCGAAGATGTCGAGCTGAATGCACAGCCAGCAACGTCTGTCCGCGCTGGCCTGGAGATACCGCCATCATCTGGCCCGGATGCCCTCGTCTCACTGGCCAAATACTTTGCCCAGGAGCAAAATGAGTCGGGCAATGCCTTGGTGAAGCCGGAGAAGCATGGTGTGCACACAAAGCTCTCAGTAAAGGCGCCAGCACCCATTTTGCCCACACCCAAACCCTCGGATACCACAGTCACATTGACCACGTCCGAGATACCTCCAGGCATAAGCGAGAAGGCGGATGACATCAAGCAGAGTCTGTTGAGCGCCAAAACTATGCAAAAGTATAGCACATTGTTTGGACTGAAGGCGGCCAAGGGACGAGGACAGGCTGAGGGCGAGGCAGATATCAGCACGGGATTGCTCTCCGCTCAGCTGAATGAGACTCAATCTCCGGCAAAGGGAGCGGACTATCAACCGTTTCCACAAATTGGCACCACGGGCTCCACAATTGGCGCGCTGGCCGAGCAGCCAGAGTCTCGCAAGATTGCCCAGATCTTCTCGAATGCCTTGACCGACTATTTGGATAATCCCAGCAACTTCCGTGCGGAATTAGCCCGAGCTCGTCCAACCGAGCCGCCAAACTTTAAGCCTGTCACTACGACGGATGCTTCGTTGTTCAGTGATGGCACCGCCAAGTATTATTTACCAACGAAATCCTTACCGGAGGTGACCACACCCCAGAGCATTGCTGTTGAGATAAATCACAAGTTTGACTCTACGCCTGCCCCTGATTACTCCACGACCACAGAGCTGTACGAGCTGAGCACCAATCGAGGACAGAGCTCGGAGCTGGAGCTTTCGGCGGAGCTGTCACCGCCCAGTGCCGATTCCGGTGAGGGTGAGTTCCTCCAGCAGCAACAGACGCAGTCGTTTGTCAAGTCCCGCAATGATCTGCTGAAGGATGCACGACCACAGAAGCTGATCACAACACACAAGCCGACTGAGCATCCGTGGGCACTGAAATCTCAAACGGATTTCCTTGATCCGCTGACCATCAACGATGCGCTGATGAAGGAGCAGCGTGGCACCACAACGACAACGTCATCGCCCTTCACATATCTGCCCAAATTGCTGGGCAGCACAACCACGCCCTCTCCGTCACGCTACGAGTGGGATGACATCTTCCGGAGCTACGATATTCCACGTGATGCATTGCCATCCAGTAGTGGACTGCAGCGTATTGCCAATAAGCTGTTTGGCGGACTCAACGAGCAGGAGGCACTGCATCTCAGGAATGTTATGGCCAAGGCGGAGCACGATCGTCAAGTGCTCAGCTTATTGTTGCTGCTAATCCAAACCTGCGATGATCATAATGGCAAGGCCCTGGAGCGTTCTCGCAAGCATCTCCTGAATGCGTTGATTGACATCGACAGCAAGATACCCAGCAAATTGGCTGACCGCCAGAAATTGGAGCTCGGCACTCAGACGACAACGTCACGGGTGCCGGTCACCACATTCCGGCGCAGTGGTGACTACTACACCAGCACCACGCCGGGCTACACGTCAACCACAGAGCTGCCATTTTCCACCAGCACGACGGCGCCGGGCAGCTACGAGGAGACCACCAAGTTTGAGATTCATGTCGAGGATGTCGACGATGTCGATTTGGCGGCGACAACAGTTGCAACGCCGTCGCATCCCGAGGTCAATTCGGACCGTCGGGCATTGGAGCTGCTCAAGTCATTATATTCGCTGGCATCGAAGTTCAGCAGCAGGCGATAGATAGGGTTGCCAATGCCAATGGTTCCCGATTCCTAATGGCGGCGCTTGGGCAGGGTTACCAGCGCTTCGGAAATGCTTAACTTTTAGTCAACTCAACTCTATTCCCCCGATTCTTCAAAGCTCAAAACGAACAACTTAAGTTCAAATTTTAAATTGAAATAAGTTTTTTAATTAACTATTTGAAATTGTTTTTCCTTCTTATTATTTAACTTTTTGGTTTAGCCAATGCAATTTTCGCAATTAGTTTGTAAATATGTAAAAGTCGGAAACGAATTACTCAAAATGAAATACTCCTGAAATACTCCCAGCTGTTGGTAGGAAAGCTCAAAATACTCTTACAAATTACAGTATAATATCATCGAGTTGTATTAAATTAGATTCTTAGTTGTAACTACAAATACGAGAGTACTTCGACCCTGAACTATAAACAATCCACATGCCCATATGTACGCGCATGTTCTTATGCCTTTCTATCTTTGTAAATATTTATTTAACGTTAATAAAGTACATATAACAATAAACACACATTATCTTTTATTGATTTTGGTAAAAAGAAATTTGGTATGCACGTCAATATAAAAGGATATCATTATAAAGATTTTTATCACTTCAACTCCACTACTTGATATTATAAACACAAAATATAAAGAGGGTTCGAGAAAGTAAATCTTATTTCAGCAATGGAGAAATTCAAACAAGTAAGAATGTTATAGTCGGAAGGTATTCTGCGCCAAACTCTGACATTTTAATTTAAATTTAATTCAGGTTAAATAAAAGGATTTTAAATAGTTTACTGTAAAAATAAATCAAAAATACTATATTCGCTGTAGCAATATTTAACTACTTCCACTTGATAATTTTTTGGATGATCAGTCAAGTTCATTTAACTGATTTTCAAAAGAAACCGACAACTAAACTCTAACTTTATTCTGAATCAAAATTGAAATATTCATATTTTTCCATCACTGTCAAATTTTTTTCATACTTTCCCCCTGACATTTTTCAATAACTTTAAATTGACAAAAGTTTTCATACAAGAGTTTGACCTTCACACTTATAAAAAAGGATTTGGGAAAACTAGATGTATTATTTGCCGATTGATCGACAGCTCAATTTTTTTTTTGTTTCGGCTTATTGCACTTTGAATTTAAGCTCGATTCTCTGATTGCATTTACTAGTACATCACTATTTAAAACGTCAACTTAAACTCTTAGTCTATGTATTTACACAAAGAAAAGATAGATTAGAAATAAGTTCAGGGGTCTATTTAGTTTTCTGTGTTTGATTATAGTAAAGAAAATTTTGTTTATTTACGTACAGTTGTACAATAACATGTATAATCATGTCCCATAAAATGATTATCCAAGATGTCATAGTTAAAGACCCATTTACAATAAATCAATAACCATTAAATAACTCAACATGGATAAACGAAAAACATACAAGAGTTTAGCACAAATTCGATTGTTAATACATTAGTACATACATTGACAACGGGAAAGGTCAAATAGAACAAAAGACATAAAAAGCGCATGTAATCAGGTAAGATTTAAATATTTTTGTCATTTTCTGTTGCATACATTTAGAAAATTTCGAACGTCAATTGTCAATTGGCAATAGTCAATAGTCAAGGGCAAAACGAAATCAGATTTGAATTGCAATGCACTTGAAATGCAATACATATTTAATTAAATTACGTATACGTAACGAAGCGAAATATTACGTATACGTAGGGGTATAGATCAAGCACCGGCCTAGGATCGTCACTCAGATATATGTATTCTGATAACTGGCCAGAGCTCGCAACAATGGATATTCCAGTGTCATAAATTGTGCTAAAGCGCAAGCTCGAAACAAACTGACGAACTGTCGAATTGTCGACGAATATCTGTCGTGTCTGGCCTGGGCAGCTGCCACATAAACATAAATTTCGCAAAGATGCAGCGTCGCCAAGCTCAGAACATCATCTATAAATGCCTCTTGCCGGTTTCAGCTCAATTGCAGTTTGTTCTGACGTGTGATGCAGCTCACTGACAAATCCCAAGGATCACAAGGATTTGCAATACAAATAATAAAACAAAAGAATCTCTTGCCATGCTGATACAACGTTACACCGCCGCTTTGGCAGGTGAGTTAACCAAATACAAGTGCTGCTCAGGGTCAGAATCTCAGAGAGCTAAGGTTCGGTTCAACGTTAGCGCGTAACTCAACAGTGACCGACCGCCTCATCATTATTAGCACTTCCTTTGGAGCGACTGCTGCTGATTCTCATACTGTGGGGCGTCTGTCTGTCTAAGTTTTTGCTGCCTTGCATATTTACGAGGCATGCGTCTTCTTTTTGGCCACAAGCAACAACAGCAGTCGCATTTCTTGGCAGCCAATTGATGTTGCAGTGCGTTGCGGTTGCACAGTGGCTCAAAAATGCAATTCCCAATTGTATTTTCATAGAAGTTATGATTAATCGTAACAAGCACCGATCTGAAATAGATTTTTGTTCAGTCCAGTTAATTTTACTAACTTATAATTATTAAATTACTTAAAATTGAATAAACATCGTTGAATAAACATCGCCCCACTGTGCCAGACACTTGAGTAGGAAACTGATAAATAAAGATCGCAATGTAGAGCCGTCCGCATTTGCTATCAGTGCAAAGAATCGCATCTGACCAACGTACTTGGCCCTAAAATGGACATGGTCCGCCCGTTGTCGATGCGCCAGCTCAGCTCAGTTTATTTCAATTTGTTGTGTCGAGTGGTTTAAACCTCGGAGCAAAATTTTGCTTGATTTGCCGAATTAGAAAGCTTTAATGTTGACTCGTTCACTTGTTGCAGCTTTACTGCTGTTCTGGAGCGGAAGCAGCGCTCAATTGCAGGTGAGTTAAGGATCCAGCAAGCAGTGTGCATCTGGATAATGTCCTTCTTTTGGCAGGCACAAAGCGGTTATAACTATGTGCGCCCCGAATTAGCTGCCACAGCAGGTGGAGGAGCTGTGGCGGGTCGATTGTCACCTGGTGTATATCCCACAGGAACTGCGCTGCCCTTGACGCCTGCGCCGGCCACTGCCTACGGTGCTGGATTGTTTCCATCACCAGCTGTGGGATATACACCCAGTGGCCAGGCAACGACTGCCTTTGGAGCACCTGCCGCAGCAGTGAGCAGCGGCTCTAATCTGTCCAGGCGACCAACGGGCACAGGTCTACAGTCTGCAACGTCGGCATCACGCAGTGGTCCCTACGGTCCACAAACGCAGTACGGCAATGCAGCTGTTTCCACGGCGGGATCTCGTTCGTCTACTGGTGATGACTACAATGACGGTGCCGAAGGAGACTATTCGGCTATTCCAGGTGTTGCTGGTGTGGATTATCCCGTGTATGCACAAGTGCCACGTACCAATTTCGACTGCACTCAGCAGCCACTTCCTGGGTATTATGCTGACATTGAGGCTCAGTGTCAGGTCTTTCATATATGCGCCCTAAATCGCACCTACTCGTTTCTCTGCCCCAACGGCACAGTGTTTAGTCAGGAGACGCTGGTCTGCGTTTGGTGGAATCAATATGATTGCGTCTCAGCGCCAAGCTTGTATGCCAACAATGCCTACATCTATGACTACAGTATTGGCAGTTCCAGCTCCAGTTCCAGCAATGTCAATGTGAATGCCAATGTCTATCGTGGAGGTCCGCAGACTGTCAATACAGGCTATGGTGCAGTTGCTCCATCTTCGCCTGCTGGTGGCACACTGCGAGCTACTGCAACGCCTCAGGTTGCTGGCTACAATGTGCCACGTGGCTCGTATCCTTCACCCTCACCCACGCAAACACAGTCGCAGTCTTTGTATGGAGGTGGTGTCATAAGGCCAGGCAATGTGGCTGATCCAGGTGCTAATCGTATTATTCCAGCCACTGCTGCAGCTGGATTAGCAGCTACAGCAGCTGGCATACTACCCGAGAATGCTGTTGGCAGCTTTGCCCAACCCGTTGTAGTCGGTAATCGGGAGTATCTGCCACCAGCCGGCGTCGGGCAACGTCAACGAGGACCTGCAGCATAGTTGAATAGACGAACCCATCTTTATCTGTACCCGGTTATATGGCAATAGACTTAACGTCCTTAGACTTACATATTAGCATTTATCTATATTCACATTTAGGAGCTCCTTCTTATCGTTTCCACCACATTGCTTGTAGTTAAACTTAATTTCATATGTATTCATTACTAATATAAAAATTGCATTTGCTTAAAAAAAACGTCTATTCTTTGATTTACAAGTACACAAGTGAAATGTTTTAGCTTTGGGCCATAAATTCACAAAAACAGCTCCAATCATTATCATTCAAAAATTACTTCCATAAACTTGGTAATGCTGCAAAAAGTTTAATGAATAACTTCCAGTTGCATTCTCTTTGAAATTCATTCATTCTTTCAGTTTATTGAGCTCGCTTAGAAAATCAAATTGTAGTGCATTCTTCGAACTGGTCCGTGTCATTTTAGAATCCTTAAGCAGTTTACCGTATTCATGTTTAAAATCTGATCGAATAAACAATTGTTTTCCTTTCTTCAGCTTGGGTTCACCCTGCTTGGGCAGAGGAATAGCCGGATTGAATGCCATTTGCGTGCTGTCGTACTGCGAAAAGAGGTCATGGGCATTCCTAAAGATAAAACATAGATATATATTACATATTTGTTTACACAAATTTAAGATATAATTACTCACAGTTTGCCAATGTCTGTGGGCAGAGCGCCTTCACCTGACGCTGGCACTCCGTTGGCAATGTGCGCTGCCATTCGACGCACCGTGGGATGATAATGACGTCCCAAGAGTGAGAGCTCATAGAGCGCTGTGCTGGCCGCATTGCAGTACTCAGGATCATCCAGTTCAGGATCATAGCGGCCGGAGCCAATGGTCGTATCCGTGTCGAGCAACGCATCCAGCACAGACGTCAACTGGAATGTCTGCTTAATAGTGCCCAAGGTGGCCAATGTGCCGTTGTGCAGCAGATGCAGGCTGCCAGTTAGAAGTCGCTTTACAAATGCCATCAGGCGTTGTTGGCTCATGTTGCGCCTCCGTTTGACCAGCACCTCATCCAGGGTGCGCAATATTATGGCAAAGTCATCGTGATTCTTTCCCGCTTGCACCACCAGCATGTTGCGATAGAAATGCTGATAGAATCGTATGGGATCTATATTCAAAACCTCGCCTTGCCCAGACAATATAACAAAGATGGTCTGGATGCAGTGCAGCTGCTCACGATAGCCCAACTCCTGCTCCTCTAGAATGCGATTCAGCACATCGATGAGATCGGAAAAGAACTCCAAATTGATCACATGGGCAAATCTAAAAATAAGAAATAATGTGTTAGTAGTTATCCACAGGATGACTTGATAGGATTATACATACTCTGCAAGGCCTTCCAGTATGGCACTGAGCACACGTGATGTGGGATCATTTTTCAGAACACGGAAATAAATGGTGAACACCATTTTGATGATTTCCGTGAGCTTATGATGCTTGGTCTGCTTGTTCTCCTCTGCACGCGTCTCTTCCAGCTCCTTGTTGACCTCGGTAAGTTTCTTTCGTCGCTTGCGCTCCTTCTTGGATAAGCTGAGAAGCCGTTGCCGATGCGATTCCAGTTTCTTTTGCTTCAGTTCATTCTCCTTTTCGGCATCCAGATTAACATGCTTGATCTTCAGGCCCATAAGACATGTAATGCACTCCACATGCACGTTGTTCTGCTTGGTCTTAATCAGATGATTGATACGCCGCACCACAAACAACGTCATGTCCAGACGCTTGTCACTACTGAACAGCGATCGGAAGCATTGATTAACAGCCACTCGCATTGCTCCATAGTTGCAGTTCAGCATGTAGACCAGGAGCTGGGCAATGTTCTGTACATAGTTGAAGTAGGGATGCGCAATCAGTAAATCGCACATGCACTGCACCGCCACGGTGGCCATTTTTACAGATTGCGGTGTCTTGTGGCCACCTCGCTTATTGACCTGGGCCGTCAGATGCTCCAGCTTCTGCAGGAACTTCTTGAACTGCTGCAGCAGCGTATTT
This sequence comes from Drosophila innubila, assembly GCF_004354385.1. Lineage (NCBI taxonomy): Eukaryota > Metazoa > Arthropoda > Insecta > Diptera > Drosophilidae > Drosophila > Drosophila innubila. Next base: position 11,737,438 of record NW_022995380.1, read on the forward strand.
TCAAAGGTGACACGATCCAATGTGGCTTTTCGAACGGTTTGCATCTTAGTATCCACTTGACCCACACGATACTCGGGCAGAATATCCTTGAATATTTCGGTGACTGAAACAATTGCCAGCTTGCGAACTGCCAGCAAATTGGGAACACCAGTGCTTCGATTCATCTCGTCCATTAGCTCGTAGAGCGCATTAAAATTACGCATTTTATCTTCTGGCTTCTCTAGGATGCCCGAACAGATGATTCCAATGCGATACTTTTGACGCTCGATTTCCTGCTGGCGCGCTATTAACAAATCTGTCGTTGATATCAGTTTCTGCTTCGGCACAGGCGCTGCATCATTGACCACATCGTCGTCACTATCTTCATAAGCCTCCTCACTGTCCTCATCGGCAGAATTATCATCATCTTCTTCAGCTTCGTCTTCTTGCTCAATCGCCTTTCGTTTTGGTTTGGGAATATAATCCACTTCAGTAGTTCTTGTTATGATCTCGCCATCGCGTGATTTAATAGGCAACAAGTTGACTTTAATTTTTTGCGCTGCCTGCTCCTTTTTGGTAGCCGTAGCATAGGCCATTTCAAGACCCACTGACTGCTGCTGATCCTCGACGGGCGCTGTCTTCGCCTTCCGCTTACGTTTGTTTGCCTGCAGCAGGTCCAAGTCATCGCCGTCCAACATGTCCGCCACGTTATCCAGCAGCATGTCACCACCGGCGTCGCCTTCATCGTCATCCTCATCAGCGTCTGTTCCCCGGAATAGGCCTAGCGATGCTTGTTTATTGAATTTTTTGCGCTGAGCTAGATTGTCACGTTTGTGGGCTTTTTGTGAGAAGATATTTTGGCCCTTCTCACGTTTTGAACTTAGCTGTTCGCGTTTCTGTTTGATTTTTTGTTGTTGTTGTTTGCTCAACGGTGTTTTCTTTGACTTCAAGTGTGCGGCACGCTTCACCGAACTGATTTTTACCTTTTTCTGCAAATGCGGTGTAAAATGTTAACTTAATTGTATATTTCAATATTATAGCTCACACTTACCGTGCCCATTGTGATTTATTTCAGTCAAATATAGGTTTATTTAATTTAATTAAAATTATTAGCCGACAATTTAAATACACGCGAGCACATGGCCTACGAGGTTGCCACTTGATTCAATAATTTTGTGATGACACATCGGTTCGAGTCGGCCAAAATCCGAGAAAAAACTATCGCACTCAACTTTAGCTGTTTCTGGCTAGAAATCATTCTTGCGTGCAATTTTGCATAGTTTTTGAAGAATTACTAATAGCAAAACATTGCTGAATATATGTTGAAACTGACGATATTTCTGGCTAATAGTAATTTGACATTTTTCTTGCAATCGAACTCTGAAATTAGCCAGAACTAGCTATAAAAAAGCTTAGTTGGCAACAGTGATTGGTCTTCTAGTCACTGAACTAAATGACCTACAATCAGGGCCTAGTTCGTTCGCTCACAAGTTCAATAGATCGTAGTGCGAGCGACTGTTTATTAAGCAGCTGTTTTGTGGATTGTTTACATTTTTGCATACATTTTAGATGTTCGTTTAAAATTGCAATGTCTGAAGATGAAGATGATTATATGTCTGACAAATTTTTATCAGGGTAAGATATAGTTAAGTTGCTGCCTTGATAGATTTGCTTATATAAAAACTTTGTAATTAGGCTTCAGGAGGTACGTCCAAGCTTAGTTAGTAATCGCGCCAAGAAGCGTCAAATTGAAGTGCAGACGAAGCAGGCGGAACACAACAAGCGTCAACGCGAGGCTGCCAAGGCTACCACAGTTGATAATGCGCGTCTTCAACAGACACTAAGTCAGCCACTTGCTGCGGACAACAAAGGCTTTCAACTGCTGGCCAAAATGGGCTACAAGGCAGGAAGTGGGCTGGGAAAAAATGAGGATGCACGCACTGAGCCTATTGGGATATGCATTAAAAAAGATCGCGGTGGACTTGGACTTGCCAAGAGACAAGAGTTGCGACGGGCACATTTGCTACGTAAAGCGGGAATTGAGTCAAGCGGAGAAATCAGTACAGAAGCATATAGGCGAAGAGCTACACAAAAAGCGGAGGAGCGCAAGCTGCTTTACGATCTGAAACGTTGTCAACAAACGTGCGAGTCCCTAGATCTGGCAGCAGGCGTGCAAGAACCAGAATTGGACTTTTTCTGGCCGCCCAAGCCAATCGAGCAGAATGATGAGGAAGATACTGAAGCAGAAGCTGATGATGAACTAGAGAAGGAAGAGCCAGAGGAACAGTACAGTGTTGAGGAGCAGCTGGAGCTATTGATGAGCTATCTACGCACTTCCTATCAATTTTGTTATTGGTGCGGCACACACTATGAAAATGCTGAGGACTTGGACACCAACTGTCCTGGCTTGACACGCGATGAACATTAGTCTAGACTCTAGAATTAAGTTTTATAAAATACGTGCATATATATATATATTACAATAAAATGTAGTCAAAAAACATGTATAGCGGTGTACAAGGATTGAGTCGGAATTGTTGGATAAATGATCCATGCTGCTACACACGACCTTCTAACTTCTGTATAAGATCGTGTGTCTGCTCGATAATGCTGTAGATGAAGGGTCGCTCCATGGGATCGATGCGTAGCATGTACCGGATAAGATCGTGCATGTCCTATGCAAAGTTAAGAATATAATTTTGAAAACATGTCTTTCATGATTCATCCAATCAGTTACCTCGGTGTAGATGGAATCCTCTGGAATGTTTATATTGCCGCTGAGTACGGCCAAAGCAACGCTATCACCTCGCTCATAGATGGGATCGAATGGACTGCTAAAGTAACACATGGCGTACAGCACACAGCCAAGACTCTGTGGTAAGGATAAGTATTTAAAGTCAAGTTCAAGGAAATCTATATCAAATTACTCACCCAGATATCTGTTCGCTCATCGATCGTGCAGTAGGTTTTAACCGTGAATAGTTCTGGAGCACGATAGACAATTGAGCTTCGCTCCTCGGCCTCGTCTTGTAGTCGCTGTGCATCCGATTGGCCACAGATTTGCAGTCGAGCCTCGGTCATGGAGCCTAGATCCACAATGATTGGTTCAAAGGAGTCCGATAAGCATATGTTGGCAGTTTTTAAATCACGATGTGCCAGGGGCACTGGCTCCGTCTCATGTATGGCCTTGAGGCCCTCACAAACACCCAAAAAGATTTGCAATATTTGCGCCTCCGGCATGTGATCCTGTTTACGGGCACGGAGCTGTAAATGGTCCGATAGCGATCCATGCTTGTAGTAGGGCAACACAATGAACAACGTGCTCGTTGTGTTTATCACAATGTCCGCCTGGCCATTAAGCTCATAATCCACTACACGGATTACATTCTCCGAATCAATTTTACGACAATTTTCGATTTCACGCAGGGCAATATTCTGATCTTCGATGCTGTGACAGGTGATTCGCTTTATCGCATAGCACCGACGAGTTGCTGCATTCTCCGCAAGATCGATCAGACTGAAGCCACTACAAATAATAACCGACACACAAACAGTTAGTCAATTAACTATAACAATAATGAATAACAATATGAAGCAGGGAAAGCCTTGCTTTTTTTATAGTATCTTATTTTTATTAAAGATGTTTATAGTTCTATCTTAAAGAACGTTTAAACAATTACACAGTGGGTTAAGCTTTTTAAATAACAAACATACTGATAAGGGAACTGTTTAATGGGAAAGGAAATAAGTGTGGGAAGTTCCCTGTGCCCTCTCGCAATGGAAATGCCCCTTCTATTATGTATCTCTACATCATATATTGTGGCATCCATGTCGCACATCTCATAGCGAAAAGATTAAGTTAGTCAAGCGAAAAATACTATAATCTTATCTTATAATAGTTGCTTGATTCTTTAAGGAAGCAAAAATAAATTAAAACGAATTGGGTTTACCTATTTAAAAAAAACAACACGTACTTGACTAACTGTATGTATTTGAAAAGTTGAATAAAAATACAGTCTACGCACATTTGTAAATACCTATGCCTATAATCAATTTGCAGTAATATGTAGTTTTTTGTACAGGGTAACAAGTAGTTGGATAGTCCCGTAAATAGCAATTATCGCGTAGTATAAATATTTGGATTAGTTTACCCTTGTGCGAGACGCTCGCGTACTCTGTAGCGGGAGCCGTTGATTTTAAGCGTTTCTTTGCTGCAAAAGCAGCCACGTTTCACAATCAGTGCCCATCCAATGCTGTGCATTTTACTTTCTCTAATTAAATTATTAATTTACAAATCGCACAATTGCAAGCTTAACGAACTAAACAACAACAACTAATTTATATCGCGTTCACAGCTGTTGGCAAAGACAGGGCTGTTATCACGAACACAACCAGCATGCTGGCGTGGTGTTGCCAGATGGCGGAATAGCAACCAACTTGGTTCCATTTACATTTTGTTAACTAATTTTGAATCGTTCTTTTTGTTTTGATTTTATAAATGACGATAACAACAGACGATGCGTGGCAGGACTTAGTTGGCATCAGCGCCGATCCGCCTGACATGCGGGACAAGTGCGAGCAGTGCAAGTAAGTAATAAATGCTGCTGCAAGCCCACACATTAAAACGTTCCCATTTTTTTAGACGACCCGCCGTAGTCTGCTGGTGCTCCGCCTTACCTCAGCCTCCCGTTTCGGTGGCCTCACAAATTGTGATACTACAACATCCTGCCGAGGAGAAGCGATCGCTGCGCACAGCTCTAATGCTGCAACTGGGACTGCAGCCCGGCAAATGCGTTGTTTACAAGGGCAAGCGATTTCCCAATACCCGTCACAGTGCGGATCTGCAGCGGGTACTGGACTCACCCCAGACGTTACTCTTGTATCCCAGCAAAGACTCAGTGCCATTGGAGGAAATCGATCGTAGTGCTGGACCCTATACACTGGTGCTCATAGATGGCACCTGGCCACAAGCGAAGGCGATCTATGCCAGCAGTCCGGCACTGCATCGCTTGCGCCAGGTCAAACTCATTGCAGTGGGAATCAGCGACTACATTATTCGTACACAGCCCACTGAGGGCTGTCTAAGCACGCTGGAGACGGCGGCTCAATGTCTAGCTGTGCTGGAATCGCATCCTGAACTGCGTCAGTCTTTGGTGCGTCCACTACATGCACTGTGCAAATACCAGCTGGACAATGGAGCCGTCGAGCATCAGTCCAAGGAGTTTCTGTTGAAAACCAATCAATACCCTAAACCAATTGGCAAGCGGCTGAGTCGTCTGTTAAACAATACGGTATGTGGCAGTGCCACCCCTTTGGAGCAGCAAGCCGTTACCCAAGAGTCTTGATTAAATAGTCATTAAATAGTTAATACTCTGTGCCCGGCCGTGGCTATATAAGTATATATATTTAGTAACATTCTATAAACTATTTGTAATTTTCTACACAACATTGTGGTAATATGAATTTGTCATCATCAGCATGGTTCCGCTTGTTTCCTAGTATTTAAACCGTGGGCATGTTTCTGGCATCGGTCAAGGCTCGCAGCATGAGGCACTGGGTAATAGCGAAAGCTCTGACGCAAGCATTGAGTTCGTCCTCTGCAAATGAATTTTGCAAGAAATCGCTTTTGTCACTTTTATTGCTGATTTCTTTACTCACTGCGCTCCGATTCACAGTGATCAATGGAATCACCAGTTGCTGGCCACAGATATTTGCGCACCATTTCTACATTCAATTTAAAGTTTTCCATAAATCCTGACTTTTCGAAGAAGCAGCGGAAATAGCACTACAGGAAAAATAGCAAACGTGCAACTAGAAACACTTGAATAGAAATATTTCAATTTTTACCATGCTTGTCTTGTCATTTTCATCCAACAGCTTTCCCGTGGTATTAAACAGCAGAGTGTTAGCTGCAAGGAACATGTTTAAAGCATTTTTACTTATTAAGGAGAATACTACATCTGGTTCTGCCTAGACTCACATAAGGACGTAATAAAGCTTTCATTGCAAATTCGCGAAATCTCATCAAAATCAATAAAATTGGGATCTCTCGGCGCCTGTGTAGTGGTCGATATATCATCCATATCGCCATCGAAGCTATCGTAGTTTACAATGTATATATCGCCATTATCCTTAGCACGATCCTCGAGAGCCACAACAGAACCAAAGCAAATGCTTAGCACGGTTAAAAGAGCAATAGAAATTTGAAATTTTAAACTCATTTTGTCAACGATAAACTAACTGTAATAGACTGCCTGAAGTGCTCGTGTCTTTTTATACAAAATATTCTGCTTAATTTAGAAAAGCAAATACACGCAATATACTGTTAAGGTACATACGAGTATCTCGTGATTAGGTAAATAATATTTGGCGTGTCAACAAATTGGTCCATATCGACAATACATTTGCACAATAGAAAAAAAATACAGTTATAGCTGAAACCTCAATTGAAAACTTTTTTTCCTCTTTATCCCAATTGAGTTTAACTTGACAGAAATAATAAAATGAATTGGGTTTAATAGTATTCCAAATGTATCACTTATCAAATTAATGTACATTAATATTCCTGTTTCATCTCATATAATCGTATTTACATTTCCTTTATGCTTACCATAAGGTACGAGGAACTCCATAGCACAGTTCTTCCTTGCGGCAAAGAAGAGTGCATGTTTCTCCCGCTGTACTTCAGGATCATCTGGTGCTGGCTGTACATCCTGTCCGCTTAACCCTTTCCAATATAATATACTGATCATCAGCACAAAAATCAGAAAGCTAAAACGTTTCATTTTCAAAAGAGCTCAACGAATAAACTGTTAACAAACATCATGAATTGGTTGCCTTTTATAGATCCATTGACGAATTATTAAAACTGACTGATCAATTTGGAAAAATTAAAAGAATAATCGTTTACACTAAATAGTTGCACTTTAATCGAACAATAAATACATGCGATAGCAATATTCTCATTGATAAGTATAATACAAAATTATTAATAATATTTAAATGAGCGTTAAACGAAGTCTAAATAGTTCAATGGATGTCATTGTGTTTCTGTTTTTTTGTCATCATAAACGTTTACAAGAGTTAGTTAAAGTATTATAAAGTTAACTTAATGTGTGTCTGTGTGTGTGTGAGTTAGTATGTGTGTCGGGAACTGTAGAATAGATCGCGCAACGAGGTCAGTGCTTAGAGTGAGGATCGTAATATAGAAGTAGTTGATATAGTATAGCCAATAGATTAATTGTAATAAAGAATAGTTTAGTGTTGGAACCTTATAGGTAATTTCGCTTAAATTTGTACGCCGTTTTAATGCGATATTAGTAATTTCCAATATAATTTTCTTTTAAATTACTCTATGCAGCGTCCACGTTGCATCCACACGTCAGACTTTGGCGCCCCAGGCCCGTTTCAGCAGATAGGCGCCCTTCTCGGCAATCATCACAGCTGGAGCGTGCGTGTTGCCCGATGTTACCTTGGGCATGATGCTCGTGTCCATCACTCTCAATCCTCGAATGCCATGTACCCTCAGCTCATGATTAACAACGGCCAGGGGATCCTGTATGGGACCCATTTTACAGGAACCAGCCTGATGATTCTCCGGCCCGGTATTCTGACGCACCGCGCACTCCCAATACGCATCGCTGCCGAAGGTGTGCGACTCACAACCCTTGACCACGGTCTTGTCCAGGCGCATGCCATACTGCTTGAGAGGAGAGCTCTGTGAAAGTCTTATGGCAATCTTGATACCATCCACAAGCGTCTTAACATCATGCTCGTCAGTCAGATAGTTGGCAAAGATACGAGGTGGGTCAAGAGGATCGGATGAACGTAGTGTGATATAACCTCGGGATCTGGGATTCAGCACAGCCGGAAAGATTTGTATAGACCGGGAGTTATTTGACAAAAGTTCACCCACTTGACCCGTACGTGCGCAACTGGCTAAATAGCCGCCAAAGTAGAGCTGCAGATCGGGCAGATCCGGTCGCTGAGCCCAACGGGAGGAGAGCTTGGCGGTGACATCGGAAATGCCTGTGCCAGACATTAACCCATCGCGGAATAACAAATACTCCATGGCCGTGGCCCAGTTAAGCGGCGCTGTGTCCGCGTCGTCAATGAAAAAGTTGGTGAAGAAGGCCACATGATTCTGCAGGTTCTTGCCCACGCCAGGCAAATTATGAACTGGCCTTACATTCACCTGTTTCAGCTCGTCCTTGGGACCAACACCGCTGAGCAGCAGAATCTGAGGGGAATTGACGGCGCCGGCACTTAACACTACCTCCTTCTTGGCCATTATTTTGCGAGTGCTGCCAAACTGATCGCTGACCTCCACGCCGAGCACGTTTTTCGTGTGCGGATGAATCAGCACTTTCGTGACAGTCGTGTTCAACAGAATATGCAAATTGTTGCGCATACGTGCAGGTCTCAGGAATGCTCTGGCGGAGCTATATCGAATGCCATTGCGAGCCGTCATTTGGGCAATCATGAAACCCGTGGCATTCTGGCCATTAAGGTCCTGCACAGAGTAGCCCATCTCCTCGCCGGCCTTGAGGATGGCATAAGACAAGGGCGGGTTATAGGGGAACTTGCCCACTGGCAAAAGGCCGCCTTTGGCATGATATTCTGTACCCACAGCATCCAGCTCAAGATTATCTTCGGATTTCAAAAAGAATGGCAAAACATCATTGTACGACCAGCCGGGATTGCCCTGTGCCGCCCAATCATCGTAATCCTCACGATTGCCACGTATGTACATCATACCATTCATCACCGACGTGCCGCCCAGGACTTTTCCTCGAGGCCAATAGCATCGCTGTTCCATGGAGGACAGACATGCCATGGACTCTGGTTCCGTGTTGTAACGATAGTCAATGTCGCTTCCGATGAAATTCAGAAACATGGATGGGATTTGGGCTCCCACCGGCTCGTCCCCTCCTGCAAATAGAATAGAGTTGAGATACGAATAAAGTTTAAGTTTTTTTTGTAAAAATGTGAAGTCTACCACTCTCTCTCCCTCTCTATGTCCTTCTCCCTCTTTCTGTCATTTGCTCTCTATCACTCTCTATCATCTCCTCCTCGCTGTAATTCACAAATTGTAGATCTCAAGATGTTTCCATCTTCTGTTTCTTTAAATGAAAAAAAAAGACTGATTTAAAAGCAATTCACAAATTTTTAGAATGTCAATTGGCGATATGCTGACATTTTCAAAGCGTAATTGCAATTTTAAAATTTTGAATCAGCGTTCTAGAATTTCCGATTGCTTGCGCCCACGACATTTGGGCATTTGAATGCTCATCAATTAATTAAATCAATTTAAACAAAAGAAATTGATTGCTGGTTCCACCGTGGGAGCTAAAAATTAACCGCAAACTGTTTAACTAATTATTTAGCTAGTCATTTTGTCAGTCGAGATAAAGCAAAAACAAACTAAAAGTCAATTGCAACAAATTGCGACCAATTCAACAATCAGTTATTTTAGTTAATAACATGTTATAGAATTAATCCGATGAAGTTCTCAAACAAGCACTTACCATTTTTAAGAGCCAAAAATAAAACAATATCCTCAAATTGTTTGCGTCGCAAAATACGAGAAAACAATTAACACTCGATTCTAATTTGTTAAGCTAATATAGCTTTATATTCACTCTTTATAAATAACAAATAAGCATTAAACAAATACATAAGAATTTCATTATTTGGTGTCTAACAAATCTTCAGCTTTATCATAAATAATAAAATGGAATTTATATTTTTGTATTTAGAAAAGAAAAAACGAAGCCACAAGAAAAAAGGTTAAACACCTTTCAAAAGTATATGTTAATACGCATGAGACGTAATTAAGAGCCATCATAAATATAATAAGCAAATCTTGTTTTACCAGACTATCAAAACAAAAAACTTAGAGCACAAACTTGCATCGAGTGCGCCAATTATTGAAATAAAAGATGCTGTCAACATTTACAAACAACATGCTATTTAAATAGTATTATTTAAATATTGTATATAAAAGTAAATGCAAAACTAAATTTATTTGACCTTTGCTGAATACATCCGCTTTGTGATACACAGATATTGCAGACACTCGACATTGAAAATGAATAATGAAGCAAGAAATTAAACGTCTATTGTCAGAATTGGCTTTAAAAAAAGTGTCAACCAAATGACCATACAAATCATGTGCATCCAAGTTGAACCAACGAATGCCACGAAAAGAGTCACTTAAGTTAGAACAAGTACACACTCGTAACAAGCACTTATATACATTATACGTCAGTATTTAAAAAATTGGCCCCTGTTAATTGTACTTTAGGCATTGTGAGATCATTAACACCAACGCATTGACAACAACTACTATTTATTTATTTTGTCGCATAATATTTCAGTTGGCAATTATTATAATTAGTGACAAGGCATAATAATTGTTGCAAAGTAACCATTATTTGAAAGGGTTACAAAGCCACACTAACCCCAAAAGTAAACCAAGCAGTACCAAGCACGCTGATAACGCCAAGTTAATGGACATTTTGAAGGTTAAAAGATTAAGATTAACAATATTTCAATGCGATTTACAACAGTCTAGATGGCTGATAAATTAAACATTTTTTTACGTGACCTTCACTTGTACTTATTTATCTTACACTTGTCAAATTGACATCTAATTTTTGTTGTTTGAGTGCTCTTTTTTCAAGCAAATGATTGTCCTTTTGATTTATAAAATCAAAAGTTTACCTTGTTTATATACAAGTTACAGTCAAATAAAGGTTTTGCTCTAAATGTATTATTAAAAGTTTAAAGGGGAGAAAAAGAAAGGAATTATTCAAATAATTGCAATTAAAAATGCTTAGTACTCAGAGGTATCCAAGGTAAGTTCCATTCCTTTTCTGCAAGCATTTTTATTAAAATCTGTGAGCTATGTAAGTATATGTTTATCTACCGAACTAGAGAATAATAAACTTGGACTTCTTAATAACAAATATTCGTTGAATTTTGGTCATATTTGTCACACCATAAAACACAGTCATATAATATATTTGCAATCTTATCGTTTGTTGAATTTAACAGATGTAAATTTATATTATAAATAATGAATAAATAAACAGTAATAATCAACGTTAATAACATTTATTGAAACACACGTGCAAATAATGTGAATTGCCTTTAATTTGTCATTAGCTGAGTGAATGCACTGCAATAAAAAAAAATGAACTACAAATCGCACCTCATCCCACCTACACACTTGAAGTAATCGCAAAGCGAATTTTAATTTATTTTTCAAATAATGTGTAAAATGATACAATAAATTGTTAATTTTTTTAATGCGATAATGCATTCAAGCGTAAAATAAATAACTTTGGAAACGGACGCAAAAACAAAGAGGCATAAAATCCTATAAAAAAGTACACGCATACATTTACACTTATTTGCATAGACACAAGTTACCAGAAGGATGGTCAGGTAATGAGGGGTGAAGGGGGATAAGGGGTGGCATGGGGTTGGGGTTAGCTCGTTTACTTTACATAATGCTCAAGGCAGTTGCGGTTACTTCTTTGCTACATTGTTGTTATTGTTGCACGTTGTTGCTATTGTTAAGTGTTGCTCAAGTTTCATTAGTGTTGCTGTTGTTGCCTTGCTTTTTGTTGCTGTTGTGTTTTGCTGCCTGTTGTGGTTAAGCTTCAATTACTTCTAAGCAAATGCCACATAACATGCGCCTAATTGCCCACAGCGACTTGGCAGTCAACATACTTGAATATGTTGCTAGCAGCATGTTGCAAAGCCACAGCACAGTCGCATAATAAGCTGGTCAGACAGTTTAACAGCTGTCAATATCAATATATTTCCACTTACCGGCTTCAATGAGCAACACCTTCCACTGCGGCACCTCGGAGAGACGAGACGCAACCACAGAGCCAGCTGAACCACCGCCAATGACAATGAAATCGTACTCGTAATCTGGCTCCGAACGAAACTGTATGTATTAAAAAGAAATACTGTTAAGTGAGGCATTTGGTAATACTACTTTTGTATAGATAAACTTACCCGCGAACTTGCGCGTCCACAGGGATCCTCAAGATCACATTGGGACCTTATGAAAACCTCGAGCAGACCCATGAACAGCATAAACGCACTGCCGCCGCATGTGGAGGCGAGGGTGGGTCCGGTGGGCACGCCCACCAAACAATCACAGGCTGATGTGCTGGTGGACATTTTGCTTGGATGTCTGAAAATGGCGAAAAGAGAAACAGAAAACTAAAGACTTAAGCAACGAACTTGACTCTAGCTATGACTTAATATTATTTGCCCAATTAATGTCCATTATGATTAACAATTAAATACACATTTTATACATTTTAATAATTTTACCATTAGACCTGACCTTGCAACTGCAACCCAAAGCATCAGCAACTTATTAAAGTACTCTTAAGACAATGGCTTAGCTGCCGTCGCAAAAAAAGGCGTCGCCTCCACCACTCAATGCACGCGAATAATCCATAAAACGAAACAGAAAGCAAAATAATTTTTGGTACCTTTGGCTTGATTGCCGCTAGCATTGGTAATAACAAACGGCCAAAATAGGCAGAAGCGACTGAAGAAGTCAGAGCTCATCATCAGCGCAATCCAAAGCCGCTTGGCCCATTGCTTGCCAGATTCGTTAGTTTTATTCAGTTTGCATAGTTTCACATGACCTTAGCCCAATGTAGCTAAAGTGCTGGCTTTTTTCTTTTTCTTTTTTCATTTTTTTTTTGGTTTTTTTTTTTTTTGGTTTTCTGAAATTTCAAAACTGCACGTTGAGATTCGGATGCCTGTGCCTAAAACAGAAGCAATCCAATTGTTAGATACAACTTGGAGTAGCCAACAATGATTGAGTAACAATTATACCGTTTGTTGGTTCAATTGCCAGTCGTCAGTGCTGATCTCTGAACCCAAAGTTCAAACTGAAAGTGGCCGCTGTCATTTCTGAGTAGATGTGAATTTTCCATTTAATAAATTATTATGACTTACGATATCCAAATGTTGTTTGATTGCTTAACACCTTTTACACTTTGTAAACTCACTTAGCTTTTTAACAAAAATTGTTTATCACTTACCCAAAATAACTCAATTAATTAGCTATACAACTTTTCACACAATTTGGTGAACAATTACAGCCAAAGTTAATTTTTTTTTGTATTTTTGGAGATGTGTACAACGTTTTTGACCTCAATTAGACTTAACAACTTTGTTGAATTGGATGCAGCAATCAAATTGCAATTTGTAAGCGCCAAAACCAAAACCAAAAACAGAAACCAAACAACAGAATCAAAAACCAAAAAAACACCTCAAACGAAAACTGTACAAAATTCGAAACCAAGTCGAGAAGTTCAAGCATTTGCTACAGTTTTAGATCGCGAGACAGGCCGACTTGGGACAATGATGGTGCGCACATTTGACATTTGAAACACGATTTGTGTTTGCATTGGTATACGGTTTTGGCCTCAGTCTCAGTCACAGTCGCAGTCTCAATCTCCATCTCTGATTCAGTTACAATTTCAATTTCATGTCAGCAACGGCAAAGTTGAAGGATGCCTCGAAAGTAAAGCAAAAAGAGAGGCAGTTGACCTCGCAACTAGTTTTTCCATCAAGCCCAAAAACAACAAGAGCAACAATAAATAATGCCAAACATAAAACCAGGCGAACTTCAAAGCTCAGAAAATGCGTGCAGAAATCGTGCACGGTTAACTGTACAAGTTTTTCCATAAAATAATCGAATAATAACTTAAAACTTGATTCAAACAACTTTTGGCGCCAATGGATTGTAGAAAATTATTCGGAATGGTTTGTTAAAAATAATAAAAAAACGCATTTTGATATCTACTACTCTGCATAAAATTAAGTTTATTCCCGAATCAATTCCGGCTCATGAGATAAAAAATGATGAGTAAGTTAATAAAAAATGTTGTATCTACATAGAAATAAAAATGTTTATCTTCATACTTAACACTTCCTTTGACTCATATCTCGTCGCAATCTTCTTTATTATCTTATTCCTCTATAATTACCTGCTGTTTGCATATTTACAACTATATCACCTGGGCGTCTAATGGTTGGTGCACTCATGCGATGCGAGTGTCGATTATTTGAGTGCCACATAACACTCGTATCGGTTGTTGTTGCGGTGAGTACTCGTATTGTATTCGTACTACTCGTACATGTACGAGTATGATATCTTCATTGATATCGTTGGCATTGTCTGCATAGGCGTTGCATTTGAAGGTTTCTTTCAGTTGTCAGTCTGTCAGTCACTTAGTCAGTAAGTCAGTCAGTCAGTCAGTCACTGAGTCGTTGGGTTGGTCTCGTGCTCATTGAAACGATAAGTTGGTGTGAACATGATAGTTATAAAAGAAAGATTGACTGTAATCTGGCATATTCGTATGTTTATATTTCCCTTCTGCCCCCTTAAATGACAACATAAACATATACTTATTTTGGGGGATTTCTTTTTTGTATGGGTGCTTATTAATGTGGGAATCATGCAGTTATTAGAATAATAATAATAAACTAACCGAATTTATGCGTGTCATGACAAAGGCGTTAGATTAAACCGTGCGATTTTAAGTGAATTGTGTAATATTGCTTGAGGTTTATAGACAAGGCAGTGTCGGCTTCACAGTTGAGAGTTGAAAGTAGTTTACCCCAATCTCAAATTAATAAAAATCGTCAAAGGTTTGACTTTCTTTTTGCAATACAAACCAATAATATCTACCAATAAATAAAACTAATAAAAAACCAACATAATGAGCAACTTAAAGCCATAACCAATTTAATGCTCACACAATATGTGGCAAATTGTAGTAATTAATTTCACCAATATGACTCAGTTAAGCTTTTATATGGGGACTCTCAGTTGGAACTGGTTTTACAAATCAAAACTAACTGTTAACGAGCAACAAGACATAAACAAAACAAAAAGAAAAATGAATAAGTAAATAAAATATCATAAAAACGGGTCATAAAGTTTTTCACATACAGGGAGGCGCGTCAAATTGACAAGCTGGCAAAATAAACGAATAATATCCACAGAAAAGCAAATAAGAAACAGAGTACGAAGCGAAACATGTTGCTGCTGATGTGTTGCTGCTGTGCAGGCGATAAAGCGGAGCTATAAATTAACAGCAACATCCATCAGTGGTGCCAGGCAACAAACTGTGAAGCGCACAACTTGTTATCCGTAATGCAATGTTGCATCGATATTGATAACTGAGCTCCACTGTGGCTATTATGCGGTTGCAACGCCGGTGGTTGGCCATTAGAAATTGGCCAAGAAATCAAACAGTGTGGCGGCAACAACATTGACAACAACAGCAACAGCAACAACAATAACAACAATAACAACAATAACAATCAGCAGCCGGAGCTACAAATGCATTCGCAATTTAAAGGAAGCAGCAGCGCAATGTCTGATGACTAAACTTGGCCAATGTATCTCACAGTTTGTATCTGTATCTGTATCTGCAAATGTATGTACATTGTACAATGTATGTGTCTCCCTAACTCGGATGCCGGTGCCGGTCTCATGGCTTAACTTCCTATTTTCACTTTCATTCGTTATGCGCCTAAGTTGCCATAGAAATGCAATAACAACAGCAACTACAACTACATCTACAACTATATAGTAAAGTGCTGCCAAACTGCAAGCGAGTGATTTGGATTTTTTTTTTTGTGTGTATTTATTTTTCTTTTGCGTATTTCACATTGTCAACGCGCTTTCAACAATGTGCGAATATTTCGATGGGAGAATTTGGCAATTGTTTGTGTAGATTTCTGTTGTCATACCCATCGCGTAATTGTTCAAAATTCCATGTAATGCTGTATTGAACTTTTCAAATTTTGAAAAGCTTACTAAATTTCCATTCAAGTTGGTAACCTTCTTATTTTGTATAAATATTTTTATTTGATTATTTATCTAAGTATATTTGCTTTAACAGCTGCAGGGAATTTTTCTTATTGATTTATAGTACTGATTGCGCTTTACTTAATAGCAATTGTTTTGTAATGATTACAGGCACATTTTAATATCGATAAAAATCTTGGAAAATAACAATGATATTCAAGACAATTCATTAAAGGTATAAACAATAAACGGAGAGTGCAGCTGATTTCTACAATTGTAAATACTTAATTATTTCCAGTTAATAAAGACCAATAATTAACATAGCACGTTTATTTACTTAAAGATGTTTTTATCGAATAAGCGAATTTAAAAGGAAATGCCAATTGAAACGGAAAGTTTTATTTCAGTTGTTAAAGAAAAATCAACTGAAAACGTGAAGAGTGAATCGCTAAATTTGTGTTTTACATAATTTATTTAAATTTTGCTATGTTGCACGAAGTACGTGATTGAATATTTGCAACATTTCGCTACTTTTTGCATTTTTGCCGAAAATTTTCGGTTGCATTTTTCAGTTGCTGCAACAGCAACAGCAATTGCAACTGCAACTGCAACAGCAACGCCATGTAATACCCTTGGCTGCCCATTGCACGGCCGCTGGGCTGATGTTGCCAATTACGTTGGCGCTGCCACCAACAACGAACAACGAGCAACAACAATGTGACCACAATTAAGTTTAAAGTGAAATTCTGCAATTGCTAGCGCATCATTTGGGCGACGCGAGTCTGAGATGAGCTTTGTACCTTTGATTGATCGCTGGTTACGTGCTGCAAATGAATAAGGGAAAAAAACACAACACCAACAACAACAGCAACAACAACAATAATGTGTTGCTGAGGTGGCCCCCAGGCGGATGCAAATGTGGGCAGTCCGATGACGTTGACGTCAACGAAGTGCTCAGGAGCTGCCTATCAACTGTGGCATGTCTTGGCTTTGGCTCCATGCATTTTGCCGATGGCCAGACACTAACAACACTTTTAGTTTCATTGCTAAATGACTGAATTTGTTAACAGAGTTGTTGTTGTAATGGGTAATGTTGTTGTTGTAATGGATAATTTTGTTGTTGCAGCAGTTGTTGTTGTTGCTGCTGCTGCCTCTGTAATTGCTATCTTGTTCAAATTTCTCACGCTTGTCGCTAGGATAACAGTTTTTATATGTGGCAGCCAGTCATTCAGTCAGTCAGTCACTTAGAGGTTAAAAATTGTTGTTTACTGTCCAAATGAACCAGTTATCTTAAGCTGATAACCAGATTTAATATTATGTCTACCAATGTCTGCAAATGCCAATTTATTGTGCTAAAGTAGTAAAACTGGAACTTTATTGTTCTGCGATTTTAGTCAAAATAAAAATCATCAAATAAATTCAAAAAGAAACTGAGTACATTGACTATGGGATGCACTGTAAATGTTCTACCTTAAATATATATATATAATTTCTATCATTTAATACAATGATTTTTTAATAAAGCGTAATTTCTTAGAGTGTAAAAGTGACTTCATTTACGATGCTGACGATTTATCTTAAGTCATGTCTTGTTAATGAAGAACAAAAACACAGAGTACTGCAATGTGTCATATACTTAGTTAAAGTGCTTGGCTTATATAAGAAATGATTAGCAAACTTAAGCAACTTGATGATGCATGATGCTTTCGGCTTTCTATTGTAGACAATACATATTCATTTGAATGAATTGCTAATGCAATTTAAAGTATTCTTAAATGGCAACATCAAGCATGTTTCGAGCCAATTGCTAACCATTTTTTTATGTGACCCAGTTTAGGTATTCAGTTTTGTCACCGTTTGTGCCACAAAAGTGTGCCACTTCTTGACTGAAAGTCTGCCATAACGAATTGTAAGCAAATAAAGCGAAACCGAAGATCATTTAAATGGCAAATGGCAAATGCAAGCAACAACAAAAACAGCAGCAATAGCAACATAAAGGAGCCAAGTAAAAGGTAAGGGGCAATGAGGAGATTGCAGATCGCAGTGAATAACTGAATGAATGAATGAATGAGAGTCAACCAAAAAGGGAGCAACAACAATGCAAACGAACAAACAGCTAACAGCAAACAGCAAAAAAGTCAATCGATGCCGTTCAAAAGAAGCAACAATGGCTAAAATCCTCTAAAAACAACAACAACAAACACATGGGTAGGTATAGATACTTTTAGCACGCTCCCAAAACACGGGGAGGTACAAATTTTATATGTCGCTGACATTTCGACATGACTTCAACTGCGACAGCGATTGGAACTTGTGTGTGTGCTTGTGTTTGTTGGCAAATAAAAGGTTTTTTTTTTTGTAAGTTTTCGGTTAACTACATGCCAATTCGTTCAAGCCGGAGCACAAAAGAAAGCGGCATCGGTTTTATGGCGTGGGTGTCTGGCGGTCAAAGCACTCTGCTATTCAATATGGAGCTAAAATTTAAATAAAATATTCATTGCCCGCAGGGAAGCAGTTGTTGAGATGCCGTTGATAATCAGGAACAAATATGGGCAATTGTTTCTGTTTTGTCTACTGTTTGCCCTCAATAAGGCAATATGATTGATCATCGTCACGCTTCGATTTTTGAGGTGCCTTCTTTAAGAAATGTACAAACATAATCAGAGAATTTGAAATGCAAATTAAAATTGCTTTCGAAATTTTTCTTAATGAGTTCATGCCAAGTCAAGTTTTGTATTTATTCTTTTATTGATTTACATTATATTGTTGTCTTAAATAACAAAAAAAGACCCTGCTCAATTCTCGTTTGACTTAATTTCACTCTAAACTTGATGAATAAATATTGTATAAATTTGGCGGTACATGATATTAGATTGAGGGATTATATAAAGAGAATCAACGGATATTCACATGCATTCAAATCGATTGCAGATCTTTAAGAAAATATACTCACACTAAATAAGCGTTACGAGTATCTTACAATGCCGCAGGCTTCCGTTGGAAGGCAAGAAAAACCGAAACCGGGCTAATTTCCTATTACTGTAATAAACGTTTTATGAACTGCAATAACGCAACACCTTAATGCACATACAAGACCGTGTTATTTTTCCTTTTTTTTATTTTCATTTTTTTTTTTTTTCCAATCTGCGACAGAGACACACACACATGCAGAGACATATGTGCATACATATAGAAGTATAAAAGTGAGCACAAAATCAAACAGATTAGTGGACTCACAGATCATACTTGTAAAAAGAAAACCTGTACAATAGGCAAACCGTACAAGAGACCCACAACTAAACTAATATTAGAAACATGTCTAGAGCGAAAATCGTGAGACAGACACATATTCGTAACACTAGTAAATGTATTAACAATCTGAGGCCAAATATCTAAGAAACCTATTGAATCCGCAATAAAAGTATTTTAGAATGTTACTGCAATAGATTTAGCACCATTACACAGTTGAGTTTTGTTCTTCAATTATCTTTATTCGTCGATGCTTCCTCTAAGAGTGAAATGCTCAAAAAAAAAACATTAAAGATGAAAAAAAAAAATGGTTACACACTTACATTTTCTATGTCTGTGTCCAGTTGTGGACTTGCGTTCAGTTTCCTTTTCTGCAATTAATTGTTTAACTTTTCGTTTTCGTATTGTTCAGCTTCTTATGGGAAATGCCTTTTTGGCCAAATTGCACAACTCGGCGAAGATGTTAGTATGTCCGCAATAAATTTGAAAAAAAATTATTTTTCAATGTTTTGGCTTTGCAATTGATTTTATTGGCACACACACTTTACGCACACACGCACAATATTTATTTTTGCCTTCTTTGGCTCTAAACACCTCACTAGCCAGATTTATGTTTTGGGCCTGGTTAAAATCTCTGATCTCTGCAACTTGTTTCGCACTGCGCGCAATCGCAGACCGTCGCCGACTCAGCGTCTGGCCGGCGAGCGCGGGTCTTTTTAAACTCCCGATGACCAATACGAAGCCTAAGCTCTCGTGTGGTTCGTCGTTAACTTGCCTTACGAACCACTAGTTCCAGTTTTGCTCCAAATGTCAAGCTTAAAGCTCACACGTTGCTCTCAAACTGTCTTCACTTTACGACAAGCTTATTTATTTGTTTTCTTTTTTAAAAGCTTTAATTTAAATGTGTACATTTAAGACTAGTAAAGAAAACTGGAGTCTATAACGTAAAAAGCCGTTTGACTTTATTGATTAATAAACTTAAGTTGTAAAAAATAATTTCCGACTTAACTATCTATCTAATGGCTGGAATTACCCTGGTTTATGATATTTTTAATATTTTTATGCAATTGATTTTGTTTATTATATTTGAGTCATATTGTTGTCATTTCGACTATACTTTGATAAATATATAGGGGCCAGATCACCTAAAGGTATTGTTGCAAATTTAAGTCACTTAACTTAATTTAACCTATCTGTCAATCGATCTTCAAAATATTGCATCGTTCTAACAACCAATATATACCATCCCTAACTAAAGTGTGACTCATATGCGAGTGTTGGACAACTTCTTCATTTGAATTTTCTACTGACTCCTGCAAACGTATTTAAAGACGTCACAAGCATCATCAACTACCCCTTAGTATATATACATATGTCCTTCTGCGAGGAAATATAACGAGTATAAAGCTCCCGCTGAGCAGCCCACACAAAAAGTAGCGAGTGCGTTCACAGCGCCTGCGCAGTTTTAACGATTTGCAGCTCTAAGACGAGTTGGTTCAATACACTTGAAAGGCAAAATAAAGTGAAACTGCTGCGGAACTGCGTTGTACACATTTTTCAGTCACAATAAAAAAAAAACATTTGCCAAATAATACAAACTACAAAAATCTAAAGTTACAAGTTTTAAAGTAAGAGTAATAATATTTAATGCATTTTATATACGTTTTATAAAAATTTGTCGAAAATATCAAAAGTCCAGCCTGCAGTTGGCAAAATAAGAAGAAAAGCTTAATATCAAATAAAAGAATGCAAAACTATCCGAAAATGTGTTAACAAAATCAAATAAACATTTTTAGTTTAAATAAATCTATTTCGTGTTTACTCAGTAAAAAAGTTTGCTACTAATTACTCATTGAACTTGATAGACCTGAAAAGTAATATGGGCTGTGTGATGTGGGGGTGGCTTGATGATTCATACGACTCGAACACTCACACGTGTGCGTACAAATCTTAAAATGTGCGTGTGTATGCAAGATTGTGTGCCTGTGTGTGTGTTTGCAGGAAAAGTAATGAAAATAAAAACAAGAGTGTGCAGAAGCTGGCAAATATAAGAAAACTCTACGATAGATTTGTGGCAAAATCGATGTAAAGGTGTCAAGTAACAAAAAAAAAACTTTTACAAGACTGGCCAAGAATTGTGCTTTTTATTGTTTTCTATACTTTTCTTGTTATTTCGAGTACACGTTCTGACTAATTGTTATTCTGTGCAGCAAAGAAGAACTTCGCAGAAGCCAAAACAACGTTGGGAACGGCTTAAGCCACAAGGCATTTAAAATGGCTGACGAGTATATGCCAGATGTCAGCATGATGGACACAAGTAAGTAACATATTGTGGGCAAAACTAATGGCTCATTAGCCAACGCAAAGAAAGTTGGCTAAGAAGTTCAGTTCACTTCGTTTGCCAGCAATATTTATTATGCGTTTTTCTTGGAAATGTTGAGGGAGGTATACGTTTGCAGACTTTGAAGAGTGTTTGCTTATATGAATGTAAATTAATAAAGATAATAGAATTATAATCACTCGATTTATTTCTTCACATATAATTTAATGATATTATATCATCTTTAACATTATTAAATTATTATTTATTCTAGAAGTATTTTATCACATAAATTTAACTTTCGCAAATTTATTCTCAACTTTTCTGCATATTCTTGTGTATTATTACAATCAGTAAACGTATCTTTAGTTATAAGTACATATTAATGATCGGTAGTTTTTCAATGATTATTACCTACTTATTTACAACTTTTCAAAACGAAAGATGAATAAATGTATTTTAATGTTGGTATTGATGAGTAACATTAACTTGCTGAATGCCCGTAAGAGTATTTAGTCTTTGCTATGGCGACAATAACAACTTTGTATCTTTATTCAACACTTCTTACGTTCTCTGTATGTTTCTTTGCATTCTGCTGCAGTTGTGCCCGCGATACTTGGCCTCACCGCGGCTGCAGTGTTGTCGACTGTGGCCTGTATCTGTGCCAAGCAGATGCGCATACGGAACAAGAAGCAGAATCAACATGATGCCTCGTTCCCATTCCAACCGACAAGACGTCCGACTGCAGTTCGGTCACCGAGTGGACAACCGCCGCATTATCTGAAGAAGTCGCCATCTCCGACTGGGGGCAAGCAGATGGGATTGCTCTCACCCATGCAGGATCAGTCGACATCGCCGATAGCACCGCAAAATATGAAATACTCCGAGGAGGACGAGGCACCGTTGCCAACGCAAGCCCAACAGCAACAATCTTCAAACAAACTGAATGTTGTGGACAATGGCAAGCAGCATAATCATCATCATTCGCCAGTGGAGACAATTGCCAATGGAAATGTGACCATTACATTGGACGAATCCATGGCCAACGGCAAGGAGTTGACTATTTCGGATCAATATGGCAAATTGGGCACTATTTACTTCAAGTTGCGTTATTTGGCCGAGCGTAATGCTCTCATGGTATCCATCATACGCTGCCGCGGATTGCCCTGCAAGGGAGGAGTAAGTGGTACTGGGGACATTCCCACTGGTATGAATGGACGCACCCAAGCTGCCACGGATCCGTATGTCAAGTTGCAACTGTTGCCGGACAAGCAGCATAAGGTGAAGACCCGTGTGGTGCGGAACACTCGAAATCCCGTCTATGATGAGGACTTCACCTTCTACGGCCTGAACATGAACGATCTGCAGAACATGAGCTTGCACTTTGTTATACTCAGCTTCGATAGGTATTCGCGTGATGATGTCATCGGTGAGGTGGTCTGCCCCCTGTCCTCGATTGAGATTGGCGATATATCGAAGGAAGCACTATCCATTAGCAAGGAGATACAGCCACGTAGTTTGAAGATTCGCGCCCAGGGACGTGGTGAATTACTCATCTCACTTTGCTGGCAGCCGGCAGCTGGACGTTTGACCGTTGTTTTGTTGAAGGCACGAAATCTGCCACGAATGGATGTCACCGGCCTGGCTGATCCCTATGTCAAGATCTATTTGCTCTATAATGGCCAGCGTATTGCCAAGAAGAAGACACACGTCAAGAAGCGCACTCTCAGTCCCGTATTCAATGAGAGTTTCGCCTTTGACATTCCCGCTGCTGAGGTAAATTTTATTACATTCTGCCGTAATATCGAAACTATTAGTCATCGAATTGTCATCCGTTTTTGCAGGGCACTGGCGCCAGCTTGGAGGGCGTCTCACTAGAGCTGATGCTACTTGACTGGGATCGTGTGACCAAGAATGAGGTAAGCCCTAACCATGCACTTGTCAGACAATGAAGTCTTAAATCCTCTTTTTTTATTGTACGACCTTGCCCTACAGGTTATCGGACGCTTGGAGCTGGGAGGACCGACCTCGAGCAGCACAGCATTGAATCACTGGAACGAGGTCTGCAATTCGCCCCGTCGCCAAATCGCCGAGTGGCACAAGCTGAATGAGTAATCGGTTAATCCTTATCAAATTGGGGCAGCGACCCGGCGCTGGCGCCGCAAACCCAACAACAATAGGCAACCAAATTAAATTTTAACTTTTCTTTAATAGTTTTCTACTTTTTTATATTACGAATTTTCATTGTCGATACATTTAACATCAATTGAAAATTATGTTTATTTACATTTTATTTTTTTTTCAGTTATTTGCTTTTCTGTTGAATTATGTGAGCTAAAGACACATAACAATTTTGAGATAAATGAAGCAAACAATTATATATACCAAAAACTAAGTGAATTAAATGTATTAGAAAATGTTTAGTAAGTATAAATGCATGTAAATGTAAGATAATAAATTATTAATTAATCGTGACATACAAACATATATATATATATATAGAATGCTAAAACAGGTTCACATACGTAAACCATTTGAAAACATTCCCTTTGTTGCTGTAAAAAATACTACTATATTGCCGTTGGTCTTTTGAAAAGCCAATTATATCAAAGAGAAAGCTTTTCAATTATAATTTCTGCATAATGCAATTACGTATTACCTTATTACCTGAAGAGAAATTTGTTTTAGTCCAGTTATCATTACTGTGCCCACCATAAACACATTTACACCTATGGTATTTGTTTATTCTGACGAAACAAATGACTTATTATGTATACATGTGTATTATTAATATACTAAATAATATTTAATTTTAAGACGAAATCTACCATTATATATAATTTTCCCAATCACAAGAAGTTCGAAACACCAAACATAAAAGAGATTAAAAGTAAAAAGATTAAAAATAAGGAAAAATTAAATAGTGCTTTACCGAAAAATTTGAGGGGTATATGAAGTGAAGAAATGCTTACTGGTTATCAACCTATTTAGACATACAAATGTACGTTATTATAATAAAATCAAATCAACCCAAAGCAACTCGAAGAAAAACAAATCGATATCTTGAGAAAAACACGCAGCAAATTGCTTAGGCACCAAAAAGCTACAAAATCATACACAAAAGAACGAACAAGTCAAAATCCAATAACTATACAACACAATAGAATAGCAATTATAAGATGACAGACGTACAAGTGTATTAAGAATCAAGAATTAATTATATAATGTAGAGATACGAAATATAAATACATAGAATGCTCAATTTGGAGGCAGAATCTAAAGCATTACATAAACGATTACTTATAGCGGCACTAACTACATGTACTTATAAAATATTTAATAGAAATTCTAAGCAAAGCTTACACGCAAATCCAACAACAATTGAACTCTCTCTGAAGATACTAAATCTTTGTACATCAGACACATACATATACAAAATCTGCTAGTATATGCTATATTTTGTAAAATGTTGATAGAAACATGCAAAAAAAAAACAATCGAAAAACAACAAAAATTAAAAGGAAGAATACATTAAATGCGAAAACAAATATGTAACCAAAATCAATAAAAGAAAACAATTTCAATTTGTGTCCACAATCAAACTTCAATTCGTCTAAAGTGCATACAATAATTTAAACAAGCAGATTTTCATATACAATACAATAAAAGATGAAAAATTACATGCATATATTCATACTTATAAAAATTACATTCACTATGAATAAAATAATACTAAATATATATACACATAAAACAAGTGTATAATTCTACATATATATAGATACATACATATGTAATAAGAATGATAAGAAACATTGAATGGTTAATTTCAGTAATAAAAACATAATATATTAAATACAAAATATGGTCTTGTGTTTTCTTTAGATTTATGAATAATTAAAAACCGGAGGAAATTAGAAAAAATTAATAGAATCTAGATTAGTTCTGAATAATAATTATAAAAATATTATAGTAAACTGTTTTTAAAACAATTTAAAAATAATTTAAAATGAATGCTATTCTCTCACAATAAAGCACATATTTTGCCAGGTTTTTACAGAACTGCTTTCGATTTTACTTTCGATGAATTATAGATGACTGCCTCGAAGATTATACATTTTTTTGAATTCAGTTGCTGATAGGCACACTAAGCGATCAGTTCGGTTTCAACAAAAGTATACAATGTTATCAATATTAATTTTAACGATTTTGGCTGCATGTGAACTAGGTGAGATAAGCATCGTTTTTGACTCTTGCAAAGCTTTCAAAAATGTTTCAATTTACAAGATTTTGTGGTGATGAGACATCACCCTAGTAACAAAATGAGTATAGAAACTGTAAAACAGATTACATACTTAAATTAAAACAACAATTCGATTACATCTACCAGGCTTGGCGGCATTTAAAAAATAAGAATTTTTATACAGTCAAAATATTATAATTTTTTGATTTAGTATATAACAGACATATATAATTAAAATAAGTTTAAACGAAAAAGTGAGCATTTATAGAAATGGATTTTGTCCACAAGAGAATGTATATATATGTACAATGTACATTTTTATATGTGGTTCATGACCCCGCAGTGCGATAAGATGAGCACCATAAATGTACTGACTGTCTTTATCTCGCTTTCTTGTTCTCTCTCCCACCACAGCTGGCGCTGAACAAAAATGTCCAGTTGGTCAGTTCCGCTGCTTGGACGGCAATTGCATTAAGAAGGAATTGAAGTGCGACGGTGTCAAGCACTGTGTCGATGGCAGCGATGAGACCTTTAAGGCTTGCTATAGAACAACTTGCGATGAGAAAACGCAATTCCGTTGCAGCTATGGAGCCTGTGTGTCTGCTGATCTTCAGTGTAATAACATAGCCAATTGTTGGGATAATAGCGATGAAAATAAATTTGAGTGTGCTCTCAAGAATGGCAATGATATAGATCCCCTTTTTAATGAACTGCTCCGTGGGTGTGAGTAAGTAGCTTTTAACCCAATGTTTTCCATTTTTTACTAAAAATTTTCATAATTTTTTTATTTTTTAAAAGTCCAAAATATGCAGTGGGCTGCGATGTTGATAAGAAAATGAAGTGCTTAAAGTGGAGTCAAATTTGCGACGGGAAGAGGGATTGCGCAGATGGCACTGATGAATCTGTGGACCTGTGTGCATACAGCGACTGTCCACTCAATTCCTTCCGCTGTGAAAATGGCGCCTGCATAAACAGCAACGGCTTTTGCAATCGTGAAATCGACTGTGCCGACGGCAGCGATGAGATACCCGATCTGTGCAGAAAGCCAATTCCTAAAATTAAAGAAAGCAACGACAGTGATCCACACAACGGTGGAGTTATAATTGGACTTCTTCCGCCTGACGAGAAACTTAGTGAACTTCCTGAATTCGAATCGAATGATGATAGTACTTGGACTTCAAGTGGATGTACTTTGAAAGCCGTTGATGGAATTCGTGTGGTAGACTACTTTTCTGACTACAGCTATAAATCTGATGCTGAAGTGCCGTCAAAAACTGTTGTGTCCATGTACTGTGAAGACGGCTACGAAAGCTGGGGCGGCGCATATATCAAAAAATGTATTGACTCCCAATGGAATTCCGAAGACTTCAAGTGTGTGCGAGTGTGCAAGCAAAATGCCATCGAACGCAACATTCGCTATGTGACGCAGTGCATCCATGATTCGGAATTGACCAACTGTAAAGAAAATACTTTCATATTTGACACCAAATTGTTGGTAACTTGTGCGCCTGGCTTTAAGCCTGCCAACGCTGACAGTCAACTCGGTCGACATAGCTGCAATGAGACTGGACTGTGGTTTACCGAAGATGTCAATCCTAAGTGCGAGGCCATATGCGGAATTAAGTCAATACATCATCCTGATATTACACCCTGGACAGTCAGTATATTTCAGCGTACCTCTGCGCACGAAGATAGCTATGACTTCAAATGCTTGGGCACAATTATATCGCCTTATGTCGTTCTTACTGCCGAGAGCTGCGTTGAGGATTTTGAGGGTCGTCGGGTCAATCATACTTATATTTCCGTTGCTGTGGGTAATCACAGTGAAAGCTATACGCAATTTGAGGAGCATGGTTACGAGCTGCACAACATTTCGAATGCACAAATTGTGACTCAGTAAGTAGTTGTAAAAATGGTTAGCTACGCCGATTTAATCAAATATATCATCTTTTACTAGCCAAGTGATTCACAAGGCGGCGTTACTTACTCTGGTAAAGCCCTTTAAGTTTGGCGCCACAGTCAGACCCGTCTGCTTCGATACAAGTTCTGATCACAGTGATTCAACGGTCTTTACCATCGATGACTTTAGAGAATATAAGCAGGGACAAGGCCTCACCATATTTGATGATGGCGAATATAGTTTAACGCAGCTTGTGGTCAACAATCGGATGATATATGCTGTACAAATATTTGCGAAATCCATTCGCAATGCTGTAACGAAAAGCGAGCTTATTCCTTGAACATTTAATTCACTTTATTATGGTTTGATTTTAGAGCTAAAAATAAATGTCAATTTACATTAACTAAAATACACACACATCGACTATTGGCAATTACTTAAGTATTCATGTCTGTACGAATTATATTAAATAATGTTACTTTACTTTTAACTTTCTTTATTGGATACTTTATGTTAATAGTGTTTTGCATCATTCCTGTAGCTGGCTTTCATTTTCTATGCTTAATATTTAAGTCATCTTCAATTTAAATCGGTCTATTTTATTTATATTTCTTTTTAATTTCGGGATTCGATTAAGTTTTGAAGTTTTTTTTTTATATTTTTGCCGTTTTTATTTTACATTGAGAATGCGGGATTAAAGACTAACTATTTTAAATTTAATTATTAACCATTTTCGCGATTTATTTAATTTCGTAATACAATACATATGAATGCCGTTCTACTTGTAATAATTAATTACTGACATTTAGTATGAAATTTAGGACACATTCAGTTGAGTTCACTTAGTTATTTCTTATCTTTGTTTGCCCTAAAAGTTAGTAAAAATTTCAAATTGTATATTCAATTTTGCTCTTGTTTTATAATTTTGATCACTTCAGTCTTACCAAAAATATTTATTTCAACATATTATTATACCTTATACTCTCATTTTTCTCGCTTCGATTTTCAGTTTTGAACATTTAAGATTTAGTTATAGTATTAAATATACTTCTTTTGCTTAATTCAAAACAGTTTATTTTTTTTTTTAGATTTTAATCTATCGCATAGTTTCATTTATAGTTTGTAAAACACATGAAAACTTGAATACTCAACTGTGTCTTTCTTTGTTATTTTCCTTCAATATTTCTTTTACTTTTAAAAATTTCTTTGAGAAATTTCTGTATTCAATACGATACTCGTATATATATTTCAATTACTCAATTTTTACTCATGTTTTGCCAGTTCTAACCTTAGTAGTTAAATATGTACATATCATTTGTAAGTAGTTAGCAGTAGCTTTGATTTAAGTTGATTTTGATTTTCGACTTTACTGCGAGATCGGTTTGTATATGGATTAAAACTATATTTTATGATCATCCAAGCTAAATATATACAATTGAAATCTAGGAATTTTGAGCTTGTAGTCAGTTTTAGATGTTGATTCTAATCACCATAGTTCCAACAGATGTAAACTTAATGTCGCAAGTTTAAAAGAACACTTAAAAATTTCTGAAATGTAATATTGAAGTTTTCCTTTTAGTGTAGGACTTTAAGCATTTAAATTTTAGTGAGGAAATAATTAAATAAAGTAAGATTAAATCTTTGGGTTATAAAATTAGTAAATCTGTCACTGGTAGTTGTGAAATATATATTTTGAATATTTTTAGATAGAAATTTCTACTGGCGTTTACCGATTGGATCTATGTGTGCTAAGACTATCAAAAAATTGATGGAATGGTATCCCGAGGACCCGTTAAATATTCAAGTACGACTTGAAATTGATTTAAATTAAACAACTGGACGGTGTAGTTAAATTAGAATAAGAAATACGTATAATTGGCAATTTACAATAGACTTTACTTAACGAGATATTTATTAAAATAATTATACGAGTACTTAACTGTGTGTGTGTGTGTGTGTGTGTGTGTGTGTATGTGTATGTGTGTGTATGTTTCACTTAGGTTGAGAAGAGTACGCACTAGGACTAACTACAAAATAATACTGTACAGGATACGCGACTCCTACGATACGGTAAATAGAAACTAATAAACGGGCCTTGAGCTCGTATTGCATACAAATCGGCGGTCTACACAACATTTCATATATATTATATATAGTATGTATATTTTATATCATATGTATGCATAAGTAAGTACAATAACGAGAACTTAAAAGTACGACGTTAGCTATCCTTTATCCTTGCCAGGCCCGACGCTTACGCCCAGCAGATGCTCACCGGCCATAAGACCCGCCGGTTGATGGGCATAGTTGCGTATCTGATGGAGCGAGATCAGCTGATTGGGAAAGGCATTGGCATTGTTCTGATTGACATTCTTGTTGGGAAAACTGATGGCATCGTAGAGATAGGGACGTTGTGCCATTGGATGGTGGCTCAGGGAGTTCAAATGCGGCGGCATCGAGTTGATCGGCGTAAAGGCCGAATTGCTGGTACTTTTCGCTATAGATGCTGCATCATATGGACCGACGCTGCTGGGTGTCGATACTGTGGAGAGATTCATAATATTGCCAAAGTGGTTTCAATCAGAATTTATGGGATTTCTCTTACCAATATCCTCGCGCACTGGATCGGGCATTATACGATGATGCGGCTGCAGTTGCTCCGGCGCATGTCCATTGCTCTGACCGCTATTCGGCGCCGTTGGCTGAGCATAATGGGCCTCCATGCTATGTTGGGGCGGTGGTTGTTGTTGCTGTTGCTGTGGGTGATGGTGTTGCGGCTGCTGTTGCTGCTGTGGCGGACCGTGTTGCTGCGGTGGAACGCCTAATTGCGTGTGATGATGATGTGGTTGTTGCTGCTGTTGTTGTTGCTGCTGTTGCTGTTGTTGTTGCTGCTGTTGTTGCTGCTGCTGCTGCTGTTGTTGTTGCTGCTGCTGTTGCTGTTGTTGCTGGTGCATTACCTCCATGGCATTGGCGGCAGCCGCCGAGTCAGGACTTACCTTTGGCCAGTAGCTGTTGTCGCTGGGGGCTATCGAAACCGGTGGCAACACCAGATTGCTGCGTTGATGTTGCGGATTGGTTGCGGCTGCTGTTGGCGCATTGCTTGGATTGCCGCCGGCAGCAGCAGCAGCAGCGGCAGCAGCTGCAATTGCAGCCGCACTGCCCGGAGCAATCGGCGGTCGTTTGTCCGTTCGCTCCGCATGCTTCTGCATGTGCTTGGTTAGGTAGGTCTCCTGGGTGTACGACTTGCCACAGTATTGACATATGTGCGTCTTCAGATGCTTGGACTCCTTGTGCTTCGGTATGTGCTCCAGCAGCGATGGCTCATCCGAGAAGCATTTGTAGCAGGAGTTGCACTTGAACGGTTTGTCCGTCTGATGACAGCGCGAATGCGACTGCAGATTGGACAGCTGGGAGAAGGCCTTCTGGCAGCCAGGATGCCGGCACTTATACGGCTTGTCTCCCGTATGGGTGCGTATGTGTTGCTGCAGGTGCGATAACTGCGTAAACTTGCGCTGGCAAATCTCGCAGCGATATGGCTTGATGCCCAAATGGATGCGGGTGTGCTGCGACAGATACGAGGAGTTGGCGAATGCCTTCGAGCACTGCGTACACTTGTACGGTTTGGCCTCCCGCATGTGTATCTGTGTGTGCAACTGCAAGTCCGCCTTGGAGCTGAAGATCTGCAACATAGAGATAACATGTGAGAGACGAAAGATATAAATATAAATGCGATATTGGGTATTTCTAAAGAAATCAATTGACTGAAATGAATGTTAACTTTGGTTTGCTACTGTTTGCACTGTTCGCCCCCCAAAAAACCATCATCATCACCTTGGTGTCCTTCACATCATGCGTCATATGATGCGGTGAACTGGTGGAGGATGAAATGCCATTGGCATTGGATACGCTGGAGACACTAATTGTCGTCGTATTCGGATTCGAATTGGGATTCGCATTTGGATTTTGTGTATTGCGTTCGTTGATTGTTGCATTTTGCATACGAATGCCGCCGTTGTCAACGCTATTGCTGGTCACCACAATGTGCTGATTGGGATTCGGATATATGCGGGATTTGCGACCACGTGTGGAGCCCGTTGGCGCTGTGCTGCCACCGCTGCCACCGCTGCTGCTGCTGCTGCTAACGACAGCATCGTTTATCAGCTTGGAGCTGCCGGTGTTGCCGTCGGCAACTGCGATGGCGCTGCTGTTCTCAAGATTCGGCTTCGGCTGATGCAGTGCCTCTCCACCGCCACTGAGGTGATACTGATGCTGTTGTTGCTGTGGCTGTGGCTGATGTGGTTGCTGTTGTTGCTGCTGCGGCTGCGGTTGCGGATGCGGATGAGAATGAGGATGAGGTTGTTGGCTGTAGCTTAGCACCGAGCTGCGCAAATCCGGCGTATTGGAGAACACGCTAAGCGGTCCAAGCGCCACACGTTCATTCAAACTGTTGCGCAGATGATCAATCGAGCGATGCACGGCGTGGCTATAATCCCCACCAGCGGGAGGGATCTCGCCAATCAGTGGTGAATTGTGATGGTAGTCGAGTCCGCCGCCAATCGGACGATACTCAATCAAACGACCCTCCATTTAATCACTTTTTTTTATTATTTTTATATCGATTTACTGTCTTTAATTTTATTAGTTTCAAGCAATTTATGCACTAAATAATATCTGTAAAGCAGTATGTCCAACAGATTTGTATTAACTTCAACTATAATGTCGTTTTACTTTTTTTTTACAACATCTTTTTATTTCACTTGATTTATTGTATTTTATTTGTTTTATTAATAATTATTTTATATGTGAATGTTTTTCGAATGCGTATCTTTTAAATTAATTAAAAATGTGCTATAAAAACTGTTTGTCTATCAGTTGTAAATTTTATCATATATACAAACTGAGATTTTAGGTCAAAACTTTAGGTAAATTTAATGAAATTAAAACAATAGCAAAGGGAAACAAAATAAAATTCTTCGCCAAAAAGTGTTTTAAGACAAGGTGTCTTTAACCTTACGCACCTATTTAAAAATTGTCCATTTTTTTTTAAGGGTTTGATTAAAATATGTACGAATATCTACTAAATTTTTTGAAGTCGTTAAGGAACATTTAAATATCTAAAGATATATATATATATATATAAATGTAAAATTTATTTAAGCTAGAGTTCCGCATTAAAAACAAATGATTTAAATAAATAAAGTACTCTATAATAGTATAAAATTAAATAAGTTAAATTTTATATGCATTGTTTTGAGATATTAACAAAGTATATAAATTTCCAAGTTAGTTCGTCATTGTTATTTCGTTATCTGTGAAGATTTTTGCTTTAAAGAATCTTAGTTGTCTTCTGCCTGTTGCATATGCTAAATGTATCATGTTCTATATATTTTTTTTTTTTATCAATTTTTTTGGGTGAAAAAATGTGCGAGAGTAAACCGCAAAAACGGGTTTGTCTCGACTCGCCGCACTAGCAACTGGATAGGATTTTATTTTTTCCAGTTGTTATTTGGTTTGTCCTAAATCTAACGCCATTTTCACTGCCTGCTTTTTATTTTGCATTTTCAATTGCTTCGTTGCGCTGCACGTCGACAATTTTTTTTCCGACTTTTTCCTGGCAGCGGAAATATTGTTTCTCCCTACGCATTTGACTTTTCTGATTTTATACTGCCCCTTCGTTTGCTCTGCGGCCGGGAGCGAGATTTTTCAATTTGACTATTTTTCTATGCAGCATTTTCTTTGTCGTTTTTGTTCGCTTCGATTAGATTTTTTTTCATATAAAATCCGTTATTTGTGTAAATGTTTGCCTGTCCCCGACTGTCTGTGTTTTTATATGGCGTTTATTTTTTTATTCTCAGTCTTTTTTATGTTTAGGGGGCAAGTCATTGAAGCGCAGACAAGCAGCAGACATCCTCCGTACTTGTCAGGTGAAAGTCCTCTTTGTTTTTATTTGCATTGCTCCATTTAGTTTTTGTTTTTCGTTTTGTGGGCTTAACCAATTTCTAAACGCCGCGAATAATTCATTCATTTGTTGCATATTTCAGCATTTGTGAGTGTTGATTTTTGATACACGAATATTGCAGTATTTATTTATTCTGCGCTTAGATAAAAATTCAAGTTCGTTTTCTATTCACGACATTGACCTTGATTTTCATTTTTTTGTGTTTGATATTCATGTCAAAGTGACCGTTTAATGTATTACATCTTTGTAGTACTTTGCAGTTGTGCTAAATGCATTTATGAATAATTTCTTAAATGGTTTTTAAGCTTTAAAGATCTGTTGATGATTATAATGCTACTTTGATACTAATAAGCAAAAGGACATTTCATTTTTAAGAAATTTAAAAGCCGTTAAACGATTTGGAACAAATTGAATGGACTTTAATATTTTATCACATTAATGCTAATAATTATGGCTAGTTCTGATTAATTGTATTTTTTAAGTGCGAAATTCAGCTATTCAGACAACGAAAAAAATCATTAACATTTTAAAATACATGTTACATTATAAATACATAAAATAACTGAGTAAATATTTATTTTAAGAATACCTGTTACATTATAAGCACAAAGCAAATTATAAATATATATTTATTATAAAAGATTTTTTTAAGTTAGAAAATTTTTACAAATTGAACAGAAATTCTGTATAGATGTGAAAGCAATAAATTACAACCCACACTCTCACAAATAAGCCACTGTTTCAATTATTGAAAGGGTCATATACATTTTTATTTAACCATTGTGTGTAGTTCTTTTTATATCCTGTACGTTTAGAATATTTATCAAGAGTAGTACAAAATTGAATCTTCATGAAAAAAGTATTCATGGTCTGTATTAACCATCGAATCGATCTAAATATTTAAGCTTGTTATTCAAACCGGTCTTCTTCCTGATCGATGTTTAAAATACGTTACTTTTGGAATAATTTACTTAGAATTATTAAACATTTAAATTTCAAATGTAGCTCATATATTGCGAATGTGTGTTTATTTACAGGGTATTACTCGATCGAGTATATGAATTATTTTTCTCTTTTGTGAGCCTAAATATTTATTTGTGAAATCTTCTCTTTTTTTATATTTATCTGTATACATTTATGTGAAACGTAAAAATGGTATGAGATATGAGTATGAGGTTCACAATACATTTGTAAAAATGTATGTATAATATTGTATTATGTACATACTGTATACCCAATCCTAAAACACAATTAATAAAAAAAAAAACAATTAAAAAAATGTAAAAAATAAAAGCAGGGGATTGCGTTTTGCTTATGTGTGTATGTTATGTATATGAGAAAAGGTGTATATGTATCCCATTTTGGGTGAAGGCATAGAATGGCCATTTAACTAATTAACATTTAGCGGTTTGGCTATATTTTGTGTCTGTCTTTCAAACTCAAACCCTTTATTTTATTAATTACAGAAAAATGTGTTAAAAAATATTCCGGCTCTTTTATTATTCATAATTTTTTGCTATTATTGTTGGCTGATTAATGCATTTTCACACTACATTCTAGCGCTTTTTATTAAGTTGAACAAAATCACAAAAATGTTTCCGTTCTGTTTTTCTCGTTTTTTAAGTTATATGCAACTTATTGTCAGTTGATGAAATATTCATTGCCTAGGCTTCATATGATCCACAAATATTTTTTTTATATTCATTTAATTATTATTATTTTTTTTTGATGTTGCTTATGCGTTTTAATGATATTTAATTTCACATTTGCTGCGGTTTTTTTCGAACCACGCTTGCTTGAACTAATCATTAATTAATTCCACATCACTTTAAATATGCAATTAATTTTTGCGCTCCGGCTTAATTAAAAATAATATGTATTATAGTTGAGTATTAATATATTATTATTAGAAGCGTACGCCCAAATTCTGGCCACTTTTCCCGACTGCGAACGATGTGTACGCAGCAAATGTCTTTGATTAACTGATCGCTCGATAATTTAAATTTGCCAAAGTGTCCTTAACAGCTCGCATGAAACTGCTTTGAGTGTGAATGTGCGAGTGTGCGTGGGTACAGGGGGGACTGGCATTACTATGAACAGCTGTCCCATTAACGGGTTGAGGTATTTGTGTGGCGCTTGCTGGGCATCTTCTCAGCATATCGAATTCCCAAATTACTCAAACCTGAACTCGAGTATCATGCTTGCTCTACCACAGCCAGGATCAGGCTCAGTCTGTCTCGGATTCAAATTTAGGTGTTTGGGCTGTCTAATTAACTTAAGCTCGAATGGTTTTAAAAACTCACAGTTGCAATGCCGCAGGCGAGCAGCATCAAGTCGAGTTAGTGTGAGGTCGGGATCAAACTGATGATCATGACTTGAGATGGGTAATCGAGCCTGAGATTATGTCAGCTATGTGCAGTCAATATGGAATGTGGCACATGCATATTAATAACTACTTTAGTTTACTTTAATTTTGTTATATTTGCTTTTGAAAAGGTATCTCTTCTAAGTATATTGCAGTTTACTTTCACATAAGAACTAATAATCTTTTCTTGAGCTAATACTTTCTAATATGCATTTAAATTTTATTGGTAGGGATCCCAAAAAATTATAAAATCGAAAACTTTATCAAATATGGAAAAGAAATGATAGAAAATGAAAAAAATCGAATGTTGAAAATTATAAAAACTGTTAAATGTCACAGAAGCTAAAAGCAATTATTTTTGGGTATGTTTCTGAGACAGAAATATATATACAATATTAGGCAAATTTTTGGTCAAAAACCTGAAATAGTTGGGAATAGGAAAAGAACAGAAATATTTTTGCTAAGCACTTAAGTAAATATATTTACTTTCTTATTAGTCAAAATAAAGAGTCAATGAATTCTCTTATATCAAACTCAATAAACACATACAAAGGAAGTAATTGTATACAAATTCCAAGATAAGAATAGAAACTATATAAAATTGCAAATCAATGTTTTTAAGAATGTTCCTCAAAAAGGAACTGAAAACAATAAGAAATATTGTTTTATCTAAAAAAAGGAAATTATTATTTAAAAAAGGTCTTCAGAAGGATTAAGACTTCTATTATGAAGCCTTGAAGAGTCTGTTCATCTCTAACTTTAAATCCACTGAAATCCAAAATAAGTCATACCCAAAAAACACATTTTGAAGGATATAAGATGAAGAGGTTTTAATTAAATTCCATGACAAAATATTTCATAAAAGTTTTTGAGATAAGAACATAAATCAAATTGTAAAGGAACTTTTTAAAGATTTTTTAATAATAGTGTATTTTTAATTGTAGAGTCATTCGCATTGAATTCTCTTCTCTTGAACCGTCGGAACATTTAAAATGTCACTTCTTCTGATTCCGCAGAAAGTAGACAATAACTGAGAATAATCTGACCTTGATATTGAACACAAGGAACAGCTGATATGCCACACACTCACACAAATAAGCACTAGGGGCGGTGTAAAGAAAATTTATTATTTATATGCTCTCAGACACAGTCACAGACACAGACACCGACACATATGCAGATGGAAGGAAAACAAAGCCAGCTGCTTGACGTCGTGATTTTCCTCTTAACACTTCTTGCGCGTGTTGGCCACGATGGTTCAGTGTATTAGATACTCGCTTATCCTTAAGGTATGTACACACACACACACACACATACACAGACACTGACACACTCACTCACGTACGGTTTTATTTGTGTTTGCTCGCTTTTGCTGTTGCAGCAATAAATAAACACAGCGTGCAATTCATTTGAAAGAAAGCACCAGATGGAAAAAATCTAAAAGCGCGCACACTTTTTACCGGAAACGGATATCGAAACCGAGTCAAGTGCGAGCTCAAGTT
This sequence comes from Drosophila innubila, assembly GCF_004354385.1. NCBI lineage: Eukaryota > Metazoa > Arthropoda > Insecta > Diptera > Drosophilidae > Drosophila > Drosophila innubila. Next base: position 11,774,820 of record NW_022995380.1, read on the forward strand.
TTGCCTCCTTTTTTTTCTGTTTTTGTTGTATTTTTTATATTTTTTTGGTATGTGTTGCGATTGCTACTTTTTCTTAGTCTTGGCGCGAGGACGTCGACGACAACGATGTGAGCCGAAGACGTTGCACGTTGTTTGTTGTGTTTGTGTTTGTGGTTGTGGTTGTGATGGTTGTTGTTACTTTTATTGGCGGCGTCTCAAGGAACATGTTGCGCACACAGAAAAACACACAGCTGAACTAAAGTCGCGCGCTTTGCCCTATCGAACATTGAGCGTCAAGCCGTCGAGCGTCGAGCGTCAAGCGTCGAATCGTGGAGCGAAACGCGTGCCGAGCCGAGAGCACGATCCGTCACCAATGTAAAAACTCAACTAAAGCGATGATGAAAAAATCTGAAACAATATATTTTTGGGGGGTCGTACACACACACACACATACACATTTACGGGGAGAGATGCAAAGCAACGCACACAGCTGCAGAAGCGGCGGCGGCGGCATCGACAGCCATGAGAAGCAAACCAGACAGACAAAACGCGCACTAACACAAACGCAGCAGCAGCGAAATCTGTATGTAGTAGTGTATGTGTGGGTGGGTGGCGGCCTGGCATACTAAAGGCCGCCGCCGGCCGACACAGCGACAACAACAATATCATCAACACACAGCAAAGGGGCGAGCGCTAACACACACACACACACACACAATCACACTCTCTCACACTCATACAGACAGAAGCTGGCAACGGCTACTTCGAAAAAAAAAGCAGCAGCGACAACAACAACAACCAACTAAACGGGCAAAAAAATACCACGCACACACACACACATACAGAAAGAACTGAAAAAAAAAAGTTTTGGTTGCATAGGCGGCGTCGCTGCTGGCGCTATTCAAATGCTGCGCGGTCCAAAGCGACTGCGCTGCTAGCGTCGCAGCCACCTGACAGAGCAGCGCCAAAACAACGACACCAACAACAGCATCTACAACAACAACAACAACAGCAACGACGGCAACAAGGAACAGTCGCCGTCAACATTGACCCAAACTCAATTTGGAATGGGGAAAGTTTGGAGCCGACGATGGGCTCTAAAAAACGCGCAAAAAATTGTGAAAAAATGTAAAAAGGGGAATTTTTGCCCACGCACACACATACACATACAATTGTAGCTACAGTGCTCTCACACACACATACACACATTCGCATACAAACGCACAGCATTTTTTCGCTGCCAACGTCGTGTTAGCCATTGCCGCCCCCAAATGTACTGCCTTTTTTTCCCCCCTGCCGCAGCCCCAACCCAATGGTCTGGCAGTTTTTTTCAGCATTTTGTTTTGTTCGAGTTTGATGCTGCCCGGTTTTTTGCATTTCCCTTTTTTTTTTTTGTAATTTGTTGTATTGAAGAGTTTTTCCATTTCCCATTGACTTTGAATTTTGCAGTTGGCTTTGCATTGACTTTGCACTTGGCCATGTGAAATGTCATTCGAAATTGCCATGGCAAATGGTCAGTCAAATAAACAAATATGCAGCTAACAACTTTAATAAATGTTATTAGCTTATTTAGAAATAATTTAGTACTTAAATCAATTAGAATTAAATGTAGCGCATAAAAGTAGGCAACACTTTCAGTAGTTGGGCTACTTACGCTTGCTCACGTGCAACGCTATTCGCCATCCGCTATTTTGGAGCACTCTATCAGTCTGGCGTGGAATTACTCCAAATAGAAAACCAAAAGAACAACTTGCAGTAGGGAAAAAAAACAGCAAAACACACAGACACCAGACACACACAGAGTACAGAGTGCTGAGCATGGAGCACACACCTCAGGCTGCCTCCGCCCTGACCTAAGCCACCGCGTGGCTTAACTGCCAGCAGCAAGTCTTATACTCTCACAATCTTCACTTTCTCATTCCCTCTCTCCCACACCCTCAACCACTCGCCCACACACATACACACACACACAGATGGTCGCAAAGCGCACTCCTTCCGCTGCGTTGCAGTCGTCGTTTGTCTGCTGCTCGTCGCTGTAGTTATCGTCGTCGTCGTCTCCGTCGCTGCTATTCCTAAGTTGTTTTTTTTATCCTCGCCACATTGCAACCTTGCCTCGACTTCTACTCCAAACGCTTGGGCACTCTGCTTGCCCCTCTCAACACATTTTTTCCTATTTTTTTTGCATTTTTTTTCATTTTCATTTGCTGTGCATTTTTTCCACTCAGCCTCCCCTTAAATTTTTTTTGTGGCCGCCTTGTCACAGGAAACAATTTTTTCCACTGCATCGTGCCATCTCTATCGCACGCCGCACTTGTGACCTGTTCAAAAACAATTTTTTTTTTTCCATTTATCACATTTTTTTTCTTTGCTTTTGTTTTGCTTTTTCGCTGCTTTCCAAATCCATCACCCCTCTACAAGTGAACTGCATTTGCTTTTGCATTTGCATTTGTGTTTGTTTTTGGTGTGCGGGTGTGTTTGCTTTTAGATTTTGTATTTTTTAGTTCAGTCTATTTTGCATTCAATGCGGAATGATGAAGCCATAGAGTTGCCAATAAAATATATGTAATTTATTTATAATTCTAGAATTATTAAAGCATTTTAAAATTGGGTTAGACAATATTTAGAAAATGAATACGGATAAATATCTCTTGGTTGTATTATTATTGAAGCGATCGCTTGAATTCTATTTATATCCACTCTGAAAAACTCTGTTTGCATAAATATATTCAAAATAACGTAATGTGTTTTTTTAAATGCCGCTTTTCTTGTCGTGCCTGTTTCACACTGAGTTTGTAGCAATAGAGTTTAAAAATGAAGAATTTTTTGAATATGTCTGTACATGATAAGAACGGGAGGAAGATCTCTTAATCTCTTTTTTCTACTCTTATACCATTCATATAAAATCTCCTGTGTATTTTATTCTTTTCAGTTTGAAAACTGTAATACTTTTAACCTTCCAAAAAGTATGTAACTGCTGTTAGGCATGCAAAAGTAATTACGACAATGTGGCAACACTGTCAGAGGGTTTTGGCGCTATACTTTCTTTTTTATTGTTTGTGCTTTGCATTTTGCTTTGGTTCAATTTTTGTATTTCCTTTTTTTGTTATTTGTCACTGAGATTTTTTAGTTGTTTTGTTGTGTTTTTGTGTTTCAACGCAGTGGACGGTCGAAAAGCACAGGCACACACACGCACACACTCATATGGGCAATGGCATGAGTAGGGGTGTAGAGTTGGTTGGGGGAGGAGGGTGCGCGGTGGGTTATCGGGCCAAAGCCCGCACATTTGTTATAGTATGGTTACTTGCATGGGCTTATTCCGATGCGTGACTGGCGTTTGTGGGCTTTGAATACAAACAAAACAGACGCACACACTCGTACTCACACTCACATATGACCACTTACACACACACACACACATACACAAACAGGCATACGCAAACACACATTGACTTATGTAGATACATGCACATGAGTATTTCAATACGCATTAATAACTACACGAATTCAATGCGACGCCCATCACACACACACACACACATATATATGCGTCTACCACATCCAATCGACGCACACACATTTACACCCATACTGAGTTGCGTCGCAGTCGCAGTCGCTGTCGCTGCTGCTGCAATTGACGCCTAAAAAACGGCAACAAAATATAAAAATCAAATTCTTTTTCGCCTTTTGCCCGCCTCGTTCGTTAATTTTGCTCGTTGCTGCGCCTCATTCGCACCCATACCGCTTCAGCAGGAACAAAAAAAAAAGTGCTCTCTGCTCTGTTGCCGATGCCGTCGTTCGTTATAAAATTGATGGCAAAACGCTGCGCCGGCAAGTATGCAACACATTTGTCAGACGAAAAAATCTAAAATAAAAAAGTTCCTTTTGTTTTTGGATTTTATTTTCTCTCTTCATATTTTGCTTTTTGGCTCGCTTAGTCTAACATTTTCACTTTTTGATCTGCGTCCTCTGATATATTTTTTTAAATTGTTTTTTTTTTTATGGTTGGTTTTCAAATTTTTTTGACGTATTTTGTTTGCCAGCCGCAAAGCGTTTTTCCATGAATTTTTCATCCATTTAGCGCGGCCATTGAGCCATTTTCATCGCGTTTAGAATTCATTGATACTTGACAAATTGTTTTCAAGCCGATTTGTTCAACAATCTCTGCGATTTGACAATGAACTTTAAGGGGTGTTTTTGATTAGCGCATTTATCTCTATTTTCAAAAAAATATTGTCAAATAAATCAATGGATTTAGTTTTTAATGGACATAATGAATAAATACCAACTTAATTAAATTGTTTAAAGAATTTCTATTAAAATTATATACTTGATTTTAGTATTGTGGTACTAATGCAAAGCAGCACGTAATGTGTAACTAAATTAAATAATTATGCTACTTATTATGCATATAGAAGATGCAGATAATTCATATGTAGATATATTATTAAGTATACGTATCTACAGTAATAGGAAAATTAGCTCCGGGAAAATTGAAAAATTAAAATTTTCAATGTTCTTTTATTTTAGTAATTTATGACATTTATTTAGATATTTAAGAAGAAGGCAAGGGGTTTCAATATAAAAACCAAGTAAACATTTAATTTATAGTAATAGTTTGTTCAATATCGAAATAAATAATTAAGTCCACTATTAAATATCTGATACCAAATTACTAGGTATTTATTTTTCCTGAAAGTCTTTGGGTTCTTCGATTTAATAAATCAAACTTAGTAGCTATGAAGTCGTTTGATGTATACTGTCATTTCACAGTCCTCAGTCGAAACGTGGAAGATTATATTCTGAGCCGAGCCGAAACTCTTTCCTTCTATTTTTATAAACATTCGTCGAAGTAAAGCTTAGCTTGAAAAATATTGTCCATGCAGCTGACTCAATGAAAAGTGACAGCTGATTTAGTCAGTACATATTTACTTGCAGAAGGTATATACTATAGAAGTATTTTACAGTAAGTATATAGAACTGGCGATAGCTGGAAAACAGACGTTGTCGTCGACGACTGCGTGGCAAGTGATTTTTTTTTTTTTTTTTTCGTTTTTTGCTGGCATAACGCGCTGAGATGCAGAGCAGGGACAGAACTCGACGTGAATATAATTCGTACAATGACCTGAGCAGACAGTTTCGTTGGTACGATGAGCAGTCAATGGATTCGCTTGAGGATCGCATCGAGATGAATCCAAATGGCTGCGACGACAATGATTGCTACACGGCCAGCCCCAGCCCCAGCCCCAACCCCTCCCCCAGCCCCAGTCTGCAGCCATCGTTGATGCTGCTGCGTCAGCACAACTTCAAGTTGAAGGTGTATTATTCCAACGTGGGCAACTGTGTGCACTGCAATAAACGGTGAGTTGTTGTTTCCATCTTGCAACAAGCTGAGATTCATCTAAGATGCTTACAGTATTCGCTTTGCCATGGCTAGTTTGAGATGTCGCGATTGTCCACTGCGTTGCCACACGGAGTGCTGCGACCAACTGACTGTGAATTGTATACCACAACCTCTGGCTAACTCGAAACGTGGCCACTTGAGCGACTTTGCTCCCAGTGTGTCGCCCATGGTGCCCGCTTTGATTGTGCACTGTGTGACGGAGATTGAGGCACGTGGCTTAAATCAGGAGGGTCTCTATCGCGTCTCCTCCACCAGAGAGAAGGTGAAGCGACTGCGACATAAGCTGCTGCGTGGCAAGACAACTCCGCATCTGGGCAATAAGGATACACATACGCTTTGTTGCTGTGTCAAGGAATTCCTGCGCACCCTGCATCGTCCTCTGATTCCCATGTACCACAGACCCGACTTTATACTTGCCACTCAACTCAGCGATCCCTTGGCTGCCGAGGAGCAGCTGTATCTGGCCGTGGTGGATCTGCAACAGGCACATCGCGACACATTGGCCTTCCTCATGCTGCACTGGCAACGCATTGCCCAGAGTCCGTCTGTCAAGATGTCCATCAGCAATATCGCCGTCGTATTTGCCCCCACACTCTTCGACGATGTCGATCTCAATTTGAGCAACATTGTAGTCTGGCAGCAAGTGCTGCGAGTTCTGCTGTTGCAGTCGCCTGGATTTTGGGCTCAGTTTCTTGAGGTGGAGCCACTGATGCCAGCGTGCTCGATGGATGATGATGAGTGGAAGCGAGAGAGCAATCGTTCCCCCAGCTTGCACTGGCAATCCGTTAAAACATACTTCAGATCTATGGTAAGTTTCTGATCTTCAAGAAAATTGCTATCGTCTCAACAGATCTTTGATTTCCAGGTTAATTTGGTCGATTGATTTTTAATTGAAAGCTGATGTATTCCAATTTCTCGAAGTATAATTTAAGTTGAGAATGTCTCACATTAGACACATAATATCACAACATTTTCAGCATACGAGTGTTTCAAAGAAATCCCGAATAAAACCCAATAACTTTAAGCTTGGCACCTTTTTTAGAGAAATTTGATTGAATTTGAAGGAAATAAAATTTATGAATTTAATTTCTGTTGAGTTTCCATAATAGAAAAATATTGTATATTAATTAATTAATGCAACCATTTGGAATTTAGTTTCAATTCACAATATTGATGAAAGGGCAGAATCAGAGATACAATAAATAGTAGAAGGGAGAAAAAATGTTTTAAAATTAATATTTCCCATGGACATTTGGAGTTGTTTATTATTTATATTATTTTAAGCAGAAACCAAAACACATAGTGAAATATTTGTACGTAAATAAATAAGTTGCTTGAAGCGTTAATACAATAACAAATGGAAATAACAGAAAAAGAGAAACTAGTTGACATTTTAAAAACAATTTTCCGATTGCTTGACAAAAAAATTGATCATTTCATGCAAAATGCAAAATACAAGCAAAACAAAACAAAACAAAACACTTGAATGCAACGGGCGAGTGCATAAATAGACACACACACACACGCGCACACAATGCATTGGAAAAATAATAATGTACATATAATGAAATTAAAAATAAACAAGCTGCAGCCGCGAACAGAAGGAGATGGCCGTATTGAACAAGTGAGACGGCAAAAATGGAACTCAGTGTGTGCGTCTGTTGCTAACCGCACTAAAAATTGGGTGCCAATGGATGAGTAGCTTTTTTTCGGTCGATAGAGGGCGACACGTTAGTATTAACCAAATGCTAATGCCAAAGGACGCTGACCAACACACACATACATGCATATGCACTCACAGACACATACACACTCACGCACACACACACACACACACACTCAAAAGCAGGGGCAATGGCTAAATGCTAGGGCCACCAATACCGTCACAGAAAAATGCAACGCATAAAAATGGAAAAAAAAACAAACAAAACAACTGAAAAAAAAACTACAGCAAGTAAGAATGAGCTGGACTACAAGATACCGTCTGCTCAGCCCTAAGGTATCGTATAAAACTCAGTAATGGTATCTTCCTCTTCTTCCTTGAATACCTTCTGCATTGATCCTCCCATCGTTATGATATTTTCGTAGTGGAACGAAACTTATACATTATCACAACAATATTAAAACAGCTCTTGTAACAGAAGTTTGTTCATTTTTGTGCAAAGAAATGTGAAAATCCATATCAGAAATGAACTACCTATGATGAACAGGAAATTATGTTTATAATTTTAATTTCTACCCTGGAACTATAAACGGAATCTTCGGTTGATGTTGATCATGAACACATATAATTAACCGAGGCGAAGATGCACAAAGTTAATATTGCACATTTTCAATTATAAAGGGTAGCGAAAAATAGAAAAATAACAAAAATCAACGGAAACAATAAAAGGCAAAATAAAAATAATAAAAATAAAAATAGTTTACATAATTCATGCATTATATCGGATAAAATTTTAATGCCCTGCGTTCGGTGTGTGTGCGTATTCGTGTGTGTGTCTGTGAGTGTGTGTGTGTGTGTGTAAGCTTTGCAGTTTGGTAAAAAAGCGAACTTGGGGGCGCGTGTTAAAATTATTTAACAAATGGCGCGTTTGCAATGTATGTGAGTGTGTGTCGAGCATGTGTGTGTGTGTCCGAGAAGTGTGTCAGTGTGTGCGTGTGTATGTGTGTATACGGGCAGTCTGTATGCATAATCGCTTGCAGTTTTTTAGACTTTTTAGCCTATTTTTATTGTTAATTAAATGAGGGGAATAACATACACACTAACAACTTGTACATACATACGTGCACTTATACGTACACATAAATGTGTGAGTTCACATGCATGTGTGTGTGCTAGAACATGTGGTTATTTTTTCCAATTTTATTTTTCTATTCTTTCCATGGTGGTAAAACATTTTTCGCTCGTTTTTCGCATGTAATTTCACTAATTGATAGTGTGAGCCATTTGAAGTGCCCCATTCCCTCTCCCATTTACCTCACCACCCCTCCCTCGGCCGTTACCACTTTGCAAATGCAATGTCCAGTGCCTCGCTTTGGTGTGCGTGTGTAATTGTGTTAGTGCATATACGAAGTTTTCCAGTGAAGGAAGATGAGTGAATAAAAAAACGTCAAATGTAACTAAAAAATTGCTGTTAAAAATAATAAAGGAGCATTACGTGTGTGTGTGCGGGGGAGGCGTGGCAGCGCCTAAAAGGCAGCAGCAATTTTTATTTCGCACACATACATATACATATACATGAATACACGTACACGCACACGCACACATGTCGAGTAGCGTTGCGCTAATAATAACATGACGCAAAAAGCGTTGCATACTTTTGCGCTTATTTCAGTTAATTTTAATACCCTGCACTTTGTACTAAAGCTTATCAAGCCTTTAACTCATCTTACGATGTACATATAAGCTAATAAACATTATTTCTAAATATTTTTCTAAAACAATTTTAGCTTATTGCAGGGTAGCTCCAAATCGAGAATTTTATTTTACATAATTTTCAGTTAGTCATTTTAATTTTATATAAGCAACTCTGCATTTTTTTCAGCTCTTCAATGTGGGTGTGAATTATATAAAATATTTTAATACGAATATTTTCTGAATCATATTACGAATATTTACAAATATGAGGGAAAAAATCATATTTCTATAGTTTCAAAATGCCTGCCTTTGACTTTGAATAATGTTAAGCTCTCACATTGCTCGCAGTCAGAATATTTGATAAAAAAAATCAAACACAATCTGCCATGATTTTCTCAATGATTGTTAGCAGCGCAAAAATAATTTTTAAAATAATTATTATTGCTGATGCAACTCGATTCGAACAGGATGCATATGTAGAGCGGTGAGCAGCTACTGAACATATAACCTCCCACTTTTCAAAAAAGTGCACATAATTTTTTGGCCAACAAAAATTTCAAAAATAACACTTGCCCCTCCTTTTCAGCTGAGCTGAAAAGTACAGCACAAAAAAAAAAGGAGGCCAGAGTACAGCAGCTCACACTAACAGGATAGGCTGGCTTTAGCTGTACCTCATGCACACACACACACACACATACGCAACCCACAAGTGGACATGCTGCCATATATGCATGCTATATAGACATGGAGATGTGGCCAGTCAAAGGCATTAAAAAAAGTGGCTCATGCTGCTGTTGGTCTACAACGTAGATGAGAGTGCCAAGTGAAGTAATTCCAATTGAAGCTGTAGCTAGCATCGGGCATCGGACAGCAGCCTGCAGCCTGTAGGGGCAACAACAACAAAGCGACTGCCAAAGCAGTCCGAAGCATAACAAAAAAATGCAAAGTGTGGGTAATTAAAAACCTAGCAGCCCAGCAGACGCTTTTGAACGTAGAAACGCACTAATTTTCAGTAGTGCAGAGCACACAAACACACACACACACACACTTACTCATAAATTCACTTGCAAGTGTGTGTGTGTGTGTGTGTATGAGCTTAAAAAAAGAATACAAAATTGACACACACACACATACACATGACAACTGCGAATTCACTCGCACGCAAGGCAAAAAAAGAATGTAGCATACTTTTAGGCATGCTGCTATTTCACTTTGCCTCGCACAAATGAACACCTCGCCGCCTGCATATGCAACTGTTGTTGCAATTGTTGCTGTTGGTACTATTGTTTTTGGCTTTTCAGCAGCGTCATCAACATCATCATTCGTCCCACTGTGCGTGTTCTCTGTGTATTCGAATATATGTATGTATATGTGCTTGGGCATACCGCTCATCAGTGCTGCAAAAGCTGTTAGCTCCGCACCACAATTTGTGGGCGTTCTGGGTGTGGCATATCTGGCCGACATATCATTCGTCCAATGGACAACAAATTTTCGTTGTCGACGCTGTTCTTGTTCAAAAAAATATACATAACAACAACAACAACAGCAACGAAAACCACAAAAACAACAGCAAATTTCAGCTACAACAATTTTGCTACTATTTCTACAACATTTTTTATTTTTGTTCTTCTCTGGGCGTTGTTCAATTTACTTTCATTTTTTCGGTCTCTGTATTACGCAGATACACACGCAATCAAAAGAAGAAATTAAGGAATTATACTCGTATTTTGGTACAGTCGTAAAATATTTCATATAAAGGATATAAGGATGTCAATACATTAACTTAGTGTTTTTATCAAGTTTTTTCTTTTTGAGGTAGCGGATTCTGCCATGCAAGGTCTGTCTTTTAAAAATTTAGAACAGAATTCAGTTATTGCAGTTAATTCTAACTAGTTCGAACTCCAACTCTCAATAACAAAACTTAAAATTAATCAAGCTCTTAAAATTTGCTCGTAGTTAAAATTTGCACTGCAATCAAATCGGTTGATTTACGACTACTAAAATAGGTTTTTAAATATTTTAATAGGATTTGCTTAGCTTTTTGCTTAGCATTTTACTATTTTTATTGTCATTATGCCTAAAGCTTGAACAAATACACCACCTCTGAAGGGATTAGCCCACCTACAATGTCTCTCACGAATATCACCAACTTAACACTCTAAAAATCTTAAGTGCCACCTGCGCCTGACATTGTCGAGAAACCCGTTAAAAACAATAAGCTCAATTAGCTGTAATTAACACGCTAACGAATACAAACATATACACACACTCCGGTAAATATATTTATATACTCGTAAGTATTTCTATATGGGCAAGTTGATGCATAATTGACCTTTTATGAGCGGCTGCAGCATCTGTCGGCCTCAGCTTGAGTGTCATTAATACAATGCCATGACGGTGCTGGCTTCGTTTTTGGCCAAGTGTGTGAGCCGCCAAACTGAAATCTGAATGAAATGTGGGAAAAAAAACGCACTTGATGTCGAAGGCGTAAGGTAGAGGGAAAGGGAATGGAAATGGGAACGGGACCAACTGGATGGTCGTCTGAAATTCGAAACTTTGTCCAAAGCAAATCAACTGGAAAATTGTAAACAAAAAGCCGTCGTCGTTGTGCCACGGCATCCATCGATGCGTTCTCCCGAGCTGCTGTCAATGTTCTCGGGGCTAAGTGGCCAGCAATTTGTGCAAGGCCGTCGGCCAAAAAATGTTAACTGTTTAAACCTATGGCCTTAACTTACAGTTGAGGGCAATGCAAACAGCGGCCAACAGTGGCAATAAATGTATTCGTTCGTTTGTTAATCGCTCTCAACTCACCTGCGGACACATTTTGCATTGATATTTTCGTCCACTGCCGCCAGCCGGTGCATGTCCTCCGGTTCCGCCCACTCCAGGTCCGCCCATTTTGCTGGCATTTATGGGCTGGGGCACAACGAGCAGCGCTGCCGCCGATGCGGCTGCCACAGCGTTATTATGATGATGAGCAGCTGCTGCAGCGGCGGCGGTCACATGATTGCCATGATGCCCACCGACACCCAAGCCAGAGTTGCCACCGCCACCTCCTGGTCCAGGGCCAGTTCCATTGGCGGCACTATGTCCCAAGCTGCCTGAGAAGTACAAATTTGCAATACGGTTAACAAGTGTTCATTCAATAAGGGAGAAAATACTCTTTGAGAAATCGGATATTGAATCCAACAACTTCAAACAAGGTATGCTTTATAGGGTGCATCGATTTTTTCGAAAAAAAAAAAATGGTAAGTCATATTCGTAATCTATGGTAAATTGTACGATGTTTTTACTAAGAAACTATAGTTCTAAAATCAATTCCTAGTCGGATTTAAAGTACTAAAGATATGGTAAAATTTCATGCTAAAAAAATAAAAAAAACACGTTTTTCAACTCAAAAACCGGGGACTAGGAATTGATTTTAGAACTATGGTTTCTTAGAATTGCCCCTAATAAATCGATGCACTCTTATGCTTAATCTTTAACAACAAATTCTACTGTTGTCTTCAATCGACAATTAAAATATCAATTTTCTTTTTGAAGAATAATCAATCGAAAATGGTCGGTATTATAGTCAATAAAGACGTAGTGATAGGGAAGATCATGAGTATTATATATTAATATGCAGCTAATAATTTAATGTTTTAATTTTTAGATACTTATAATTGAATTTTTGACACATTATTTTAAAATATTTTAAATTAAATCATTGGAATAGCATCCGAAAATATTACTTTTAGATTCGGAAAATTAAAGGAACATGATTAAATGATTATTATAAAAGTGTGCTTAAATATCATGTGATATTTTGCTACATTAATAGTTTAAGTAATTATACGAATCGGTATTTTGTTTCCTATTTATTGAATCCTTCAAAGAGAAAGGAACATGCTGCTGACATGTGCTAATGGACCTTAAAAGGCCAGAAGCTTGCCTGGAGTTAAAGCTAAGGCTTACCTTGTCCGGTGACTGCGGCATGATGCTCCAGACGATTGTCATCCAGAAAGTGACCTGCAATTGCAATTGAGTTGTTTGCTTCAGTTGATGTTGAATTGTGTCAGCCGTGGCGCCATCTAATGCTGCCACACTGCCACACGGCTGTCTATCAGCTCAGATGAGTACAAGCTGCCGACGTTCACTCACGTCACGTTGTCCAATGTCGTCGCAGCTGGCAACAGACAACGTGCAATGTGCAACTTGCAGCTTCCACCTGCCGCCTGCCAACTTGCCACTGCCATTGCCACTTGCCACTTGCCCCTTGCCCCTTGCCCCTTGTTGTTATGCTGACTCGCTGGCTTGTCTAATTAAACTTGGCCGCTCTGATTGCCACTGGGAAATCTCTCAACTGAGTTACAGTTTATGTGAAAATAGTTTCACAGTTCCCAGTTTTTTTTTCATAATTCTTTATGCCCGCCTGAGTTCCATCCATCTATGTAGCTATCTATAATTGAGTGCCCAGCACATTTGCGTGCAAAAATTGTGTGAATCTGTTGATGAGCTGATGATGACTCTGGGCCTAGCCAGGAGAGGATTAGCGGACTGCAGATCATGGACGATGGGACGCCCCATGGAGTCAGGCATGTCAAAAGCATTTCTAATAAAACATTTGCAGACAATTCTTGCCACCAAATTGGTTGCAAGACCCGTCCAGTTGTTGTGGCTCCTGTAATTGTAATTGTTGTGGGGCCAAGCAAACATTTTCAGTGTTAATTACCGCCAGCGATTGGCGCCAAGCGGAAAAGTTGTCCAAACCAACCAACATAGCGGTAACCAGGCCAGCATCCAGCTTTCAGCAGCATGAGCTACTTGCTGCAGCAGCGGCAGGCAACTCTGAGTCATGGCCATGGAGTAGTAGGAGCCGTCTTATTGTTAATTTGTACAAGCGAAAGCCATGGGCTCTCAAGTAAGAGGCATTGCATCGCATAGATACATCTACATCTACATTGTTGGCCGCAATGTTGCAGATGCTTATCGCAACAACAGCAGCAACAGCAGCAGCAACAACAATGTTATTGGCCAATTGCCTAGCGTTGACATTATCGGGCCGAGATCGTTGCCGCCAACGGAGCTAAACGATATCGATATCGAACCCGATCCCCAACCCGAGCCCCCGAACCCGTTTTTCGAACCCTTTTGGAGCGTGTTGCTGTCAATGTTGCCGCTGCCAATGTTGTTTGCATTTTAGGAATTTATGTAAACATGTTGTAAGCATTTTGCTGCCAATTGTTGTTGTTGTTGTTGTGGTTGTTGTGGCTGCTGCTGTTGCCGCTGTTGTTCTTTCAGTTAAAGGTCAATTTTCGGCGCGCTCCGTGGGAGTATCTGAAAGTATCTGAGGAGTAACTGCATTGGATAACATTGTTCGCTCGCCTTTGTCTTTGCTTCACCCATCGTCATGCCGCACGCGTGTTGCAATTTAACTTTTATGCAACGTATGCAACGTATCTCTCCCGCAGATTCCTATCTCTTCGATCGAACCTCGCGCCCTCGCCCTCGCCCTCTCTCTCCCCCATTCCGAATCTGCTCGAGATTCGTGATTATCGTTTCTTGTTCTTGTGAGCAATTAATTAACCAGCGGAGTGGTGAAGCACCAAACTACCGCGCAAATTCTGTCATTCAACTTGGTAACAGTTTCGTTGGCCATGTATGCAATTTGGGGTCATGTCTTCAGTTTGAGGCAGGTCAAAAGATGTTTCCCGTTTCGTTAATAACTCACCTTTTTGCAGATTATTGTGGAGGTGGTGATCGTTCATTTTGGCCTACAATAAAAAGAATATCTCTTAGATGATTTGCAAAAAATAATCATTTAATATACAATAATTACGTGTATATATTATGTACAACATTTTATTTTATTTCAAAGCAACGATTATTAATACCAGACAATGACTTTGAGCACATTTGCATGGAAGATAAGCTTCTATATTAACTATTTTATTATCGCTTGACTAATGTTAATAGATACAATGTCATGTCACAATCTTTTAAAAACTAATATTAGATTATATACTACCAATGAACTCAAATTTTTACAAGTCAATATCTATAACTTATAAATCATTATTATTTTAATTTTTATTTTAAATAACTTTCACTAATTTCTATGTTATACCCAATAAAATGCATCCAATGCGAAATAAAATTGTGAAAATATTTGAGTGCATTTCTAATGATTTCACTAGATCAACAAATTAAACGGGCATCAATAAAATGCAACAACAAGAGCAAATATTTAAATCTAAACCAACATATTGTGTGACCTATGGAAACACGCTTTCAACGGCTTTTGACGCGATTTATTCGATCCGCAAAAAAAACCAGACAAACATGGAAAATTCAAATCAAACGCGTGACAAAACACAAATTCAAAACAAGAGAAAAATACAAATCAATTCAGGGAGAATATATGAATAAAATTTCTAACTGGGGCAAAGTGAGAGTGTTAAAAAAAACGTAGGAAAATCAAACAGAAAAAAATAAATACAAAAATTTATTTGACGCTGCGGCTTCTGCTTTCGATAGCCTGAAAATTGTGGATATAGGTTAAAAGCATCGAAATCTCTATCTTTCTCTTTTCCCCGCACTCAGTATCCCTCTCTTTTTCATAGGGCCAGACATGACCTAGGACACATGCCATAGGCAAATGCCTTGCTTCAAATAAAATGAAATAAAAAATATAAAAGTGAACCCCGGAAAAAATAAAATAAAAGAGCGTTAGCTTGCTCTAAACATTTTCTGATATGCTTAGAAAGAAACACAAAAACAAAAGCAAAGCAAAAACAAATTGCCAGCAAAATGCAACAAGAAAAATACAGTTATTTGTATACAAATATTGCACCCACAAACAAAAAGGGGGCAAGCCATTGGGGACTGCAGGGGGTTGGGGGTTGAACCCGCTTTCGTCTGGTATAAAAGTAAATAAAAAGAATACAAAAATAACAACAACAAATGCAAAGCGGTGCCGGCACGCGAGTTTAGAAACGTTTTTGTATTTCACTTTGTTTTTGTTGCATTTATGCTTTTGTTTCCGTTTCTTTTGTTGCAATCGTTTGTATGCATGTGCCATAAAGTAATATCGCATTCTATGGGCATTTAACGGCACTTGCTTATACCACTTACACCGTTAGCACCACTTACATCACGGTGCACCACTTACCTCATACTCCTGCTTCAAGGACATCGGATGATGCTCGCTGGCATGCTGATGACTGCGCGGTGTCGGTGGCCAAAGATTGTAATCGCTAATATCCTTGGCATGCTGCAAAGGACCAAACATATGAGAATAATGGGTATTAATATAATATATTATTTTTCGATTAGGTCATAGGTGTCTTTAATAAGACTTTCAGTTAAAAATTTGAAAAAATTTGTATCAACTGAAGAAAATTATATTTAGGTGAATGTACAAATTGTTCATCACTAAAACAGTAATAGAAAAGAACCTTTCGTTACGGATTACATTAAAGAAATGAGATTTTATATTTATTTTTTATATATTAGTAAATATATAAATGGAAACAAATTCTCAACGCGCAGTTAATAGAAACAGATATCTATTAAACGCATATTTGTAATTAATTCTTTGAATTATGTAATTTAATAAAACAAAAATATAATTCTTAACAAATTTGTGTGAAATTATTTTAAAATAAAAATAAAATTCGCTTGTAAACAGTATAAATATACAGGCTTGATCAAAAATGTAATTTTAAGATATTTTAATATTTTATGTACTTTAAATAAGATTATCGATAATTAGATAGAATATTCGTAATTTTTCGTAGTTGATAAAAAATTTAAAATTTTTTGTTTTTTACTTTTGAGAATATGAGTAAAATCGAATGTGATACTTTATGATTTATATTAAATTAAAAATTGTAAAAATCGAATCAACGATCAACACAAGTATCAAGTTTTTGGGATGTCATAAGCAATTACTGCTTCCATTACAAAGCTTTTGATAATTTATCTCTCTCTTTTACGAATTTTTTACACTACATTTGAAAAATTTATAATTGTTATGAATTGTAAGGACAACCAAAGTACAATCACTAATAATGGAGGAACGGAGATAATTGTATATAAACGTTGTAGTGGAAAGAGGAATCAATTTGCATGATGATACAAAAAGTATGAATTGCATTTTTTTCTTGCACTAATATTAAACTGGGTTCAAATCAATTAAAATTTCATACTTTTATTGCAAGTTCACTTAAATGATTTCTACCCATTATTCTATTTGTAATATGAGTTTTAAAAATTACGGAAAAATGTAATAGAAAAAATATGCTATGACTCCCAATTTTTTGTCTTGTCACAAATTCGGATGGAAAAAAATCGAACTGTCTGTGCAACAAACAGAACAATTTATATATATATATAGAAGAGTGTCAATTGAAATAGAAAACCGCGTTACACACAATCGAAGGTGTCAAAGCGACGGCGTTGATGTTGGCGAGCGGCAAAAGTGCGGCGGCTTTTGGTGCTGGCAAAAAAAAAAGTTGAAAAAAGTGTTGCATATCGCAAGGGGAGTTGCCGCAGCGTGTGAAAACGAAGCAGCATGCGTGTGTGTATGTGAGGTATACATACATACATATATATGGATATATGGATATATGGGTACGTGAGTAAGTGTGTTTGTGTGAACCACGTAGTGTATGTTTTTGTTGCTTTTAGCCGCTTTTAGTTGCACAGCAACCAAACTCAAACCATATTTGCTAGAGCGTGTGTATAACTGGGTGTGTGTGGTTGTGCAATGTATGCTGCAACGACTAGTTAGTGGGTGGACAAACGAAAAAGTAGAAGAAATGTCGAAAAAAAAAATATACAAGCACACACACACATGTACACACTGCGTTGTCAGCTGCTGATGAAGATGACCAGAGCTAAAGCCAGCGTCAGAGCCATGGACATCAGCGGAAGTTCTCTCTAACCAACATGCCAGCCAGCCAGCAACAACAACAGCAACAACAACAACAACAACAAAAACAACAACTAGGAGAAGAAGGCGTCGCATTCCCCACGCCAACTTCCGGGCCGTCGCCGTGTTCGGTTAGCTGCAGCACGCAGCAAAATAGAACAAAACGAAATTTAAAAAAAAAAAAAACAAAATTCAAAAAGAAAAGAATCAAAAAAAAAAATGAAGAAAAAAAGTGGAAAATGAAGAAAAAATAAAAGTTTGGTTGAGCGCAGCAGCAGCGCTCTCTGTTGCTATCACTGTCTCGCTCTGCAGGACTCACTCTTTCTCACTCTCTCGCTGACCAGCTCCAAAACATTTTGAAGAGCCGAGCGCACATGGAAAAAAATCAAAACAACATTTTTTTTTAACCCCTTCACAGCAGCAGCGACGTCGACGTCGCAGTCGACTGAAGTCTCACACTTTCTCCTGACGTTTTGACTCATCCTGATGGTTGGGTGGTGTAGTTTCTATGACCAGTCCAACGTCTAGCACAGTAAAAAAACGTGCAAAAAATTAGGCGGAAAACGTGGATTTTTTTATGCAATTGCAGCTACAGAATATCCAAGCCCAATCCCAAACCCTCCCTCCCCTGTCCATTTCCTTGTCCCTCCCCCTGGCCAAACACGAACCAACTGTCGAGCCCAAAGCAAAACGCGTTTTGCACAATGTAGCAACCTTTGACCATACCACACAGACTCCAACTTTACATTTTGTTCCTGTTTTTGGGAATTTCTTTTTTTTTTTTTTATTATTCAGTTGAGCTTTTGGTTTTGGTTTTATTTAGCTTCTTTCGCCTTCATCTTTTTATTCATGTTGCCGCTGTCTGCTTCTATTGATTTTTTTCACATTTAGTCAGATAGAAAAAAATGCTTTTTGCTATTCCATGTTCAAATGTTTGACCATCCGCACTGTCTTCTTCCCCGTATTTTTGAGCACCACATCCCTTAGCCATGGCCTGAGGTTAGAATTTGCTCTTATTGTTGTGCTCAACCCGCTCGAGTTACAAATTTGTTCAACTTTACTGCAATTACTTTAAAAATTGAAGTTGCCGGCGGTTGTCGCGGTTTTTCGGTCGAACTCCGTCAAACCGATACCGATACCAATACCAATACGAATGCCATTTCAAATTTCGAATTGCAGCAGCCGTTACTGGCCCCATTAGTCAGTTTCAGCCCAGTTTCAGCCCCAGTTAAAGCCTCATTCCATGTTGCGCTTTTGCTTCGCTTTGCCTTTCAATTTTCACTTTTTTTCTGTTTTGTTTTTATTGTTGTTGTTTCTCGCTTTTCACTTTGCCGTCACGTTGACTTTTTTCTAATTGAAGTACTATATATAAGTATTAATTGCAATGCTTTGTTGTGAGGCGTGTTGCGGTTTAGGGTTTCCTTTCTGCTCGGTTCCAGTCACGGCTGACAGCGAGTTTAACTCACGGCCTCAATGACTATATTTTTTAATTGGAATCTTAAAGTTCTGCTTACACTACACAAAGGATTTAAAGTCAACGGTTTTCTCACTGTTTCTTAACTCAACCATTTAAATAAAAAGAAAAACATGACCAAAACTATAGTATATAAATCTTAAAATGAGTTAGTTGACAGTTTCAAAGAGTAGTATATACTCTAAGGAAAATTAAGATCCTTGACTGTCTATTAGACAACAAATTTTAACAAGTTGGTATTCATTAAAAGTTAAGGCTTGAACAGTTCTGATGAAGAACAAAAATATATTCAACAAAACTTTTAATAATCTTTGGCTGAAAAACTTTTATTAAAAAGTTAACCGCATATTATTATGTGAGTAATCGACAGATTAAAGGAAGCAATAATAAGAGAAAATTAAACGTGTATCTATTTTTTAAAATTTTCTGACACTTCAGAAAAATTTCACACAAATCGTCTTGGCTGCTCTTAACCCAACTTTTAGTAAAGAAAGTAAATTGAAAATGCATTCAATATTAATTAATTAACTTGGCAAGACTTTCTTCTACACTCTCTCCTTCTCTCTGTCCCTATCGCTAGCTCAGTAACTAATTTGACTAATGCAAGTGACAACAAGAAGTCTTAGTTGTTGCCCCAACGATTGTTGACTCCAACCTAGGTGACGTCCATTGTTAAACTTTAAAAATTAATTAACTTCGGATATCCTTTAAAAAGCAGTCAACGGGCGTTGCAAGTTCTCAATTGTTTTGCAGGGGGCAAAGCACTCGCTAACGAGTGGGCTTTAGGGGAAAGCTTTGAAGGACGAACCTTTTTAGCAGTACACGTCCGCGGCAGCTTCGACCCTCCGTTGTCCTTGGAGACAATCAATCTCCATTCAAAACAATAATTTCGCCGCACGAAAAAGTGAAAAGCGAACTCAATGAACACCAATAGTAAGAACTCAAACAAAAGAAAAAAAGAAAATAAGTATATACAAGAACACGCAAAATAAAAAAAATATATATAAAAAGAAAAGGAAAGGGAAAAAAGGCAAACAAAGTTTAACGCGTCGCGCAAAGAAAAACTTGTTTACATCTTGAAAAACGCAAAAAACGCGAAGTGAAAAATGCAACAAAAAATTCTGTAAGAATTGTTTTTGCAGCTTTCCCTGCGAGGCGCGAGCAACTTTGCAGCGCAGTCAAGAGCAAGGATATTTGTGGAAGGAGCAACAGAGAAGGTACAAAAAAGTAAGAGAAAAAAAATAAATTCTGTGTGGGGAAAAAAAGGGCAAATAACATTTGACGACGCCGCTCAAAGGATTTTTTTTTTAGTTCGTCGCGTCTGCCGCTGCAGGATGGAAGTAAAGGAAGGATGTGGACTTAGACTGAAACTAGGACTGGGAGAACTGTGTCTCTTCCTGCTGCTCGGTCGTGTAGCAACAGACGGGCGCTCAGACAGCAACGGTTTGAGTTTGGTCAGTTGTCGGCTGATGTTCGTCGAGTGAAAGTGCAGCAGGTTTGGCAGCGGATGCCCAACTGGGTTCGGTTTTTGAGGGCATGAGGTCGGTTAACCAACTGGGAGTCGAGCTAGCCACGCAAAGCTTCACGGCGTAGCAAATCGCTCCATGGAATTGCTGAAATGCGATGGTTTTTTTTAGCATATCTTGAGTTGGGGGAAAACGCAGGAGGTAATGAGTTGACCTGAAGTTTGTTTATTGTTCAATCCGCTTCGGGTTAAGGTCGTTGAATTTCCAGCTATGTTTCGACAAGCAACTTTTCATATATTGAGTCTGAGCGATCTTATATATTTTTCATATTTGTATATTATAATTTAATATTCTTATAAGAATTAGCTTGAGTAAATATTTTTAGAAACATTTAAAACGTTTTACCAAATATACATATTTAATTTATTTTTTATTATTTGTTTTATTAGAAAGTTATAATTAAACACAAAAATGTAGTATAAATTAGAAAAAGATAAAGTAAGAAAAACTTTTAGTATACATAAAATAAAAAAATAAATAAATTATACTATATTGTATACTATTATTTATTATATATTTAATTTATTAACAAAAACCTTCAACCACTTCACTAAAATATTACAAATAGTTCATTTAATATTTGTGAAAAGAAATAATATTCAATGGCAGATTTCTTTGCCGAAATACCTGTGCGCTTTCTTATATAATATAATATCAGTATTCTACTCATGGAGCGCTCATTTAATTTACTCAACTCGAAGAATTCTTATGCATATTAATTACGAGCTCCCTCCCATATCTTTCCCTACTTCCTCTTAGCTTAAGACTGTCCAGCGCCAAGCAAACACTGTCAACTGCAGATTCCAACTTTTAACTTTTGCCAAAGTTCCTAACCAAAAAAAATATATAGTATATAATGGAACAATTTTAATATTGTCTTTTTCTACAGCTGACAAGCTGTGCTCAAATGCCACACCCAGAAGGCGTCAGATTGTTGTGACAGGGGAGGAATGGAGGATATATATACTCACATCGACATTGCCATTCCACATGTAGTGCATGCCAACGGCGGCGCCGGGATCGTGATGCGTCTGACCGGTCATATGCTCGGCCATCACGGCGCTCATCCAGTGGACCAGGCCTTGGGTGGGATTCTGTCCCTGCACGCCGCCGATCGGCATGTTCGCAGCGGCAGCAGCAGCGGCAGCGGCGGCCGCAGCAGCAGAGGTTGCGCTGTTGCTGTTGTTGTTGTTGTTGTTGCTACTGCTGTTGTTGTGATTGTTGTTGCAGTTGTTGCTGCTGTCGTGAGTTTTACACGTGGCAGCAGCCGTTGATGATTGCGCTGCCGTTTCCGGTGGTGATTTTATGGAATTGCCGTAACCCGAACGCGTTTGTGATGCGGGTTGTGTTTGGGTTTGATTCAAATTAATTGCGGACACCGATGTCGCTTGTTGGCTGTCGTCCACTGGCGGCGTTGGTGGTGTTCCTGGCGCTGAGCCTGGCAATAGAGATGACCCAGGCTCGGGTTCGCCTGTTTGGTGTGAATTGTGCCGATTGTTGTTGCCGTTGATGACTTCGCTATGCGGTCCGTTGCCAGCTGACCATCCGTAGCCGTTGTTGCTGTTATTGTTGTTGCTATGGGGTTTCTGCAAAGGGAAAATTTGTTGTAATGTTTTGCATGAAAAGGGTATTCATATTTTTGTTGTTGGCTAAAGCATTCAGCATGAAAAATAAAATAATTTTTTGATGATTATTCAGTTTTTACATTTCGAAGTTGTTGTTGTTTACGCAAAACAACAGCAACTCTTGGCCCCTCATAATTAGCGAGAACAAACAACCCAAATTATACCTATTTCTTATTTTGAAAAAGTTAAAAAAATAAGTTAGAGACGGGTGTTTTAATTTTCGAAAGGAAATACTTTAATTGGATTTTAAAGGTAATTATGACAGTTCCAACAAGCTCAGATAAAGACCTCGAAAATACTTCACCGCATAATTGTTAAGTTTGCATACTAGTTTTTCATATACAGCTTCTTATAATAATTTCATTATCATCATTTATTTTATTTGATATCAATAAATAAAAAGTTTTTATATCTGAATATGTATCTGAAAACAAAAATACAATTGCTAAATGGATGCTTACTTGGAAGCTTAAACATCATAACAAGGTTGTTCAAATAATGCATTATTAACCCACTGAATTTTCACATTTTATAAAGAAGTGTCAAAGCATTGGGAAAACAACTAATAAAAGACAAGAAAGACGGCTGCTTGATAAAGGAGAACAATGTTAATAAAATAAATTATTTAAAACTCTGACCAGTACTGTTTTCTTTAATTTAAGCTAAACAAGTTGCTAAAATAAAATAATTATAATAATATATATGAATTTATTTATGTATTATATATTATATATAAAAATATGTATGAGTTCATCTTTAAACTTAACAAAATGACTTTATTGTAGAAACTCTCTAATTGTATTAATTTTTCGAACTTAGTCGATGAGTTGGCTCAATCAACAATATAGTTACACAGTTTTCAGCTAACTTCCATACTAACATGCTCTGAAGTCTCTGCAGTTATCAATTTCTTAAGGACACGTTTCTGCTCGGCAGTTCCCTCTCTATCCTGGCTGCGTTTCGCTGACTCCACGGCTGCCACACATACGGCGGAGAACAAAAAATTGCTGGACAACTGGGACTGTGTGCCAGGAGAAAGGGACAAATTATTAACTCCATGTCTAACAGGTGATGTTGGTGATGGTGTTTGGGGGTAAAGGCGGCTTGCATCGGAATGCTGCTGCTTATGTTGTTGTTGTTGCTGGAAAACGGCGCTGGCAAAGAAGTTCGTATAGAACTCGGCAGGCGTTAAGAAGTGTTTTGGCATGGGCGTAGAAGTTTTAAGTACATCCATATAGCTGTCCAGCTCATAGGCGCGACGACGTCTCAGCTGATCCTTGAGCATGATGATGTTTCAGTACGTGTAGCGCTCAAATGTAGACAACACTTTTTTTTTAGTTGACAACAATTTCACTTTCAGCCTCTCCAACGAATTGTCTAACTTGTGCGACTTTTGCTCTATTTATCCATGCACACAAATCCGTAAAAACCCACAAGCAAAAACAAAAACAAGTTAAATTCAAAAAAACAAAAAGAAACCGCAAATAAAATCGCAAACTCTTTTTTGCTTGTTTTTCTTCCTTTTTCTTTGACTAAACTTTTATTTTATTTGAGGGGCTGAATAAAAGTTTTCCAAGCATTTGATATGCTTTTTTATAGCTGTGACGTGTCGGTTTTTTTTGCATCCAGTTTCAGTTCTATTTTGTATTTTTAGATGCAGTTTTGTAAAACAAATACAAATCATTTAAGTCGAAAACTGCCATCAAATGACCTTGAAAAAGTTTTGCCCTAAATGTGTGAGGGCTCTCTCTTCGAGTGTGTGTTGTTGTTAGTATTTTATTTTACTATGTTCATATTTTTTATGTTGTTATGCACATTGTTTAGTTTACAGTTTGTCGACAATTTCAATATGATGGATTTGATGATTCACTTTGACTCTAAATGTTTATTTTTCGTATCCGTTGTTATTATTCCTTGTTGTGTCGTTTGCATGATATGCGGCTTAGCTTTTATTTTATTAAATTTCTTTTTATTATCGCTGGTATGAATGAAAATATTGTGGGACAGTTAGTTAGTCGACCGCTTTACACAGCGTGCCAAAATAACTAAAAGTGTCGATTGCCATAGGAATAAGTTAATTTAAATATATAAATAATAATTTAATAATAATTTAAATCAAATAAATTATAAATAGGTTAAGTGATATGTATAAAATTATTGTAAATAATTTGTAATATAAATATTACACAAAAAGCATTTTCTTTCCATATAAGTTTTAATTCGCTAATTTCGCTTCATAACTCATAAGTTTAACTTTACATTTTTTATGAAATATATTTAATAAAAATCATAAAAAAATTTAAAAATGTATATAACATAATTCTTAGTCAACAATTTGAGTAGTTGACTGTTTTAAGCAATAATTTTTCCAGGTTGTAAATATCAATGATACATGTCAATAGTTGTATAAAAATATAAGAACAAAATTCATAAATAAAAAACATCTTAATATATCAAGGTATAAGAAGTTGTATTGTTGTTTTTTTTTTTTAAGCTTCTATTCTGTATTGGCAATGTATTTTCCCTTTTATATTAGCTTTTATAAATAGTGACTTACTTAAATAAATCATAATTAAATATTTAAATATTAAAATTAGTTTATGCATTGCTTTAATTATTTTACAGGATAATTTTTAATTTATTTGTTTAGAATATATTATATGTTTTATTTTATGCACTAAGTATTTATAGGAACTTTTTGTTGCAATTTTGAGCACATTTATTTAAATTTGTTACATCTCTTCTCATTTATTTTGCACTTTGAGTAGGAACTTTTGTTGCAGCACTAAACTAGTATTTTATGATCTACATTGAGCTCTTGTTGCTAAAACAGAACACACACTAAGCTCATTTAGCCTTGATTTTCATGAATTGCGTATACGCCACCGTCACGGGACACTTGTTTGAATTGAAACAACAGATCATTGTTCTTATTTTCAACGTGACGCTTTTCATTTTCCCGGTATGTATTTCTGTACAAAGTTTAGCTGAAGTAAAACGTTGTGCATATTACGTATACGCCGCGTTAGTCGAACTGGGCTGTGTCAAAGCTGTCAGTATGTGGATAGGCATGTGTGTGTGTGTGTGTGTGTACGTGTGTTTTTGTTGTGCGTGTGTGTACGATAGTCGTGTCCTTATATCAGTCCCGTCCGTCTCTGTCGTGCAGTCAGCGAGCGTGGAATAGCTTGCAACAACTGAACAACAGAAACTCAAAGTGCAGCAGCTGAAGCTGAAGCTGCCGCAAAAGAAATTGCGAACGCGCGCGAAGCAGTCAAATATGTATACAAAGAACTACACAAATACATGCACATACACGAAAACACATTGTATGTATGTGTAAAAGTGTTTTGTATGTTGTGAATGTTTTTCTTTTCCATTTTTTTCTCCTTCTGCTGCGCTGCCAGCGTCCCTGCAATGTCAGACCAATCTCGGAGCTGCCGTTGCTTTTGTTGTTGTTGTGTATTTTTTATATCCTTTTTTTCCTTATTTTATAATTTTTGCTTCTTGCTCCTTTTTTATGCACGCTGCCGTTATAAAGACATACATTTGGAGCGCACTGCAGCATTTTCTTGTAAGAAAACGAAGCGCATAAAAAAAATATAGCTGAATTTGCGCGATGTCCTGCAGGCAGTTGGGGGCGATGGGAGATGGAATGGACCAGAGCGGAGTGAGTTCCATGTTAGGAAGATGGAGCTAGGGTATTACTTGGGTGCAGCTTGCCAGATTGATTTTCTTTTATACGGTTTGCCCATGTCTCTTATTTTTTTATTGTGTTTTTCTTGCTGCTGTTATTTCATTTCTTACATATATTTATATATGTAGGAGCGTAGGTGTGTGCTTGTGTGTTGGATGTTAAAAAATTCTTAAGGACCATTATTATTGTTACTGAAGACTTGTTGGGTGCTAAGCATTATATACTCTATGCTAGAGTCCTCAACGGAATGCTAACAAGGGAGAGAAGTTCAAATATTTAATTGAAAAGAAAGTGATGAAGAAACGAAAGCATTCCTATTGAAAAATGTATATCAAATTAACACTTTCATAATCTATATATTCAACAACACTAAATTGTAACGCTGTCTCAGTCATGTCAATCTTCAGATTTATCAAATGTATAAATCTCAATTTCAACAAGTAGCAATCGGACTTTATCGATGTTCATACAGTGTTGTTCTCACATCCTTAAAGCTTTATCTATCTGTCTGTCCTCTGTCAATAGTAGTGTCTTAGCTTTTTCAATTTAAACGAATTGGCTTTCTGTCGGCAAGCAGAATATGCAGCTTAAGTGAAGTGAATTGACTCAGATAGTATCTGAATATTTGAATATGCTTCACTGGAAGGAAAGAAAGAAAGTGCTTAGGTGAACTGAGACAAATGCAATTGTCGCGTGGATCACTTGTGGCTATTGGTGATTACTACTGGTAATTGCAGTCCGTTTGTTGTTGTGAGTGTGCTGTGTCTTTTTTTTGTGTAAGTCACGTGGCGCCACCTAGCGTGTAGATGTTGAAAACACGCGACGCGGACGCGGCACGTCGCGCGACGACCAATATATTTGGCCAAACCCAAGTGAACTGAAGACAACGACAGTTGCAGCCCGCCAAAGGCAACGCCATGGCCACGGACACATGCAACAATCGACGACGCGACGCTGGCATCGACGCTGGCTGCGACTGCACCGGAAGCAGCGGACAAACTGCGACTTATGGCAGCAGCTACTATAACGGCCATGTTTGTTGTAAGTGGCAGGAGCAAGAGCTGTAGCAACAACAACACCAGCTGAAATGGCGCGCGAGAAAAGGAAACTCAAGAAGTAGATTCAGGAGTTAGGTCCAGGGCACACACACACACAAATACACACACTTTTACTGCATGAACATAAAAAAATCCAAGGGAAATTGTGTGTGTGTGTGTATTTCTCTGTTCTTTTTTTTGCCATCACATGGAGCAAAAAATGGCAGCGACTGAAAGAAATACATTGCAAAAGGCGGCGACGAGCAAAAAACGAAATAATAACAAAAAGTTGTAAAAGAAAAGCGAAACCGTGTGATGTCCTGGCTGATACACACACACACACACACACACTCAGATGCTGCAACCGTCGCAGTCGCAGCGCGGCGACGACACATCGAAGAAAGGATAAAAACATTCAGCATTCACGCGGACTGCGCTGCCAGCGTCAGCGGCAACATCTGCGTCAACCTCGGCGTCGGCGTCAGCGTCAGCAACAACGTCAGCTTCAGCCCGTTAACATTTCATGAGCGCCAATTTCTTTTCTTTTCTGTTATTTTGTTTATTATATTTTTTTCTGTG
Organism: Drosophila innubila; assembly: GCF_004354385.1. Taxonomy (NCBI): domain Eukaryota; kingdom Metazoa; phylum Arthropoda; class Insecta; order Diptera; family Drosophilidae; genus Drosophila; species Drosophila innubila. Next base: position 11,802,410 of record NW_022995380.1, read on the forward strand.
CGCTTATTTTTGTTGTCGTTGTTGGTTGGCAATTTATATGAATGTTTTACTCGTTTTTTTCTATTTATATAGAGTTTTTGTTGTTTTCTGAAGGACTTGTTTAGAAGTCAACAAGTGGCCCCTCGATCCTTATTTTATTATACTTGAATTTCAAGCAAACTTATCCCTAATAATTGCTCTAGTTTTCAACATTGTAGTTGCCATATCTCTGTTTCACAGCTTTATAGCTGATATCTTTTTTGTTATCGTTTCTTTCTCTAGAAGAGAACTTTCATGTTATTTTTTGTTGTGCATTTGTTGCATTTTTAAGCGGCTTTGCCTTGAAAACAACTCAACAGACGGAACAAGAAAACTTTCGGTCGCAACTGCAACTAAATACGCTGCTGGCGTCGGCGTTGGCTGCGGCGTTGGCGTAGACGTCGACGTCGACGTCGTAAATGCAACACGCGCATTGAGCACAAAAGAGAAGAACAAGAATCCTGTCCAGCACTGGGTGCATATGTTTTTATGTGTATGCCATTGCGTTGCTTTTTTATGTGCAAGGATTTAGCTGCTTCTTGAAATGAGCATATTCCCTTTAGAGCACACAAAACCATAACACACACACACACACTGAATAAATGGGACTCCTGCTGCAATCGCTGATAAGAGCCAAAGGATATGCTACTCCCCTCGCATTTGCCATGAAGCAGATACAATAAACGTGGCCTTTAAGATGTTCTTTTTGCCGGCATATACGAGAAATGTGTTCTTCGATAATTGAAATGAATGCGAAAAGGAAAGAAAATAAAGAGATAGCACTAAGCACAATAGCAGTTAAAGTTACGGCAATAAGGAAATGATCTCCTCTTCTATGCACCTTATCTAGACCTTATATAAAGTTCACAGTTCTTTGAGATTTTGTTATGATTTTATTGCCAATCAGAATTTCTTCAGTTGCAAGAAATTCAGGTTTCTTTATTATTTCTATTAATGAATGTAAAATAATCCCAATCTTGTTTTTATTTGAATATTTTATTCGAAAATTAAAGAAGAATGAACTTTAAATATACTATTATACGATACTTGTACATGACTCGAACTTGAAAATATTTATGTATTTAGTAATGTAATGCTTATATGCACCTTTTCTATATTAAACATTATCTATATATCTCTTAACTCCTGTTTTCCATCAAAATTAAAATTAATTTCAAGTACATCAAGTACAAAAAAAAAATTATTTTATTAAATTTACTTAGATTTTATACAAAATTCCAACGTATCCTAATTAACCTAATTTAAAAATATTTCATAGTTAAAATATAACATTTTGATACTAAATTCAATGAGATTATTTAAAAGCATGTAAACTTAATTGAAGTAATTATTTTGAGCATCTCGATGTACCGGATTAATCTCGTCGGATGAATCTAATTTTAAATTAAATATGAAAAATGTTTGAGCTAAATATTTACACCGAATATTTAAAAATTAATATTTGTTTAAAAAAACAACTTTGATTTTAAGTTGCGTAAAATTGATTACACTTTAATTACAGCTTTGAAGAATAATGATTTACCGTCAAAGTAACAATGACATTTTTAATTTGAAGGGTTTATCACTTTGGTTTTACTAAGAACATAAAATTACACATTTAAGTATATTGCTTTTAATAAAGTAAAAATGGTTCATACTTAATTTTAATATGTTTTTTCATTAAATGTATAATGTAAAAATCAATAATACTATGGTTGAATCATATAATCATTTAATCATAATCTCATTTTCTTTATAAAATTTGGTTCAAATAAAGGAGAATTTGAAGTTCTGCCCTGACCTGCCTCTAATGAGTTTCTAAAGTCTGAGTCACAGGCAATAAGGAAGACTCCACAAGTTGTTCCATTCGCTATAAAGGACATTTCCTTCCTGTACTAAGCTCCAAGCTAAAAGCCACTTGTTGGACGTAAAATATTCAATTTTAGATTATCTTCAGCAATTTGTATTGAGAGCTTTTCGTTAAAAGCTTTAAGTGCAAATACTTTTGGTACATAATTATGGCATATCCTGTACACGAACCATTAAAAATATCCTGCGAGTGGCCCATAAAAACCTATCGTAAGCTTTAGCTTTTTCAACTCAAGAGCGTGTAAAAAATGCTCAAATCTTATGAATACTCTTCAAATTGTATAAAGAGAAAAAAACTTCTCTCTCTCTTTCGCACTGTCAAGGTGACTGTGTGTGTGTGTGTGTGTGTGAATTGGGGGCGTGTTTGTTGTCATGGTTTTTTTAGTCGCTTGTTTCGTTGTATTCTCTTTTTTGTGGCTTTTAAGTGTTATTGGATGATTTTATGAAAATTGATTTGGAGCACGCCCCTTTGAGGTGGCAAGTGCAGCTGCCGCCGTTCCACTTGCAAGTGGTAAGTGCCGAGTGGCAAGTGGCATGGCCACTTGCAATTGTATTTATTTCTAATTATAGCTCACCCGAAACTGATGCTCCACAGGACAATCCAAGTTCAATGCATAGTCCTCGACGACAGCGCCTAGAGACGTTGCGGATGTCTCGCCGAAAACCTGCTCGATCTTGATCGGCGGACTTAATAGGGATGTGCCCGATCCGGATGTCGCTGCAGCTCCTGTGACTGGATTGATGCAACCGACGGCGGCAGCTGCAGCGGCTGCAGCAGCGGCGGCAGCAGCAAATGTGCCCTCAACAATTATTGGAGCTGCCTCGGCGACCTGGCCAAGTCCAGCTGCATGGCTACTGCTGCAGGGTGTGCAGGGCGTGGGTGGGCAAGGCGTGGCCGCATGACCGTCGTGGTAGGGTGTCACAACGAACGATGGATACGATCGAAACTGATGGTATTCGGTGTGTGGATGATGCGCCAGCTGTGGTCCTTTGTACCAGGTACCATGCATAATCATTTAAGCTGATCAACTTCTGGGTTGTCCAACACTTTTTCTTTCAACTTATTATCACTTTTAGTTATCTGAATTATTTGATTCTCACTTTTCCTGCACTTTTTGTTGTTTAATTTATATGTGTCGAATAATCTTCTTCTAAATCAATAGTTAAAGATTTTAAGTTTGATATTTGCAGAAGAAGAGAGATGACTGAATCCAAAATAATAATATGTTTACGGACTACATAAGACTCTGTTGTTTAGATTTGTCAAATTTACATTTTCAGAAAAACTAAGAAAAAGTATTTTTGATGTATTTCTTTTCCTTTTTATCTAACTACGGTACATAATGTTAATTTTTGTATGTTTTTGTTGAAATTATAGTAGGAGTGTCTAAAACTTTACCTATTCTATTTGTGGTACTCAAAAATTAAATACTCTCTTTATTAAACAGTAATAAAAGAATATAACTAAATATAATAACAGTCATTTTACTTTAAGCTGATTAATTTTATGATTATCTTAAAATTTTTATCATTTAGATACAATTTTTATTTCAACTTTTAAATTGCTATACATTATATACATACATTATATATTTTAGAATCTGGCTAAAATAAGCTGTATATAAATAAACTAAAACACAGAGCTCCAGATGAAAAATTGTGTATAGATTGATCATTATTTGATCAAAATAGTTTATTTATTATTAAAATAAATATTATGTTCTCAAATAGTGCAACACTTTTGACTAATATGAGGATGATTTTGTATAATATAATAAATATTTAAATAATGATTCATTCTCTCTTGGTTTCTTTCTAGATGAAGATGTTTAGTTAAACCAGATGATGAATTTCAATATTCACTTTTGTTTTATAAATTTGTATATTCAAACTGAAATATTTGTTATAAGCATTAATGATTGTTGGGATTGATATTTGATTTATTTGACTTTCACTTTTTAGCACTCATTAGATGCCGATAATTACCAGACTTGAGTATAATCGATTGCACAGATATTCACATAATATACATTAACTGGCAACTATTAATTCACATTCAACCATTATTTACCATGAAATATTTTTCGCAGAACTTTGTTTTCTGTTTATTTCGACTGATTTTTCGTGTTATTTCTCGAATTATTTCTTTAGCATACGACAGATATAAACACCGTACTGAACTTTCTTTGTATCCTTAATTTTGTTGTGTTTAATAATTGGTTGCACTTGGTTTTGTTGCACTTTAGCGCGCTTGTTAATTGTGATGCAGCAAACAGCTGCAACTGCGGAATGGCGAAAATGCGTTGCACTTGGCGACTGCAACAAAATTCTTCGCGTAACGCACAAAAACTCGCGGCCCGCCGTCTCCGAAGTGCACTTGAGTCAGGCTTGAAGCTGTAAACGCGCGCGCTCGTTCGGATACTGTGTAGATTGGATACTAGAATGGATACTCGATACTGAATACTGGCGCTGGATAGTCTCTGTGTCTGTGGCCAGTGGTAAGTTGGTACTCAGTACTTGGTACTCGGTAGTTGGTAGTCTGCTTAATTTGGCGCTCACAATGTGTGTGGAGCAGCAAGCAACGGCGCAAGCAAAAAAGTTGCTGCCAGCTCGCAAGAATTCCGAACTCGAATGCTGAGTGCTGACTCGAAAAAAACATTCAAATGCCTCGCCGCCAAGCGGCCAAATCGCAGCCACTGCGACGACGGCAGCGACAGTGGCCCCACGAATACTCACACACACACACACACACAAACACTCACACACACACAGAAGCTCGTTTGCTCTCTCAGCGGCTGCTGTGCTCTCGCTCTGACGGTGCACTGTGGGGGCAACGGCGACGGCGCATGCGCAGCTTTTTACTCCTTTTTGGCGCGAGCAACAAACAAACGTACAAAACTGAAAAACTACAACAGCAAAAAGCTGTCTTACCTCTTCTCTCTTTCTCTTTGCTTCTCTCTCGCTCGCTCTTTGCTGTAAAAAAATTGTTTGTGGTTTTTCGTGTTGCTCGTTTTTGCCGAGTCGAGCAGTGTCGAGCAGCTCTTGAGCAGCTTTGATTTGATTTTGGTTTTTTTGCTTGAGTGCTTTTGCTTTTGACTTTGAGCATGAATGAGCATGTTGCTGCAGGCTGTGCTCTGTGCACTATGCGTGGGTGAATTCTGCACAGAAAATTGTATATCAACACTAGGAACTAATTTTACACGAGAGAGTAGTCGTGGCATTCAATATCACATTCTGACCGTACAAATTCTTTTCCGTTTTTTCCTTTTTCGGCAACTTTTTTTTTTAAAATTATTGCGAAAAATTCTTGGTATAAGTTCCAGAATTGACCATGGCAGATAATAATGAAGAGAGCCCCACAGAGCCAGGAGATGCACCACCTGCCGCGGAGCCCCAGAATGTAGAAAGTACACAGCCTACAAATGAGGAAGATCCAGAGCCTCAACCAGAAGATGCCACTAGAAATGAGGAGCAAGGCAACGATGAAAAAAGAGCCACAGAAAATGAAAATGTCGAAGAACCGAATAATGAAAGGACAATGAGCGAGGCAAATTTTAATGAAAATCCAGACGAAGAAAGAGGCAATGAGCAATCAGCGGATAATGGCGACGAGGAAGATAGTCAAAAAACTGATAATTTTTCCTATGGTTTAACAATTATTCGTGCCATTATTTTCTTTGTTGTGGGCTGTACAATAGTTTCGGATTTAACGGGCATCGTCCTTTGGCGCTGTCTTGAGAGAAGTAGATAATAGTGAAATGGAGTAATAACATTTTGAGAATTGGCCCTTCACAGGATTTGGTGTATCTTCGGAACTTTAAATTTCTGGTCCTAAGTAAAAAAACAGACATCAGATACAGATACAGATACAAATAATAAATGTACATACATAGATATATGTATGTATAATACCATGTTTTATCAATATATGTAGCTCAATATTTGTTGTGCTGTCAAAGATAAAAGCTATATGATTGGTAGTGTATTCTTATAGAAAAATTATCAAACGCACTTTTAAATGATACTTCAAATTTGTGTTCAAACAAATTAAGCGATATATGTATATCCATTTCAGGGGTAATCTTCTTCCAGTAGTGGGAGAAAAAAAAAATAATACTTCAAAGGCAACCGACACGATGAATGCACATTAACCCATTGACCAAGTTTGAGGATCGAGCTGACGAGTTGCAATAATGAGTTTTTAATACATGTAATATTAAAATTAAAATTTTTACAGCATATAACGAAGCAGAGCAAAAGCCGTTAGCAAAAACGAAAAACAAATACATAACCATATAAATACGTTTTTTTTGTTTTTTTGCTTATTCAAACTCACACAGAGACACAAACGCGGCCAATAATCGCACGTATTCATTTCAAGTGCACATAAAAAAACTCATAAGCAAAGTAATCGAAGCTCAAGAGCAGGCAACGCAAAAAGCAAAGGCGCTCTCTTAAAAACCGTGAGCGAGAGAGGAAGAGCGAGCGAGAGCGCAATGGCAAATCAGGTATCCAAGCTTGAGGTGCGAGCAGTGCAGCACGTCAAAGGCGGCGGAATTTTTATTGGAGCACTTGACGTTTCTTTCTTTCTGTTTGTTTTTACTTCATTTTTTGTGTCTCTCTTTCTGCTCGCCTTTGGATTGGCATTTTTTCTGCAGCCGCTGCAACGTCGGCATTTGTTTTTCTTCTCTCTTCTATGGCTGCTTTGCGCTGTTGTTGGCGCTCTGTGTGTTGTCGGGAGAGTTGGCGGGTGAAGAATTGAAGAAGATTTTCGGCTCGCTCCCGGCTTGACAACTGCAACAATTCCGTGGGGAAAAGTGCCTGCATAAAATTAAAAAAAAAAAGGCAGCCTGCATGACATTATGCAATGGCAGGTTAGTTAATCAATGCAACTACAACTGCAACTGGAACTACAACAACAACTGCAACTACAACAGCAACACTGCCACCTGGGAGATTATGCTGCACTCCAGTCCAAATGGAATGCGAATCGCTCACAATGTTGCAATGTTTGCCATTTTTGCATTACAAGGAAATTACTTTATTTAGCGCTCGATTATCCAATCACCAACGGCAACTCCACAACATAAACTCCATTAAAATTAATCATCGTCTACCTTCGCTTATCAGCTTATCGGCTAATTTGATTATTTCATCCAATCACCTTCAAAATACATACTACAAAAAAAATTACAACTGCATTTAGGTTACTTTATTATGCTCTGTCATTGGAGCCAGGCAACGTGTCGCTTTTCGTGTCAATTTCCATTTATTTAAGTGCAATAATAATTTTTCTTATCGCACTCTGGCTGTCATTTCACTTGTTTGCACTGTCATCAATGCAATTTTTACCAGCTCTACTTTGTAAGCATGGGAATATATTACTAATGAAATTTTAGGTTGTTTATTTATTTATGCCCAACGATATTTCACATACAGTTAGTTAGGTAGTTATTTTTATAAAATACAAAATTAAGACATAATATATTTCGTAAAAATAAATTTTGAGATCCAATGAGTTAAACAATTCTTTAAAGTAACGAGCAATTGTATTTGTAGCCGTTTCATATTCAATAAAAATGGTTTGCATAATTTAAAAACAATTAAAAATATGTTAGAAAAACTAGAATAATGTAAGTAAGGCAATGTAAGAAAAGCTATTACGCTGTTATAATACCCCAAATATTTAAGGACTTAAAATACATGAACACAAATAAATAATTTTATGACTAAAAGCTTAATAAAAACAAAAAAAATTTTAATATTCTTTTTGAAACTATATATTTGAACAAAATTATTGTTTTATAATCAATCAATTTTGGCTAGTCTGATTTAAAGCAGTTATACTGATAGTGAGCTAAGAGGTCGTATCTTGTATTTGCAATTATTGCATGGAACGGAAGGGAACGATGAATATCCGTAGAAATTTATTCGAAAAGTATCCGAAGGGCACATCTACCAGTTTTTAACAATTTACACTTTAGTTTTCAATATTCAAAAGTTGAAAATAAATATTTTCATGTATATCCGTTTTGTAGAAGTGGTGGATTGAATCGCTTTATTACTTATTTCACTCTTAGCCACAATCGCCTTTTCTTCATTCTTCATATTTTGCTGAAACTTTGCATGTGAAAGCTCCCAATAAATGGAAACATGCACAAAACTGCTGCCGAAGCAAAGATTAAACAGTAGAAACCGCAATGGGGAACCTTAAAAATGCATTTTGAAACATTTTGGAAAATTACTTGGTAAAACCGCAGAAGGATTGAAACGGGAACAGGACAGGAACAGCTGTGCGGCGCCATTGACGATGCGAGCGAAATGTCAAAATGCGAAACCGCAACAGTTCTGATGTGGATATTTCTGCTGGGAGCTGGGAGTTTTGGGTTGGAGTCGAAGTCGTCATGGTTGGTCATGGACGCCAATTTGGTTGACAGACTGGCTGGCAGCGCGGCAATGGCGCAGGAGCAGCGCTGCCATAGGGCCGAGGCACCGATGGAGCACAGAAAATCGGTGGGGAACGGCCACGAGGAAATTTCAGTGCTCCGCCTTTTTTTATGCGCACATGGCGAGCAGACGTGACCGAACCGCTTTTTGCCGATTGGTTGAAACGGGTTGAAACCAGTCGACAAGCGAGATGGCAACGCCGTGCATATGCTACACACAGGTGCGAGCGAGTGGCAAGACAATGGACTTGAAAACGTCGAAACAGCTTTGTCATTGGAACATTGTGAGCGAGAGAGCGCCAGCAAGCTTGCAAGCAGTGCGAGCGGGAAAGCTTATAACTTAAGAGAGCATCGTCGCTCTCTCTGCGCTCTTAGTTGATGGTGCAGACAACACGTCTTGTTGTTGGCTTGCAAAATATTCGAGTTTTTGTTTTGTTATCGGTCGCGTATTTTGTTAATTTAATTAAACAAAAACGTTTTGTTTGTATTTTTTTCGTATCAACGTTTTTTGCACCCAACATAAAATTGGAATCAGCGCATTTGATTGCCGTCGCCGTCGCCGAGCGCACAACTTTGAATATGTTGAGCACTCATACACTGACAAGCTGTGTTGTTGTTGTTATTGCTGTTGCTTTTGTTTTTTCTTCTGTACGTGCTGTATTTGTCATTAAATTACTTGTGCCGTTAAGTTTTAATTGAAATATCACACATTTTGTGATTGCAATTGCAATCGCAATCACAATTGCAGTTGTATTTGTATTTGTATTTGACTTTACATCAATTCACGTTTTACGTCATTATTTTAACTGTAATTGACTTTGTTTGTTCTGTGCTCGTATATCGCGTATATCAGATGTATTGATCGGACTTAAAGCTGGACCTATTAAGTGTGACTTGATCTGAGATACATTTTAATTAAGAGTAAAAAGAGGTTGAGTCAATTTTAATCTGTCGTTAATCAGGCTAATAAAGCAGAAATGTTATGCCAAACATGATCAAACTAGTCAAATTTTCTTTGTCACAACTTTTTCTTATACTATACATGTTGTCAAAGAGGGATCAGACTATTAAATCAAAGAGATTATACAAGTATTAACCACTTTCAATCGATTTAAAAACACACTTATACTAAAGGAAAGTCGAAGATAGTTTTGATTTGTTTTTTCCAAATAATTCTTTAAGTGCCAATGAGCATTTTGGAAAGATTTATTATAATATCAATCATAAAGTTAAAAACTTATTAATACTACACATTTTCCAAATTTAAGTAACTAATATTACGAATTAGTTCGTATAACTCTCCTATCTTCAATTCAAATTTAATTCAATGATTGAAACCAGATCTAAGCCTATAACACTTTTACTCTAGTATAATTCGGATTAAGATTATCTAGGTTAATTTGAAAGGAAAATCAAAGTGTGTAAATGTTAAACGGAAGCCAAATTAGGTTTAATATAGAACTTGCATGTTGGCTCAAAAGCTGAGAAAGTCTGAAAGCAAAGTACTTGAAAATAAAATAAAACTTCCGCACGTGACTTCCGCGCCAGTCACTGATGAGGCAACTGGGCGCTGATGGCAACTAACGATGGAGCTGGGACCATTGAGGTTCAGTCCACAGGTAATTGGGCATCAGAGTAATGCAGTTGAGGCGTAGGCGATTAAAAGGTGATTAAATCAATTGCGCCAGACAGCGCTGACAGCGATGGATGACCAAAGACTAGCACCACATAAAGCTACAGATGCAGACACAGATACAGATAGATATGCCAGTTGTGATGCATTTGTGGATACATCTTGAGGCATCAGTCAACTGTCAGTGGCATCGGCTTAGCTTCTATGTTAATGCGCCCCAAAAACGTTGACATTTATTGGCAGTTATTTATGGTGGGCATGGTCAGGCCAGAGCTTCAACACCTTTTTGGTGGCAGATGCCAGCAGTGCGCTCCAAAAAGAGCAGGCAACGTCAGCCGACTATGGAAAACTCTGTAATTGCAGTGGAGGCCATGCGAAGGTGCCGCATTTGGCACATGAGTTTGGCACGCGTTATTGACGCTCATTAGAACGAACGAACCGGGTTGGAACCAAGTTGGTTCCAATCTGGATGCAGCATTGATTCGATTCGGCGTACCATGTCCAATCTCTTTAAGGCAGTCTCAAGCTGCAATATGTCCATAAATTTATTAATAATTATGACAATTTATGAGTAAAAGTGTTTGGTCTGTGGCGCTGCCTTAATGGGCAATACCCCCCAAGGATTTGAGCTAGTTCCAGTTAATCAAGTGGAACCACTAAACCTCCTGGGTTTGACTGTCAGATTGATTGACTAATGAGTTCATCAACATTTCTCTAAACATCATAGTGGTGCGTATTCAAATGGTTGCAATACTTTCTTAGTCACTGTTGATCTGGTTCCTAGAATCATCAGGCTACATCTACTAACTATGAAGACACGTGCCTCGTCTTAAGTTTGGTTCTCAATGGCGATCCATGTCCATATTGGCTGGTGTTCGATTTGTCGCAGTAGCCATAAACAGAAATCCAATGCCGAACTAGGGGCAAGCATCCAATACATCCCTATACATACGTGTACGACCACTACACCCCTCATACTAGCACTTATTATGAATGCCAACAAATATGGTTCTGCACAAGTATTTTCAGTATCGACTTGAGATTAAATATTGGCACCAGAAATACGTAAATAACTCAATGAAAATTTAAGTTTAGTTTATGTATGTATTTAAACAATTGCAAAACTATTAATAATCATTTAAAATAAACTCGACTCTACAAATTTTTACATTTATCTCTTTGATTAAAGAATTGCTGAATTTCACTCTTAATCTACTGGTTTTGTATTACAATTCCTCTCTGGCAAAGGTGTATCTGTTTCTTGAGGGCAAGAGTTTCCTGAATTTTGATTTATATACAGATTGAGGTGTGGTTGTACCCTGAATTATCTCCTCAGAGGTTAATTCATTTTCGCCTCGGTCATCCTGCGGATTGTCCTCTCGCACTGTCTCAGCTAAATCATCCTTTAAATGGTATGCCACATGCAGATCACCGGAGAATAGACTACCAATGAATTCCTTAAGCTTGCCTGGCGTATGAATATCCGAGTAATTGGGAAACAGATACATGTGCACAAACGAATCGATGACTATGAGCGGTAGATCCTCTTCCGATTTATCCAAATGATAAAGAGGATGAGAAAAGCTTGCACCATCGGCAGTGAGAAAGTTTATATTATCCAATTCATTCATTAGTTCTGCTTCTATGACATTTTCAAACTCCTGCACCGATTTCGAGTCACTTTTGTTGTGAAAGAGTATCACAAATTGCCGTCCCTCTTCGGAAATCTCCTCGGCATTTTCAAATGTTAGTTCCCTAACTAGCGGCCTACATTTCTCCTGAAACCAACGGAGCATCTCGCTGAAGCCTGTCAAGCTACCCGAATATTCGTTATTCAAATCCTGATTATCATGGGCAAGATTCCGCACGAATTTTATTTTATTTTTGCCAGATGAACTCATTGACATGGCCGCTTCACCGAAACTCGCATGGAACTGGCAGTGATCTCTCATGGTAAGCGCAGACTTCCGAAATACTTCATATTCGAGAAGATCCTTTTGCTCAAAATATCCAATTATCATGTTTTTCTGGTTGGGCAGCTTCTGCAGATCGTTCATTGACTGGAACTCATCTATAGGATCTCGAAGTTCATTATAGACAAATTGAACAATTGCATCCCGCGAACGTTGTCCTCGGTATTCCTTCTGCCGAACCCGTCCAAATCGCACGATCCTGACTGTGGGATACTTGCCTACATTAAATCGATTCTCCAATCCTGGATGCTCAAGACAATCGACCTTTCCCAATTTCAATTTACCATCCTCACCAAATGCCGATCGCAACTGATGAGCGGCTGCCTCAAAGATTGGCATGAAGTTCATGCTGTATCTGCAAGTTTTCGCATAGAATAGAATGAGCACCAGCTCATTACCGTGAAGTATATCATGTAGATTTTTTGAGTTAATATCAATCGCTTCACTAGCTGTTTTCACAAAGAGCGGGCAAAACACCGCAAGCATCGGCAGAAAATATCCGAGTTTTTGACACATTTTCAATGGAATACAACTAACTGCTTTAATAGAGTGGAAGCAAGTTTTGTACCTTTAGTTAGCTTACTTAAATTTCAATTCGTTCTGTTGTAAATTCATTCGTCTCATAGAATATCTTATAATATGCTCTCTTTTTTTTTAAAGGAAATATATATATAAGATTTTATTTAAGTTCATTAACTATTTATTTAAAATCGGTAAGTTATATTGTAGAGTATTTAAGAGAGAAAAATATATTTACATTGTAGTAATATTGTCAAACAAATTTTAATAATGAAATAAACTTCAAACTATTATCTTTTATATTCGATTTTATTTTATCAAAAAATAAGAAAATAACTTCACTTAAATAAATTAACTTTTAAACGATATTTTACTACATATTAAGTTAGAGTCTTTCTTCTTATCGGTTATGGACAGAATCTCATTTAAGAACCGCATCTAATGAAATAATTGTACACAGCTATTTACAAGCATTTAATGCCAATACTATTTCAATAGCAATTTCTAAATGCAGCCAATTAAAATATGCCATAATTACGAGTACGAGAATTCACTCGTAGAACCGGCTGGGGTCTTTGGAAACCCATATCCAGGTAGATCTAGAGCCACAGTCAAAGTCAAACCAGTCCCGGCGCAAGTTGCAATGTTAATGACATAATTTTAAAAAGCATTTCATGAATAGCCATTACTACGGAGTGCAGACTGACCACAAAGAGACAAAGAGAGTCACAGAAATGGAATAAACACTCGTACTAAGTTCTGATTTGAAATTCAAAATGAACAGGAACTTCGATCCATATACCATATATATATGTTCTTAAGCACTGGTGTCTAGTGTTGATTTTAATTAAAACATGACAAAGCTATGAGTATATTCATTGTCACATATTCATTCAGTTATTTTTATTATATTATAGTTGAATGAATGTAACCTGTTCTCTGAAAATTATGGAAATATAGCAACTATAAATCTATTTTAATAACTGTTTATTTTTCGCATTTAGGTTCTTATTACATTTTTCGACTCAAAAATAATTGAAAGTCTTAAGTAATGATCGACTGAGTAAAAATTGTTTATTGAATTTAATTTTAATTTCTGAAACATATATGCTCAAAAAAATATATTCAAATTAAACGAACAAAAATTGTCAATTGACATTAGATTTCAAACTTTTCTATGAAGAGTCTTCATAGACCTATTCAGTTAGAGATGTGCACGTGACAAATTCAGAATTGTGAAATTTAGTAAAAATATATTCTTATTTTCTATTGCTTATTTGGTATCTTGAGATTTCTCATAAATATTCGTGACACATAGAAAAGCACGACTATCGTCACAGCTCTAGATCAGATAGACGTGTGACTTGTGACTCTCTGGTTGGGGTCTAAAAAAGTCACCGAAATATTTGCTAGTTATGCTTATCTGCTGCTCTGGCATCGTCTCGCGCGACACGAGGATACATGCAACCCCCGTGTCCTTGGCGCCCACAAGCGAACGGGCATGTCAAATTACTTGTATATAATTCACATCCTTTAGCTGGCCCTGTCGAGTGATTTATGGGCGTCTTCTGTTTTCACAGAATGCTACCAAAACGCTGCTCTATAAATAAATACATGGCAAGTCGGTTCACATTCCAAACTACTGAGCAAATTGTTTGCCTCAGCACTATTATCCTTTTGCGCAAGCTGCTCGGCTTTTTGGAGACAAGCACACGCCGCGCCATTTTAAGTAATTGCTGACTTTTGCCATTGCCATTCCCATTCCCATTTCTGTTGCCATTGTGAGTTATACGTTTTCGATACGAAAATTTGATATTCTGACCACATGCTGTGATTAAATTGTTATGCCATCTTTTTTGCGACATCTACGAATCCACACGAATTTCGGAGGTGTTCCACTCTGTTTTCAGTTTTGTAATTGAAAATAGTTTTTGGCACTGATGAGATGCCAGAAACCCTGCGACAGAGGCGTGCCTTAGATTGTTGAGCCTGATTAGATTTATTACTCTGAATACTCTGACTGTCTATACATTTATTTCAAAATAATGGGAATAGAAAATTTATTATTTCAAAATCTTTGCCACAATTTTGTTTTTTTTTTATAATTTAACTTGAATTATATTTTAGATAAACAAGAATATTCTTTTTGCATTGCATAGATTTTCATTTAAATTATTTTGGGCTGCAGTTGTTTCATAAGATGGTATAAATGCTAAAAATAAAATATACCGTGAAAATATTAATATTAATGCGCTGTTTATTATTTTATTAATTGGGCTTTAACCTATTACAGTACTTAAAATATTGTAATGTAAAACAAATTTATTTATTTATTTTCTGTCATTAAAAAATAATGACTAAATTCTAGGATGGTCAACAACTTATAAAATCAAATTAAATTAAATAATATTATTTTTGCTATGTATTGTTTATTAAATTTATATTAATTAAATTATGCTTTCGATGTTATTTAATTCAAATTGGGAAAATGCTATTAATTTTAATAAAGTCTTTAAAAATATTTTGTCTGTTTTACTTTTCAATCCGAATGCTTTGCCATTAATCATGTTGCAAAAAATGAAATTCTAAAAACACAACAAAAATTTGCGCAACACTTTGGTATGCAAAATTTTAGTAAATTGAAAATTACGGCAGAGCAGAGCGTTGCGAAACCACAAAACCCATTGAGAAATAAGTTTTGTTTGGGGGAAGACCAGGTCTAGGTTCAGGTCTGAACTTTAAGACGAACATGTGCATTTGTCATAAATTAGAAACTGTAACTTGGGGTGTTACCTTTTTGCTTTTGGTATAAGTCAGAGTCCGAGCGCACACTTAAATTTATTACAAATAACTCTTGCTCTTGTTTTTTTGCGCTTACATTGTGCTTAAAACTCATCCAGCACTCGGTGTGGTGTTTCATTTTTTAGCTAAGCAAACTAATCAACGCTTGTAATTTGGTCCGGTATGCGAGACATGGTTTACGGTTGCCAATGGGATGAGACATTTGGTCAAAAGGCATGCGGCTAAATGAAGTGTGCTCATTGCGAGACCCCCTTCAAGTTTTGTATCTGTGTGTGTGTGTGTGCAGTGAAAAGTAAACAACAACTCGGCTATTATAAATCTTGGCCTAAGTGTTGTGGTCATTTAGCAAATGTCCAACGATGTCCGGCATAAAAAGTTGTGGGTGCAGTCAGCACAAATGGAAAATGGTAGCAAAGGATGAGATTGGACTTGAAGGATGCTTGTGATTTATAAAATGTATTAATTAAATGGTCCCAAATGTAGCCTGAGATTATGATAAAAGTCACAAGAAGAGGGGAAATCAGAGAATGGAAAGAATAAATGAATCAACTATAAATATTCACAATTTTGAGCATAATTTTAAAGTCAAATTTAGCAGACATTAAAATGGCATAATGGCTATGTCTCGCCACACACATACACACACTCTCACAAGTACAGATACTCAACAAAATATATAAGTATTAGTGCTGTCAAAGTCAAAATAAACGCAGCGACAATAATGATTTATGTGACCATGGCTGAGAAAAGAAAAATCCCGAAAGGAAACCAAGCTGAAGACCCTTTGTGAATGGCAAAATTTAGTTTGGGAGGGGGTGAATGACGGGGGAAGACATATGAGAATTTGGTGACATACGAACGTCTCACTGAGCTGCACATAGAGAAAAGGACCTCCCTCTCTTTAACTCCCTCCGATAGGAATGAGCGCGACAAATCTGTGTATAATTCGAAAGACAATGCACCGGGTGAGGGGTGAGTTCAGTGAAGGGAGGACCTGAATAACAGTATAACGCCCACAATTCAATATTGAAATATGCCCACATTTATTAAATTGCGCATTCGAGTCATAAATCTTGACAAGAAATTAGCAAGAGTCGTTGGTAAAATGATTAGCCTAAAGTCAAATGAAAGTAGCTATACAATTTTCTTTTACTTCAGCAGATGCTTAAAGTACAATTCGAATAATATACTAAAAGATTGCCAATAAAAACTTTTCGCCAGACAATAAAAGTTTCGCACCCTTGGGCGTCAAAATGTCAATGATTTTGGTCATAAAACGATTTAGATAAATAAGTGTATTGACCATTCCAATTTTGTTAGTTATTGACTGCAGATAAAGAGCAATTGTGAAAAATATTCAATAATTATTCTAGTTTTTGTGTAATATTTCGATACTCAGCTCAATTTATTTTTCAATAAATACATTGATTAATTCATAATATATTTAATACATATAAATGGTCGACATTTTCTTATCGATTCTCAGCAATTTCTTTAAACACAATGCCAAAATTTTAAAGTACTTAATGGATTTTGAAACAAAAGTGAAAAATCCAACCAAGCTATTAAGAAAATTGAATTCACATGGAACACAAACACGCTTACAAACAGAGTATACTTTGAGCTGACTGTGGGGATCCAATCAGCTCGTCAGTGCCCAGGCCAGGATGTCGTGCCAGCTCATAAGGCAGAGAAATGTAAAACCGCCATAATAAAGGATAATGTCGGCGCATATTAAATAAATGACTTCCGTCCTCGTCGTAGTCGTCGTCTAGGTCTAGGTCTGTGTCTGTGTCTGTGTCTGTTTCTGTGCGCCCCCCACAACGTTTACTCAATGAAAACAAGCAAAAGGATATTGAAATGAGTTGGTGAAAATGCAAATTCATGCCAATGGGAAATGACGTGTGCAGAATTTCACAGGCCACGATGATATAGCGAAATTTAAAAACAAACACACAGTCGGCACTCTGCAGTATTTAATTAAAAACTTTTGAAAAGTCGACACAACATTTAAAAGTGAATTAAAGGGGTTACAGGAAGTGTCAATATTTTATGTTGTTCCATATTTTCGGGCTCTTGAGGTAAAACGTACTCTACATTGACCTGTTGCCCCACTAATAGGAGTTCGGATGAGTACATGAGATGTTCTCACAGCAGTACGAGTAATTACAAGACATCTGGCCAGATCTGAGCTGGGCTTAATCGCTGTTTAAGTACACGGTCGTGGCTTAAACGCGAATTACGCCCAATATGCTCACTGGACTTGCCAGACTCATGACCATTTAATGTAAACAATAATTAAAAGCATGAAGTGCCAGTCCCCAGTCTTTAGTCTTCATTCACAGTCCCAGTCTTTGCCTCAGACTCTGAGTCTGTGCCAGAGTCTGAGTCTCAGTCTGGCTTTAAGTTAGACACCCTTCGTCGCTCTCGGCGCATAATTCCCTCAGTTTATGGCTTAATAGCCGCGAATGCAGACGCTAAGCGTTCACTTCTTTCCTTGATTATACAGGCAGGTACTCGTATGAGTACCCATACTCATACTCATATTCATACTCATACGTAGGTCCATTGGTTTCGGTGCTTTATTAGTCACTCAGCGGAACGGCAGCAAAGGAGCTTCTAGATGTACGGCAGAATATTATACGTATATAATTTAAATCAATCATTTAGAGTCCATGAAATAATAATATTATATAAGCAGCTGTTCATTATTTATACATATTTGCATGGCATTATAGAAAAGTTGTAGGCCTTAATATTTAAATGAAAAGAACACTGCTACATAAATAAAATTATGCTTAACAACTCAATACACATTATAAATACATAACAAGATTAAGTTGTCTATTTTTAATTATTGAAATCAATTTATGAAATTATTTAATTTTAAACTTTCTTTTAAGACTTCCATCTCCACCTGCTGGCTAAGCTCCTAAGACCAACTAATACTACTAAAACCCATACTTACAACCCTGATTATAAAGGATGCTGTGCATTATCAATGTCAACTTTGTTGTTGCCTTTTCCATATTTCCAAAGATAAGAGTAGGAATGGCTTTATTTTGCAAATGCAACTGACGCTGGTTATAAGGTCTAAATTCGTTTATTAAATTCACCCTTAAAACTCCTTTTTGTTGCACTTTGGGGCGTGGTCTGACTGAGACTTGGCGCAGTGCTTTGTGCGCAGTCAAGTTCTCCTCCAGGAAAAGTAGGCGTCTATGCAGATTTTGCAGACGCTGCAAGTCCACTACACTCAACTCTCTCTAAGTGGAGCTTCACTTTCGGCAACGCCCACAACAACGACAGAATTGTTTGTTGTTGTTGTTGCAACCGACGCGTCGTTGCAGTCGATGGCAAATTTTGGGGGTTGTGTTTCGAAGGAGAGAGATTTATTTAGGAAATTGCATTTTTGACATTGCAGCTGAGTGTGTGTGTTTTTTTGCTCGATGCCTCTGTCTCTAGTCTCGTGGATGTCACTTTTGTCTACGTGATTGTGTGTTTTTGTTGCCCCAACACGATGTACTTTCAATTAAAGTTTGTCACAAACTAGAAGATCCTTTCATGCCTGAAATTCCTTGGCAGTGGTAATGTACAATTTGAAAATTAAGTTGAATAATTCCCTAGTATTTTAAGATACTAATTTGTGGATATATGTTCTTGAGATTAAGATAAGTAATATAAACATGATAGAATTTTAAAAAATCTGTATAAAATATTAACTACTTTTTAAAGGCATTTGAAAAACAGAACACGATTCGAGTAACTCTATGCTAATACCCAACCTGCAAACGTGTATTTTATTATCTCTCATGACCCCTTCTATAACCGCACTCATCCGAAGGAGAATCCAACATGCGCTTACCAAGTCAAACATTTATCAAAACTATTTGTACGTGCTGGGCCGAGAAACTGAAACCGGGACTGAGACTGTAGCCCTAACAGATATGGCAGTTACATCTCATGCAGTGAGAAAGAGAGAGAGAGAGAGTTAGAGAAATGGGAGTGGGTGAGAAATAGAGAGGGAGAGAGAGTACCGCCTCAAGGAGCTGGGGCTCTGGTAATCGTATTTTTCAACGAAAATATTTTTGCATAAATTACAATAACAGCGACAGCAGCAGCAGTAGAACAATAAGCAAGATGTCTACCAGCAAACCAAACAACCACAACAACAACAACATTCTTGGCATATAATTTAGTGTCGCTTATGAAATAAACTTATCTAAGCGGAAATAAAAAGCCCTCTTCAAGTACACACACATACACACATACATATGTGTGTACAGATATGTATATATATATATATATATATAAATGTGTGAGTGCGGTTGTTGTATTGTGGGGGAGTGTGTACAAACAGGTTGTTGTAGCAATAGCCGAAGACGTTCTACACATGCGAATCCACACATAAATTTTCGCGTTGCGGTAAGAAAAAGTATCTGAGTATCTGAACTGAGTATCTGTATCTGAATCTCTGAGGTAAAGCGATGGCGTTGAAATTTAAATTCCTAAGAAAGTCGTAAATTATTTTTAGTGGCTTAAAACGTCAACATTGGGTGCATGTTGTGTGTGAAAGCTGTTGTGGCTAGAGCAAGTGAGTTTGTGGGTTCGTTGAAAAGGTCGAGCCAGTTAATTGCGACTGTGAATGTGAATTGACGTTTCATTCGTAGGTACTTGAATAACTCATTACAGCTTCCGCTGCGGAGCCCGCAGGCGCTTATGAGTGCATTCAATGCACTCCTTGACAAATGATAAGTCTGACTCTGGGTTGCGTCAACAACGTGCAACGTGCAACTTTGTGCCGCATTTCATTCATTCATCAAAGCAACAACACTGTAGGCAATGCGCTGAGAATGAGATTTTGCAGTTGCCATGCTGTACAAATAGACACACGGCTGCGTCCGTTGACTAGTAATTAAGGCGACAAAACACTCCTAAGTGGGCGTGGCACTCATAAGCGTCTGGCATACCCGATGATGTATGGCAAGCGTTTAGGCGTCCCAGCTCGCTGTAGTGCCAATGCAACAGCTGCCGTGGCTGCAGTGGCAACCAAAAGGTGGCAACTACTGTCTCAGGTCGCAGAGCGCAATTCCAGGCGCCAAGATTAAAGACATTGTTCTGTGATTTATTTTACTGCAGGCGCTACTGTCTCACCGTGATAAAGTTGACTACAACTTGCCAGTGAACCTATGCATAAACTTAGGATCTTTGAGTTCTTTAGATTTACAAGTTGTGGCAAAAATGAAATACTATTAGTTCTCAATAGTGTAGCTTCTATAGGTACTACATAGATTAAGTTGAGAATTCTTGTATGCTGACTACCTTTCTTTAATATTTCTTGCACAGTGATATATGACTAAGATCTTTTGCTAACTTATTTTGAGTTTTCACCCTAGAGATATTAAAAACAAGCAACCGATTTTTCGGTTCACGTAAATTATAAGTGATTTAATGTTCGGACTTATTTTGGGAGTTTAAAAAATCTGCAACCACAAATTTTTTTTAAAATTCCAAAAATGCAATAATATTGTAATAATTTACACAATCAACATAATTTTCTGCCTTTTCATATTATACAGGTGTGTTCCAGAAAGCTTAAGAGTTTTTGAAGAGAATTGCTTTTGAAAACAACCGTTCGAAATGTCGGTGTTCCTCAAATGCAAGAGATTTAGTTTTTCGAACATATTTTCGAAGTCAAAAAAATTGACTTTCTACCAGTTTCAACAACACTTTTAGGTGGAGAAGTATTTTATATAATTAACAAAATTATAAAAAATTTATTTTATGCATTTTTGTTCAATTTAATAATAAACTTAGTTTAATTCAATGATTATTACATTTTGTAAATTCTCTCAACAATTTTTTAGACAATTGAAAGCGATGCTTGCTTGTTTTCAAGAACCTTAACAATTGCTTTTGGTTTGCTTTGGCGCTGTTAGAGATTTGTAGAACACCTCTTATATATACATAAATTATTAAAATTTTTTTAGATTACAAGGCAAAGTTGCCTTTAAAACATCAATATTTGCATTGTATGAGTCAAATCTTCTGCATACAATCAAAGACTTTTCTTCTTTTGTATATAATTGGATCTAATCATTCTGGCAGCTTGTGCTTAAAAGATAAAGCTTCAGCTCACATTAAACAGATTTAAAACATAAATATATGCAGAAGTAAATCAAAATATTACATACTTACTGAATATCGTTTTTTAATAGGGCTGAATCCTATTGATAATTTAACACAATCGATTCTACTTTTAATAAGGATGATCCAATTTATGAGTCCATTCTACTAAGCACATCCAATAATGTGGAGAAATTGATTTAAATTCAATGGCAAATTAAGTGGCGCTATAAAGCGGCGCATTTAAATCACTTGGCAAAGTTGTTATTGGTGTTGGGTCCAAGGAACACATGCCAGTCATTGTGAACCCCAAAGAGCGCCACTCAGGCCGACAGTCAGACAGTCAGACGGACGGCAAGACAGCCAAGACAGAAGTCAAACAGTCAGTCCCAGGCAGTCGGCGTGCTTGTTTAACATAATCCTGGCCCGTAAGGCTGACAAAATGCGTCGGCAATTTGTTTATTGGCGCTGACTTTGTCGTTGTTACTGTTCCTGTTGATGTTGTTGTCGTTGTCGGCAAACATGCCACAAACTACGCGCTGCAAATAAATCACCAAAAATATTTCAACTACACTCACTGCTTGAAGTTGGATTTCGGATTTGGTTTGGTAGCTGAAGCTACTCACACCGCCGGCATATGTTTTCGCCAGTTCCTTTGGCAGTCGGAAGTTTGCAATGTTTCAACAGGAAGCGCTCGATTGTTGTTGTTGTTGCTGTTGCTGTTTGTTTGTCAGTTTGTCATTCTGTTTGTGCTCTGTGTACTGTTATTTCGACTTTGGCCTGACACTTTGACTTTTGCATTGAAAGACACACATTGTATGCGACATCATTGCCATTGATGGGCTTGGAGTGAATTGCGCTAATTCATTTGTCAAGTGCCTGGCGAAACTCGTGAATCATCGATGAAATTGATGCTCCATTGTCTGTCCACAGATCAAAGAAATAGGGCTTTAGACGAGTTGGGTCATTGACTTTCTAACTTAAAGCTGAAAACCTCATTAAATTAAATTAAATATTCTTTACGTATTCACTTCATAAAGCACTTTGAAATGATTGTTAGAAATTATGTCGTTGCCCCAAAAAAAATTAAATCGCATTCCCAGCGACTTTTTAATCTCATAAATCAGCGTGAAATTCTTAGCCGAAAGGCAACAAAGGAATGTTTACGTTCTGGCCACCATTTTCAAAATTTTCTTGCATTGTTTTTCACGTGAGCGTTTTTCTCTGCGTTGATATCAGTGTTACCTTTGTCAGGTAACATGTGGCACATAAATTATTAGGAACAAGAGCAAACATGTGTGTGTGATTTAAAGCAGCGCAAGACTAAATGAAAATGTAATGAAAAGAAATTTCTTGATGGGGTTGAGATGCGGAAAATTTGTTGTAAAATTGTAATGAATGTGTGAAGTCCTTGTCGTACAAGCATTTTCGAATCAGATCCTTGGTGATAAGCTTTCAAGCTGCAAAGTAGCTTAACAACATCAACAACAAGAGTATTAGTAAAAGTCCTCTGCCTGTTTTTAAAATATAATATTAAAATTTTAGATGTAGATTTAAAATTTATAATTAAATAAAATCATTTTTATATAATTATGCTTAATATATTTGTTTCTGACTTATAACTATATACCTTTCTTTAGCTCCCTTTTGAAGTTTTAAAACTGAAAATTTTAATTTTAAGTTTTTACTTGTAATTTTTATTGGGTCGAAATTAAAGAATTTCATAGTATTTTTATAAGAAGTTATGGCAATTTAAAATCCTTTTTGTTTAGCCTTATTTAATATTAATCAATAAATATGTGGCATTATTTAAAGTAGCATTTAAGTCTCTTCTAATCCACTGTGCCCCAGAAGTTGTGCCCCCTGAGGTCGCAGCGGCAAACAAAAGCTGGCAGGATTGTCGCAGGCTTGTCAAGTGCCACACACACACACATGTCAACCTGTTTACGTGTGCGTGTGTGTGTGTGTGTTCAACCTGCCCCTTTTTAAACCGCTTAATAAAGTCACTTAAGCCCGACCTTTTGACTACGTTACAATTGACACGAGGAGTGTAGTGTGTTTGCTTGTGTGTGTTTGTTGACAAAGGCTGTCCTGTCGCGCTGCCATTGTAGTAGCTGTTACAAGAGACACACACACACACACACGCACACACATACAGTTTGCCACTGGCAGCGTGACATCATGTCTTTTGTTGCGGTCAACCGGAAAACTGCAAAACATGTCGCCCAAACAGGCACAAGCCGCCTCGTCTCTTGCCCCTTGCCAGTGTCCTGTGTCCTGTGCCTTTGCTTGTCCTTGCTGCACGTTTATCATAATACATAAACGAAAAAAAAAAAGGATCACAAACAAGTCTGTCAAGTTTTCAACTTACAAAATACCTGTCGCCGTCGTTTATTCAACTGTGTGTGTGTTTGTGTGTGTCGCACACTCAAATGTGATAAATACGCGCTACATAAAATTGTGAATCATTAATAAAAGCTGCCCTTGATGCGGGGGTTGCTTGCTTGCTTGCTTGGCCGGAGACGTAGCGAAGCGAGCAACCCCCATCCCACCTGGTAGACTGAGTCCTCCACAATGATCCTATATAAACAACAGAACTTTGTGTCCGAAATGATTTCATTTGTGGGAATACATTTGCCTCGTTCTTCGCCGGACTCAAGTAATTTGTACAATTTTTCAGCAGCATCATGTGTTTGCCCGTATCATACGCATTATCAGCCGTATCCTCATCGTTGTCCTTGCTCTTCTGGACGTTGTTGTTGGCTTCGTTGTTATTGCTGTTGGTCATTACGGTCATTAAGCTGCGGCTATATAGCTGTGTCTCTGTCTGCATTTGTGGCTGTGTTTGTGGCTGTGTCTATGCCGCCGGCAAACGCTCCCACGTCTTAATCCTTGGCCCATTTGACGGGTTTTCTCTGCTCTTTTCACACTCGTTAGACAGCTGCATTTGTGCCGTGGGCCATCTCGCAGAACCCGGCCACTTTGTAGCTGCTAAGCCCAGTCTAACATTATGACGGATTGCCCTTAATGTTACCTTTAATTTGATCAGATTTTGACCGTTGGAAAAATT
Organism: Drosophila innubila; assembly: GCF_004354385.1. NCBI lineage: Eukaryota > Metazoa > Arthropoda > Insecta > Diptera > Drosophilidae > Drosophila > Drosophila innubila. The sequence continues at coordinate 11,826,863 of NW_022995380.1, forward strand.
ACCTATTATGTGTGTTAAATTGAGGCATTTTCATAGTAGTTGAACCATTTTAATAGTTATCTGCCTACAACTTTAATAATCATTTGTACTACGAGTAAATGGCTTAAAAATTAAATATTATGCTAAAAGTTTAATTGTTTTTATGTTTTAGCAAGACATACATCACAAAAAACTATGCGATTACTTTTATTGAAAATGTTCTAAATATCCATCACTAGGGTAATATAAGAAATAATAAGTAGAACAATAGGAATATAGAGCAACTTTTACAGTTAACACTTTGTGAAGGCAAAGTTGTGTTTTTGGAAATATGATCAACTATCACAAGTAAATATTAAATATATATAATGGATGAAAAGAAAATGCTGCGTATATAATTAGAGTGTAACACAATTTTTATATTTTAAATCACAAGAGAGCTCTAAATAAGATACATTTTATTGAGAGTTAGGAGATTCTCAAAAGAAGAGGTTAGCTAAGCTAAAAGACGGAATTATAAATATAAACACTTCTAAGAAAAATCTTTAAATAACTTAATGAATTTAGCTTGAACTAAAAAATAATTATAAAAGTTAAACTGTCGCCTTAATTAGGTGTTTAAATTCAATATTTAAGTATTTTCAATTTAGCCAAATTTATGACGCATACATATCAGCTGTAAGAAAACACTCTCACTTTTGCTAACAATTTCACCGAGCCAATTTGGACATTTAGTGGCATCAAGGGCAAAGTTTTATTCCGCGGCTAATACACAGTAAGTGTGTCGTGCGTGTCGCAAAACATCAAAGTGATGAGAGAAAGAGAAAGAAAGAGAGAGAAAGAACTGTGCTCTGGCTGGGTAGCTGCTTGATCATAATCGTGGGGCATCATCAGTGGCATCGACTGCAAAATGCTTTTGTGACTGTGCCGCCAACCGTCTGTCTGGGCAGCTGCTGTCGGTGGGCAGCTAATGTTGCGACTCCTCCATAGACAGAACTTGAGATCGGTGGAAGCCCAGTTTGGTCTACGCATAATTAGTGCAATGTTGCTGCTCATGATTAATTCGGTTTAATTAGAAATGCAGACAATGACGAAATTAATTCAATAAAAATTCCAACTTGTTTTCTGAAACTCAACGCGGTTCTAAAACTTCTGTTCTTTTTCTCTGCACTTTTTTATTTTATTTTTTTTTTTCTGTTGAGGTTGCAACATTTTTGCTGAGCCTAAAGATCACAATCTAATAAATTATCATTTGCACTGCAATCGTCAATGTCCTCAGCTTTCAATCAAGTTGGGGGCCTTTGATCAGCTGCCGTTTCCATCCTCTGCTCCTTTTTTGGCTGATCAAAATTCTGACCAGATCGAGACTGAGTGACAGACGTTTACTTAGTTGTTATAATTCTGCTCGTGTTGATGTTTTATTGGATTTCGGTGGCTGTATACTCGTAGTTAGCCTGGCAGTTAGGCAGCAGGGTAGGTAGGTATTATTTTTTGGTAGACGCTGCGCATTCCTTTTCTGTACCAGTCTGGGACCAGATTCTGGTTTCTCAAAACCAAAAACCCAATACGTCACTGCGAATCTGATGATCCTTTGATGGATTTCTCTCTGCAACATGCCTCAGCATCCCAAAACGCCGTTAGCTGCGGCAAACTTTGCTAATCTAAAGCAAAATATTTCAAATATTTCTGCGGTTAACCAAAAAAAAAAGAACACAAAAAAAAATACAGTAGCTGTGTCCCCTCCAAAAGAAATGTGAAAAAAAGCCTACAGAGAATGACTTGGGTCAAGCAATGTGTGGCATCTATGTGAAGGGCAAATATTCGAGTATTTTGACGGTCATTGGGCCGCTTTTTGAACCAATTTTACTTTCCGCACTATTTGCGCCAAATTTTCAAAATGTTGTCAGCTCTTTAGTTCAAGCAAGAAGAAAAAAACCAACAGAACTCAAATTGTATATACAGACAATTGAACAAATCAACAGCTTTTCCAACAGTTAGTAATGTCGAAAACAACTATAATTCCAACACCTCACGCAGTGCTGAGCACTGTTACTGCATCGCTGAGTTTCTCCTCTTCTCCCTCCCTTCCCTTTCCAACTTACTTAACTCGGTACTCACCATTTAATTGCCACACTTCCTACTTCCGTTTTCAAAGTGTTTTTGCTGTTTTTTTCTCTCTATATGCTCCATGCGGATTTTTTTTAAATCGAGTTTTCCATTTGAAAAGTGGAAGCTTTAGTGGGTTTTGCCTATCGAAAGTGGTTGGACACGGTGTTATACTCGTATTTATATGAAGTACTCGTTTGTATGACACTTTCATTTTCAATGTGATTTCTATTAATGAATATGAACATTCCATTTATTTGAATATTTAATTCAGATAATAAATGTTAATTGGGAACATGTTATTCTGTTATAATTACATTTATCATAGTCTTACGAGCGATAATTTTTATATCAAATGTTAAGTGACTTCTATCAAAAAAAAAAATAATAATTAATGTATTCAAAAAGTACATTCAAGTTTTTTTTTTAATAAAAAATATTATTTTAATTTCTGCCTAAGGTGGTTTTTTTTTCTGTGCTACACTATTCCACTGTATCATAGAAATTGTTTGGTTTATAATTTCTTTAGACCTATCCCAAGTCAACACATCTGTTAATGATCGTCATAGTTTTGCTTTCGACTAATTTTAATGCTAATCACACGAAATTAATTGTTAATTAAAGACTACTTTAAAAAGAAGAAAATTAATTCAAAAATTGATTTATTTATTTCACACAGTCCTTTTATAAGCATTTTCACATGTCAATCTCCAATTGAAACTCAATAATTTACCATGTGCCAGTCGAGACCGGCGAGTAAGTCGTAGTTTACTCGTAGTCGTACTCATATAAGTAAAAGTTTTTGCTACCTGCGGCAAATATACTCATATTGTTGTTGCGAGTTTGTGCTCGACTCTTATTAAGCTATGAATTTTCATGTTATTGCAACTAATTTTCATTTAATGCGTTTGCTACCATGGAAAAAAGCAGTGGCGTAATGGGGCCAGTTTTTATGAAATTGGAAAACAAAGGTATATTACTTGAATAACACATTAATCCCCCTTCTTGGTGTGCACCTACGCCGCTGGTTACTCCAATGCAGTCGCCAGCCGACAATCGCGCAATTTTAATTGTAGACCATAAACTATCGAACGTATCGCATGCGTATCGCATGGAGTATCTAATGCCGGTCGCAAACCCGTTCGCAAAGGAAACCGCACAGACATTGACGTTAGATTTGCGCCACTGGCTAACAGATTCTCACAGTCACCACCAGAGGCAATCCTGAACCACGTCGACGACGACGACGTCCACGTCCGTTTGTCGAACGAAAGTGGCACCACCTGATTTGAGCGGCAGTTGTCCACGTCTGTCACTCAGCCGCTCAGGCGACCATTCAGTTAGTCATTCAGGCGCTCATTCATGCATGCTTAGATACTTATTGAAGTTGCAATTGAAGTTGGATTCGGACTCGGACTCGGAGTTGGAGTTGGAGTTGGACTTGAAGTTGAAGTTGAAGCTGGAACTTGCAACAGCTTGGACTGAGGGGGCATAATTCAATTTCCGCTGGCGCTGTAACGTTCGATCTCTAGTGTATCAGTTACCCATATTGACACATTGATTTAGTGCTTACATGGACCGTTTGCCATTTGTTTTGATATTGATTTATATTTTCAGTTATTGATACGTTCGCTTAAAAGCATCGATATCTGCTGCCTGATTGAGCGATTAACGTGGTTTGCAAAGTTTGTCAATTTATGTCAGCCTCTTGAAAGCCTTCAGTTCAAATCGAAATCGTAATTGTAATATTTAACATCTTAGAATTAAGTTGAAAAATTAAATAAATGATTTAGTTTAAGAAGTGTTCTTCTTTATTAAAAAAAACATTAAATAACTAAAATTTAATTTAGATTTTTCAAATTTTGTATGAAAATTGAATCTATTTATAATTGTTTCTGTTTTCGACTACAGTTCAGTAATTTTCTGGGAATCTTTGTTTGAATCCTTGCAGAAATCAGATACTTCTGCGAGTGAGGATCAGAAAAAATACAAGCATATAAAAATACTGGAGACTTTAATGGCCTCATTGAATCCACTGAATCTGAGTCTAATCGTACTAAGTAATACAATTGTCTTACACTTCGTCACTTGCGTTAGTAAAATGATGTGCCATTTTTAGGTCACAGCAAAATGGAGTCAAGTAATAATGTATCTGTTTATATATAATTGTATCTATGAGATACTTAGCGTCTGCTTGCATGTTGCCTATAGGTAATGATTAGACTGCTGTTAACAAAGCAACACCTCTGAACAACTATGATTGCACAACACCCATGCCTGATTATTCTATGCGTGTGTATCTAATACAACCTACAACAGCAACAACAGCAACAACAACAACAACAATCGAGAAACAAGCAACAACTTTATCGCGTGCAAAGTGCGAGACTCGTGCTGTCTCGTTTGGTCAACAGTTTGGGTTTGGTAATGATGATGATAGCTTTTTGATGGTAATGATAGACGAGGGCGCAAGCACACATATACACACACACACATACATGTATAGTTTCTATGTGCTGTGCGGCATGTGTGTAATTGTACTCATCGCAATCGGAAGTCACTGGGAGAACTTTGATTGAAAGCGAAATTTGCAATGCCGCAAATGATAATCGTTCAATCAATTAAGGTTAATTACAATTTAATGCAATTGGGCAAAGCTAAAATTTGGAAATGCCCATGAGAAAGTCACTTGCTGTCGATTATGCAAAATATTCCCATGCTCTCTCTCTCCTCAAGCCCTCAAAATCAAAGAACAGTTAGTTTAAAGGCCGAAACGCGATGATCAGCGTCAATTTTTATTTTTCAACATTTTTTTTTGCAAGTTTTATTTATGTTAACCTTTCGTGCCAGGCCATAATTTGTTGGAGCCCATTTGAAAATTGCAGTAGCCAGGCAAAAAGCAACTCAACAATATCGTATATGCAAGATATTCTAATTTGTTGCGTTATTATGATTTATAATTTGAAATTATTGGGCTACTGGCTTTTTCCTGCGGGCATTTTTGGCTGCCGCACATGCAAATTTGTATATACCCTATGTGAAGGGTATTCATATTATGACACTTTGTATATTACTTAGTGTAGCTTCTTCTGTGGAGCAAGTTGAAAAACCATTTTATTATATTATTGTAAAGACCTGTTGAATTTAAAAAGGAATTTCAGAATTTTGCAGTAAAGTCAAAGATCTCATATCGGAGGTAAACATAAGTAAAATATCATATAATAAATTTAAAAGAATAGGTTTATATATATTTTAATTAATTATAGGAATTATAGTCATCTTAACACTCTATTAAGAACTTTAAGAAATTAAGAAAAAGTCCTAACTTACTCAAGGAATATTCTGAAAACATAAGAGTATACAAAATTCGATGTTCTGCAAGGTCAAGGATATTCTCGTTAAATAAATGCTTCTTTTAATTTTTGGAAATTTTTGATTAGCTCTTTGGCGCTGCTTCTAACGGTAATGCGTTTTGGACAACTCGCTGATTGGTCGCTGCGTGTCTTTTATAGCCAATGCCAATGTATGTTTATCTGTCTGGGCCATTTGCATAAGCCAAATGATAATTGATATGGATGGCTTTGCTGTTTTCAAGGTTATTCAGCGACTCAACAATTTCCTGACTGCCGGGTTATTCAAGTGCTCTAAGGATCTCAACGTTTATCCGCTTACAACTGTGGCAATTATGGTTTATTTCTGATTATCCAGTCAAATCTTAACCACTTTGCAGCTAAGTGTACCATTAGTAAATCAGATGGAAAACAAACAAAGAAATTTGCTCTTCAAACCATGGGGAAAAAGAGAACCGCAAAACAAATTTAGTTACAACAGACTCTTCTCAGACTCTGATTGTAAGTCTGAACCTGGGGCAATGTGTTCACGTTCGCTTTGCATCGATTGATGATTGTCAATCAGAGAAAATTTAAACGAAGGTTAAGAGTTGCATACGTTTAATCTGGCCAAGATTCGCTCAACGAGGCTGTGGCAAAGCCGCAAGCAAATCATTGAAGCGCGTAAAACGTAGCAAGCACACAGGCAGCGGATGCTGTGGCAGTTGCAGAAGCAACTCCAACTCCTCCAGCTCCTCCAGCTGCTCGATGCACCACAGTCATGGTACTCGTAATGATGCGATGTGATAGAGATGCAGCGTCGTTGATTGCAATCGCATTGCCGTTTACTGTTTACATTTGTGTTGCAAATTTACAGCTTCAACTGCAACAGGGCGGCATCATTAGCCGCAGTCGCTGTCGCAGTCGGCGTCGCAGTCGCCGTCGCTGTCGCTATCGTCAGCTGGCAGCCCAAGGTCATAGATCCGCGATGAGGCAATCTGTTGACTGAGCCGCATTGCAACAAATTAACCAAAGTGATGATGCGTAAAGTGGCAAAAATGGCGCAACATAAGCAAACCGCTGAACTACCAACCCACTGAAAAGCCAACACCACAATCCGGAAATTAGTTTTAGCGGTTTTGCGCCATTGGCTTTTGCTGTTGGTGGGATGCAGCCATGTCACATTTTGGGTGACAGCTGCTCGGTTAACGCCCACATTTTGGCACTTTGTCTTTGGCCAATTAAAATCAAATTTCATCAATTTTATAAAATTGTGTGGCAACATTTTGGCACTGATGACAGTTTAATTGCTACCCCCAAAAACCACATTTCGCTGAGGCCAAACATAATGCTGTCATGACAGCTGCTTTCCATTAACCAGAACTCTCTTGGTTTTGGTATCGTTTTGTGGTATCATCATCTATTGGGCTACCGATGCCTCTTGATAAGGGCGACTCACACTCAGGGGCAGCCGCCTCAATAGACCTTCTCAGCATAAATTTGAGACATTAATTAGCCCTCATTTTGTGGCCACTCAAAGTACTCACTCGCGAATTTCCACTCTTTCTGCCAACGTCATTATCATTATGAAATTATGAGGAACGTTTTGAAGGGCTGAGATGATGTATGTTTGTAAGGGGGAATAAATTATACTTGCTTAATGTCATATCCTATAAAAAATATTACCTTATAATGCAAAATATCAATTACGTTAATATTTTGAAATAAAGATGGAATATTGTAGTTTGTTAAGTGAATATTTGTAAAATTTGAATAGTGATTGGTTAGTTCCCCGAACCTTCTCGATCATTAATATATGTTATGATTGCTGCAATCAAATCCAAGTTTTATGTTAGAATACTACTCTTTTTAATAAATTAAATAGTTAGATCTAATTATTTAACATTACAATCATTTCTTAAGAAAATTTAAGAATAGCATTAGAATATAATTTTACTTATTTGACCAATTGATTATACTAATATTTAGTAATTTTTCTTAATGGAGCATCATAAAATTTGATTTATGCATAAGTTAGAATCTTCTTAAAGGCTGCAAACTTTATGCATTTTTAAATTGTTATTTAAATATAACTATCTTTCTATAGAGCTATAGGTGTATCTATCTCTGTATTACTATTCAAGTCAATTCTCTTCTTCTTCTCTGTTGATATTGAATAGAACATAACAATAGGATAGGTATTTTATTTTATTTTAATTTTTAACAAAAACTAACAAGTTGGAAAGAGCTATGGTTAGCGATACCAGAAACTGCCAAACTCTGTCTTAATAGCTAGCAGAGGACAGTCTATTAGCAAAGGGCGAGCGACAAGCTAAATGCGACAGACACTTTCAGCTCGTTTAGCTCAACTTAATTAGCCAAGTTAAGATCAAAGAGCGAAACCACCCAGAAGCCCGGCACTTAAACAGTAGTAGCTCCTGTCCATGTTTGACACAAATTACCAAGTTTAATGCGACAGGCCTTTTGACTCCAGACTCCTTCTGACTGTGTGCAGAAATTAACATGACAACGGCAATACTTCAATAGCCAAAGCACGAAGCCAGAAAAGCCTGAAGCCCAAAAGCCAAGAGTCAAATACACTCGTACACACATAATTTTGGTGTTAAAATGGGTATAGCTGCGTTTTATTATGATTATTATGATTCTCAACTGGCAACGGCGAAAAATTACAAATCATTGTACAGCGAGCGGCACTAAAATCATCAGACAAGCAGTCAGTCAGTCAGTCAGTCCGTCAGTCCGTCAGTCCGTCAGTTTGTCTGTCAACCCGACAACCCGACAGCCACTGACCATCAGCAAAAGAACCATCAACAGACCCATCAGCAGCACCAAAAGCAGAAGCGTTAGCGGTAGCAACGGTAGCCGATCGGAGTGCAAGCCAAACAGCTTTAATGGCCAACTGTTTGGGCCTGACAGCGCAAAGGAGGGGAGGGAAGGCAAGGGCTGAGGGACTTGCTGGCTCGAATGTGAATTCCGTGCATTTGCAATCGCACTTGACTGCATGCACTACGTCCGGTCGGTCAGTTGGGTCAGTCGGTAGCTGCAGCAGCACCAACTGATGTTGCTGCCGGGGCCTAAGGGGAGTTGCTGTTGCTGTTGCCGCTTGATGACGACGTTGAAAAGTTTAACGCGTTTTTCGCTTTGTATGATCATTATCGCTGTTTTCGTTTTGCGCAACTTCTTCTTTTTCAACTCATTTGGCATTTGGTTGCACTGTTGCTGGTTGCTCGTTGCTTGTTGCTTGTTGCTTTTTGGTGATCCATCAATTGCAACTGTTGCTGCTGTTGCTGCTCCATGATATACGCTCATTGCATTCGCTTTGCTTTGAGTTTCAGTTTGGAGTTTTGCTACCATTTGTGGGGCAGTCGGGCCAATCTCTGGGCTTGATTGCTTCTTCTGTGGCATCAAAAACAAATAAAAGCTTAAATTGTTTTCAGATCATAAAGCAAAAAGGGTTTAACCCATTGATTGTCTGCTGATTGCCATTTATAGCCCTCCCCCCAAACCTTTTTCATACTGGAAATTATTGTTAGCTGCTTGATTTTGGTGGTTTTACAGCTTCACAGTTATGTTCCCAGCTCATTGAGCTAATGAGCCAAAAGAACTTGGCCAGAGTCTATCAAAGCTATGCCCGATATATGTAAACAGTCATCAATTTGGCATTTTCGTATTGGCAAAGCTACGCCCCAAATATTATTCGAGCACACATTACGTATACGCAACGTGTGCAATTAAAAGAAACAAGATGAAAATTGGCCAGTCCAGACATTTACGGCCCATAAACTCATGCCATCTACATTGTAGACAACAGTAAAAAGCCAAACAACTAATTGGGTCAAAGAGCCGATATACATACATATATATATATATACGAGTACTGTAACAGGGAATGGGGGAAATGGAATGTACTAGCCACTATGTTCACCTGTTGGCAGGTGAGCGCGAAAAGTGACCGCAATGACGTTTCACTTAGGGTTACGTCTGGCTGTCATAAATAAATATATAATTTTTGACAGACAGCAATGACACGACCTGGCAATGGTGACAATAGAAATGATGACATGACGAATAGTGCTACGCATTGCATTATGAATACACTCACACTCAAACTCATATTCGTACTCGAACTCGCACTTGCATTCGTATTCGTATTCGTATTCGGTTTTCGTATTTGTGTGTGGTGCACCTTTCGTCGCCTAATTGCGTCCTGGAACACATTTTGGGGATACTCCGGCATTTTAGCCGCAGCCAGAGCAAATGGCATAAATTTAAATTTTAATTTACTACCTTGTCGTCAATTGAAGTCGTGCTCAAGCACTTGGAACCCGTCCGAGAGCCAGTCGAACCAGATCTACAGCCACTGCTAAAAACAACAGGTAAAGGTAACAGAAGTCGCTGCCTGACGCTGCCTTCTATTTTATTTCATTTCATTTATTTATTTTGAGCTACTTGCAAAATAATTGCATAAATAAATATTTTAAGAAAAAGGTACGAGCTGATCTGGAGCTGCAACTGTAGCTGGGACTTGTACTCAGTGCGTTCAGCATGGCTTTCCCTCTCCTGCTCCTTAATTTGTTGCATTTTGATTACAATCGCCAACCGGCAGGTTGTCCACTCGCCAGGCAGATGTGGCCAGACGCCGGAGCATGTACCACCTACCTCCCTCCCTCTCTCTCTCCTCCTACTTCCAGATTGAAGTGTAGTGATTATTTGTGTGTGGTGTGTAACCAATGCGACGTTTCTCCCTGTCCAACTCTCATTACTACTGTCGTTCTTCTTACTGTTGTTGTTGTCGTTGTAGTTGTCGTTTGTCTGTCTGCCATTCTGGCACAATTTATCAATGAAACGACGGATTTGCGGATGTTCTCTCTCCTGTTGAGACTGACAGGCATTAGGTGCATGTAAATTTTGGCATAGATATGCAAAATCTGGCCACAAATGGAGCCAATTTATTTGGGTCAACTGAGGCTAATGACGCATAGTTTTGACTGCTCACACAAAGTCAATCAGTTTATTTAAAACTGAAAATTAAAATAAAATAATTAAAATAAATAAATAATAGATAATTATCTAAAATATTTAAAAACATGCATATTATAGTCAGCGTTTATTTTAATAAGTAAATACTCAGATTTCCGATCTTTTATAATTTATTCAGTCTTAACCGGGCGGCGTCTCTTGAAAAAGTGACGCTTGCTGCATTTTCCACTACAATCATGCGTTCTTAAGCTAACTCTTATTCACGTCAGAGGGCGCTTTTTAGTAATCGATAAATGATAAATTATATTTACAGTGCGATAAATATAACTAATAAATAACACTATTTACAATATAATACAGTCTTACATGCTACTTATGACTACGTGTGCTAAATATTACTACAAAATGGCTAATTATTTATATTTATTTTATAATTTGGGCTGTAATAAAAATATCAATCGGATTGTCAAAAAATTGCATACAATTAACATATTTTCTAGAAATATTTAATAGAGTTAAAACTAATAATTAATTAACAATTTGTAACTAAATAATAGAAACTAATTATATTTATCTAAATTCATAATAATTTTTGTAACTTGTAATACAATTTATATGCAAGTTGATTACGTCTGATCAGCAACAGTCATAAAGGGAGCATGAAAACAACTTAATCCAGCCAAGCCACAAAAAAATCAAATCTTCTACACACTTTCACACATATCGACAGGCAATTGACATATGCAGACACGATTAACAAGTGTTTAAATCACAATAAAACTTTAAATCCCACAGATGAAGCCATAAAAAACTTATGAAAACAAAGCAAGCCAAAAGAAATCGAAATAAACTGGCATTGCCACAAGGGCAGCAATATGTAGCATGCAAAAACTCCCCCCCAAATAAGCGGGAGTAAGAAAACAAAAAACTGAAAAGAATGGAGAAAAAGCAACTTACGCATCCAAAAATTGGTCAATAAAATCAACGACAAAACTTTTGTTTAGCAGCGGAGTATAAAGGACACCCAGTCAGGCAGTCAGGCAGTCAGTGCAGAACAGGACAAGACAAGGCACACATACACACACATTGCCTTATGCACACACACACACACACAATGCGAATGATGAAGGAAAAAAGTTTTAGCGGGGCGTGTGCGTCTCACAATGGTGGACAAAAAACATTCCCAGGGCAATAAAAATGACAACAGTTACAAAGTGGCGGCGGGAGATACATATTACAAAAGCAAACAGACAGTCAGACAGAGAGACAGACAGAGAGACAGACAGACATTCACACACTTGTGCAGATTAAGCCAATTTAACAGATGCTTTAAGTCAAGCGTCCCCTTAATCTCATGTAGGATTAACGCTGGGTAGTGCGAACTGCAAGTGACTTGTCGGAGGATACGAATATGAGTAACATTCATTCGATTCAACTGTGTGTCATTGTGCGTGTGTGCGTGTGTATGTAGCATAAAGGTGAATCACGTCTCTTGAAGTTGCGTCTGCTCTTGCTAAATACCCTACAGATTTTGTTCAGTTCACACTTGCAGAAGCAATTGTGATCTGGTTCGCTTTGAAAGAGATAAAGATTTATTTTTGAGTCAAAGTAAGCAAAATATTTGTATTTAATTTTTTTTTTAAATTAGATTATGATTATAGATTATAGTCTGCAAAACTATTAATTTAGCTAATAGATTAGGTCTCCAAACCAACCATAAATAATTTAAAAAAAACGATTACTTACTATCTACAATTTTTAAAATGAAAATAATAGCAAATAAAATAGGTTTTCCAATTTTAATAATTTAAAATCTATAATTTTTAATTAAAAAATTTTTAGTCTTTTCTGAAATCTTTGTAAAAAGTTTTAGACAAATTAGTGAGATGAATTTTCTTTGATATTAATTGGTTATAATTTATTTTTTTTTTTTACGTATAAGCAAATAATTATAAAATTTTTTGGAATTGATTTTTAAAACATTGAAATTAAAATTTGAATAGCTCAGACGATTCTCAAAAGAAAATGAAATTTCGTGATAGAATAGTGTAGTAATTGTTCTTTATAATTGTTAAATTTGCATAATTTAAAGTTGAGTTAGTAAATCTAAAGTGCAACTATTAACAATATTTATAAATCGTACCTGAACCTTTTTTTGGCTTCCGAATACGCAATTCTCTGACTTTAGCCGCCTGTTCAGCTTGCATGTATTTCAGAATTTGTTCTATTTTTTTATTTCAAAATCGCGGCATAAATTCCCAAACATGCGCACACACTCACACACACGCACACACACATCTACAGTCTGCAGACGAAGCAAGTTCAGTGTATCTTTTGGCTGTGCCCGCAAGCTTTGCTTTTTCTACAGTTACTTTGTCTTTGCTCCGTCTGCTGTGGCAAATCCTTTAGACGACGTCGCATGTTTGCCTTTTTTTGGCACATTTTTTTTTATATGATTTCATTTGATATCATTTTTTTCTGTGCTGCTCTGTTCTGTTATTGCTTGAGTTGCCCATTTGCGGCGTTTTGATATGTTACCCGGTAGCGGTCCGTATTTTTTTGGCTGCCCCTTCTTCCCCTTGGTCGATGGTGTTGGGTTGCTGCCTTCGGCTATGGTTGTGGCTTTGCCCCAACCCTTTGCCCACAGTTCAAAATGAGCCACTTAAAGCGATGAGATTTTTGGCGTCTGGCGACGTCGACATTGTCGGCGTTTATCAAATAAATATCTTTGAAATATATAACAAATAATGAAATGCAGTCGAACAGTTCGAGCAATAAGCTCAAATTGGTGTTATTAATTGTGGGCAATTGATTTGATTTGTTTATGGCCGGAGGAGTGAGTCCCATTCAGATCACTCATCTCTCATATGGATAGATACATCATCCCATTGTACGAGGCATCATTAGCGTCTAGTCCCAAAAACAAAGCCACCAACTGTGTTCCACAAATGAATTAATTGAAACATTACCTAAGCAAACGTCGCCCCAAAATGACTAACTTGGTCAACTCACCCAATCGTTGGGTTGGCTAATTGAATTTCCTTCACAAAAAAGGACCACGCTACGGTCCACGTGTCCCCTTTAGCTTGAGCTCTCTTCCTTTGCCTCCTCCCTGGTCCTCGTCTTGTTTCCCCTGTCGTGTTGCTGTTTGTTCACTTGTAGAAAAATGAATGTCTCGCATTTTAAGTGTGGCTTTCATTGTCTCCTTTTTTTTTGTAACCATGGCCCATGAACATTGTTGGTATGTGTTTTCACGCATAAAAATTAAAGTCGTCCAGCTTTTGTTTATGCAGTTTCAGAGGGTTTCTGTTCTTCGCTATCCTGCTCTCGTCTATCTGCCATCCTTATCAGCTTGTCGCGCTGCTCTGCAAAAATTGGCCTTTGTTGTAAATGTGGCTATCATTAGTTTGCTGGCTATATAACACAACATTGATGCTGCTTAATTATGCTTCAGAAGTAGACAAAGATGATCTCGCTGAAGAGGACATAAAAGTAAAAATTGGAACAAGGTTTGGGATGATAACTTCTTTTGTTATCAAAATATATATTTTATTTTAATTCAAAGTATAAATTTATTTATTTACTTTATTCTATTTTTTTATTTATTAAGTGTTAACTAAGAACAGTTGACCTACGTTAAACTACACTCATGATAAAAAATTTAAATCATACTATAAAGCAAAAGTAATATGTTATTTTAATAAAAATTTAAATATAATATTTAAAATTATATATTTATTATATAATTAAATTCTGTTGAATTCTTTTTTATTTTAATTGGAGAATTCGTTTTAAGAGATGTGTATATTTTTTTTTAATATCTACAGCGACGCCTCTGGGAACTTTTCCTTGAGTCTGGCCACAGAAATAGACCGCAGGACACCCGCAAACAGTCCACGGAATAATTTTAATTACATTTAGGCCAAAACTTTGATGACAGCTAGACAATTCATTAAAGCTAAACTGGTTTAAAGTGGCTGTGGGTGCTTCGACGAGAAGTGCTTCATGGGAACTTGTCTGGAATACAGCTTGATGAGCAACTGTCCAGTTCCAGTTCAGACCAGGGCTGAAGGTGGAGCTGGCCACACCCAACAGAGCCGTTAATGATGTGCACCATGGTAGATGATTGCGATTGTGCGATTGCTAATGCCACAACAGTTGACTGAAATGAAATGAGATGGATGGATTGGGTGTCTGGCTGGGTGGCTGGTGGATTGGGTGGTTGACTGCCCTGGTTGACACAAAGTTCAAGTGGCGGGCTGCATCTCAAGATTGACTAATGGCAATGGAAGCAACGCGACGACTAAGACGAAGATGAAGACGACATACCGTTGATTGATTGTTTTTCCATGTAAATTGTGCGAGAAATTAATCAATGCTAATGACACTTTCAGACCGAAAACAAGTTGCCACTTTCAGGTTAGCTCCAAGTTTGCACTAAACGGAAACGGAAATGTCTAGAGATGACCGAGCTGAGAATGGAAAGTAAACAAATTGCATTTTAAGCGGCGACTCATCGGTCCTGTCCCATTCTGTCCCGTCCTGTCCCGTCCTGTCACAGGATCTGCTGGTCGTGTGTGCAATTTTTCAAAAAGGCTTAAGGTCGCTCCGCTTGCAGATAAAACTGATTTACAATGGCGCAATTGTTAATTACCCCTTAAGACATAAGACGTACTCGTTCTAGCAAGATGCTCATGCTCATTAAAGCAACGCATTGCTCTCTGGCATAAATTGTACTTATCTTAACAATGATTTTATGCTAATGTGTCGCAGCGTCTTGTTAGCACCAAGATCTACAGATAAAACGCGTCAAAGATGCAACAGACAAGCCGCCAAGTGTTAAAACTGTAGAACTGGCCAAGACAGTTGTTACCCGTTCCAAATGTTCCGTAACAAATTCAGGCCTTACACAACAAGAACTACACGTTCCCTGCGTCTGGTTGACGCCCATTTGGCCAAAGAGTCAGTGGCTTAGAGCAGTGTCAACCCTTTCTGTACTTCAGTTACCAGTTCCCAGTTACCAGTTCCCATTTCTCCATTCCAATTTTCAGTTCCACTTTCAGTTTGCACCCTTGATGTTCGCTTTTTGCTATGCTGCTCTGCATCTAAAGAGGGTTGCTTCACAACGTGCATTGCACTTTTGTGGGCTGCCAGTAACTGAGCAGCTACAAGTACTTTGAGCCCTATAGTAGTACATCTATAATTACGTCACCTTTGGCCGCTTAGTTGCCTTTCAGTCACGGCACACACCCAGCAATTTATCTGCTAATACAATAGGGCTTTACTTTACTCTTGAGTTACTTGTAGTATTCAAACTCCAAAATGTTGAAGAAGAATATTTATTAAAGGATAAATATTTCGGAATGCTAAACTTATCAAAGAATTAGAATATTTCAACTGCCAAATAATACATTATTTTGTAATTAAATGAACTCAACTCAATTTTTCAAATTTATTGACAAATACGAAATTTAAAAAGGGATTTAAGAACTATTTTCCTGCTGAGACTCATTAAGGCTTTTAGTAAATAAATAAGTACAACTTCGTCTTGCTGGAACTTTAAATTTGACTCAAGCTTAACATTGTTATGAAAGAGATAAATGGAGTGGAAATGTTATGGAAGTTAGTAGTGAATATATAGTAGTAACAAACTGCAAATTGTTTAATTTAATGTAAATAGACAGTTTAGATAACTAGACTAGAGTCAAAATATAAACTTAAGAGCATCACTTTAAGCTCAAGAAACCCTGATGACCACAACTAACAAAGACGTTGCCAAACTCAGACAGCACCTTGACCACAACACTTGCCAAAAAGGAAAAGTGACTTACCTATACTCTGCGAGTACAACATGTTGGTCAATACTCATAAGCAGCTTGGAATATATTACTAGAAAATTTGTAAGCCGCTTTCGTAAAATAAAATATTTTGTAGATGCAACGTCAACTTCTTTGGGTTGTCCGCAGCAGGCAAATGTTGTTCTAA
Source organism: Drosophila innubila (assembly GCF_004354385.1). Classification (NCBI taxonomy): domain Eukaryota; kingdom Metazoa; phylum Arthropoda; class Insecta; order Diptera; family Drosophilidae; genus Drosophila; species Drosophila innubila. Next base: position 11,843,263 of record NW_022995380.1, read on the forward strand.
ACATGATTTATATACGAGTTGGAGTTGGAGTTGGAGCTGGAGTTGGGCTTTAGAGTGTGTGGCATGTGTAAGTGGAGTGTCAGTCGTGCAGCTGGGCTAACGGGGCGTATGCGCAACCCTGTGTTGACACGTCTTGTGGTCAGGCCAAAGATAATAACAGCATTGTGAAGAGAGCTGCGTGCCGGCCTAGTTTTTCCACAAATACCAGAATTCGTGCTCATAAGTACGACACTCACTTGTATTCAATATTAAGCTGACGAGCATTTTGAATTCCTTGACTGTCCTCTTTCACAGTTACGAGTATCACAGTTTTTCGCTGTGCAATGTTTTTGCTGATTTTTCACACTTGCCCGGCCCTGGACAGCTGTTGTCCAGTTGCCCTTGTCAGCCAGCTGGCACGCTTCTTTCTCTTGCTCTTGCTCTTTTCTCCTTTCTTTTTATTAACTTTTTTCCCATTTTGGTCACGTTTGATAAGCTTCCACAAATAATTCATGAATGGGCAGCTGTTGCTGGCGCTGCTCGATGATTTTAAATATGATTTGAATGAGTTTATAAGTTTGTTTATTTGTTTAAGCAACAGCCAAGTGCCGACTTACCTCGCCATAACCTCCCCCCCACCACCTATGGGGTTGATTCAATTCAACTTGATTGATGTCTTTGCTTTCCAGCATTTGTAGACAGTCATTAGCTTCGGATTCTCGTCTGCCCTTGTCTGTGTACAATTCCTTCCCTGCCACGCCCCTCTGCAGTGAGTGGCGCTGACAGCTTGCCAAATTGTCTGCTAAAATTTCGACTCACATTAACTGTTATAGAAGACACTGACAACGCGTCCTGAGAACGCATCATTAACATTCACATACTTAGGATCTGTACCTGGGAAAGCGTTTTCAATAAAATTTGCATTTCTTTGAAATAATCATAAAGTGATGAATTGATTTGACTATTTAAAAGATATTTATTTATCTTTAATTGTAGAAATTGGGTAGACTAAAGTTATATTTCCAGTACTATATCATTCACAATTAATAATGACGTATTAGAGAGCTTAAAAAGAGAACTAGTGAAATATAATTTTATTATTAGGTCACTTAAAAATATTTGTTTTGTAAGTTTCGACATTTGCGTTAATCACATTAATCTGTTAGCTCAAAGAATCAGAAAAAATATAATAATATATCTGAATAAATCTGAAATTTTAAAATGTTTGCTGCAAATTACATTTTTATTATATTATTGTTTGATTAAAAGAACTTCGTATCTCTATAGATTTACTGGTCTCTGTAAGTTATTTATTTCAAAGGACCCAAAGTTAATATTTTATCCAGTCAGAGAGTGTAACCTGAGACTAAGACAAATCCGCCAAAAGCAAAAGAGAAGAAGTGAGAAGAAAGGAAGAGAAGAAAGTCTCTGGCACATGCGGTCCCGTTCATATTTGGCTTATTATAAATGACCGAATGTGAACTGCCTGTCATGTTTTATCTTTATTTTCGTGCATTTTTGGACACATTTCTCTAGGGGGGGTGGAGTTAAAGAAGGGGAGCTGCTGCCGGCGTGTCTGCACATTTTCCATTTGGCGATGTGGTCTTTTCTTTTTTTTTTTTGGGAAGAGACACAACGTGATGATAATGGCGCTTGCAGGCCGACTGACGTTTCTAACAAAGTGAGTCGCATTAAGGATAATAGAGGCAACTAAAAGCAAAGCATAACAACATGAAACAAAGCAGAGACAACGCCAAAGACAGCGAAGACGACTGATGATGGGCTCGATTTGCGCGTCATTATCCTTGCAGGCACAGGACAGTGTCTGCTCTCTATATGTGTAAGTATGTGTGTTTGTGTGTGTGTGTGTGTGTACTATTGCCACAAGGCCTGAATGTCCATCACGTGTAAAGGCGCTGCAACGCCTTGCTCCGTTGTCCTTTAGCGCATCCTGTGCTTGACATTTTCGTCGTCATCGTTCGTTCAGCCTTACAAATGATTTATGGCTAGCAGCCCAAAAGTGGAGCTGAAGTGGTGCACACTACCCACCCTCAACTTTAGCAACCCGCTGACAACATGAAAATGCTCTGCAATTGACAATTGTCCAGGCTCAAGATTGGGGCCATGTAGTTGGATGACGGCCAAGGAAGCAACCTGCGAACAAAAGTAAACAAATATTTATTAAGCAAATTAAAGACGAGCTGGCAAATCCCACGAAACAAATGACTTGGGGCTTTTTATTGAAACATTTTGTACTCACTCGTAGTAGCTAACCTTCAACATGATGTGGCACATTCCCGATAGTACAAGAAACATTCAGCCATTGGTTAGTCGAATTATGCGCTCTAACGCGCCTCCCAATCTTCAGTCATCATTAGTCAATGCTTTAAGCCCATTTAATCAATGGCCCAAAAGCAGCTAACAAACTTGTTCTGTTCAGTTGTCCGTTGTCGGTTGTTGGTTGTTAACATAAACCATGTTGCGTGTCTTTTCTTGCCATAAAATTATCCAAAATTAAATGAAATACCTCACGTGCCATATGCAATGTGGCAGCTGCTTCTACCGTCTGTCGGCTGCCATGTTGCAAGCGAAACTAAAGTAAAAACATATTAAAAAGGGCGCCGATCAACTAAACGAAACAAGAGTAAAGAGAGAGAGAGAGAGAGAAAGGGACAGCAACAGACACTTGCCCTCATTAAACAATTAAAGTTTTTATTCTCATTTCAGTTTTTGGCAATTTTTGTCTTAAATCACACCACTTTTCGCAGATCCCAAAAGTCCAACAACACGTATGATACCACTGAATATGGCTACTGTTTCCCAATCCTATACCTTATCTTATAACCTTATACTTAAAATTATAACTAATTATAAGCAAAATTGTCTTACGCAAGTTTCATAATATCGTCCGAAAAGTAAAGCTGTTGTTTTATAGGGAAATTGTTGTCAGATACTTTGAATATTTATCCTTGCTGACTGGCAAACTACAATATCAATAACATTAGGTGATTTGAAAAGAGTTACTAATGTAATATTCTTGGCTCTCGACTCTAGGCAGAGCTCAACAGCTTTTTATATAATTCTTGATAAATATTCATTTAACTTAATAGCTGAGTAAACGTCCAAAAAGAAGTTTTAACAAAGAAATCGTGAACTTAATAGTTTCATGAAATCAAAAAAGATAAAACTTTAGGTACTTATTTTATAATCTTCCGAAAAAACCAAAATTTTTAAAATTGGATCATATTTATAAACGGTTGACTGCTAAAGTTCCACATCATTTAATTTTATTTATTTTTTGTACACCTTACGTTGTATTATTGCTATAGTTTCTTTGCTATTAACGAGTTAATAAGCGTATGTTAATGCGTATTATCTTAAATTAAACCGTCAGCAGGTCTCGTCGTTTTTTGGGAACAACTGTGTAAATACTTCAACGGCGATGTATTATTTTGACACTGCGCAGGTGATTGAAATGTCGATTGTGAGTCAGAACCAGGCCAACACTCAAATTGAGTAAACGAATTTCATAATGTCAAGAGCTTACCTAGGCATAGTTTTCTTTCTTTTAGCGTTGCTTACTGCTGGCAGCCAGGGGAATCCTATACCTGGCCGAAAAGGCGCCTTTGGTAAGAGTCTCTGATAGATTTGAACAAGTCCTGTTTCACTTCACAATCCTTAATTCCAGGCATGGGTCTTCTGGGTGGTGCATTGATGGGTGGCGTGGTTGGACACGAAATGGCCAAGAGGTCTGGCTCAGCCAAGACAACAGCTACAGCAGCGCCAGTAGCTCAGGTGGTGGAGAATGGTGTACCAGATGCCCATGGCTGCTATAAGCAAACAATCAAGGAACCTGTTGTGGGCAATGGTAAACTGTACACTGAAACGGTTCATCTGGTCTGTCCCCATGGATCGCCACCATCGCATCCACAGCCAGGCGCCGTGCCTGCCCAAGTGATTCCTGTTGCTCAATCACCAGTAGTTGTGCACCATGTGGTTGCTGCTCCAGACACAGCTCCCACATTTAATCACACACATAGTTCCAACTCCACACATTCGCATGGCACACAGACACACACAGTGCTGGGTCATCCTGGTCAAGTTCCAGGACAAGCTCAAGGACCAGCTCAAACGCTATCTCAACCCTCGGGCATAACTGTATTATATGCTGCCGCTCCAGTGGCTCCCAGCCATCATTCGCCACCAGCAGGAGCTGCTCACGTGGTTCTGTTATCCAAGACGGTTAAGAAGCAAAAATCCGCAGCTGCTACGCTAAATGTTTCGCACGGACTACTAATTCTTTTAGTTCTGTACTGCTTAATTAGAAAATAATAGCTCTTTCCACGAGTCTTGAGTTTTCCTCAATTAATTTAAATTAACCTGTTTAAATGTCGAATCAGCTGAATAAGAGCTGGTGAATAGTGAATAAATTTTAGACATTTCTACAACCCGGCTACTTTCACTGAATTTTAAAATGTACCTTTTGACAAAGATTACTTACAGATTGGCATTTAAAAACCATCTTTTATAAATTTAGTTTAAAATTGACTTTTAATTTCGCAGCCGTTGATAGTCTACCGATAAGTTTGTGGTGGTCGTCCGATAAGTTCAGCAATTGATCTGGTAGCCCGGTACGTACACTGTAAACTGGTTCCGATGAGAAACACAGTAGGCGCTCCATTCAAATGTGAGCTTATATCTGTTTCATTAAGCAATTTAATCGCAATAAATTATAAAATTTGATGAACATTTTAAATTTGAAATAAGGTAAAATAAAGGTGAATGATTCTATTCAAAACTACGGGAAGAATAGAAAAATAATCAAAAAGATCATTTTTGGAAAAAAGGCACTAAGATCTAGATCAGTTTTCAGGTTCAAATAAACCATCTTTTTTTCCGCTAGGTGGCAACATCTTTAAAAAAAAACTGCAGTGTAATTTTTATTGTTAAATATTGTATTAGTAAAACAATAACAATATATATAATAAAATGCAAAAATGTCGCACATATTGGATGAAGAAGATTTAGAGGCTCTCTGCTACGAGCGTTCCAAAGCCTGGTCCAATGTTATCAAGGTGAGCTGAAGAACATCTAAAATTTGGAAGTTTGTAAAATGAAGACGCTTCTGTTTGTTTATTTTCAGTGTTGTGCGGAGAAAGAGGAAGGCAAAGAAATAGATATACGTAATTTTGAGGAAATATTCAAGGACCAAGACGAAGACACCATAGTAGCAATGGAAGAGGCCAAAGAAGTAAATGTGGAGGAGGAACTGTATAAAACAACGCAGAGTATGACCAAAACTGAACTTATGCAAATGCTGTGCAGCGGGGATAGTAAGGAAATCCTAGACCAGACGCTGCCCATTGTGGAGGGGCATGTGCGCAAGTGGAAGGAAGCTGGCTTGGATCGCATTCTAGACACATTCGATGGACAGCAGATCGAGGAGCATGTGGGCGACTGGTTGCGTCGCAACAACAGCGCTTTTGGTGGCAACAATCTGTTGCAAGTGTCACCCAAAGCGGCCAAACCGTTCAATGGAGCTGACCAAGTTTATTCTACGAGCAGCAGCAACGACAGCGAAGCCGAGTCCATGCACTCCGTGGACACTGCTCGCTACATTCGCGCCAGTCGCAAACGCACCATTTCCACGGCCAGCAAGTGCAGCATTCCCATGACGACGATCAAGATGTATCGCAATGTGCCGCGAAAGCGCGCCGAGCTGAGTGCCAAGTACGGATGCGAGGAGCAGGAGCATCGGCACCACATGCAGGCACTGCTCCATCGCCGCAGCAAGTTCCACAGTCGCAAACACGAGCGTGATCTCATCCTTCAAACCAGTTCCAAGCAGTATTCCCACAGCTTCGAAGGGCAACAGCGACGCAAGCAGCTGCGCAAGCGTCGGGACACCTCGCCCATGTTATCCTCATCATCGTCCAGCGAGGATGAACGTTGCGACTGCACGAGAAGAAAGAAGGTTGCCCACTCCCACTATAGAAATCGCAGCTACCACAATCACCGTATCAACTATCGCGATTATCACTGTAAGCGATTGAAGCTGGGATCACGATCCACTCAGGACGTTTTAGAGGAGGAACTGCGTCCGCGACTCATGGAGAACGAGTGCACATGCTGCAGCATCGAGCGATTGTGCTCGAACGTGGTGCACATTGCCAAGAGCTCCACAGAGTCATGGATAGTGCAAAACACCAGCAGCTCCAACAGCTCCGAAACATGCAGAGTGTCTTCAACAAATCATTCCTTGGCACTCAAGAAACGCACGCAGCAGAAGATTATAAAAAGCCAATGCTGTTTGAGGCGTCATAGACGGAATGAAAATATGAAACAGACTAAGACATATTCCAATGAACCCAAAGATACTAAGTCACCGACAAACGAGATACAAAGTGACAGCTCAGAGAATTCTAGCGATTGTAGCATAAAATTGAAACGAACAAAAGAAAAAATGCAAACTATTGAATCGGTTTCGGATAACTCGGATGATCTTCAATCTAATTGTAAGAATCTTAACTCAACCTTCTCTAATCAGTCATGTAAGCTGGACACTTTAAAGGATCAGTCAGAAGACACTGATAGCCATACAATGGTATCTTCTCCAACAGACTACAAGTCGCCAACCGCTCCACAACGATCCTCATTCAACATTACTAAAAAAGGGATTCTTTTGCATGAGCCTCCACGACAAGCATCCGCATCAGAAGACCAGGATAAAAACATCAGCTTGGAGAATTCTAATGCTAACTTTACGCTAACGGAGCAGGCTCTCACACCAATAATTGGTCAGCGCAGAGCTCGCAAGCTCCTTAAATACCATACGGGCAGCAACAGCTTCAACAGTCGCTACCACGTTTACTATCGTCCATCTGCCAAGCTGTTGACCAAGTTAACAGACACTGACAAATCTCGTGAATTGAGTTCCTCCAGTTGCAGCGACACCGATAGCGACGTCTTTGAGATGCTTGGACGTTATGGAGTCGTTCACTCTGTTCTGGAAAAAGGGAATGATTCGTTCAAGCTTGACTGAAACAGATAAAGTACTTCTCATTATTTTTCATAATATATTTAGTAATATAATTATAATTGCAAAGAAAAATATTAAAAATATTTTAACAACTTTGTTTAAATGTTAATCAAATTTACTTTTAAAACGACAATATACTTTGAAAACAAATCCATAGGTGGCGCATTTATGTTTCGCAAAACCGACAAGAGGAGTCTGTAATATTTTCAAAAGTGTGATAATAGTTATTGAAAGAAGAAGACGAAATCTTATTTTAGATATTTAAAATGGGATCTTTGTTGACAACAAGATTTGACGCGAGCGAATTCAAATTCTAAATGATTCTTTAATAATAATTATTTTGAGATTCATCATACGACTTATAGATGGCGCCAGAATTAAAAATATGACCGTTGAGCGGTGTTAGCATTTTAGCGCCGCCATCTATTAATAATTATCTAATCTGTTATATTTCTGTTAAATGTGTATATATGAAACGTCGCGAAATTTAAATTTATTTAGTTCGATCCAAAAAATTCTGCAAAATATAAATAAATTCTATGTTCAAAATTGAGAAATGTTTAAAAATTTATTTTTTAAAATACCATTTTTGTGCACTGTACCCAAAATGGTACATGCTGCCAGATCGGAAAAATTTGCAGGGTGGTAGCTCTTGGGCCGAATGGCAGCCTTTGGGCCAGGTGGTAGCCCTTTGCATCTTAAGACGCCGCGCATTGGCGTCGCTTATATTCATTTTGTTGTGAAATTGGCGGACTTGAAATCAGTTAAAAATAAACAGGTATAAAATGAGCACATGGGATCCTGACTGCGATGTTGAGTTGACTGATTCTGAGGATGACATCGCAATGAAACGCGACTTTCATGGTCGCGAAGCGATTCTTTTTGTTGTAGACGCCAATCTGCAGGTAATTCACATTCAATAATTATTTTTATTTTAAATGCACATCTATTGTTTATATAAATTGACAGAGTGATCGGCTGATGGAGGCACTTAAGTTAATACGGGGAGCCTTTATATCGGGCATGCTGGTGAACGACAAGGATCTGATGGGTCTCCTGTTTGCCAACACAAAGAACAGCCCTCCTCCCCATGAGATCCAATGTCTGGACAATATTGTAGTGCCGGCAAACTGCGCCGTATTCCTCCCGCTGCGACAGCTGACCAAGGACATCGTAGAGCACTACTTGGAGTTTATGGCCACGGCGGAGGAGATGTTTGCCAGCGACTATGGCGTGGCCGAGCCCGATGGACGTGGCAGCTTTGCGTATATGATTCGTCTGTGCATTGAGCTGTTGGAGAAGTGTGGCAAGAAGCTAAACAATGCCAAGATTGTGTACCTGACGGACGTGGAAGAGCCGCATCCACAGTCCAGCAAAGAGTTCCAAGCGGCGCTGCAAAAGGCCAGCGATCTGGAAGGCAAGGAATTTGAGTTCCAAGTCATTCCCATGGTGGATGACTTTGACTACGAGCCCTTCTACAAGGAGTTCATAACGCTGTCCAGAGGTGAGTACATATATAGATATAGGTATGCGATATCTGTTCCCCTTGCTGGCGTGCAGTTATATCCACTGAGGTTTTAAGATATCGCAGAGCAAGTTTAGCAAATGATTCACTCGCATCCAAATGAAGTTCTATTGGATTGCGCTTTTGGGTTTGCTTACACTTTTCTTATCAATAGTTAGTTTTAAAAATATGTATTAATGTTAACATTTGCCTGACAGCTATTGAAATTGATGCATTTCGTGTGCCGGACGCGCAGCTGCAGCGGGATATTCTGGAGGATCGCAAACTAAGGCAGGACTTTCTGCGCCGTTGCCTGGGACATTTCACTGTCTCGCTGGGCCCCAATCTCACCATGTCCGCGCAGTTCTACAATTACTTTCAGCGTCGCACCTATCCGCACAAAGTCCACATACTGCGGCGGGACAACAGCGTGGTGCGCAAGAAGCGTATGATAATGGTGCGCAAAGAGGACGGGGAGACGCAGCAGATAACCCATGAGTATCAGATTAAGATGACGGGAGGATGGTACGAGTGCAAGGTGGGTGATCAGACGCTGCGGGTTACCACCGATCAGTTGAATCGCGTACGCAATTTGCATCCACCTGGCATGATGCTCCTGGGATTCAAGCATCGTTCCGCGCTGCCTGACAACATTTATAGCAAGCCGTGCAGTTTCATGTATCCAGATGATCAGAATATCATTGGCTCGAAGCGTCTGTTCCGTGCGCTGTGGCAGCGCTGCCTGGAGCGTGAGAAGATCGCCATTTGCCTGTTCATGTGCAAGCGCAAGTCCGTGCCACGTTATGTGGCACTGGTGCCAGTGGAAGGTGCTCAACCAGACGACAAGAACTATCGCTCTCTGTTATCCGGCGATGGCTTCAAGATTGTCTACTTGCCGGAAGCCAGGGACATTCGTCATATTGACTTGTGCGACTGGAACAATATTGAAAACACGTCCAAGGACGAGGGCGTCGAACTGTTTCAGAAGGTCATCAAGAAACTAACTGTCGACTATCAGCCAAATCTGATCAATGATCCTAATCTTGAGGTGCTGCAATCAAATTTACTGGCACTCGCACTAAACATAAAATCCGACCAGGAGGATCTCAGCCAGCTGCCAGATCCTGCGGTGCAGGACAAACGCATTGAACAGTTTATCCCAACCTATGAAAGCATCTTTGGAGATGAAGTGGAACCGGCTAAGAAGCGTGTTGCCAAATCAACAGCTGAAGGCGCCAGCGCACCAAAAGTGCCTAAAATCGATGAGGATCAGATGAAGTCCTATGACTTTGTGGAGCAATTGATCAAGGATAACCGCCTCAACATCTGTACTGTCGTGCAGCTCCGATTCATATTGGATGAACATTTCGGTGAGAAGCCAGCTAAGTCTGTTACCAAAGCTGGGCTCATTGAACGCATCACAACGTTGAGCGATGAATCTATTTAGGGGAAAATTGTTAAATAATTCAAGTATTATTACTACAATAAGAAACAAGTCTATTCATTGTTGAAAAGCCAATAACCTGTGTTAAAAGTTCTAAAGATAATAAAATGAGCCCGTGATATCTGTTTTTTCCGATACTTGATTTTTTATGACGATCTGAGACGTAAGATGGATCGTTTTTGTCCTGCATTTGCTTGTCGCCTTGTTGAACTGCAGTCACTGTAAATTGCATAATTTGACTCTTAACCCGAATAACTAACACCAAATGGGATATACTTGGAGAACAAGAGAGAAAGTTTTTGGCGACTTTTGGGTCAGAAAACTTTGCACTCGGCTTTGTCCAATTCGCAAGTGAGAGAAGCCCAAAAGTTGAGACGTTGGCGGCAGCTCTTATGTTTCTCGAGTGCAAAATGAGTTAAAAATTATTAAAATCCAAAAGAGAGGCACAGGTGGTAAGCGTGGGAAGGTGCAACAGCACCCACACGCACTGGCAACAGTTTTCAGTTATGCGGGTAAAAACAAGAACAAGAACTGAAGTAAAGAAAAGTCGTGCCGTGGTCCGGAAGTTGGCGTTGCTTTAGCTTTGGCCAACTTCAAGATGGCCAACGCACTCGCCTTTTACTTACTTGGTACTTTATTTTAATTTTTTTGCGGCGCCGCTGCTAGTTTTAAACTTTTTTGCTACCACTTTTCTATGCTGGTTACTGTGGAAATTGTGGCTAAGTGGAAATTACTTTAGCCTGCGGTTTGTTCTCTTACTTTACCATCAGGTCAGTTGGTCAACTCTTCAGTAAGAAGTCAAGAATTCAGTGAAGACAACCTTTAAATACTCTCACCAAATCTTTGGATCTCATTTAGACAAAATATGGGGAACAGTTCTTAAACTTTGTTTCATTTTGTATTCCATAATGCAGAGACCCTTTACCAGGATAGTGTATATGCACTCGTAAGTAGCTCTTGTTCCCTTGCTAATTTATATTATTATGGTCTTTATTTAGTTGTACTTTAGATTAACAACTTCTTTAACAAGTAAGGCTAAATTTTGCTTCTTTCTGACGTTGTTAACGCTGCGTATGCGTAATGTGACCGAGTTACTTGAGTGTAGAGAGCGTCTCCTTCAGAACTTCGCCAGCCTGTTGATACAATTTGGTATCCTTTAGATCCCCATTCAATTCGAGGAACTTTTGCAGCATATCATGATGGATTTGTATCTGTCGAGAGTTCTCCGCCAGCAGCAGCTGAAAGTCGCGTATGTGACACACATGCTCCACTTTCTTGTGAGTCGTGGCGAAATTTTCGACGGATCTGCGAAAACGCTTCTCCTCTATAGCGATCTGATGTAGATGGAGGTTCTGTCGATTCAGTAGGAAGAACAAGGAATTGATCAAGTCTTTCATATCACGATTGCGTACATCATCCATGGCGTTCGTTAGTATAATATATATCGTATTAATAATTATGATTTTCGAAATTTCAAGCAAGTGATTTTGTGCTTTGGATTATGTTTGAAGTCAACCAATTTATGGCCTGCTTGTTAAGCACTTAAAATATACACAAACGAAATATTTTCAGTTGTTTATAATGCCATTTATAGTTTGCACTAATTGCAATAAAAAAACTTTAGCATATAAATAAAATAGTAAATAAAATAGAAACAACATATTGCAGTGAAACCAGAAAAGTGTAGCAAAACAAACTTTTAACAGACTACCAGTCTTGCCAAGAAGCCAAGTTAAACTGTAATCAAGGTAACAAACAATAAAATGACACGGCCACAAAGGCAAGATAATAAAACTCGAAGCAGTTTAACCTGATGGACAAACAAAATTGCACTGAGTTATGGACGAAAGAAAAGGAACAACTTTCAAAAATTGTCCAAGTGCAATGAGCTAAACTATAACCAGATAATTATTCGAAAGTATTATACATAAATTGAAAGAAAATAGAGAACAACTAGCTGCCAAAGTTGTCAAATTTGCATTACGATTAGAACTCTAAGTGGAAATGTACACAGAGTTAGAAAGCTTTAAGTCGGAAATCAAGAATATATTACAATAGATTTTTAACTCTGATTTTGAAGGAAATTCTATTTGGAAGATATTTTTGTGGTATCTGTCAAACACATAGTTTAATACGCTATTTAGCTAAACAGACTTTATGATTGAATAAACTCCAGCTATTGTCGAACCACTTAAGTGGCTGCCAATCTGTTGCTGCCACATGACATGCTTAAGTTTCAACACTAAATCTGCCTGAGTGTGTGGAAAATTGTGGAATAAAGGTTTCTGTGGATTGCAGGTGCTAATGGAAATACGTGATTGATGTGTGATTAATATGCTTTTAAACCAAGTATGAGGTCAAGACTAGAGCCAATTTTGTAATTAATGATGTGTGTGTGGCTCATTCCCCATCATTAATTGTTGCACTTATGCAACATTTATATATTTAAAACGCTATTCAATCTGTTAATTGTTTTATTATCCGTTTTCAGCTGAGATGAGTTTTTCACCGTCAAACAAATAACCGCACAAGTTAAATAAATGAACGAAACAAACATGAAACCACAAAAAATACAATCAATTGAGTCATGTATCATATATGTGAATGTGTGGGTGTTTGTTGTAATCGGGTCGAGCGGAAGTGCCGCTAAATTCATTTCCGTTAGCTGATGGGAGAACAGAGTGTAAGGAGTGTGAATATAAAATCAATATAAACACAACTAATATGCAACTGTGTAATTAATAAAATTGAGTAAAATTTGACGCATACTTGTGGATATGTGAATACACTAAAAAAATAAAAACATTTAGTAAATTTACTGCCTTCATTTAAGATTCACTTATCAAATGGAAATAATTAAAGAAATAATATATTGCCTGTTTAAAGACACAGAATTAAAAAGGTGTAAATAAAGAGTAGTAAATATCATAAATCCCCATTATATTTAGCTGTGGAATTTGGCTGAGCATTAGATTCAATTAAAATATATGTATGTCTAAACATTCTTGTATGTTGAAGTTGCAAGAGAAATGGCCTCAGATAATAATTTTGTGTCTATTAATTACAATTACCCTGTGGCTATCGAACAATTATGCAACTTTGTCAATTTACCAAGCTGTCGATTATCCATAGCATTGGTAAAACAACTACAACAACTACTTTCATCGACTAACCGGGGGCATAACACACAGCGTGTGGCTACACATAAGTGTGTGCGTGTGCATGTGTGTGTGCGTGTGTGTGACACGGTTGTTAGGTACTTGAATCGATAACTTGAGTGTGTGCTTCCGGAAATGCAACAAAAGGCTTTCATATTTGCCAAAAGCCAATTGTCACAAGGTATTTGCTAGAAAGTCTACAATTGAAATCGACCTGAACTCAAGATATGCATGGAAAACTTAAATTTAATCCACACGAGTCAAAGTTGAAACCTGTGGCGTATGAGTAACAAATTTACCAGACATAAATCTAATAGCACTTAATAAGCAACTCGTTTGACACTCCGACCGCAACAGTAACAAAGAGTGACAGCAAAAGATTTCTCAAGTGCACTTAACCCTGCGTGTAAAGAATTTTACAATTAAATATATAAAGTATGCAGCTAATTGTGACTCTAAGACATTCACTTTAAATTTCTGTAATTTAATTAAATAGAATTTTCTCATGCTCCAATTGAAGATGTGTTGCGACTTATTTATTTTAATCTGATTTTGTTTTTTTTTTTTTTGCATTGTAAATCTTCCAAGCAAATACCAAAAAAGCTTTGTACTTCAGATTAAATGCGTATTAAACACATGCAACCACAAAAGCTTATACAGACTCTTAAGCAGGTCCTACACAAAGTGTTGTCTACTTTACGACTCAAACACTGCTGAATTATGCAAAGTAGAAAAAAGCAACTATGTAGATAGGAAAATGATTGAAAGCGTAACGAAATTAAGATGATAGGTGTTGGCAAATAATCTACTTTAAATATTTATTAAGGAACAATTTTTATATAACATTTATATTAAAAAATTTGAAAATTAGTAAACAACAAAGAGTCGAATTTTTAAATAATATTTTCTTACAAATGTTGCTTGGCAAATAATCTACTCCAAAAATTTATTAAAGGAAAATTTGTACATAGCATTTAAATTAATAAATTTGAAAATTAGTAAACAACAAAGAGTCGAATTTTTAAATAATATTTTCTTGCAAATGTTGCTTTCTATGCAAATATTTTAAAGGTTTAAGGGGTTAATATACATACATGAATAAAATCAAACAAATATTTTTAGATATGCCCTTAGCACATAAACACATTTAAAATATTGAAGGCTTCAATTATTCTCTTTGGAATGAATTAAAATAATATTAAATTCGATTATACATTATGGATTTTATCCGCGATTATATTCAATATACACTTTGCGAAATAAAATACATAAACAGCTGCTGAATCATCCTCATTTGAACTGTTCTTAATTTGTGTGGTTCTATGACAACCACCAACCACATACGGCTGTCAACGTCACGCAGTCAGCCTAGACGCTGCAAATGAGTGAAGCATGTATGTATGTATGTATGTAAATGTACTCGTATGTGTGGGTGTGGAAAGATGAAAACATGGGTGGCATAAGAAAAAAGCGCAGCAAAGCGTTAAACCGTTAGTCGAGCAACAGCAACAGCAACAGCTGCTGACGACACCTTGCAAGAGTTGTAACTGTAAAGTGTAGAGACGGAGACAGAGACAGAGAAAGAGGGAGTGAGTGAGAGAGAGAGGGAAGCATCACAAGGCTGACGCTGCTAATGCTACAATATGCGTGCCCAGATTAGGGATGGGTAACGTCAAAATGTGTCGATGTTGACATCGGGAAAATAATCACAAATATCGATAAGATCGATACTAATCAATTAAATAAAATGGATAGAAATATTTCAAAATAGAAACCATTAAAAAAAAAAATAAAACAAGCACGTAAAAATTGCAACGAGCAGTAAATGAATTAATATTTGTAAGAATCTTATATTGTAGGATGTCCTCCTCAAAGAGTTGTCCAACTTCCAACTGTCATAACTTGATCAAAACTGAATAGATTTTTAAACGGAATGTCATTTTGATCATGATTTGGCCTCTAAGTTCATTCTGTATTCAATTTTTGTTCATTTAGAAAATTTAATTATTTTCGACCAAGATTCGATTTTGATGGTAAGGGTCCCCCCTTTGAAATTTCGAAAATTCAAAATTTTAAATCTCAAGTTTTCACTTTTAATCAACTCCTTATATCGTAATTTGTATAAAAAAATACTTTAAACTTGATTCTGGGACCTTTCATTTTTTTGTACAAAATTATGAAGAATTGGATTCAAATTTTGACTTGTAAAGTGACTGCTCCGAAGTCTAACCAACTTCAAACTGTCATAACTTGATCAAAATTGAACCGATTTTCAAGCGGAATTTCATTTTGATCATGATTTGGGCTCTGAATAGATTCTGCATTCTAATATTTTTAAATTCGTTAAAAAAAATTTGTTTTGCCCTAGGTCTGCTTATTTCGTGTCATATTTACTATAAAACGACATCTTAAATTTTTAAAATGTTTCAAAATTGTTTTGTTGTACTGTTACGAACCGGTACTGATACCGGAGCCGAAAGAAACAAACTGAAATATAACCTTTTACCGAAATAGTTATAGAATAGCGCGGACTGCCGTCCGCAGTGATAGTTATCAACTTATCGAGACCCATCACTAGTGCAGATATTTATGTGTATATGTGTTGCAACTTTACATACAGACACATGCATTGTGGTTAAGCAATTTGCGCCAAACGAAATGAAAGTACTAAGCGCATTGGCCGTCACATCTATCTGTCCCCTCACACACTCACACACACATAGACTCAACTGAGTGTGTGTGTGTGTATCTGGTATCTGTATGTGTGCAGCAGGTGTGATATGGCAAAAGCCGTCATATGTCTGCATGTCTTTGGGGTCTTTTTTTTGCCGACAGTTCTGTGGCTTGTGCTAAATTTCATAATTTTTGCCAGAGACTGCGGCTGGTGCTCCTCATTCCGTTCCTGGTTGTCTTCCAGTCACGTGTCGTTCATATCGCGCCATAAACAATACCGGCTATATCATCAGCCAACCATCCAACTGCAACACCTTTTCACCCACTCTTTACCACACCCTTCTACCGTCATCGTGAACACTTGCTGCTCCTCTGATCCTCTGGAGTTGCCGTTGACAGGCGCATCGTTTTGTATAGTAACTTGTTTGCCTTATTTCGATTTATTTTTATGTGCATTTCCCTCTGCACTTTGCATTGAGATTTTTCATTTTATTTTTCCTGTATTTTCCTGGTGTTTTTTTTTTATTTTATTGCTCAACCCTAGGACTTGTTAACTGAAAATATTTTCTCATGCGTAAAATGCATGACAAGCATTTCGGTCAGCGAGACGTTGACGCATTGAAAGCGAGTTCGATGGTGGCAACGGGCAGGAGTAAGGGAAGGGGTAGGGGTGGAAGTTTAGATTGCGGGCTTTAGATGCCAAACAGTCTGAGCTGGAAGAACGCATTTCCGATACGTGTATATAGTAGTCTGTCAGGTCTGCTTAGCCAGCAGGTGTATCGATTTCTATGCATACGTGAACTTGATGAAGTGTTTGAGCAAATGCTTCCAACGAGTAGTTGGCAGCAATTTTTCAGCATTAGTCTGGCAACGTAAAGCAAGGAGTAGAAGAAACATCTTATTTGAAGAACGTAAATAGTTACAATTTGAATTATAAATAAATTAAATGGAAAGCTTTTCTTTCTTTTTTTAAACGGTCTCTAAATTCGTATTTATATTTAAATATTTTAGTCATTTACTCAAGCAGAAAAAAGCAACGCAGCCAAATTGAAGAGTGGCAAACCTTTTGCTGAAAACTCACAGTAATTGATCGGAAATAAAAACAAAAACAAAAACAAAAGCTGAAAGCGTTTAATTAAATATGCAATGTGAATTAGCCTATAAAAAAATACAAAAACGGAAAATCAACAGCCAATTGCCAGCGCAATATCAATGGTAAATATATACAGAATAACAAGGCAGAAAAATAACAACAACAGCATAACAACAAACACAATTGAAACTTTGCCACGCTTGGAATATTTAAACGGGGCAAACGGGTAAAAAAAAAAGTGAGGAAAAAAAGTTGCATCGGACTGATATAAACAATTATTAAAAGCAACCCTCGAGTTGGGGAAGTTCAGGAAATATCCATAACAATGGAGCAGCGGCTGCTGATTGTGGGTCCCTGCCTTACGACTCCCCCTTGGCCAAATAATTAAGCCTGCCATTCATTAACCAAACTTGGACGGGGCGTTACAACACAACTGAGTAAAGTTGCGGCCACTTTTGTTGCACTGTTGTGTAATGCAAAAACAAAAGTTTTTATATGTATACATATATATGTAAGTGTGTGGGAGAGGGGAAGGTGTGTGTGTTGAGGCACAATCGACAGATCGAGCAGTGAGTGGGCTTTTGATGCCATGCAAATGCTTTCAGTTAACAGCAAACGTTGCAGACTTTTGGTCTTCCCTTGCCATTGACCATACTGAATTAATCTTTCCCTTGCCAATGGCTGCCGAAAACTGCAAGCTGGCAGTAAACTTGGCTCTGACATCGACTCAAATAATCTGTAAAATGAAGTAAAATATCTTCAGAGTATATTTACATATGTGTGAGGCATCTTTATCCAATTAAAGAAGTTTCTGCGCAGAGGATTGATTAGATATGTTAAAGAGTCTGTTTTCAAGAACAGGCAACTCAGCATAATGGAGTAGTAGTAGTAGTAGTTTAAATGCTTAAACATGGTGACACACAGAATAATCGACCGATGACTAAAGGGCTAGTTTTAAAAGGGTTTTAAATGACTTCATATACTCGTATTGTCCTTATCTTTAATATCAACAAATATAACTCACTCAAAAAAGAAATAAATAAAACACTAGAAATAAATAAATGCAACACTTACCGGGGTCTTAAAGCAGCCACTAGAGAAGCCACTGCTAACAAAAGTTTTGAAAACTTCAAAAGCTCAACGAACAAAGTGTTGAATATGCAATGGAAGGACCAAGAACAGGACAAAACAGGACTTCGCCAGAGCTGCTAGAGTGGACTTACAAATGTGTGTACATTGTCCGAGGCGGTCAAGGGTTTATCAGAGGGAAAGCTTTATGTACGAATGCCTGCAACAACTGCGAACAACTTGCCACTTTGCTTAGCTCCCAAATGTGCAACAAATACTTGGTAAGCAGCTGGGCACAGTGGAGCCTCAAGTAGGTGGCCGCATAGATAAGTAAATGAGCATTGCTGAATGTTCAATCATAAAAAAAAAAAACGCCCATTGCTGGGGTTATTAATGCCACGTTATCAGCAGCGGGTTTCCAACTGTGGCCCATAAGTTCCATTCCTAATAAATTTCATGGTTCTCCATGGGCAACATCATCATCATCATCATCATCATCAGCAACGACAGCAGCTGCAACTGGAGAATTCAGCATGTTGGTTTCCGTTTGCTCGCTGGCTGCATAAAAAGTCAAAAAATTAGCATAATTTCAGGCGCTGCGACGAACAACAACACTTGCAGCCATAGATAAGGCGCAATATGAACGCGACTTCTCTATGTGTGTGTGGAAACTCTCTTTTGTGTATGTGTGTGTGCGTGTGTGTGTCTCTTGTTATTTCGGCTGCATCGTGTTCAAATTGTGTCATGTGTGAGCCACTGGCTGCATTTAAGTTTTTGCGCTTGGCCATGAAGTTGCTCGCTTGCTTGCAGCATGTGGCATAGATATGTACGCAGATACATATTCGCATCCATATGATTTGCATAAATGCTCAACGGCGACACATTGCGTGATTCAAGATCTTGGACAATGCAGCCCATGGAATACAAAACTGAAGCAGAATAGAGCTTAAGTAAATGAAAAGTTGGACTGCGCAGCAATGCACAATTATATAAAATTAAGGAATATAAATATATACAATAAATAAAATATTTAAATATTGTCCTTGGCTAGCAACCAAATAAAACACAGTTAACACCTTTTAAAGCTTCAAACGATTGTCATAATTATTATTAGCTCCACTTTCACTCCACTAATTTTCGGTTCAGATTTGTTCAAAACCCATATTAACAATAGAAGAAGTCGATGCCCACTCGCTTGTCTTAACTCTCGAGTCTGCAATGAGCCAAAACGCGGAGTCTACGTTGAATGCATATGGACCATATGTCGCTGTTGATGACTTGCTGCCTCATTCCGAGGCAGCTGGTTGCATAAAAGAGTACAAGCCGGTCGGTGATGGTGTTCATGTACCGCAACAACAGCTATCATTGCTGCCACTCATTGAGCGTACACGGTTACGTCCACATACACTAGTGCGGAAGGTAACGGTTGTTGGCAGCCATGTTCTCCGTTATGTGAGCCGGAACAGCAATTTTTTCATGAGGCGTCACCAGCGTCAGAGCTTTCAGCGTACGAGATTGTCTCGCCTCGATCCATACATGAACTATGGAGGTACTTACAATTATGATCAGGAGGATGTCTATTGGTTGACCAACAGTGATCAGCCAGTGATTACCAGCTCAAGATTGATGGAATTGCAACCGGATCCCAGCTCTCAGCATTTAATGCTTCAAGCTAATCCTGAAAATAATTCTCTACTCGGATGGTTCAACTGGAAGATATACCTTGGCATGTTATGCATCATTGTGGCACAGGCCCTGTTAAAGCTTTCATTGCGAGAGATGTACAACTCGAGCTAAGGTCATGCTTCATATATTAAACACAAAGCAGAATCATAAAAGTGCCATATTCAAGTGTCTCAAGACAGTACCATAAATAGTATAAATTTTCCATCTATAAATTATACAGTCGCGATTACTAGTCTCGATTCGGATGAAACACAATTGATACGAAAATTTACAAGTTCAATTAAAGGGAGTAATATAATAACATAACCTAATACCTTTTATTTACTTTCTACTTAGCCATCGAACTAATTAATTAATTAATTTTTATTTAACATTTAATTTATATCCTATTTAACTTTGTCAAGCAAAACATAAATTTAACAGTTTTTCAGATCATTATCATAAAAACACTAGTTTCTTTTTTACGGTACAGTATTTTCTCCAGTTGCCACTTCAGCGCTTAGTCTTGCAATCATTTACATTAATATAAAACAATACAGATTATTTATTCTTTTTACTTTGAGTACAGGATATCATTTCATCGACTAACACGTCTACATCTTGAAGTGAAACAAGTAGCTTGCATTGGTTATGACTTTGGGTTTGAGACCAGCTGCCACTTGCCTTACTTTCATCCAATTAACTTTTTGGCAAACGCATATGTACGTATTCGTATTACTTATTCATATCGATGTGCTTATTAAACGCTTCGACTTGACTGCTAAAGGAACCAAAGGAGCCACGACGAGTCAAGTTCAACTCATATGGAACAATTCATTTACTTGCCACTCGGATTCTCAGCTTCTCATCTGCTTATTCCCAAACCTGCGCCGTCATGTAGTATACACCAGCTGTGTGCATGTGTGCGTTTGTGTGCATGTGTGTGTGCTTATCAGATTGTATATCATAATTCAAAGTTGCAACACTTTTACTGGAAACTGTAAACTTGACTCGACAGAAGCTCGCGCTGAGAAAATGAATGGTAGAAATCATTTCCCAAGACATTTTACCGACATTCAAATACGTGATATACGAAACAGACACCAGTGTAATCCCAAGACTGAATTGAAATGTCAGTGGCCTTTCTCCATGTTGCATTTGCTAGGAGTCATTAATAATTGCACATGGTCACACGAGACGTATGAGAAACTTGGCTAGTAATTTACTTTGATCAACTCAAATGCTGACATCAACAATGGCTATGCCACGCCCATTTGCCCAGTGCTGCCCACTGTTAGCACATTTATTTCGGGTCACACTTGAGCCACTCGGCACTTGGCACTAATTAAAATCGCTCGTTAGCTAATTTAAACGCCAGCAACTTTTGTTGTAGCTACTTTCATTTTTCAGCTCCACTTTGCCACAATTAATTGCAGCATGTTGGCATAAATTAAGTTCTCCCTTTGTCCTCTCCAATGCCACTTCGTTTGCATACGACTACATAAGCATTAACCTGACCCCCTTTTAGCAATCGTTTTCGTTGCTTACTCCTAATTCGCATTCTTCATGTCATTTTCTTCGTAATTTGATAGTATTATTTGAAGCATGAATCAACTGATTTTGTTGCATGCTGCTGTTCCTTTAACACTGTCCTTCAATAAGGAAACACGAATTGTAGAGCATTTATTTTTATTTACTTCATACTTAAGGTCTAATTATATCTTATTTACTTGTAGAAAGATGTTGATTGTATGACCTTTTGCAATGAACATTGGTCCAGGTCCACATAGCTTCAAGCTAGGTGTTGCACCTAACAACAGCCGCCACAACCGCCGCCACAGCAACTGCCACAGCAACTGCCACAACAACCTCCGCAGCAGCCATCACAGGGTCCGCTCAATGATCCACAAGGCCAACCGCAACCCAGAATCATCATGTGTAAATGTTCTAAAAAAAAAAAAAAATAAAAAGTATAATAAATAAAGTAAAAAAAAAATTGAATTATTTTTTCTTACCTTTCTGAACCGGACCAATGAACATTTTGAAGATTGTTAAGAAATTGTTAAAAAAATTGTAAAGTTGCTCTTACAAAGGCTGTGAATGTACTAAACTTATAGATTAACAGGCATACGCTCGTCGAAAAGTAGGTGATTGATTTTTCAATGCCAATTTGATTACAGATTTATTTTGTTTTCCCTACATTAATAAATATACGTATATATAATAGAATAATAAAGGTAGTGACAGCTCAGAAAGCAGTCTCAATTTTTGATGACTTACAAAATTCAGTATGTAAGCAGGCTATGAATGGCTTTGTCTTGCTCATACGCACACACTTTCAACTTATCGTATTTCTCTTTCACATTATTGTAGCATGGTTGAGTGAGTGTGCAGTCTCTGCACGACAGTGTGATATCAACTAAATTCTTTCTTTATAACAGAGCAGATTTAGAATGAACCATATACGTTACACAGGGCTGAAAAACCCAAAAATTATGGGGAAGTTGCAGTTGGATTGTTTCGAGTCATAAAGCCAGATAAGGAACCATATTCCATTTAATTGTGATTTTTGGAGTCGATAAAAGTATTCAAATTAAAACTATTCAATGTCTTGTCAGTTCCATCGAAGATCTGCTTCAAAATCCCTTTAAGTAATTAAGAATTGAGAAAGTCCTTTTTTAGTCTTACTTTGAACTATTTATTTTTATAGTGATATAATTTGAGAACAAATAGACCATGGCATGATTTTATATAGATATTGCTGTAGTGGTCGTTGTCTACGGCCCTGATCGGAATGCATAGACATAGATCTTCCATATTTCATCTAGCAACAGCCGCCACATCCGCCGCAGCATCCTCCGCAGCAGCCATTACACGGTCCGCTCAGCGATCCACAAGGCCAACCACAACCCAGGATCATATTGTGCAAATGTTCTACGCGACATGAAGAATTAAAAATTATTTTCTTATATATAATCGTTGATATTTGTTCTTACCTTTCTGAACAGGGCCGATAAACATTTTGAAGATTAAATTTGAAAAAGAAATGTAAATACTGCTGTAAAAGGCTTTGTAGTAAGACTGAAGTTATAGAAAAACGAGAGCATTAAGGTCGGAACCAAAGTGATTGATTTTTCAAGGACTCGTTGATTTAAGATTTTTCATAATAATTTAAATTAATCTTGTCATATTTATTATCTAAAAGAGACCGAAACATTTGTTTCGAAATTAAATACCATCTATTGTTGACAAAATCTAAAATTTATTTATGGAATACCTTTTTCTGTCAAGTTCCGAAAAAAATATGGCACTATTCTTGACCAATCTGAATCTCTATGGTATTTTAGTGAAATATCGCAACATTATTTAACATAAAAAATATTTTGCGAGTCCTCCATCTAAGTGTATAGCCAGAGGGAATGAAGGCATTATCACCAGTCTAATATCCTTCCAATTAACTATACGATCGATATGACAATAGCCTATATTCAATCCTTAAAGTTAAAGTTCCGCAAAAAAAGGGGAATGTCAAAAAACTAAAGCCAGCTTTTTCTGTTTGCTTTAAGTATATTTTTTTTTTTTTTTTTTGATATTTTAAATTAATCTGTCATTCTCAATTAGTTTGTGGATATTTTCTCGGCTTTTAATACCGATCAAGGAAGTATTCGCTTTATATGATATTTTCATTCAACATTTTAACATTTATTATAATATTATAACTGGTGGTATTTCCGAAGAACGGGAGTCATGTGTATTTTTGGTATTAAACTGATAGTGACATTGGTGCTGCCAGTCCAAAGACACAGTTAGGTGTTATAATCAACAGCCGCGAAAGCAACCACCACAGCAAGACCCTCCGCAGCAGCCATCACAGGGTCCACTCAATGATCCACAAGGCCAACCACAACCCAGGATCATATTGTGCAAGTGCTCTAAATAAAAATATATAATTAGAAAAATAAATTATATACATATTAGATTTTCTTACCTTTTTGGACTGGGCCAATAAACATTTTGAATTGTCTATGAAATTTTACAGAAATTTAGGCTTAGTTCCTTCAGATCAAGCTGAAAGACTGTAGTATTCCAACGAAAGTGTATGTAGCTTGAAAAAAAAAATGATGACGAGTATTTTGGCAAAGGTGATCCGATGATTTAAATTTAAAAAGGTCTAATTTAATTAGAGATATTCATATAGAATAAAATAATTATGTAAATTACAGATTTTTCCCATCGACGACCACTTCATATTCTACCCATAAAACGAATTAATATAATTTAAATAATCATTATTTATTAGTATTGTTTAATGTTCATCATCAGCTTCATAGCCCATATCTGGTTTAAGTGAATTTCCCCAATGACGAATTTTTGTATTTTCCTCTATTTCTTTCAGGTACCTTCTTCGTTTATTTGCTATACTATTTAGTACTTTTAACTGTCTCTTTCGCTTGTTCTGAGAGCTGCTGACATCCTCGTAGGTCCAGTAAAAGTTTAGTTGCAAGGAATTTACACATGGAAGTTGGCATTTCCGCTTTATTGAGCTCAGGTCTGATTCTGGTGCCGATTGCACCTCTTCGAAATCGTTGGCTATGTAATAATTCATAAGAACAGAAGTCGCATTGCACAATATTGAGGAATCAGACTTTGACTTTCTTTTTATTTGTCGCTCATCCAAAACCATATCGGACAATTTATTTAGACATTCATTTATCAATGCGGTCATTTCCATATAACTAAACAAACCGAAATCCAAATTGAGGTAAAAAGAATTTAATTTTGATGAAACGTCAGTGGGCTAATTAGTGTTGCCACCTTGATGGAGAATTTAATTAATCATACGACAGATATTATAGCACGAGTAATAAGAGAACAACTTTATCTTTAATTATACATACTAAACTGAAAAATATCTTATTAAATATCAATGCGAGTTTCTAATAGTATAAATTTTAATTTAAGAAATAAAATGATTTATAGAATTGAAATGAGATTCAAGCCTTTAATAATTATATTTTATATTTTAAGTATTTTTGCTTGTTTAAATTAAAGCTAAACGCAGCCAATTCATGCCATTTAAACCTTCAACTGGATTCAAGTATTTAGTCTACCAAATAACACATCCTTTAATACTTATTGAATGTAATTTCTTAGACTGGTGGATTGCTGTTCCTAACCTTCACTCAATGACATAAAAGCAATCAACTCTAGATGACTGGAGGGGCAAGGGTGAAAGTGGCGGGTCAATGCGAAGGGTGAGAAGTTCACACTAACAAATGAAATGAACTGTAAGCGTTGTGACATCTCTTTGTGAACATTCAATACGTTGCTGGCGTTGCAATTTAAATAATGCACAAAATGAATTAAGTCACCAGCCAAATGGTTCTCAAGACATTTGCAGTTTAAAGGCGTGTCCCTATGTCCGAACTAAACTGGAGTAAATCCTTTTACCGCAATAAAACGAATCAATATAATAAAGAAATGAAGTGAAGCCAGACAAAAAAGTCAACCAACTAAAGGTGGCGACTGATTGTGAGTGCTTTGTCAAAAACAAGTAAATGTGTAACTGCCAGGAAGCCGAATATCTAATTCACTATATAGATAATTACTCACATATATGTAATGTCAAGATCTGCTTTTCTTCAATTCGAATATATAAACATAACGTTAAGGGATATATGTACCATTAAATCTGTAGAAAAGTAGGATAAAGTGTTTGCATATTCATTAATTAAAATCAAGAATACCTTTTGGCAGGGTATGTAAAGAACTATTAAACTCTCCTTAGCAAAAGATGTGACAACGGTTTTATAGGAAAGCCAGCAGACAGAACGCTTTAGCAACTACTCCGCATATAAGAAATAAGATTGAGAGAGATAGAGAGGTGTTGGGGAGAGTGATAGGGAACAGCCGTGTGAAAAAGACGACATGCAAGTCGAATCAAATATATATATATTTATATATATTTTTTGTAATGGATGGATGTGTATTGTTGTAGTATGTGTCTCGTGTGTGTCAATGATATATCGCTCGAGCACGAGTCGAGTCGTACGAGTCCTTGATACAGGAAACGCACGCAGACAGTGAAGACGGCAATAAAAGTGGTAATGACGCAGACAAGGATGAGGACAGCATACAATACAATAGAACAAAAAAAAGTATATATATCAAATCGAAATGTTATCAAATGTGAAATGTCAGTAGCTTAGGGGAATCGAGGGATGAACAATAGTTGCACTCTCATAAAAAAAGTCTAGTGAAAATGTTCTCTTCAAGCTCTTTGTCTATCAAATAAATCATTTTTTGATGATAGTATTGCTAGTGGCTGCGATCACAAATTTTATCATTACATTTAATAGAATTACACATTTGAATAGCTTAATTTACACCTGGCCGGATGAGTCTTGCACAGAAATCACGTCTCGGAAAGGATACGTGCAACTACGAAAGGGGGTGTTTGTGGGGGAAACAGATATGCGACATGTGTACCCAAATTACCGCGACAGCAACCAACCGGCTTCTAAATAAAACATAATATGTGTAAGCCATCTAATTAAATATATCCGCATGTAATTTTGCTGTTTAATTTGCGCAAAAAGTGGGTAAAACTAAAATACAAACTCGCATACAGACGGAAAACGAACCCGACTACAGTGTTGCCGAAAAGTGTGCATACGGCTTGGATATTGACACATTAGGCGACCTGCGCCAGTTGACTTATGCGCGGCACTGTATTATTCACACGGCAGCCGGGCCACGTTAAGGACACACACACACGTGCACACACACCCACATCCACATAAATAAATATATGTATACACACAGACCGACACACACACGTATGCACATTTGGAACGCAGCTTCCGGCAAAATATTTCAGTTGAACATTTTTAATGAGCTTGAAGTTGTGCACCGGCAAAAAATAAAAATTTTGCTCTACAGAAAAGTAAAGCCAAATACATAAAGTCTGTCGAATGGATTTTAATTGAAAATTATAACATGTTGGCCAATCAATAAGGAAATAGAATCCTCATTCATTGTGTCAGTGATGTCCAAAAGTGCATATAGTATAGTATAATATAAGACCAAAATAAAAGCGTTGCACAGTGGGGCAGATCCTCATTTTGCGTTGCAAAAATCATATCTTTTGAACCAGTGAAGATATTTTCAAAATTAAAAAAGCATTTGATAGAAAACTTCATAAGCTTTAAAATCAGTGCTTTAACTGCGTAATAGGCCTACTGGTTGATTCAGGGCTTTCGGTCAAAGTTGAAAAATATTTTCAGTGCATATTTTACATGTAAAATTAAAAAAAAAATTTATTTATTTTTTGTTCGAAACATAAATTTCAATCTATTTTATTCATTAAAAAGCATTGTTTAATATATAAAAGAGTTTTATTACGCTTATTTAAAAAAAAAATTTTTTTGTTTTTTTGATAAATCTTGTATGATGCCTGGGCACAGCGAAAACGTATGAAATTGTACTGCGCTCTTCCTCTTCTATCACCATTTTTTTGCGAGGTTGCATCAGTTTTCGTCCTATAACTCTCCCAGACGCAGCTGGACGCATGAAAGACCGGGGTTATTTCGTTAGAGAATTGATTAACGAAGACTCCTGTGGTAGTGGGATCGAGTCCTTCGGAGTCCAATTTTTTTTCTATTCCATCAAAGTCAAAAAATAGCCTAATTTTAGTGCTTTTTTTAAACATCGCTGGAATGAAAGGTCAACAAGTGAAGAAACAAAATTCTACGGCATTTAATTAAAATGAATGTACTTTTCAGATGAAACCAAAAACATAAAGATCGGTCATATAACTTGTCATCAAATCAGTTTTAAAGTTTGCATTTTTAGGAAAAAATCCACATTTGTGCGCGCACTGAAATAATGGTCAACTTTGAGAGGCTGTCACGCCCACAATTTTTACCTGATTTCAAAAATCTTTTGGATTTGTAATCTCTGGAGATTTCTCTTTCGAATGCCTTTATTACTTTTTACAAACGCTTTCGTCAAAAAAATGATTTTTGCCACGCATATCGGCCGCCTGCCCCAGTGTGCGTTGTTTGTAAATAAATGCATGGTAAGGTCAATATTTACATACCAAGTACATGTACTGTGATGCAACGAGAGTGAATAACTTAATAGTAATAAAAATGTTTTTGAATATTCACCTTTTTAGTGTTGACTGCAACTCAGAAATTGTCAAAATTAAACATATGATCAATTAAATTAACATTATTTAAAGAAAAATAATTAATAAATTGTTGTTCAACAATTTTCAAAATGTAAAATATATAAACTAAGTGTTTTGTTTTTAATTATAAGCCACAAATCCATAAGATAGTGTACAATGTAAATAAGTATGTGATAATATAAATATCAAAATCGCTGCTTAACCTGAAAATTGTAGGGTATCCCCTCATTGGATTCGTTCTTTGTTGCTGTTTCGGTTTTTTTTTTCGGTGTCAATGCAATGTAGGCATAAATATGGCACATAAATATGGCACCCCTCATGCCACTACTCGATATTGGGGAGTGTGTGTGTGTGATGGAGAGAGTGTATGTCTGCCTGTGGGTGCTTATAAATCTTAAAAATATAACATGGCAGCAGTCAGTAGCAGCAACAGGACTGCAGCGTATAAATATGTGTATGAGTAGACACAAATATATTTAAATACTCATAAGCACACGCACTTATGTACATACATATGTAATTGTGTGTATGCTTGTGTGTAAGTCTATCATTCATATGTATGTATACACCAAATACTGATGACTCTTCCTCGTCTGTCGTCGTGTGAGGTTATTTCTTTAATTCTTTAGCTGACACTGTCAGCAACAGCAACAACATACGTGTACACATAGAGAATGACAACAAAAGCAACAACACAAGCATCTGTAGAGTGAGAGCGTCTGTCTGACATTTTGTTAGAATTTTACAGATATACTTGTTTCACACAGTTCGGTGGCGACTGAAGCACTGACTGAAACCCTGACTGAAACCCAGCCATCAATGCTGCATGTTGTCAAAAGTTGTTAACTGTTTGTCAAGCCAACCATTCATATATTCATAAGTAACACACACACTTAAACATATATACAAATATATTTATGAGCACAGCATTTGTATGTATACATATGTCTCTGAGCCTGCGACGCCAAAGCTTCCTGCGAGTCCCCCTTTGAATCTAGTCTCTCTCTCTCTTTCACGTTGCGGGCTATAAATACACAATGAACACATTAAAAAAATAAATAAAAACACTTCTTTTTTATAACACTGTTTTAAAATGCATGCAGTTTATATATTATTAACCACAATTTAAAAATTACATTGTTTAACTATTTGCAATTGCACCTGCGGTCATTGAACCGTTATAAAAGTAATTATGGAACAAAGTGAACGTAATTTAGACCTAACCAAAATGAAATGAGTAAAGGAATTCAAATAATACACATTGTTGCAGACGTCGGATTTAATAATAAATGCCTTTGTTTTGGATTACTTGTAGTTAAGCCCAAGGCTGCTAGCCGACTTTGAACTGATATTGTTAGTGTAACAAAGCAATATAAATTTTTAAATTTTAACTAAATATGATTTATATGTTATTTGTTGCTGAATGATTTCTTTTCAATGTTGCTGACGAATGTTATTGATCCATTCTATTACAATGAGTTGTACTTGTTAAGTACATTTTTAACGAACAATTTTCCGTTTCCTGATTTTTACGCTTCAAATCAGTTGAAAAGTGAAAAGCTCTAGTTCCGTTCATCGTATCCGTATCCGTATCTACATCCCCAATTTGAATGTGACAGTTAAATGTGTATTTGGCTTTAGGCGGAAATGAATTTGTCATATTGTCGTCGAATTTGTCAACTTAATTAGCAGATAATTACTTTGATAACCATTAGAAATAATTGCAATTGTAAACGTGTTTAGGTCAAGTACATACAAAGATTATAAAGGATTTTCTATGGCCAATAATTCTTTGTGATTTTTTGATTGCAATTAGAGTGGTCTACGATGAGACCTCACCTAGGGGCGTTATTGCAGATGGAAAAACACGCTGAACCCAAAAAACAAACAAAAATATCACGTATACGCGTGGAGCTCTCAAAATGTTCAATAGTCGCGCATGTTATGATTTTCAGTTGTAGCTATGCTCATCAAACGTCCCGTTTTTAAGATTTTTTTGCGTAAATTACGTATACGCAGCGTGCGCAACGAAATCAAAATCGCCCGCTGGTTAATAAATGGTTTCATTTGTACTGTGTTGCTGCCGCTGGCCTGGCTGCCAGGTAGATGGGCAGGTTGATATTAACTGCAGCTGTCGCCGTTGAGTTGCATCGAATATAGTTGCCCCAAGTTGCATGTGCGCTTAGAAATCCAGCCGGTTGACAATACGCTGTGCTGTTTCCCTCTTTATTTCGAATCGGCGTTTGCTTTTACTGTCGACGTTTTGCAGAATTTTGTAAGTGATTTTTGCTTCAGTATTTCATTCGTTTTTTATCCCCCTTGTATCAGGTTACGATTTGGGACTTATTGCGGTGTATTGTTTCCAGTTACCGTGGGCAAATGTTGGGGCAGTGTTAGCCCAATCGATTGTAGCCGCAACGTATGCGGTTTTATTTACTGCTCTCGCGCTCTATTGAAGCGTTTTATATTGTTCCGTCGGGCAGTTGCTGTGCTGGCGTTTGGGAATTGTAGCTGTATTTCAATATGCCACCCTCAGCTTGAACAAGGCAGCTTAATTGAAGAGGTACCATCTGAGCGCGCCAACAGAAAGTAAATGTTACTGAATAAATCTTCGATATGAATGATCTAATCTAAAATTGAATACAGTAACAAAAAGTTGGTCAGTGGTTTTTATAGATTTTTATTTAAATATGTCAGCTGCGGAATCAAAAAACCCACAAGCACAAACAAAATAAAAGACCTTAATTAGAACTAGATGTCAGCTTAACACCTTGAAGTTAAACCGCAATGAACAAAAGCATCAGCCAGTAGAAGATAGACAAACGCATGGCCAACATGCGCAATTTAACCTTAGACACGCAGGCCACGAGCATTTTAGAGGGTCGAAGGGTGGGCACAGAGTCCAAACAAAAGATACAAAAGTGCACAGCAACAAAAAACATGACGCTGGTCGATGGGTGTGGTCGGGCAAAGGGGAAAGAGCGAAACAATTTCGCCAGCACTTAGCCATTTAAACCCTAGCTGAACCGAGAGAGCACGTTTGACCCTTTATATGAAGCAGTCCTGGGGATCAGGATCAGAACCAAAAGCGGCACCTGAAACTGTACAAGAACTCTGAGACAAAGCGTACACGTGTGAGAATTGAACAGGATGCTGGCTCAAGATTTGGCTGGGGTTGTGTGGGAATACAACCACACCACAGCACAGTACACCGCATCACACGGAACCACACTACATAAATAAAAAAAAATACAAAAAAAATTAAAACCACAAAGGGTTTAAATTTATAACCAACGCGATGCTGTGATGGGAAGGCGACTACGATGTGGATGTGTGGGTGTGGCTAACAAGCAGGAAAATGAAAGCCACAGTGAAATGCATTTTAGAAGTTTCAGGGCGCAAAAAGTGTTGCCTGCTTGTGTGACGGCGACGATTTGAGGTCCTGACCCCGCGCAGCATGCAATGTCAATTTTTTTTATTCCCTTTTGATCTTCTTTCTCTCTCCCCACCCCACGTGCTTTGGTCAGCTGACGCCCAGTTTGATATACCAACTGGCAAAATGGCAGCTCACCTTAACGGGAAACTCAACTGAACTGCACTGAACTGTACCGAATGGAATGGAATACTTTTTGGCTCTTGCAACGAGTTGCACACACAAAAACTTGTCACATGTGCAACGCAACATTTCCTCTGTGTGCTTAGGTTTGCCTTTGTGTATCTGTGTGGGTGTGTGTGTAGGTGTGTGTGTGTGTTGTGTCCCTCTATTTTGTAGCTTTTAGTCGAATTTCAAATGTTGCTTACTCTGCTGAATTGTTGGACATTGCCATGTGCCAGCATTGTTTGTGTTGTTCTCGCTCCCTTTCATTTTTTTCCCCCCGCCATTTTTTTTTTTGACATTTGGGTGGCAATCTGAACTGTGACAGTGACACTGAATGAAGCTGCAATGTACTTACATGTGCCACACTATTATTAAACCCATAAATTTAGACGAACACCTGCAACACATGTCGCATTAACAACAACAGAACTTCAGCTACAAGTACGAGTTTTTTTTAACGCCAACACGCAAATCTCACATATTTCTCACTATTTATGCAGCTGCCACACAGTTTTGCATCTGTTGCTGTTAAGTATACCAAGTAGCTTAATATCTTTTGGCTTATCCGCTGACATAGACGATTCTAGCTCTCCCATCACTCCCCACTTTGTTTGTCACAATATTTTGCGCATTTTACAAACACACATTAATTCCTAGTGGTTTCTCTGAGCTGATCTGAGCTGTAAAAGCACGTGATTTGCTTATTCGAGTAGCAAGCGTAAATACTCGTACAAGTGGTGCTGAAGGAAAATAGGAAGAGGTAGAGGTAGAGGAAGAGAAACATGTGTGTGCGATGGCAATAACACAGGTGTTTTACCAGCAACTGATTTGGTAGTCGTCGTTGTTGTTTTAGCCAAATGCTGATGCCGCAGCTCGCATAAATTGCTCTGATTTAATGGCATTGCCTGTGAGCAATTACTGACTCAGATATTGGCAAGCTGCTCTACAACTAGAGGAACATGTTAAGAGCTGCATAAGTGTGAATGTATTTGGTTTTGAATAGAGACCATAAAGTGTATGTCTCTCCCCAAAAACAATTATTATAAATGTGAAATCTGCTGTGGCTGTAGAAAGACATTCTCGAAACATATATAAAACACACAAATTCAAATATAGATAATAAGTAAATACGAATAATTCTCAATATTAAATGACTATAGAGCAACTTACAAGCCATTTTATACGATTGGTTATTTTAAGAAACCATATTTCAATTAAATACAAATTATAAGAACAATGAAACTAAATTACAGACAAAACTGAGAATATTGTGTCATCTTATTTATGTACTATTGATGACTATTAAATAATAGTATACAACTATTTGTCACTTGAGTGACTTAAATGAGTTCAGTTTCATCAAATTAATGAAGAGTGCTATTGAGTATGTTTATTAGTCTAAAGCTTATTTAACAAATGTATACTGATCTATCAGAACAAAAATTGTTTCATTCACAAAGCGATTTGATTACTATCCAAAAAATTTGATAAAAGAGCGGCCAAGACAACAAAAGTCAAAATCCACAAACTAGTATTTTTGTTTGTGCTGCTAATTTTAGTCTACTCTGTCTTTTTTTTTTTTTTTGGAAAACTACAAACAATCATTGGATATAACAAACTTTAATTTTGATAACAAGCTTCAAATTTCCGAGAGCTTATTGACGCACAAAAATACTTTAGAGTTGCTTTTGCTGTGGTATGTAAGACAGGCCAATAGAGTTTATTGAATAGACTGACCAGACCTTGAAGACCAACTTGAAAACCAACTGACACCACGCACTCACATATACGAGTATGTATGTATGTGTGTGTATGTAGGTTGCGGGGAAATATACTTTATCTTGCTGTCTTGTTCGCTAGCTTCGTTTTTCCTTATCGGAAACGAGCTTATTCCGTTCAATGAACTGAAAAATATTGTTTACTTCTCGGTTTCCTCAGCTGCTACCTCAGAATAGCAGTGTTTAAATTACATATTCGATTCGTTTTCCCTTTTGTGACGCCTGTTGCCGACACTGCTCACTTTTTTTTCTTTTTCTTTTTTGCTACATATTGACGTTGGATTTTTATAATTTTTTTTATAGCTCGAGCTGTAGAAACTGAAACAAATTTGTCATTAGCTAGCTTAAATGACATTTTCCCTAGACTTGTAAGGTGATCTTAATTCAACACATTTTTGTGGCAAATATTTGTAAAATGCTATCAATTTTTTTTTGGAATTTTTCATGGTTTGCAGACAGTTTTCAACTAACTTTTAATTTCATACGCAACTTAATGTAAGTTTTCAAAGCAAAAACAAAAATGAAAAACCACAAGGACTGAGGAATCTTCATGAAAAAAGTTTTATTTATTAAAAAAAAAAAAAAAACAGACATTTGACATATTTTAGACAGAGGAGCTTAGCTGGTAACGCACTTTGTACCCTTCTCAATTAGGCTGACACTGCGTATGCGAAATATGTACGTGTGTGTGCCATTGTCCTGGACATAGGGTCAGAGCAAAGAGAACATGCAAATTATATTTGCACAAAAGTATGATGATGACAAAAAGTTGCTTTTGAACTTTGCCACTTGACCAAAAAGCATTGCACAAACCCGTGCCTTTGTCAAACTCAAAAACCATTTGCCAGCCACATGATGTAAGCGAAAAAAAATAACAATCACTGGCCAAATAAAAAACATTTAATTATTTTAAAACAATAGAGTAGATTCAAAAAGTATTTATTAAGGTCCTGCTAAAATGCTTTAATCAAATATAAATTAAGAATCCTAGACCAATCAACTGCAAAGATTAATCAGCGTGTAGACCAGATATTTAGAAGTTAAATTTATTGTGTTTTTTTTTATTTTGTTTAAGCCATAAAAGAACAAACAAAAAGTTTGGTGACAAAATAAAGGCTTTATTTTTGTGTAAGTTCAATCCAAATTGTCTTGGCATTTACATATTTTCGGGTCTTTCTACTTAACTCCAGTAAAAAACCTTGCGTTTTTATAAGTTGTTTATATTTCTGTACATCTTTATCTGAAACGATAATTTTATTTGACATTAAAAACATTTACGTGACAGGACATCAACGCCAGTTACAATATATTAAAAAGCCATCCGAATGTGACACAAAACAAAACAAAAATGTAACACGAGGCACAATTTGGTCGCTGATGCGTGTGTGCTTGTAATGACAATAATAACAACAACTTTTGCAACTTGGCGTATAAGCAAAGTATCACATATCATGGCCATCAGTCATAAACTACTAAAGAAGCAGGCAGGCCAGTTTGCCAAATGCCCACGATCGACATCGACTTCGTCTTTGCTTTACGCCAACATGACATAAAACGTAAATGACATAAAAAGCTATAATGTTCCTTATACTTGTAAGATAAACAATAACAAACAGTCGACTTGTTTGTTCTTCTGTCAAAGACAAAGGCCGAACTGCTGCCAAGTAATAACTCGGTCCGGGCGTGCCACATGCAAGTTGAGGAATAGGACACGCCAAGCGTTTGGCCAATTGATGCACGGCCGTACAACAAATATGGATGTCCCAATGCCCGACGTCTATATATACATATATCTCATGACAACTGGGAAGAGGTTTTAATTGTAAAAGAAATTTAAAATGTTTTATTGCTATTATCTATAATGATGCTCAAATTGTTTTCATAAATAAAATATGACGAGTCAATAAGAATTGTAGAGTATTTCGAGCAATGCTGAAATATCAATTTATTTTTGTTATGTGAACATATTTTGTATTTTGTCTGTCTATGGCTCGACATCATGTTTGCAAATGTAAAATGATATAAAATTTAACGATTATTTGTTTTCGTCGATGATATTTAGATTGCTATTAATATATAGATATTCTTCGATGCTTACAATTTGTTTATGGAAATTCGTGCCATTTTGATAGACAAAAACAAAAACAAAACACATCCGAGCCGCCTTTACAATGACAAATGGCAACTTAATTCAATTGGGCCAATTTTATTCTCTCTCTTTGCCATAACTCGAAGGACAAAGAAACTCGACCTTAAAGGCACGCATTTGAGTCAAACTTTTACTCATATATGAAAGTAGCGAAGCATATCGACAAAATATAATACGTATACGCACTGTCTCCTGTTTGGCGGCGACGAATCGACGGAAATCGCTGCTCAGGCGTGCAATTTATTATTACAGTTGGGCAAATATCCAAAATGAAACTGTCAATAAAAAATGTATTTCTATGTATTTGGCCAGCAAAATAATAGTTAGAATTGAAGGTTAATTTTAATAACAGGCATGCAATGCATGTTGCGTCTCTCTCAGAGAGAAAATGGGTCAAATATAATGTACAGTTGCAGTTGATGTTTTTGGGAAATGAAAATGAACCATAAATTTATGATTGCTGCCATGTGCTGGCAATGTTGTGCCCGCTGTGCCCGCTGTGCCCCCTGCGGTTGTTTATTTATGCGTTCCCAACAAATGCATTATTGAAATAAAATAGATTTGTATCACAGGTGTGACACTCATTGCGCTCTTCTGTCTCCATCCATTCCTATCTCTGTCCCTTCCATCCTGCCCACTGACCGCACTTACAAGCTACGCTGCCCACAAAACAGCGTACAATAAGTTATCAAGCCCTCTCTTACCGCAGCTCACCCACACTCCCACGCACACACACACACACACACACACACACAGGGAGACCCACATACATGCACATTTCTATAGCTGTAATATCCCAAGGCAGCAACAGGCCTGCATCATTTTGCGTGTGGTTATTGACAAATGTATTTCCAATTGTTTCTCCAGTGTCTCATTTCTCCTTCTCTCTCCCATTTTACCCACCTGGCTGTTACGTGACGCTTATTACAATTTTCCTCACCTGTATGTTTGCTTACATGTTTTATTGAGCTGCAATAATTTCCGCTTCTCTCTTTTTTCCACAGCTCTAACACTTCATTGAGGTCAGTTGCCATGAGCGGATTATATGAAAATTGAAGTACATATAAATATGAAAGCGCTGGGAAAATTGTAGTAAAACGTCAGAGAACCAACCGAATTTAATATAATAATTGCAGCTTGATATTTTTAATAATAGAATAAAGTTTTATAACTATTAATACCAGAACTAGACTTTTAAATTCAATGAAAAAGCTCAGTAAGTTGACAAACTTTTTGATTGAATATGTAAATTCTGTACGAATATTTTTTCAATTTTTACGCCATAAAAATAATCAAATATCGACCATAAATGATGAGTTATAGTTTAACGGCTTTATATATCAAATGCACAATTTCTAACTGGAATTTTAGCACACGTATACGTATTGCCTCGATTTTATCAGCGCTCGATTCGTAGCCAATCTGAAAATCAAGTCTCGTTTTGCCACTGTCCACTTTTTATGACAATATTAAAAAAAAATATTTTTTTTGCCGTTGTTTAGTGGTTTTTTTCATGCAAACAGTTGTACATTCCATGCAGCACGACTATGCAATTGAAATTGGAAATGCTTTATCACAAAAATTCAATAAATAAAAGTAAGCCTAAAACTAAAATTTGTGCGACAATCACCAGCAAAATTGTAAATAGGAAAAACGTCAAATTTTTTTCTTTTTTATTATATTTTAAAGAAATTTTTAGTTTGATTTATAAATTGATTGATAAATTGAAAAAAAAAAAAATAGTTTTTATTGATTATTTCAGTAGACCCTCAAAACTATTTAATTAAAAGTGCATAATTAAATCACAATTTTAGCTTTTTATTGAAGCAGTGTCAATTGAGAAAAAATAAAACTGTTTGAGAATGTGAGCTAAGCTTTGAAAAAGTGGATTCCACAACAACGATGTAATACTTCAGTGTGTGTTACAAAGAGACAGAGAGAGCAACACGGCGAAAAAAATAAAGAAAAAAACACACAAAAAGGAAATGTGACAGCCTCAATTTTAGCCGTATATTGTTTGTGTCCATCTATTTTTTGTGGCTAGATGCATCAGCATTTTGTAGCTACAACACGCACAAAAGCTGGGGTTATGTGTATCAAACTGCACAAAAAAGGACGCTCAGCAATTAAACTGTATGAACAGACTTGCACGAACACACACACACACCCACAGACCAACAAGTTATGTTGTTGTTATGGATGGGACGTCAATCAGAAATAAAAATTGACATAGGTTCCAGCCTAAATTAAATGTCAGTCATGTGCTTATGATCGATAAGGAAGAAGCATCAGTTGAGTTTGGAACACAAGTAAGTCTAAATATCGCTATCTACCTTCAACTTCAGATTAGTACCTAAGCAATGCCACATTTTGACCGAACAATGGCCAAGACAAGAACAGAAATTTGCATAACAATTCGTTTCAATTTGAATAGCACTTTCTTGGAGTATGGCCACATAATGCTGGCCATTATTAGCGCTGCCCAACCTGCAGTCTAGCAGTCCAATCTGAACAACTGGCCAAGTGAATAAATGCGTATGCAACAACTTGGGGTTAAATAACAAGTGACCAACAGAAAGTTCTTGGGAAGCGACGGTGTTGCTGGCCATGATTTAAGATGCAACTGCATGGGGCAATAAATCAAATCACAGAATTTTTATTCTATCTCTCTCTCTCTCTCTCTCTCTCTCACTCGCTCTTCCTTTCAGACTGCCTCTATTCATCTCTATTCTCCGCATAGATAAAGACAGTTTGGCTACTTGGATTGCATCTGGGATGCGCTCAAGTGTCTTGTGGCCAACAATAACTTAATTGCAAAGTCATGTTTGCTTTGTGGCCATGTCTTGTATGCTAGTAGCTACCTGTTCCAGTTACTGTCGCTGTTGTTACACTGCTGCTGTTAATCTTACCCAAACATACACACACACTCAAAGACCTGAACACGACTGTAAACACACAAGGCCTATTCAAGTCGGAGATATGGTCAATGGGTAGTGTAACCAGATAACGTCTTACGAATCGGGATACGTATTGCAATAAGCTCTACTGAAACTGGAACATATTGTCAATTGAATAGTATACTATTGGTCTTGAAAATGGGAATAAATCCGCTATGAGTATCAAATATCGGGACAGCCTCTCAAAATTTGGGTATTCTAATATGTCCATTAACAATTATCTTCATACAAAAACATAATCATGAACAAAATTATTTGAAAAGATAAATTATATAATTGTTATTGTTTAGGTATGCCCTTAACTATCTCTTATATATGGTGATCTATACCGATAATAGTTTATGCAACTAAATTGTACTAAATTGTTTCTTCTGCTGTAACTGAAATATTTAAAAAAAATAGTATCTCTGGTTGATTTTGGAAAAAATGTATGTAAAATCCCATGTGTTACATCAACAATTGATAGTTTGTTAAAGACGAAAGCTTAATAAAGTTCACGAAAGTTCTATAATTCTAAATTCTGAATTTAGACCAGAAACAAG
This sequence comes from Drosophila innubila, assembly GCF_004354385.1. Taxonomy (NCBI): domain Eukaryota; kingdom Metazoa; phylum Arthropoda; class Insecta; order Diptera; family Drosophilidae; genus Drosophila; species Drosophila innubila. The sequence continues at coordinate 11,882,104 of NW_022995380.1, forward strand.
TAAAAACAGCTATTAGCAGCATATTTAAAGTAAACTCACAAAAAAGAGGAGACTCGAAAAAAAACATATAATAAATATTTGGCTAACATGTTGGTGTTGTTGCTGTTTCTCATGTTGTTGTTGCTGCACATGGTCGCTGTCCTGGGCATAAAGTTTAAAATTGAGCTAGACAGAGTAAAAGCGGAGAAGCAGCAGCAACTTTTAGTTTTATTGTCATTTCAATGTATTTCCGCACTTTTAACCGCAGTTGCACATGCCTTGTGACCCATCTCCAAAAAGAAAAAAAAAGCTGAAAATAATAAAAAAAACGATGTAGAGAACAAAAAAGTATTTCAAGCAGCTTCGAAGCCATAAAAAACTGCATTTGGCAGTTGTCGCCGAAAGGCAAACTACATCATCACAGCGCTCAGTTGTATCTCTCAGGCAGTCGCAGTCGCAGCTCCAAATTTTATTGGGTTTTCCTTATACTCTAGCAGAGGCTATTACAATATTGTCAAAGGCTGTGTAACGCTTTAACGCTCAAAAACTATATTATATTTTGTGGGGGAAAAAAGGATGCTCAAAATGTAATGGCATAGTTTAGAATAGATTGGTATAAGGTTTTGCAAACTGATAAACGCTAAATTACACAGTTAAATGTAAGGGAATTGCATTTTCGGCTTTCCGATTATATTTGCTCTCTTAGGTTTTATTCTAACAGTTGGCGCAATTTCGCACAGATTTGCGTGCCAACGACATATTTAAAATGTTGAAAATTATTTATAATTAAAAGTTGGAGGCCAGAAAATTTTTCGACTAACCCTACGTGCCCTCTCATCTCCTTTACACACACACACAGACACACAAACACACACATTGCCATAATGCATGAAATTTTTTAATAAAAATGCTGGTCCGAGCAGTTCTAGGGCAGTCTGCTGGAGCTGTAAGCGTAGCCGGAATGATTGTTATTTACGCAATGGCAATAATAATCCGTATTTTTGCACGCCCAGCACAAACATGTCTACATATAGAAACTCTAATACCTAAATGTAAGTCAGTCTGTACACAGACCCGTAACCAGCAGAAAATTCAATTTTCCTTTTTCTTTATTCAAAATTCCAATAACTCACAATCAGAGTGAGTTTTTCGCCTTGCTTGACTTCATTTCACTTGGTACAAGCTTTGGAATGCCTCTCTCATTGCGATTTATATAAATATATATATATATATTTTCTCTACTTTTTCTTTTCGTTTTCTTACTTCTTATATTCCAAAAATGAATATATATTCGTGCATTTACATGTTGTGTTTGCAAAAATGTTAGGAAATATTTTTATGCACTTTATGGTTGTTCGTATTTGGCTCCTAAACAGCACTATATCAAATCCCGATCTCAGCCACACAATAAAATAAAATTACAAATATTGAAAATTAAAGTGTATCATTTTGCTAATATTGATTTACTTGCTAGAGTATAATTTTGTAATTACAATAGAAAAATATATATAGTTATAAATTTATTACCAAATAAATAACGTTTGCTTTGTTTAACATGTAATTAGTTTTTAAAAATATTACGCATTAGTTTTGTATTTATATAAATTAAATTATTTCATAGGTAATTAAACAGAATATTGTCTAACTGTTTGAACAAAGAATAAAGTTCAGATAATACAATATCTATTTTTCAGTTGTTTATTAAATGCGTTACTATAGTCACACAGCAGTCGATATTTAGGTATAGCGTATACGTTAACTCCAACTCACAGCTATTTTCAAGCTGTCCAATAAAAGTCAATAAGCTAACTCTAAGATGTGCACATTTTTCAATTACGTATTTGCATTGCGACGCCAAACAATGGAGAACAACACAGTACACACTCATATGTATGTGTGAGTGTATGTATGTAACAAAACACAAATTCAAATGGCATTATATGCAAAATGTTCTCGCATACACTGCGCAGGGGATAGCGGTGGAGTAGCGGGGGGAGGTGCATCGAAACATGTAAGCCATGTATTTCATTATGTACGACAAACTGTCTGACACGGGCGGCTAATAACGGCTACGTTGTGCACAGACAGTCAGTCATAGTGGCAGTTCTTGTAGTTGTTGTTAGAATAACTGCAGTGACCCAATCTCAAACAAACCCAACCTCAAATCCATTGGGAATGCTATTTCCATTGCCATTACCAATGCCAATTCCCATGCAAATATCGTTCGTTAGTTGAAAAAAAAAAGTAAATGCTCAGTTGACACGGGTCAATAAGCTTGCCTGCTTACAGCAAAATCAAATTAGTATTAGCCGAAAACAAAATTAAGAAATATAGTAAGATCCAAGTGGACAGCGGACAGCGGACAGACTGGCACTTGCTCAACTTCATGCTCCTGCTCATTCTCATCCACTTAGAGAACGCCTTTATGCACATGACTGACCAGCACAACTTTAAATATGTAAGAGTTGATGGCCAGCTTCAACTCTGCACAGTGCCTTTGGTAAGTCAACGTACTTGAGCGCGAGCAGACTTTAAATACCGTACCGCCCAACCGAATTCGGGTCGGGCCAAAGAATATTTTTAAGCGCATTTAGTCAAGCGTAAGTCTTTAGTTTAATTCAAGTATTTGTTAAGTGCTGTGATTCGATTTAATAGTCTGAAGCGAACTTCATAGACCGCTCGATTCTCGATGCTGGTTTTTTTGCTCAGCTGGGAGTGACTTCATCAGAAAGTCGATTACGAAATTCCATTTCAATTGACGCAATAAGCTTGCTCCCTTTGTATCCGTTGACGTATCCGTTAAATGTACAGGAACTGGAAGTTTCATTGCTATTAATTTTATTTAATAATTCGCAATTTTTTTTTAAAAATATTATTAAAACAATGCAAAAAAAATGCAAAAAAATAACCTGGAAACTGCATTAATCATACGTTAAACAAGCGAGATAAACGGAACAGGAAGAGCACATGTCAAGTGCTTAAATGCTTTTTATTTTGAATTTATTATACGATTCGCATGCCAATTGCAGTCATTGAATTTATTTAACTGAAGGGTTAAACACAAATGAGATTTGTGTATTTTTATGCGAATTGCCAGAGAATATTTAATATTTGAGTATTACCTAAGAAGACTCCAAATGAATTATATAAATTTATATCAGATACTTATTAGCTCAACTAAATCAGTTAAATAAATAAAGTGACAAAATACGCACATTGATTTGGAACGACGGCTTTTGCTGTGAGTTAATAAATTATTAAGTAATACTAAAGATGTGTTTAAGGGAATCAACTTTGTGCATAATCAATCAACGCATGATGATATAATCAAAACATTCGACTAAATTAAGCAAGTTGTTGGCCTGACCTGGCCAGGCCTGTTATTGCCAAGTTGCTCAATGATTCAGGCAAAACAATAAACTCAAACGTCAGCTCCAGCCAAGTGAAATTGTCAACAACTTATCAGCTGTACAAATGAGCTGCCCGAGTGCTGGATAGATGATGATAGGGGATAGGGGAACTACAAACTGCGAGCCACTCACATTGCCATTGCCATTGCCTTTGCCTTTGCCGTACAGTTTCCGTTTCCGCTGCCAGCAATGGCGACGCGTCGCTGCTGGCGGCCATTGCTGCGGCTGCCTAATCGGGCATCGTTAGTCGCTGCGGGGGCGTTAAGCGAGGTCATGCTGTATTACTTGCCCATTGTAATGATGTAGTTGTTATTGTTGTTGTTGACGTTTTCGTTGTCGTTGTCGTTGTTGTTTTAAATGCGTTATTGTTGCGCAGACAACAAACAAGCGCATTAATAAGAAACGGCATTGAAAGGCCATGTCATCAAATGAGCCAGCACCAATTCCTGTCTGTCTCTTTGTCTCAATGTCTCTTTGTCTCTGTCTCTCGGTCTAACTGTCTAACTGGCAACGGCTACTGATGCTGATTATGGTTGTTTATTTGTGCACGCGCACAATGACAATGCCGTTCATTGTATCATCATTAAATGGCCAAAAGTCACGCATTTACGGTTGATGGCCGAAAAATGACAACTGACAAAGGCGACCTGCACAAGTCATTGGTTCTGGGTGCGATGCCATTAATGGCAACAGTTTCAACGATTACTGCGACCAGGATGATTACAGCTGTCCCACTGTTAACCCACAACAACTGCCTTCAGTCTCCAGTCCCCTGCCTTCTCTGTCTCCTGTAACTGAAACTGTAGCTGTCGAGTGTTGAATGTTTAGCTGTCATTACGTGTCAGTAAACCATGATCAGGCCTCTGTCTCTGCCTCGTTCCTTTTCCATCTCTCGTCATGCTACTGGAACGGCTGTTGATGACAACTGTGTTGTTATCATTTTGGCGTTGACTGTGGCTGTGGCAGTGCCCTGGCAAATTGAATTCAGTGCCCATTGTCCAGTGTTCAGCTTACAGCGGTACAGAATTTAGTATCAACAAAAGCACAGACTTTCACTAGGATGAGATGGTTGGATGGTCGAATGGTCAGCTGTTCATCCCACCAGTCCGGAGAGCAATGGTAGCAATCCACACATCCGTTTCCGCAGCCCATTCAAATCCACTGACGAGCACAACAGACAGACCAGTCAATGCAATGCCGGAGTGTGGGTAAACAATTAGGCTCTACTGTTGACCAATTGCTGCACTTAACTGTAACATTTCAGGTTAGCGAGGGCTGCCACTAGTATTCCAAATCCATTTAATTGCTAATTAAGCAAATGCACAGACCAAATAAGGTTAAGTCTATAAAGATCTTTTTATAGTTACCTATAAAATCCCTAATAAATTCAGTTTCCTCTAAGAGTAGTTGAATTAATAAATTAACTTATTTATATTATTTCTTAGTGTTCTCTTTAATATCTCATGACGAAATTAAACTAGAAAATATCAGATATTATAAATGACGTAGTTTGTAAGAAGTAAGCTGGCAATTAATGCTGTATTTATGCCTGAAGGAATACCGTTTCTAACGTTCCTAACTTTTCTTTTATTTGGGAATATTTCGTATTGCTACACTCCTCGTTGGCTGCTCGTTTTCTCGTTGACAGTTTCTCCCATTGACAGTCAACTATGGAAATGATAAAGCCTAAACAAGAGGCTGCTTGGACAGGCACTAGCAACAACAACAACAGCAGCGACAGCGACAACAGGCAGTCAAAAAGACAATCGGCTGCCACCTCTTATAGCAACAAAAACAACAACAACCGAAAAAGCAATGTCTAACAACCAACAACAACAATGGCAACGTTGGTTAGTTTCCGCTTTACTAACTTTACGCATTGCGCTTTCAGTTGCCAAAGCCTTTGTTGTTGTTGCTGTTGTTGCCAAATGTTGCCGCAGTTGTTGTAATCCTATTAAAATGCTAGCATGCCATTGTTGTTGTTGCTGCTCTTGTTGCTTTGGCTGTTTGGCTTTGTTTGTTGTTTCATTTCAATTCGCCGAAACAAAGACTTAAAGTGCTCATTCACCTGATTTTCCAGCGCTCAAATGTAGGCAACAATTTTTTGCGTATTGCGAATGCTCGTCAGCTTCGACTCGCATGTTTATTTTAATTCCAACAACACCAGCGATAAACAACAACGACAACAACAAGCGTTTGGCTTTTGTTTGTCTGGCGTTGGCTAGAGTGCTTGGACGAGGGGGGAGGAGAGGAACAACTGAAAGGTGCTGAATGGCGGCAATTGTTCAGCTTAAACAGGTTTCATTTTAGGCCAGCTATTTGTGATACTCAAGTATGTGTGTGTGTGTGTGTGAAGTGTGGGAGTGACATACTTTTCAAGAGTACCTTATACTCAACAGTCTTTGAGTGGTTCTCCAATTGGTTTTGCAAATTATGCGCTGATTGAATTGCTCATTATGGCCGAGAATAGCATTTAAAAGCCAGGTTAATAAGTCATATTTAACACGGTTAAATAACCGTGTCAGTTGAAATATTTATATTTTATTTTTAACTGAACTAAAAAGATTCAGAGTAGGTTTCGTGTGGAATCTCTGCACTTTACAACTGGCGAGCAAATAAAACTTCACAAGAATTTTATGTGCAGGGCAATAAATTTCAGGCACACCACACCACATCTAAGCACACACACACATACACGCATAGACTTGTAGTAAGTAACATTCGCTATTTATTACGATTTACAGCAAAGCAACAGCTTCAATATGGCCAGCTGATCGACTGATATCATTGCCGTTTCCTTTTGTTGTATCCTGCATTATCCTTTCACACACACACACACACACACACACACACTAGCACCCGCTACCTAACATACTTATATTTATTGCAATTTTTGGTTGTGTTTTATTTTTGCGCAGCTTAGAAAACTTTTAAGCTGCTTTGATTGCGTCCTTCAGGCATTTGCTTTCTTTTCCCCTCCTTCTGGTTAAGAATGGGCTCCCTCCGTTGCTCCTTTCTCCCTTCTCACACAAGGGCAAGTCCTTGACCCTGTTGTCATTGAACTGCACCCGCAGACAAATTGCCGTAAAAGTCACAATAATCGTCATCGTCATTTCAGTCCATTTGGCAGGCAACTATGAGTAACCAGAAAGTGCGTTGTGGCCTCATCTAAAAATTGTCGTTGCTATGGCTTAATATAGCCAAAGTCGGAACATTTTGGTTCTTCATTTGGGGCAGCTGTCACGTCTTTCGGTATTGCTGAGCATCTATTTGCCCAGAGTCTGCTAGAAATCACGTCTCAGCTGACGCAGGACATGTTTATGGTCATTGAACTGTGAACTGTGTGCGGCCAATATTTGGACCAACTCTTTAAACCATAAATAAGCGCAGAGCCTCTCATTATACAGTCGGCATGTTCAACCGAAAACCAAGGAAAAAGTACTCCATCTGCTGTTCTACTGTTATCTATCGCCCAGTTTCTCGCACGTTTCGTCTATTTACGACTATAAAAAAGGCACTAGGAAACACAATACGATTTGTACACAAAAGTACATACAGTAAGAAACAAACATCCAAACAGTGATAAAATTTTTGATTAAACAATTCCAATTCAACAAAATTATAAATAAAGAAGAATAAGATTTAATTTGTTATTGCTTAACTGTTAATAAAATCTGCAGGATGTTTTTTTACTTTACTTAGTATATAATTGCTATATTCATACATTATTTAATTTCCAATATCAAAGTTCTCACCGGTAAAAAGATTTACAAATTGATTAAATTTATTTTGTATTGTAAATGAGTAAATTTCTTGAAGTTGGCTGAATTTATAATCTACTTTTGAGTGTTTTGACAGTATTTCATAAAAATCATTGGTCTCGACAAAGTCTATAGTTTTCTGCAACAAGGCTTGTTGTCAATATTACTATTTGTATTTAAATAAATAAATAAATGTAGCTATAATGTAAATGAATATTGTCAATTGAATTAATGATTTAGTCCTTCCTTAAGTATATTTAAAAAATGATCGTTTGCCTAAATTGATACAGCACTTTGTTGACCAGTGTGATTGTAATGGCCGCCACTTGCACCGCGAGTTCAATTGAAAGGGTAAACAAATCAGAATGTTCCCAAAAGCACGGCATTAACACACAGCGCTGAATGGCACTAGCACTAAATATCATTTGGGCCAGAGAGAACTTCGAAGCGAAGCCAAACTCAGGCTCAAAGCATTTCTAATTTGTCCAACACTGAGCTCTGACGCTGATGTATGGCAATAGACATTCGTGAGTGGCAGCGGAAGTGCCTAAAATGCGACAACAAGCTTTTTGGGGCAGACCCACAAATAGATTCGAAATGTGAACGAGGAAACGACAGTCCGACAATTGCGAATTGTCCGTCTGAATCGTTTATCGGGCGGACTGGAAATGGTAACTGTCGACAGTCTTGACATTTCGGTTTGTTATGCCAGTGCGTGTATCTGTATCTGTATTTATATATAAATCCGTATTTGTATCTTTTCCTGTGTATTGCTACTAACTGTAGATTTGTCAGCAGCAATTACTGTTGATCTCAAGTGTTTTTTTCTGGCCATCTTTTGCTATTGTCGTTGTGTTGTTGTTGTTGTTGTTGTTGTTATGGCTGTTGGCACGTATTCCCACGTCCAACTCATCGCATTCAATTTGCTTGATTTTATTTCCGTTTTTCGTCGCTCGCTGTCTATTTCGTCCTTGTTGTCCTTTGCCCAGTGGCACCTGCAGCTTGTTTAACAGCGGTTTTCTCATTTTCTTCTGTTTTTTTTATTTTTTTTATTTTTTGTTTTTGATATGATTTTGATTTTGATTTCTCGCGATGCCACCGCTGCACTGTTTGCAACTGCAACTTGAGTGTGCAATTTGATTTGATTTTCAGCAGTCACGGCATTGCTCTGCCAAGTCCTTGTGGCATGTCCTCTTGATGGGCAGTTGCGGTCTCGTTTGCCATTAAAATTGACGTTGCCAAATTTACCCACAGCTCCAGCTACAGATACACAATATTGCCATTTTGTTTAATATTCGACTGTGTATTTTGAGTGTTGTTTTATTTCTCCTTCGTTTTATCGTCGCTTTTTGCTGCCTGAGAGGGCAACTATCTGTGTCAGGATATGTCACTGCTGGTGTTGGTGTTGGTGTTTGTGCAGCTACAGGATATGAAGTGCTGGTCGATTGCCACTGAGTTACACATACGTGTTCTCATATAAGCACTGCCAGTACCCATAAGTGTGCCACGTGTCCAATGTTAGCACTATGGCTTATTGGGGGCTCTGTCGCCGTGTCCTAGTCAATATTTATGCCATCTCATGATACCATTTATTGCAATTGTCAGTGCGAGCCGAGGCAGAAAATCAGTAATGCAATTTGCCATGTGCATGTTTTCATATAAGGGCTATGTTTATTTTGTTGTCATAGCTGGTGAGCTGAGACTTATGATTGTTAAATACATACATTCTTTTAGGCACCTAACAACCTTAAATAGCCATTACTGCCCTTCTATTCGCCCGATTCTGTTACGATGAAGGGGAAGCTGAAAATAATCAAAGGAATGGCAGGGCTATAAATGTCTATTATATTCTCATTAATTTTTTCTATCTAATGTATGGTCATTCCTTAAAAATATACCTTATTTTAATAAAAATAGGAATCTAAGGCTGGAACTTCCCAGAAAGTAATGACGATCGACTTTATTGTTGGCAAATTCAATTTTCTGTAAATAACTTAAAGATTCAATCTTAGGCAGAAACTAATTTCTTATTATTTTTCGAAAGTAATTTATAATAGTCCTTATTTGCCTTGCCCTTTAAGGTGTGACTACAGAAATTCATCGTATCAACTGGAATATAAACACCCTATATCCACACTTAGCATCCATCTGATAATGCCTTGACCTATCTAATGTTTCGTATATTGGTTGACATGCTTTTAATAGTTATTCAGATGTGTTAAATACACTCAGCTGGTGCCACATGAATTGATGCCCTTGGCGCAACTCAAATTGTGTCCCATATAACTGAAGACCTGACGAAGGAGGAAAGCAGTCACGGTTATCCTTTCACATGCTTGCCATGCGTATGGCAGCAAAGGACATTGTCAGTACGCTGTACGTCGCTTCACGCCTGATTTGGCAAGGACACACGGAATGACCTACGCCACGAGGCGCGTTAGGTCGGCGGGAATAAACAGACAAGATGACAACAATGTCTGGGGACAATTTTGGGGTGTCTGTTGTGCACGTTGTTTTCGATGTTGCTTTCATTTTCAGCTGTCGCCCTGACTGAGCCTAGCCTCTTATTCTACTTCTGATCTCCCACTTGGTCGACTCCGTTTTATTTGTTATTCATTGTGGGATTTCGGTTAGGAAATGTGGACTAGTCAACTGGCAGCCTAAATAAGGCAGTAGGATTCCATTGTAAGCAGCTAAAATCCTCAACTATTTCATTTCATTTAATTTGATTTATTTGCTGGTCTCTCTCGCTTCAATCTTGTGTTTTTTACACAATTTTTTTCAGTGCGGAATGTTTGCCGGGGAACGCCCCTCGGTTAACGCCTTCATTTCATGCAAAACGGGAGCCTGCTGCTCATTTATAATGAAAACTCACAAATCCAAATTCCCACAGTGCTGCAGTCGGGCGGGCCACATCCTTGAAGTGTGCGAGCGCCATGTCCTTGAGCCATTAAATCTTCACTGTGTGCTTGGCTCAAGTCGTAGGCTGGGTTAGTCGTATTTGGCATTGGCTCGGTGTCAGAGAGAGAGAGAGAGGGAGACAGAGAGAGAAAGAGAGGTCAGATCAGCTCTGTTGCAGGCATTTCAGTTGGCAGGCAAAAAATTTGAAGCCAAAAGATTAAAACCATAAATTCTGTTGCGCTTAGTAGCAGTAGTAAGAGCTGCCCCATGCGAAGGGGTACAGTGCCAGAGCTATGAGAGAATTTCCTATACTAAAGTCAAACAGAAGTTATAGAGAAACTGAAATTGGGTGCAGAATTAAATTATGAAATAATGGCATATTTGAGACACTCAGTCTAAAAGCATCCAGTGTGTGATGTGATACTCAAAGTATAGGCAATTATTTTGATAGAAAGATACAGAACGAGTACCAATTAAAACATTTGCCATATTCTGTTTGAATTGTTTTTGAAATTCTTTCTATAATATTTCGATTCATTGAATTAAGTAAGTAAAAAGTCTAAGAAATGTCTGTATTCTGAGTGTTTTAAATAAAACATTTGAATGACCAAATCAATACGTATTTCAGTAGACGAAATATAAGATTCAAAAATGATTCAATATTTCAAAAGTTAAATTAAATATTGTTTCAACTAATGCTCAACTATTTGCCCAAGTATCTTGAACAAAACTTGTAGGTTTCATCGAAATAATATTTCCATGGATTCTTGACGATGTTTTACCATTCCAATTCAATGGAAACTGAGCCTCAAGCGTATAAGGCATATTTTTGGCTGCTTAATAACATTACCCATACGCCATGTATGCACACACAGGCACACACTAACATAAACACACATACTGAGACATCACTTACAGACGCGTACGCACACATTAAGCGCCTTCCACTCTGCAATCTTTTGAAAGGTTTTCGGTTAAAATATTTTACATATTTTTACGGAGAATGTCGAGCGTGAAAAGAGAGAGCATGGGAATGAGAACGGAAGCCCGCGAGTCAATGTGAATCCATGTATATGATACATAGTTGATAATTTCATTATGGTTTACTGTAGTTTATTGATTTTACCAACAGAAGGTGAAATGATTCGCATATATTAACATCAAGAGTTCTTCTTTTAGTCCACTTAAGAGTCATGAAATATTTACGAAATTTTGCTGGCAATAAATGGATTGCGGGCCTTATAAATAAAACATAAATTAAATGCCTGACAGGTAATATTATTCTTAGGGCCAAACCGCTTTCGACTTAAATTGTTAACTCAAAACCATTTTAAAACTTAGTTAGACATTTTGCTAAGCAACTCTTTAAATGTCAGTTTTTGTAATTTATTGAATCTGTTGTGTTCACTTTTGTTTTGTTCCTGTTATTCTAGTTTAGTTATTGTTTTATTAATTGTTGCATTAAGAGATCTAATATCTTGCTTAAGCCATGGGTCGAAAATGCCGTTTTTCTCGACCGAAGGTCACTGCATCTTATTCAACTTACAAATTAAGCCGTTCAGTAGATGATCCAAAACTGGATATACCTCCAATTGATGAAAATCGTCGATATTGGTATTTAACTCATCGCCACAAGACGGATAAGAACCACACAAAACTGCCGTATGATGAATTGAATGAAATTAACAGCATTAAACGTTTTGTTAAACCCGACCGAGAATATGTCAGCCGTGAGCCAAGTTTTACCAAATTCAAAGTACCATTGTGAGTATTTGATTATAAATCTATCATTTGATAACTTTTAAGCATTCACTTTTAGCCAAATGATCTGCCAAGAACGTTACAATAGCAGCGTTAAACGCTACGATGAACAGTTTTGCAGGGAGATAAACAATCTAATCGACAATCAACCGACGGCTCGACAGGCAACGTATTTTGTGCGGTAGGCCAAATTAAAATATTTAAAAAGTCATTGAAAATTGTATTCTTTTTTTTGACCACAGCGTCGTGTCCTATACGACATTATGGCCGCCATATCATAATGAGAGCGAAATAATCGATACTAGTCGCCGATTCTATGCATTAACTCAAAAGGAGCGAAATCGCTTTCATCATATAATGTCGCATGATTACTCCTTTACTTGAGGACTGAAAGACCAATAATAAATTTATAAAAAATGTCTTGAGTCAAAATTGTGGAAAAATGTTCATGTACAAATACTTTTCAATAATGCGTTTAAGCAAGTCAAACTAAGCAGTGTATATCTTGAGAAAAGTTCTCAGTGTTTACAACAAGTGTACAAGTATTTATAGTTGCAGCTCCCACAATAGGAGAAGTGGACAAATGGTCTAAGGAATTGCATATTCACTGTCATTGCCATTGGTATGCAGAATGTTGAAAAGTTATTGTAGACTCATTCTGAATATTTTTACAATTGTAATTTATATAATGGCCTTTCTTTGGTTAGCTGCGAGTGCATTTGAAGTCCCGTCGAGTGGACAAAAAACCAGCATAAATTCAGCAAAGAAGTACAAGCAGAAACATTCCAAAGTGTTCATTGCATATTCGATCTACATAAACAGTTTCCGTGTCCGGGCAAACACATTTACATAGCGAGCTACTCACTTGCAACTGGGGGGCGCTGTGGTGCTGTGCTCGGATGTAGCATCATCAAGGCGACCGCAGCAATGGCCACCATGCCTGTCATTTACATTAAATATTAACCCAAAATGCTGATAACCACCACACATTACAAAACATGTTGGACACCCACAAAATGTACTTGTTGTTGTTACACACAGACGTAAAAATAATTTTCATCTTACACTTCTTTTTTTATTTTCGTATTTTTGTTTGTTTTATTTTTTGCTACAAAAATACACCAAAAAAAATGAGGCAGAGCGTACTCAAATTTTTCACTTCACTGAATTATTCATGAATGCAATTTTTGGCAACAAATAAAATATAAGCAGCAGCCACGCGCTGCCTTCTGAATGGCAACGTGATGGGGGAAGCGTGGGCGTGGCATCTGAAACTGCAGCTGTGCGTTGTTCTGTTGCCTCAAATGTCATTGCAATATTTAGCTTAAATTAAAAAAAAAAAAAATAATGCTGGGAAAATATTCAAGGAAATTTTTCACGAACTTTGCGTGAGTTATGGAGTCGTATGTCAAATTTTTGGGTTTTCCCATTCCCGCAACACTGGGCGCATACTTTATATTTAGCAATCTACGTGTATATATCGCAACGCTTTTCAATAGCTTTGTGCTTAATTTTGTGGAAATAATTTCTGATGTAATAGGGGCGAGTTATTTATTTATTTATAAGCGTCAAATGCGCTTTCAATAAAATAGTATGTGGCATATTGATTAAAAGTGCAAATATTGACACATTTTATGTTTATTATTTATATGCCACATAAATCTAGATGCATTATGGTCTTCTTCTTTTGTTTTTGGTTGGGTGTTTCCGTCAGCAAGGCTTGAGTTCTTTGGCAAACTTTAGAGGTGTTAACTATGTCTGTAAAATAAGAGTAAAATAAAATGATGCTATCTGTTAGTTCGTTAAGTTGCAACTGAGAAGAGCCATTAAAATAATCGCTGCAATAACCGCATTTGCACAAATTTCCACTGCGTTTTTTATATCATTTATTTTTGTGGCTTTTGTCTCTTACCTTTTCGAAGTCAACAACTAGAGAAATTTGCATGCATAAGTTATGGATGCGCTAGTTGAACTCAGTTGGGCCTGGGATTTTCCAAGGGATTGGGGCAACTGGCACAAGTCGAGAGCTGCCGCTGTCGCTGCCTCTGCTTCTCATGCTGCTGACGCTTCTGTCAGCGCAACATATTGACACAGTAAACTGCTTAGATTGTCAGAGTTCGAGAGGATACAGCTTCGCGAAAGGTGCATTGAAGTTTCAGAGAGTGCGCGACTCAAAGGTAAACCCACAAAATGCCAAGACTACTAAACGTTGCATACTTTTTGGCATGCAGACTCTGTCTCTGCCAACCATTTGTCTCTGTGCCTCTTTCTCCGTGTCTGTACGTGCTATGAGGCATATGAGCCGGAGTCACAGCCAAGTCAGAGTCTCTGCTGCTCTTGCTGTTGTCCGGTTCGAATTGTATTTACCAACTTATATTTCCACACACACATTCAGTGTATCGTCTCTAAGAAATCCATTCTACTCGGTTCGGCATTCATTTTTTTTTTTTTGTTTTTGTGTGTTATTTTACTCAGCAGTTAGGTTTGTTTAAGGTCTCCTCAAAGGGCGAGATACAATTTTCACGAGAGAGCCAAGGAAACTTTACCTCTCTCTCTCTCTCTATCTCACTTTCTGGCCGGCTAGAGAGCAGCGATTTTTCTAAAGCGCCATTTTGCCCGCTGTGGTTCGGTTTTTAGTCTTATGCTCTCAGAGTGAAAAACGTGCACATGCGTCATGAAGCAGAGAGAGAGTTAAGGTATGAGAGAGAAAAATTCACCCGTTTTAAGGTAATAATATTAAATTTTCCGGTTTTTTGCATCTTTTACCCCTCTTTTGGTATGAATAATATTTAATTTATTAACCCGCCTTTGTGTAGGTAATTAAATAAAATAGGTTTTCTTTTTAATTTTTGTTTTAGATTTATTGAAACTATGTTTAAATTAAAATTTAAATTGGCATTTACAATTTATTCGAGCTAAGAAAATAATGCAATAATAATAAAACTGAGTATTATAAGCGGATGCTATTATTTTTTTTTTAATCGAGAATGTAGGGAATGTTTCTTGCATTTCATAATCAAACTAATTAAAAAATAAAATATTTTTAATTTTTATAAAAACTTTAACATAGTATTTTGGATAAGGATAGGCATTCAAAGACATCTCGTTGCTCAGCTACAGTTGGTGAATCAATTAATATACTTCCCTCCAATATTTGATTAAATGTAACATTTACCAATTTCGAAAATGTAAGACAACTTCCCCACTCGCTAGTCCATCGATTTCCCAACATTTTTAGTGACTGTAGAAAATACAGGGAAAACAGTATCAGTTTCTCTCTATATTTGAGTATCTTGCGAGTTGAAAAATCGTCAGTCGGGACATCCGCTCCATCCGCCAGAGGCGGCAAGAGGCAAGGCAGAATAAGACGAGTTGAACTCTCTTGGTGTAGGTCATAAACAGATGCAGGTGAAGTGTTTCCTGGCCAGGAGCAACAACTGTGCTGGGGTCTATCCATTTTAACGAGCGCACCTGACCAACTGCAGCTGATGTCTTCAAGTAACTTTATAACATCTATACACACAAACACTTAGAGGGTATAGCACCAATACATAGATAGAGATTTATATATTTTAGTCACACATACATAAAACGTCTTTAGGTTGATACTTGGAGACTTGATTTCTAAGTCAATGGGTTCGGCTACAATTTGTTGACCTGATCGTCTTGGGGCTGCAGTCAAAAGCATTTACTTGCGGTCGTTAATTTTAAATAGAAGAGTAGAGAATAGAGGGAAGGGAGGGGGACATGGAATTGGAGAGTGATTAACATCAATCTGCTATGCGTTGTTTACGAGCCAAGTCTATAAACAGTTCCTGCAGTTCGAGAGTCAACGGTGCATCTCATCTTATGCGTCTGGGATGGTGCCCTTATTGATGTGTTTGTTGTTGCCATTAAAAGGTGAAGTTCGATGGAGTTGGAGTTGGAGTTGCAACCGAGTGACTTTAAGCTGCAGCTGCAGCTGCCGCGAAATGTGGCGTTGTTAATGTGGCGAATCTGACAGTTGCCATGACGTTGATTTTGGTTTATTTATCCAGTTCTTTCCCCAACACACATTCAAACATATCGCGCTTTTCTTTTTTTTTCATTTCTCTATTTTGACTGTGCACGAGACTCAATTATGTTGGATTGACATTTGCCGAAGGTTTTCGCATCAATCAAGTTAACTTTTTCAACTGCAACAGGGCGTATACATAATGGCTAACAGCACAGCTGCAATATAAACACATTTCATTTCGCAATTTATCGTTGCTGGGCTTGGGCGCGAGTGGAGTGAAGTGGTAAAGTGACCTGGAAAAATTATTTTGTTACTCTTTTTTTCCTTACAATTTTTTTAGTATTTATTTATGTGCAGTTTCTTTATAAATAGTCTCAATTGCTTTCCGAGACCACACAATTTACACGAGAAAATGGACTCGCTAAAGTGGTAGATTTATGTTGGGATTAAATAAATTGTGGGCACTTGGGTATGGTTAGATCTATCTGATCCTATCAATTTGGATCGATAAAATGCCTGAGTTTATTTAATACAATCTTAATCCATATTCGTTTTATTCAAACTCTAAATGCATTTTAAATTTTTAACTCTTTTTAAGTCAATTTTATCTATTCACATCTATCAAATATACCAATGTGTCCTTCGTGGTTACTTTATTAGCCATTGCTTCAAAAGCCGACTCTCGTTAGCCATTAGACGTATTATTGCCCATAAATATTTGCTTTCAAATTCACCCCACAAAGCAAAAATTATTTCCGCTGAAAGGTCCTCTTTGCCTTCGTATCTTTTTTAACCAACCACACCCACAAGTCGAAATGTTATGGCCTAAACAAACACCAAAAGCAGAGGAAAAGCAAAAATAGAATCGAATGCAATCACCTGTAACACAAAACTAAATACACAAACAAAACAAAGAGAACACATAAATTTGTAAGCCAGACTTTGATGTTGCCAATTCGGGGACGCCAATTAGAGTCCGCGGATGTCCTGTCAAGGATTGCGAGATTGCGATTATATGGCGAGTGTCTGTCTGAGAAGTAGCTTTTATTTGAATGCCCTGATTATGGACGGCATAAACAAAAAAAGCCAAACAAAAACCAAAAAAAAACAAAATAAATTATACAACAATTGAAACGGTCTCAATGTCGGGTTCCCTTTTTTTGTGTGCCCCAAGGAGTGGCCCAATGATTGGGCCCACTTTTCAGCTCTCTTGCACTGTTTTGGTGTTATTGGCAAATTTCGTTTTTGTGTTTCTTATTTATGAGCATTGGCTGGTTGCTTTGGCGTTTTTCTATTTCACTAAACTTTACACGAAACCAAATTTATTGTGAGCGCCTTGCAATAGCTAAGAAAAAATGAAATCAAGTGAAAGGCGAATGCACAAAGCAACAAAGTGGCATGAAAAATGGGGGACACGGCGGGTTTCCTATCCATCCTATACCTACCCCTACCACATAAACATACACACTCACACAGACACAATAAGAAGCAAATTTGTTTGTAAGCAAATACGCGATTCAGAATTTCGTCATAGCTGCTGCTCTGATTATACCCTTTCTAAGGGTATGCCCAATAGGGTGCATCGGTTTTTTCGAAAAAAAAAAAAAAATGGTACCCTATATTCGTAATCTACGGTCAATTCTAAGATGTTTTTATCAGGAAGCTATAGTTCTAAAATCAACTCCTTGTTCCCGCTTTTTGAGTTGAAAAATTTTGCGTTTTTAGTCCTTCCAAGGACAAAATTATGCTTTCAGAACAATTTGTCTTTGTATTTAAAAGTCCTTGTAAAATTTGCCTTAAAATTGTTTAATAAATATGTTCGATGAAGCTTTCAAACAAAGTGTATCCATCTTGTGTTTTAAATTTTGTTTACTTCAAATGGGTATGATAATAAACAAGTATTCATTAAAATTAAGTCAATTTGTACACATATATTTAACCATTATATCATTTTTGCGAATACATCACGAATTTCACAAATATCGATTTTCTATAGTAAACGGAAGTGAAAGTATTTACTTGCGCCATCTAGCGGTCGTGGCTTGTAAGGTGTAAAATTTCTTGTCCATCTCGCAGGCAGGGTATCTAGTAATCGATCATTTTCGACCGCTGTGCTTCTACTTGTTAGATGCTCCTTTTTTGCAAAAACCTCAGTCGGGCTTTTGAGCTTGCATTAAAATAAATGAAAGGAAGTAAATTTTACACAGAATATGCAAATAATGCTGACAACAATGACTGGGCTCTGTGTGAGCGAGTGGGCGTAAGGGGGTGAGGGCGTGGCTGTGTACGCCGTGCTATTAGCATGGACTGCACTGATACAAAAAAGCGTAAAATGTGTCCCATTGTACAGTACCCACAAGAACAGCGCCATTCCCACCAACCAGAAATCAGATATGTGCCTGAAATGTAATACAAATGCGAGTAAATAATGCAGCTGGCATAAATGGCAACAATTATGTTATTGAATTTTGAAAATGGAAAATGGTACAGAGATTTCTATGTGCAGGCAACCATTAAAAAACTAGAACTTGCCACATTTTCTTTTGTGCTGGCTTGAGAGACAGAATAAAGTATTGTTAAACATCTTTAAGACTTGACTTACATATTTTACAGCTTCTGTAGACAACAGATATATTCTTGCTCAATCTCATCTTTGAAATTATTTCATTAAATTAAAGTTAAAAGATGGGTATCAAATCGGACTCACTTTGATTATGATTTGGCCTCTTAATTCATTCAAATTAAAATTAAAATTTAATTAATATCGTTAAAAATTAATTCACACTTTTCTAAAATATTGCTATATGAAAGTGTATCTAACTTCTGAATTTTCTGAAAAGTAATAAAACTTATGGAAATTGATTCAATTAATCGCTTTTCAATTACTTAAACACCTCATTTATTCATTGTATTGCAAGTGTCCAAACTGGTAGCTCAGCCAAAGCGCGGCGCAATCCCGGCCAGCTATTACAAATGTACGAACCACCCCTGGACAGATGGCAGTTTATGTTCCCCCTCCTCACCTTTTCGGCACCCTCCCTTGGGCTCTGCTGGTGTTTTTATTGTACACGCTGCTCGCTTCGACACCATTAATCCGCCTGAAATGAAAGGTGAGCAATTTTTTCGCAAATCCAATTTGTTGTAAAAAAAAAAGAAAGAAATGAAGAAAAGAGCACGAACCGGAGAACGGAGATGCAGTAGTAGGAGTTAAAGTTCCGCCCTCTTATAAAGCACATTTGGCAGTGTGATGCTGGGCAGGTGAAGGGGAGGTGAATGTGTGATGTGGCTTTAATGTTCGTACATTTAAGCAGCTTTCAACTATAGCAGATACCCCACCCTAAAAGCCACCCAAATGGACAGGTGGGTGGGCCATCGCTACTTGTCAAAAGTGTCGGCGTTAAGTGCAGCTTCATTTCTTCGATTTAACAGGCAACGTGGCTCCATTATCGGTTCCCGTCGGCGGTCTTATCGCCAGTTAACGTCAAATGATAATGCCCTCTAATGTGAGCGTCTTTCAGGGAAATGCGCTCCATTGATTTCGCGCAAGTTCAGCGAAGACTTGCCAATTATGCAGCTGCCATATTAGAAAATCAATAAACGGACACTCGTCAATTGAGGTCGTTGATTTGATATACCCAAAACCTGCTCACAGTCACCAGTCAGCACCTCTGCCAATGAACACTTCCAGACGACCAAGAAAAAAAAAAAAAAAAAAGAAAGTTGCAAAATTGTCTCAAGTGTCTTCAAAGTTCTATAAAGTTTCCTCAAGCTGCCGGCCGACGCGGCTCTGTGCGTCATTTCCGCATTTCTTGGTCCGTTGAGTATCAAGAAGGAGCAGCAGCCGCCATTGGAGGCACCACGCGCTCCTCTTGACGTCACCACCTGCTCCCATTAGAGTCAGGTGGCAGGTGGCAGGTGGCAGGTGGTGGCAGCCACCTTGTTGAGCCAAGTGTGCGGTTTGTGTGCACCCAAAGGCCAAAGTTGTTTGGCGAGCAGCAACGAGGCCATCACATCTTGAGTGCTCAGTCTTTGAACATTCTTCGATGAACTTAATGGCCATTGAGTGTGAGAGTACGACTCCAAGTGCGAGTACACTCACTGTTCGTACACTCACCTGTTCGTGCTGTTCCTCACCCAAAAATCGTTAAATGATTATGAAAATAGTTGGAAAACTGCCACAGGTCACGCCCAAATAATTTTGAAGTGTTCTTTTTTCAACACTCAAGAATCGCCATCAATATCCGAATATTTTGGCAGGTGTTTTAGAGACAGCACAGCAGCTTACACTTTAAAATTGAAACTCAAGTTAACATTTGTCCTTGTAAACTCTAATCTTTTGCAGGTAATCAGTATTTGATACTTTTGCGACTATAAGCGGAGAAATTTAGCTTAGCAATATTTGTAGATATTTATCTCCAATATTAGTCTGCACAGTTGGTATCTAAGCTTCTACAATTCTAGTTGGTAAGCTTTACATTAGAAAGATTATTATGAATCTGTAAAAATTAGTTCTTATCTCATCAATATATTTTTCTTTTTTTATAAATAACGTCGTAAGGTATTACTTATTATTTTGACTTTTAAGCTATCATCTAATTAATAGCTTTCATTTTATACTAGGTTCAACCAATTGGAATTTTTACTTAATCTTTTCAATTGAATGATATGCAATAAAAATGCGAAACCCAATTTATACACATAAAAAAAAGAAAATTTGTTCAGATTTGGCGATGTTAGTTTCCTGCTTTTGTTGTGGCTGTTGTCAACAGTCATCAATTACGGGCACATATATATTGATATATATTGATATATGTGTAAGTGTGTAGACTAAGATTGGAAAGTGGGTGGGGTTGGGGTTGGGATCGGTTCGGGTTGGTTACCAGTTACCAGTAATCCAGCCAAGAGCACAAGTGTCGCCAGCGGATGCGTCCAACTAACTAAACTATGCAAATTGGTTATTTTATGGCCGCACGACGAGGCCCTGACTAGGGTTGGGTCAGGAATGGCGAGCAACCCTTTGTTGCCGGCAAGGATAATGGTGGGACACTGAAAATGGGTACCAAGGACAACGCTGGCTAATGGCACAATTTGAGCAACTAGCTGGATTGAGGATGCGGAATCGGATATGTGAGAATTCAATGAAATGGAAACTAACAAAATAAAATTGATGGAAAATAAGAGAAGAAAACAGAAACCTTTAAATGACACCCACACACACACACACATAGACTAATACAGACAAGAAATCAGCGCAAATCAAACGGCGAAGCACAGGAAAAATTGGGCACAACTATGAAGTCCGGTCTTGGGACCGGTAAAGAAAAAAAAGACAGAGACGTAAATCGAGAGTGAGAGACAGAGAGAGAGAGGGAGAGATTTGGGGAAAAAAGTAAAACGTAAAACGGAAGCACAGCGACAAAAGGGCGACTGCCCCCGAACAACAAAAGATGCTGAAACTGGCCGAGCCATGGACATGGAACAATGCCTCCGACGCTGCCGGAGATTGCAAGTAGGCATGCCCGGTTCATGGTGGGTGAGTCAGGCAGGCAGCGGGGGGACAGGGATGGAGTATAACTCGTACCATGCTTCCGTTCAATTTGAAGCCTGTTTGTTGGCCAAGTAGAAGAAAAGCTGACTGCAAAAAACAAAAGCGGAAACGAACAGTTGGCGGCCGATTGGAACAATTGCAGCGCCAGTTGAGCAACAACAACAACAGCAACAAATACGGAACGAAGTCGCAGCGGTGGCAAAAATTAAACAAACATGGCCAACGATGGTAGCTGCTTTGCTGCCGCCATTGTTTGAACTTATTATTGGTACAGTTCGGAGCAATAACAAACACAATCATCGCATGCCATACTCTCGCATACTGACTCTCTGACTTTTGGACTGCCATTCAGTCAGTCAGTCAGTCGAACTGACTCGTTATTGCCTTTCCTCATTGAATATCGCTTGATTCTCCGCAGTGACTTTCTTCCTTTCTCCTTTCTCCCTTTTTCACAATTTTACCATTTTCTTTTCTTTGTTTTCTACATAATTTTTGCGCTCTTTATACCCTGTACTCTTCAAATATGTATCAAGGGTATCGTAATATGTTTTATATATTTACAAATCTTGTATTCACAAATTTTGACAAACATACATTTTTCTGTAATCCAAGAAATAGATATTTCAAAAGTAATCCCAAACAAATGTTAACAGCTCTAAAAAAAATTAAAATATTGGAATATATTGATTATCTCCAATTTACATAGATCATTGGAATTTAGTGACTTTCAGGGTATCTTTGTGAGGTCCGTGGATCTCTAGTAAGTCGCCGACCTGTGACTTAAATAGAACCTCAGGCTAATAAAATAACTGTGCTCGATTCCCCATCATGTTATTTCAAAAATATTACCTTAAGTTCCATAGGAATAAAACGCAATTCATAATAAGTAATATTCAAAAATTAAAATAAGATTAAATTAAATTAAAAATAAAAATAAACAGGGTATCATTAAAAGGGGTTTAACTATTCTACTTATTGTTTGTCTTGCCCTGTGCAGTTGGCATGTGAGCGTATAATTTATAAAAATTATTTGACTCGTCGCCGTCGTCGTGAGCGACGGAAAGAAAATATTTTTTCATCATTGCATCGTTGAACCGGTCAGGGACAGGAAGCGTTGCGGTCAGTGCCTAAAGTAAAAGGGTTAAATTTTCAATGAAGCTGCTTTATTGTTGGCATTGGGTTAAGAGGCGGAAGCACAGGAGGTGGACGTCCATTGTCCAGCCCTTTAATTGCCTCAAGTGTTGCAGGGATGGAACTTTAATTGGACAAAGATGATTGTCAGATCAATGCTTCAAGTTGACAAGTAAAAGGACATTCTGCGATTCCCTTTTTGTTGGCTAACCGACTTGAAAGGGAGCACTTAGATAAAAATATATACTGATAATATTTGCTACACTGCTTATTAAAAGTCTGCTGCATCTAGCAGCAATTCAGTTGAAATTGATATCCACAACAAACTTCAGACAATTTCACGCTCCAACACCGCGCTGATACAGAATTTATAAAACGGAGTATTAGATACTCTGTCAGTTAGTAGATTCAACTTTGTCTAGACTAACTCAACTTTAGCCTGAACTCTATCTAATGAAATGTTTATAAACTCATGTCAAAATTATTACACCCAATGGCAAGAAAAATAAGAGTCATACTGAAAGAGCTGCCAGATTTAAATGCAGGCATCATAACAGACAGCTGAAAAAATGAGAGTCGGCGGCCGAACAACAACAATATTATGAGGCCAACATCAATGACCATGACCAACAGCAAATGAAAAAAAAAAAAAAAAATGGAAACGGCCAAATCCAAACCGGCTAACCAAAAATCATAACCGTCAAAATGGCGGAGACAGCAACCGTAATTGGAAATGATGCTCCAAGTCTCAAGTTGCGTGAAGCATTAATGACACCCCCAAAAGCCAAGCGAGAAATGTTCGTTATTGTTGTTGCTTTGCTCGTTGATGTTGCCATTGTTGTTCTTGTCGCTACTGTAGCCAATGGCAACCGGACGGCAAACAAGAATGACGCTGATGATGCTTGGCGGCTGTGATAACGCGTTGCCGCTAAATGAATTGAATGCGATGCCTTTTAGCTGAGATTAAACAGCGGCACCAACAGAGTTACCATCACCATCTGCCACAACGTAAGCATAGGCATTAGCGTTGCTGTCAACCCCACTCCAGAGAATGAATACTCTTCAATTGCACTGAGTAGCAAGTAAAAAAGACGTAATATTGACCAGTATTAATATTAGTTTAAAATAATTATAGTCGTACTTAATGAATACATAATTAATATAAGATCTTTTGTATATTTTATATGTTTAATAGGCTATTTCCACGACCACTCACATTTGCCACATTTGCTCACATTTGAATGTGGCTCATATTTGGCTTTCCACGACCAAATGTGAAACTGTTTAGACATTTGATATTCACTTAAAGCAAATCAGCTGTTTGGTTTCTGTGCACAAATTATAAAAAGCTGACAATAGCAACATTTTAATATTTTTTTTGATATTATAATTGGCGCAAATTTAATGCCTATTGCTTTTTTTCACGAGTTTATCGATAAACATCGCGTGTTAGATTAAAAAAATACTGTAATTCGCCGGGGCGAATGATAAAAAATCTTCACATTCATTATGAATGAGCCAAAATGATCATTCGGATTTTGTACTGAAATGAAGTCCACATTCGGGCCGAATGATGAAAATGGCATCGAATGAGCCAAATGTGCTGTCGTGAAAATAGGCTATTATTGTATTTATATATTGCTTCATCACGAAGTCATCTAGAAATTGTTGTAAATTATAACATATTAAAATTGATGAGTTAAAATAGATTTAATAGTACTCGATATTTGTATTTTATAAAGTTATAGGATTTTAGCAGAAATTATTGAGAGTTAATTGAAATTATTTTTATAATACTCGGCCGTATTATATTATTCATAAAATGATCTTTTAAGAACTCAAATACTTTATAAACTTATTTGGAATTGGAACAGAACTGCTCTATTTGAATATTCACAATTTTTTGTCGTTTGAATGAATTAAAAATTCAATGGTTGCAAGTTCTGCATTTCCTTGATTACGTTCTTTGTAGAACAGTGTTACGTGTAAGTGCCAAGAATGAACGCTGCATTGCAGAAGCGTTGGCAGTCAGCTGCGTTTTGCTGCCAATCTCTGGTCTACGTACTTACTTCTAAAGCTCTGAAACGGCATTTCATCTTTTTAATTGAATTTTAATTTGTTTAGAATGCGATTAGAGAGACGGAACGAGCGAAAGAGACGAAGTTTCATGGCAAGTGACCATTGCTGGCTTGGCCTGGACCCGTAGCGCAGCGGACTGCAAAAAATCCTGTGAGTCTTGGCCAAGTTCTGAACGAAGTACTACCGTTTTTGCTATAGTTTTTGTTGTTGATGTTGGCTGGCAGCTTTCACAAATCGATTAAATTTAATTTGTTTTCTTTGTCGGCTTTTCGTGCTTCTCGTCATCGTCATTGCGATTTTCTACTTATTTTCATTACCGTTCTCTTTTTGTTTTTGTTAGAAGCAGTCGTAATTTCATAATGAGTTGACTTAATGTAGTCCAACTGTTGGGGGAATTCATTTTCTTTACTCTTAGCCCAAATAGAAAATATTTCACGCGACCATTAAATAATAATGAAAAGCAGAACTAACACAAAGTAAACTGTGGTAAGGTTGAAAAGCTTGCTTCAAATTTTGTTCACAAAATTTAATACGAGTATACAACCTCGAGGTCTAAATTGAATTTTCCCGGGAATTTTCCGTTTATTTAGTTCATTTTTTCATCTTTCCGTAGTTTTGCACTCTGTCTAGCACCATTTGTTGATTTTTATTTCTACGCTTAATTGAAGTAATTTTTATTTTCCCAACAATATTTTTCCGCTAAGGCGGCTTCCGAAAAGAAAAGTTCCCAAATTTGCAGGCTTTTAAATCATTTTATAGCTTCAGGGTGTTTTTTTTCCTTTTAATTGTTGTTTTGTATTTTCTCCATTCATTTCAGCCTACGTGCAAGATTTGCTTTGGCTGCGACTTGAAATGCCAAAATAATTGTGAGTAAAGTACTGTAAAAAATATACAAATTATAATAATGATGTCCGTTATTGTAAAATTAATTAAAATTTATTTTTCTACGTTTTGTGTTTTAAATTAAGATTCTGGGTCCACATCACGTTTGACATGGCTACAAAAAAGCTCTAAGTAAGCTGAAGTCAAGAGCATAATATTGTGATAATTTTAAATAACTGATTATCCAGTGCCATGTCTGACATTATGCGAATATAATTACACTTGCCACAAACAAAAAATGTGAGCAAATTCCTTAAGGAATAAGTTGAAAAAGATACCAGGTTATCTGCCATGTAACCAGACAACGCCGCGGGTGTGAATTGCGTGAAGCCCACGAAATGCTGTTTTCGCTGGAAAATTAACATTTATTAACTGTCAGAGCATGCGGAGCTTACCAAGTCAGATGCCAAATCACTCATCAGAATGCATACGCTAAGGCAGACAGTAAAAGCAACTTCCCGTAGGGCAATTGAAGAAGGCGGGAAAGAGAGCAAAAGGTGGTAAAGTTGAGAGAATACTGAAGAAAAACGTAAGTATATGTACATATACACATGTATATTTATCGTAACATATGAAAAATTAAATGAAAACTTTTTCTTTCTATTTTTTGGCGAATTTTTGCACGTTGCTACTGACATGTGTGACAAAATGTCAAAAGAAAAACACATTAAAACACACACGCAACACACAAAAAGGGAAATACAAAATTTAAACAGAAATATTTAAATGTCACTTGCGCTTTTGCCGCGTTCACGGCATACATGGCGTATGCGCAATTTTTGTCCCTTTTTGTCATGTGTTCGTGGCTTCTTTTAAATAGAAAAAAAAAATCCTTTTTGTCCTGGCAGCATAAAGCCTTCGCGTCGTGTGCGTATGCAGCTCGCGTATTTGATGCAAAAATCTGCGATAAAAAAGCAGAAATTTTCCGCTCTCTTCGGAGGGATAACCACTATGTTGGAAAGGACTCTGACGATGTTGCTCTGCATTTGCATGTGGCCTTGCAGCAAATGCTTTTGTCATTACCGGCAAAGTGAACTAAACAGCCACGCCCACGTCCGCAGGATGAAAACAAAGCAAAGGGAAAACAAAGACGTTTTCACCAAAAATGTCAGCAAATTAAATGTAATTCATTTTCATTTTGTAGCTAGCTCTTGAAGTCCTGCTGTTGTTGCTGCTGCAGCACGTGGCAAGCTCTGTTGCAGCAAATTGCCCGAATGAAGCTGCGCCACACAACGCATGCCATGAAATTAAGTTGCAAGCTGCAGGATTTTCTCTCTCTCCAGTTGCACCAAATTTGCCGTGCTGCATTTTTTTGGTTACTTGCCGACACACACACATCCAGTTACCCACATAAACACACACACAAACGCATAGATGAGGTCTTACAGAAACTCAGGAAGATTCTACATTTCCCTCGATGTTAACACGCGTTTCTGTCGTTTCTTGTAGCTTTTTGGCTGCAGTCGGATAATGTCACGCTAATGCTGGCAGCTTTGTCCTGTTTAATGTTCCGTCTGCTTGTGGTTCTTAAAGTTGGCAAATGAATTGAAAATCTTAAAGCGTGAGGTTTGTACAATTTTCTTAAAATTACATGGGAGAATTTAATTGGATAAAAGTCACTGAAATGCTATCGTGGTAGCTTGAAACGCTTGGATATGAATGGAAAGGTTTCCATTGAAACTGTGCTTTAATCTGCTAGAATTGATATGTTAATTGCAGCTAATAGCATTGCTAATTATACTCTGCACTAGGGAGATATATCAGATTTCTTTTTTATGATTAGGAAATTAATGTGTCATGTGACAGTCACATTTAACGCACAATTTGCCTGTCTGCCCCGCAATTTGTGGCATATGGCAGGATAAAGAGCCATTGCACTGACATAACTCGTAAATTATGCATATGCGCTGGTAAAAGCATTTGCCAGTCAATGCTGCGTGCCTTATAAAGCCAGCGAGGCATCACAGAAAGCCACACCAAGTCAGGAGTTGGGAGAGAATAACAGCAGGAGTAATAACAACGAGAAGAAAAGCCGCTTGGGCAAGTGAAAGTGGCCATATAAAATGATTAAGTTCCAAGTGAAAATAATTCTATGGATTTTTATAATTTCGGCAAGATTTTTATGTGGCGCGCAAATTGAAAACATAAATTCCAATGACCTGCTTGCTTTCGAGGACTTTTTACGCTTCCAGCGCTTAAAGCATGTTCTTGTCCTGCGGCTCCCACAAGCTGAGGAGCCCAACTGGACGCTGCAAATTGAAAGCTACAAGCAACTGCTGGCCAACTATATGGTGCAGTTTTTTACTCCCAACATGGCTGCGAATTTCAAAGAGCAATTTTACTATGAGGCTCCACGAACTGCGGTGTTGGTTAAGGCACTCGAAAGCGATGCTGCAAGGCGTTGGGCGTGTGCTTTCGAATCAGCCTCTGAGGGGGGTTACTTTAACAATAGTCAGGCATGGTTTATGCTGGGCTCCAGTCAGCCGAATCGAACAGATGAGAGCATCATTGAAGAGCATTTGTCTGCATATAACATAAACATTGATGCGGATATAACAGTGGCAATGAGATGGACGCCGAGTGGCAAGTGAGCTGTGTACAATGCGGCGTATGCGCAATATTTCGCTTTCAAGATTATAATTGCTTTCAGCCGCAGCCGCAGCCACTGCCTCAACTTCTTGTTGTACGATGTCTATAGAGTGGGTCAACATGCGCCGCTGCAAGTGAAATCGAAGGGCGAATGGAGCTTGCCAGGTGGCTATAAACTTTGGCCAAAATTCCGCTGTCATTGGATGAGGCGGCGTAGCAACTTGAACAACATCACGCTGATTGGCAGCACTGCGGTAAGTTGCCATACATCTGATGTTGGACGAATGAAATTTAATCAATTGTGTCTGCAATCTCCAATCCGCAGTTGATTGAGAAGCCCACGGGCTATGACGATTTGAGTTATCTTAGCAACGATAGGCAACTCCTTCAGCTGGATCCGATGCAGCGGAAAACCTATCAGCTCTTCAAACTTATGGAGAGCATGTTTAATCTGAGGTACAACTCACAACGAGGCTATTATTTTTGAGGTAAAAATAATTGTTACTTGCAGTCTGGATGTACGTTTCACCGACAATTGGGGGCAACTGCAGCCAAACGGCAGCTGGTCGGGGGTCATGGGTCAAATCACAAGCGGAGAGGCGCACTTTGCCCTCTGCCCCATACGCTTTGTGCTGGACAGGCAGCGTTATGTGCAGTTCTCGCCCGTGTTGCATACACAGCTGTAAGTGGAAAGTAGTAGAATTACTGATGCTAAAAATCAGGGATTTTGTAAGATATATATTTAAAAATGCATTTTTTTGTTTCAATTTTTAACAAAAATGGCAAATGAGAGGTTCTAAGCAGGGATGGTAAATAATAATTAGAATGTTTTTTTTTCATTAAAAAAAATCATGAAATATACCAATATTCTTCTTTAAGGGTAATCTATGCTTTATCATTATCATGATAAACTTTCAGTTATGCCTTAAAACTTAAGCAATAATCATTATTTTTGAGCGAAAATTAAACTCGGAGAGTTAAATTTATTCAGAGACCCTTGTCAAAACTATATAAACAAATTATAAGCTAGTAAAATATATAAAATAGGTCAAAATTACAAATAAAGTTTTTTGTTTCAGTAAAAATAATCAATATTTTCGATTAAAATTAGGAAAGAATACATTTTTATGAATTTTATTTTTTTGTTTAAATTTTCAGCTTTTAAGTTAAACTCAAATTAATCATTATTTATATTGATTTATATTTATAATATTAAAATGTAATTTCATTCTATAATTTTTTAATTTTAGATAGAGAAGTAATACTTTTAAGCAGCAACTAAATAATTTCAATTTCTTTAAAATTATTTAAAAATAATTGTTACAATTTCTGCTCAAAATCTTTAATACAGCATCCACTTTTTGTTTCGCCATCCACGACGAAGCAGTATCCGCAACATATTCTTTGAGCCGCTGAGCACGCAAGTCTGGTGGTGCGTCCTAGCATTGGTGGTGTGCAGCACGTTGCTGTTGCCGTTGCACGTCGACTTGGAGCGACGGCAACACACGTTGCAGCATCAATTGCCGGCAGTGGGAGGACACGTGGCATTCGCTTGGTTCACTATACTGGAAACATATCTGCAACAGGGTCCGGCATCGGAGCTGTTCCATCTGCCGTCCACTCGGCTGTTGATTAGCGCCAGTTGCTTGTTCAGTTTTATGCTGATGCAGTTCTATGGCGCCTTCATTGTGGGCTCCATGCTGTCGGATACACCACGCAGCATTGTCAGTCTCCAGGCGCTGTACGAGAGCAGTCTGGAGATTGGCATGGAGAACATTTCGTATAATTATGCGCTATTTACCAATACTACCAACCAACTGGTGCGAAATGTCTACAGTCAGCGCATTTGCCGAGGCCATGGTCAACAACTTAACATCCTGGACATTCATCAGGGTGCGGAGCGGATTCGAGAGGGTGGCTTTGCCTTTCACGCGGCCATCGATCGCATGTACCGCCTGCTTATCGAGTTACTGGACGAGCAGCAGTTCTGTGAGCTTCAGGAGATCATGTTTAATCCACCCTATGTGTCCGGCTCGGTGCTGCCCAAAAGTTCGCCCTGGCGCGAGCACTTGGCCCAAGCCGTGCTCCATCTGGGTGAAACCGGTCTTATGCAGTACAATGACAGGCTGTGGACGGTGCCAAAGCCAGACTGTACTCTAATTAAGGCCACTCAGGTGGAGGTGGACCTCAAGCACTTTGCACCCGCTCTCTTCGCACTGCTCTTGGCCATGTTTGTCAGTTTCGCCGTGTTCCTCGTCGAACTGCTGCTCGGATGGATCAATGTGCAGCGCAAACAAAAACAGAAAGCCAAGTCAGGTGTCTAAGCAACTATGATACTTTTGGGATTCTCACCCTTTTTGTTTTAAAATTTGGCATTTTTCATTATTTGTACTTACAGTTTTTACAATAAAACAATTTGTTTTATAGTGTCAGCGCACGTAGCGGATAGAGATGCATAATACGCCACAAATTAATAAAAACCCGCAATTTATTTCAGTGATGTGTAAACAGAACCATCGATGGCACTATCGAACACTATCGTCAGTGCGGCACCATCGATAGTAGGCCGACTCGATAGTGCTCCACCATCGATAGTGTCGATAGTGCCATCGATTGTTTACCACCTCTAATGCATATCCCTTAGGTAATAATTTAAAATTACATTTTGATTAAATTATTATATAGCCATATAAAAAGAAATGCAATTAATAACCTTTTTATTGCAATTAAATTATTTAACAGAAAACGCGAACTGCAATTGAGTTGCAGTAATAACAAATAGTAATAATATCGTATTAAAATGCAATTTGCGATTGCCGCACAATTGGAGCCTATAAAACTAAATGGTTATGGCCTGGTTATGTCTTTGAAAGCATTTACCATCTGGCCTCACGCATAACCTTCAATTACATTTTTATAATGTGACACAGACAAATGGCCCAGTAGCCGGGGTAAAGTGCGTCTGGCCCTGATCTTGATAGTCTCAAAGAGTCGCGACTGACTGCAATTAGACCTGACAGTTAGAAAAGTGCTCCACTAAAGACCTGACATGCTTCGCAATGTTCTCTCGTGTAATTGGACTACATTATATCCTATCAACGTGGTCGACTGTCTTGCATGTGACTTAACAGCCAACTAGTTGCGGTGGCTCATAAGAAAAGTTGGCTTAAGTACATGAAAAGTATATGAAAATTTAATGAAAATGGGATTAGTTCTGCTGATGGCTACAGATAAGTTCTTATTTTAGTCAAACTCTACTCACCTTGCTTATAATCATATTTATCTAAACTGTTTAAAAACTTATTATGTATTCAAATTATCAAAATAAATTATTTAATATTATATTGAAATAATATTCTAAAAGTAAAATGTGCTTTAAAATTGTTGATAAAAATAGAATAATAAAACGCAAACAAAACAAGCAAATATAAATTGATATTTTCCATAATTATATTATAATTATTAATTGCTATGTATTTCCAAAGTATTGTAGTTTTCATTAAGACTTTACTGTGTTATTTGAAAATCGATTTGTGTTGTGATGAGGCACCGAATTGATTGCAATGTTGATTGAAATATATACAAACATATTAGCCATATATTCTACTCAATCGAGTGCAATTCGATATATTCAGTTGTCTCGGCATCTTCTTCTATACACACATCAAATTATGCAAATTTACAACATGATTAAGCTCGCTTTGCCAGACTTGGTTCTGTTCATCGTCATCATCATCATCGTCTTGGGCCTGTGTTTGTTTAGCAATTCAAATGAATTTTCTTGCCCCCGATATCTAATGCCTTTTGGCTTGTTGGTTTGCAAACATTTAACTACATATCTATTGGGCTCTTTGGGTCTCGGCTCTCGCTCCTCGGTCCTGTCGAATCCAGCTGAATCCTTACTTGGTATATAAATTCGTAGAATTTGTTCTCGATGGCCTAGCCATTTGCTTGTTCCTCTGGCCAAGTATCAATTGTTCGGCATTGGTGCTTATTTATGCATTGTTTTTGTGACAGTTGCCGATGTTGTTAGTTGTTGTTTTTGTTGTTGTTGTTGTTGATGTCTGCATGTGGCCTATGCATGTACTTTATGGCTTATGCTTATAGTTTTACCATTGCTTTGCTCCATTGTGAATGAATTTATATTGCTTTTCAAGTGTTTAAATGTTTGTTTCATGCCTCTGATGGCTAACGAGGCGTATACGTAATGGAGTTCCTGCACGTCTAATTTTATTGGAATGGACGTATTAAGCGTGGAGCTGTCATAATGATGCTTTAGACTGGTTTATGCTAATTTCACTAACGCTTAATATGACAAAATATAACAAGGTCAACTAAACATATTTCTACCGAATTAAGGCTAGCCAGTCAGAGGCAGACAGGCAGCTTTAGCTGTGCCAAAAAAAGACTGGTTTACAATCACAGCTTTTGTTATGCCAAAATAGAATGTTTTTCCAACTCGATTTCCAGTCTTAAGATGCCTAAAAGCCACTAGAACAAATCCCTGTGCATTAGTTCTGCTTACAATAAGTTATTTTTGTAATATAATAATCAGCTTGTGATTATTCAATTTCCTGGCAGGTAAATGGCAGTTCAGCTTATTCTCAATGTGGACTAATTAGCTTAACAATTTTGATGCACAAAGTTTCAATGAAACTGAATGTTAATTGTCGACAGTTGAAAATACCAATTTCATCACTGAAATAGTTCAAATAACTTGGTTTATGCAATTTTAATATTTATTTGTTATTTGTTCATTTTCAATAACATTTGCACTTGTTTTATGAGAGTAAGGGAAACAAACCAGATACAAAATCTAGCCACAAGTAAAAGATCAAATCAAATTAATATTAATTGCTGAAATTCATTCAACCGCATATTAATCAAGCGAGTAAGAAAGAGACAATGTGGGGAAAAAGATAAAAAAATTCCCTCCTTATTGTTGTGGGAGCGTAACATAACAATCTGAAATATTTTCACAATTTATGGTGTCTCCGTTTACTGGAGTCCTTTCATATCTCCCTTCTTGCCCTCACCTCCTTAGATTGTGTCCTGTTCTGTCCGATTGTCGAGTGGAAAACTTTAGAAACTTTTGCGCTGCATTTACACGGTTTCCTGCTTGCTTTTACCACAACTCCTTTCCCCCGCACCCTTTTCCCTTCTCCTTTTTCATCTCCTTCTTTTAGTGTCGTTCTGCTGGTGCCTTTGGGGCTGCGCTGTGCTTGTAGCTCGTCTGTGTTATGTGCTTATTATAAAATAATTAAGTCCTTTAGGAAATTATAGTTCTTGTTGCGTTTTCTTTTTTGTTTCGCTATTGCTACTCAGTTTCTTTTTTCGCACAATCTGTGTGCGATTTTGCTGGATTTATGTTTGATTTCCCATTGTGATTTCTGCACTTTTCTACACAATTTTGTATTTTCTCTGTCACGAAAATTTATGAATTTAAAGTAATTTTACAGGAAATTATATATATTAAATTAAACTAAATTATATTATTAAATCGATCTTCAAATTTTAAAATTAATTTAATTATATTATGTATGGTTTAAACAGTAAATTTAAGTATTTATTTAAATTGCATTTTATTTGCTTCGAACTTAACATAATTATTCCTGAAAATAAACTAAGCCTTAGTGAACTATTTTATGTCCCTGTCTCTGTGTTTATTTTCTGCTGTTGGCATATGGGTAATTTATTGTGTATCTAATTATTTTCTGCTGTCTGCGTAACTTTTGTTATTTGCCTCTGTTTGCATCTGAGTTGCCATTGTCTATTGGCCATTGGCCATTGGCCTAATGACCAAACCACACTATGGCTTTGGTGTGTCTGAACATGTCTCTATTGAAGCACAACCTAAATCTTTTAACACTCAGACTGTGACAGTAGTGGTCAGGGTCAGTGTCCTAGCACATGTGTATATTCATTCGGAATACAGGCAACTACGCAGACAGTACATGATCTATGCAATGGTGTTGCTTTTAAATTGATGTATCTCTAGCTGAAGCGCACTTTAAAAATGCATCACATGAGCCGACCATCCATTTTAAACATGACATGGAGTATGACAAGTGTCGGTAGCAACGGGCAGTAACCTCACAACACTTGATAAATGCCCGCAAGATACACAGACAACAACCAGCAACAACAACAACAACAACGAACACAGCATAAGATTGAGGTGCACGTGCAATCAGCTTGAAACTCATCATTTCAATCACTTCGGCAATGGAATCAAATTAATTCGACCAAACAGAAGCTTAAGATTGTGTTAATTGGTATAAGTAAAGATAATTGATTAGATACATACTAATACAGTAAACATATGTCACACAACAGACCAAAGTTCTCATTTAATATGAGAAAATATTAAGATTATATATACACTAGATTTTAATTGGCAAATGTAAATGCAGCATAAAATTCAGCTTTGGATATATGTATTTGACAAACTAAATTATAATTTAAGGATTCATTTGTCCGAACAGATGCCTAACAAGCATTCTATTTTGATTTGATTGACTTGCTTACTGTTTGACCTATTGACTGACTCATTACTCAAATGATTGAGTGAATGATTGACTGACTGAAGAAATAACAAATTCACTCACTAGTTGGCTTACTGATTTAGTGATTAATTGAATGGATTACTTATGATTGAGTGACTGATTAAGTGTTTGATAACTGATCAAATCATTGTCCAACTAATTTATTGAAACTTTCTGTTTGGAGAAGCATTAGTGCTGAAAGTGGTAATACGAATATCAGTGTAAAAATCAGTTATTTTCGTAAATTCTATACAACAGTTTTTCACTGGTTTTTCGAACATCTGCGACTGTATAAATATTAATATTTTCTACTCGGAAGTCCCAATTTATTTATTAGATTATAGTTAGAAATCATTAAATGTTTGGTACGATTACATGTAGTTTATATATTAGTTGTCAATAATCACATTAACCGTTCAGAAACTTGGTTC
This sequence comes from Drosophila innubila, assembly GCF_004354385.1. Taxonomy (NCBI): domain Eukaryota; kingdom Metazoa; phylum Arthropoda; class Insecta; order Diptera; family Drosophilidae; genus Drosophila; species Drosophila innubila. Next base: position 11,917,118 of record NW_022995380.1, read on the forward strand.
AAAGTCGAATTAGCATGCAAACTAATTCAATCCACTCAGACTCACGCAATTCACTCACTGCACTCACTCTATTCGCTCCTGGTGAAGCTGATAGTCAATCCTGCTGTAAGTTGACTGCCGTGATTTGCGGCTGTTGTTGCGAGTGTGTGCATTTACCTGCGAGGAATTGCAGCACTCAGCTAAATTGTTTGCACAGCAACAACAACAGCAACAGCAACAGGAGCAGCAACAACAACTCCCGTAAACAAGGCCAAAACGCGTTGATCCTTGAACGTGACAAGGATAATAAGCGCTGATGGGCAACAGCAGCTGACCTGACCTGACCTGTTAACTGAATTGAAAACATACAAAATCATGATACGAACTACCAAAATAACTGCAAATATTGATACATGTCGCTAAATTGAAGAGTGGTAATTTTCAATGCCTATTTGATTGCAGTGCTAGAGATGCTAATCAATTGTGAAGTCAGTGAAAAACATGGCCAAAAAGGCGACCAAAAACAAACTGAAGCCGTTAATCAAATAAAAATTTATTTGCCATTTGGTCAAGTGCTACACATCTAACGAATTAATCTTGGTCCGACGCTGTAAAAACTAACAACATGTGTGTATCGCCAGCTTCGAATCCAACTACATTCGCATCCACATTATGTATCTGAATCTGTATCTGCATCTGTGTCTGTGTCTGTGTCTGTATCTGTAGATGCACATGTAACTGTAACTGTATCTGCGGCGTGTCTGCATGTACTCTGCATAATTTGGACGCTTTGTTTTTGGGTCATGGTTTGGATTTGGGTCTGGTTTCGGTCTTTGGACGGTTTTTCGTTTGTCAGGGCCCATTTGGTGCATAAATTTGCATGCCAATTGGCTGTTGTTCGACAAGCGACGTTGTTGCTGCTGTTTTTGTAGTTGTTTATTGCTACGCTTCTGGTTGCTGTTGTTGTTGCTGTTGTTGTTGTTATTGTTGTTGACGATTTGCCATTTTAATTAGACAGTGTCCTGTCAGCTGCCTTTTGTCCAACCACACGTCTGTCCGTCTAGCATTTGGTTTGATTATGAGTATATGGCATTGATTTAAAGTTGCGGTCACATCCCTAAAGAAGAGGGAATTATGAATTACCCATATAAGGATTTTAAATAAAATAATAGTACCTGAATAATTACAAAATGTTGTAAAAACTTGACACCAAAATATAAATAAATATGTTTGTTAATTAAAACCATATTAATTAAATATGTCACATACCACAGGAGTCTGTTTCCGTTAATGCTGCGCATCCGTTGAAAGGTACATGGACACACACACACACACACACACACACACACACATATGTATGCATATGGTATTTGTGTGCAAATTATACTTGCTAATTTCGAAACCTTTTTATTTGCAGCTACAAACTTTTGCATCCGTTAATACACACACACACACTATGTGTTTTTTTCAAAACCCTTGCCAGCAGGCAGACGGCCACAAACCACACACACGTACACCAATAGACACAGACAGCCAATCGCGTTGCCATTTCCGTATCCGCTTTTTGAAACACTCGTGTGCGTCTGCGGCCTTCATATGTATCTGTTTACCTGTGTAAGGGTGTAGGTATATATGTGAAGCTCTCTTATTGACATTTCTGCTGTAAATTGCAACCAACTTTATGGCAAGCTTAATAAATTAAAATAACAAGTCAAATAATAAAACAAAAAAAAACTGCAGCTCGTTTGTGTTTTTAAGGAATTCACAGCTCCAGAGAACAGCATGCAATATGTAATAGTTTTTATTTATTTTTTTATTTCAGACAATTAAACTACTTTGTCGCTTTTAATAAATACTTTAAGTATCTGACTGAGAGGAGATGTAATGCTTTTAAATGTGTATATAATACGTTTTCATATTAAGTTAACTGAAAATTGAAATGTTTTATTATGGATATTTCTAATTATGCGAAATGCGCATAGTCGAATTGCAGTTGGCTTTTAAAAACTTTTTCATATGATTAGCTTATAATTAAATGCCAAATTATTAAGTTTTAATATTGTGAGAAGTTTCGTGTGTGCACGTGCTAAATGCCACACAGATATAAAATTCTCAAATGTGTGCATAACTAGAGTGGACTGTACGAAAACGTGTTTTGAACTGCAAAATATGTTGAGTTTCTGCATTTTGTATAATTCTAAATATAATTGCATTTCAAGTCTAACTTTAGCTCAAATAACTCAATTCAATTAAGCATTTTAATTACCTTTAAACTTGAATTGAAAATTATTTAGAAACGTGAATATTTAATAGAATATTATTTAGTTTACCTACAGCATTTTGTGGTATTTTTAATTGATATAAAACGTATTAAAATATGGCCGCAGCAGCCAAAGTATTTTAATAATATATATTAAAATATTTCATATTCATACCATAGAAAAGATGAAATCTTGAAGCAAGAACATAATTAAAAGTGTTGCCTACTTGCTGACAACTAAGACGAAAGACACAAACTCATGTTGCACACAGTCAGAACCGGAAGCAGTCCAAAGGAGCGGAAACTAAGTCAACAACTTTCCATTTTGTCAATGGTTGTGCTGTTTGGCTTGGTTGGTTGCCTCTTTGCCTGGTTGCCTACTTGGCCCGCCTGTAAATGACACACTCTGCATATGAAACTAGAAATAATTTTTCAATTCACAAATGAAACTTTTCACACACAGCTGCAGATCTGAGCAAACTTTAAAGTTTGCAATTGCAGCAATGGGACTCCCCAAAGAGTATAGTGGTAAGCCAGCCGAGGTCGAGTCGTAACAGAGACAGAGACAGAGACAGAGAGAGAGAAAGTGTGTGAGAGAGAGAAAGAGGGGATCTGAATTGTATGTTGCCCAGTTCAGCTGCAATCGTCATTTGCAATGTTGCTGCTGCTGCTGTGTATTTCTTGGGGTTTTTCGCCATTTCTGGCTGCCTTACTTTTGGCGTCGCAAACTCCAGAAGGAAATTACAAACCAAAGTAAACGCCAAAAGCGTCGGGTACGAGATTCAGTCCAGTTGCAGCAGGCAAGTTGTTGACGCAGGACGAGCATCGGGCGCCGGGCGCTGAGTGTCAGTGTCATATCCTGTGCCAAAAGTGCACACAGACAACACACACTTCCCCTTCACAGTACTTCTACACCCCGCTCGGTATCTCTCTGGTAGACGAAGCCCAGCCTGGAGAGCAACTGCACATTACAAATGAATAATTTATGCACGCGTTCAACTGCAGATGGATGGAGTTGGAGCAGCTCGAAGCCACTCACACTAAGGACTGCGGTGGAGCAGCAGAGGGAGAGTGCGAAGACGACAACAACATAGTCCTGGTCAGCGCCAAATGAGTTGCGGCAGCGTCTCTCTGGTGCCGTAAAAGCCAAGCCAAGCCAAGCCAAGTCAAGACGAGACGAGGCAAGGCAGGAGACGGGAAGCTGTTGCTCGGCATAAACTAAAATTTTGCCCAAACTCTGGCCTGGCCAAATTACATGGCTACGTGCTGTTGGTGGCACTGCAGCTGGATGTGGGTCTGGTTCAAGTTGTGGCTGGGGGGTGTGAAAATTATCTGCTTGGCGCGAGGCACAACCAAAAAGTAGACGGAAGAAAGCTTCGGCTCAAAAGTTATTAGAGCTAAATTTTTGCCTTTGCCATTGCTAAGTAATGGCCAAGTGCATATCTCTCAGCACATATTGAGTTATGACTTAATTGGATAAGAGCCAGCTTACCCCAACTCTTCCCTCCAGCAACACACCGCAACAGTTCAACGTCCCTCGGTCGGAGGGGAAGTTTGCTAAAAGTTTTCCCTGCACTACGTCTTTTTTTGTTCTCATACTTTAAATGGCCGCAAGATCGTGTTTTCGTCTTCCGCTCGGGTTTCTGCCCATGACTAAGTGCAGGAGGTGACAGTTTTTGGGACATGGGAAAAGTTCTAACTATAGTTCAAGCAACTGTACTAGTTCCCTACTGTACTAAGCTTTATTAATTGAGTAACATGTGTCTTTTGTCTAAGGTTTGATATTCTATATTTAGCTTTCTTTCGGTAATTCTATTCTAGTTTGCCACATTTCTATTTGAAATTTTTGAAAGCAAATGATAAATGTAACAACAAATTGGGCAGCAATTCTGATAAATAAATTTCATGATAATTAAGTTTGTGACATTTTTTTATTATTAACAAACAACTATTTTTAATTTGGTTCCTTTGGGATTACCATTGGGCTCATATCATCAACTGCGTTGTGTGACGCAAATTTAAGACTCGAGCAATATCGAGTTCTATGGACCTCTCTAATACCCTGTACTGCTGAACTAGGCAAACTTATTCCTCTCATTTAAATAACCAAATTCATAAAATTTAATAGGTACATATATAACTTGCTAGTGATTGACTAATAAACATTGTTATGAACATGCTGGTAAATATTTAATATCAACAATATTATGTTCTATTATATACCCAGTACACTCAATCAAATATCCTATTTGTTTTTTTTGTTAATGTATACCTTTATTAATTTTATTCACATTAACAGGGTATTTTATATCCATGAGGGAATGATTGAATTCCACAGCATATATTTATTTATGAATATTTACATATTTGTTATCAACAAAGTTGGGCGTTTATAACGTATTGTTTGCTTGAGCGCAAACCTAAAGAATTCACAAATCTAGAGTGACGCAAATGCAAATGTTTTTATACCCTAGTCCATTGAATGTGCATAAAGAGGTATAATAGTTTTATGAAATGTATGTAACATTCAGATACCAACATTTTCTTGATCAGTATCCATAGCCGGGTCGTTTGAGCCCTGTCCGTCTGTATGGAAGCAATGATATCAGAGACAACCCAAAATAGAGATATTAAAATTGATATGTACTATTCCTGAATCCTAAGGCACAGGGTATCCTAGGGTCGAGTGCACTTGACTGTAGCCTTTCCCGCTTGTTTAATCTATTTCAGTTGATATTGTTGTTGTTGACACAGTTGTGCCTGAGAAGGCAACAGCAACAACTGCAGCAACAACGGCATAAACAACATAAACATCAACAACAACAACAACAAGAAAAACAACAACAACAACATAAAAAATGGTAACAGCGACAAACTGACAGTGCAATTTGTGCTCATTTGTCTGTATGCGTGTGTGTGTGTATATGTGTGTGTGTGTGTCAGCTCATGTCAATCCATATAACGTATACGCCCCCTTTGGCCATTCCAAATGCCGCTTTTCGTTGTCGCTTGCCGCTTGTCGTTTGGTGAATCACAAAAGCGCATTTTGTTTGTCAATTTGCAAACAATTGCATTGTCACTTGTGCTCTTCGTTCTAAAATAGAATTCAGACATTCTACCCCATTCCCCCTAGCTGCAACATCAATCGCTGCCTTTTCTGTTCCACATGCATTTTCATTTGTAATTCAACATTGTGAACTTGTCATCTAAAGCATTCACAATATATACTCAACGAAACGACAATATATCGATAAGAAATACAATCAAAAGAAATTTATTTTTAATTGTTTTTAGCAGAAAACATACCTGTTATGAGGAGCAAGCAAAAAAATCACTATTAATACATAGTTGTTTAAAGACTTTTACTTTGTATATCAAATTTATAAGTAGCTTGTAATTTAAAAAATAAATTAAAATTTTATATTATTATTGATTTTTATTGTTATAGTCTTTTTTAATAACTTTCTCTTAATTAAATTGTCTTTTAATTAAATAAAACAATTATATAGTTGTATAACCTTACACAGCTCTCCTATAAACACGGCGTACGAACTATCGTATAGCATGACGATTTCAACAAAATTCCAAATTATGTACTGCTTCATCTCAAAGAAGAATGAGAATAACTGCTAGTCGGTTCGTTTGTTATTCGTTCATATTTATTGAAAGCCGCGTCGATCAAAGCAACCAAAACATTCACCCACTCGAGTGCACACACTTTCATTTCAAATTCATGGTTTTTCAATTTGTATGCTGTCCATGGATATTCTTTTGTGTTTTGCTTTTTGCCATTTTATTTTCATCATACATTTGCTGGCTTTGTTAGAGAATTGATCAAAGGGGCTTATCGCACTTGAATGTTTCAATATGCATTCGTTGCCTGCCCATTGATTACAAAACTCGTTTCAACGTTTGAATGCAAATTAAAGGCGGCTCCTACAATCGAGTGCATAAAAAGATGTTCAATTAAATGCCAAAAGGCCCTTTTGCAATTTCTACAATCTTGAAGCATCGATGATATATTTTAAATTTGTATTTTTAACATTTTATTCAATATTAAATAAAGCTTTGGTCTTAAACGATTTATGATGACGTAATGTGTACATATTTATAATGGTTTTTTTTATCGCGTTCCATCCCATTTCCGCAAATAAAATTGTGGTTATTTATTTATGTTTCCAAAGCCCAAAGCTCTGATAGCCAATGATTTGAAATGTTTGTTTCAGTGCGTAAGCGTCGTTGAACGCAAACAGTTGACTTTTAAAAAAACGGAACATTATAAAAAAATAATTCAATTTATTTTAAAGTCATCAACGAAATTTAAATGCCAAAAATGTTTAGTTATAAGGTATTTGGCATTTGCCTAATACTTCAATATTTGCAAAGTGGTAATACTTACATACTTACTTAGTTAGAGTAAAAAATAATCAAAAAAATATTTTAAAAAATAATTGAACAACTTAAAACAATTATCTTTTCAGCTGATGCTGCTGCAATGAAACAAAACTGCTACGAGGGTCAATTCCAATGCAAAAATGGAGAGTGTATAAGTGCTGATTTGAAGTGTAATGCTAAGTTGGATTGTACAGACGGAAGTGATGAAACATTTGAGCATTGCTATCAATCGAAGTGTTTGAAACATCGTTGCGCCTACGGTGGCTGTTTCGAGGACTCGCAACATTGTGATGGAAAAATAGACTGCATTGACGGTACAGATGAAAACGAATTCACCTGTGCGAACAGCACTAAGATGGCGGAGCTTTTAAACAATAAAATACGTGGGGAATGTCGGTGAGTAAATTGACAGATGGTCGTACACATCTAAATTATACATCGGTATCGAAATGCTGATGGAGTTGTTAATACTCTTCACGTGATTCTTTCAGTGACAAGCCGTACACACAATATCAATGCCAGCAATCTAAGGAGTGTATCTCATATAGCCAAGTATGTGACGGTGTTGAGCAATGTCGGGATAAATCAGATGAATCAATTGAACTATGTGCAGCTAACTCCTGTCCTGAGGGATCCTTTCGCTGTGCCTATGGAGCCTGCATTGCAATTTCCGCTGCCTGTAATCATGCAATTGACTGTCGTGATGAATCAGATGAAGTGACTTCCATTTGCAAAAGTTGGCATAACCTTTCCTCTGACGCAAATTGGGAGATTTCACAATGGAAGATCACACCCGCAATCGATACACATGCCCCCGAGTCTGCAATACCGATGGCCGGGAACAAAGCTGCTGCTCAGCCTCTGAGTGAGGAGAAAAGCTGCATTGTACCGACAGATGACAAAGCTGTAAAATTGAGGACAATGTTCAATGGCTCGCCGTATTATGAAGGTAATGATGTGACTCATCTAACGACGATTGGTCTCGGCTGCAGCCCAAAGCACATTCTTAAAGGCACGGAAGTCAATACCTGTGACAATGGTAAATGGAAAGCACCTTGGCCCAAATGTGTTAGATTCTGTGACCGCAACCAGATCACAAACGATCCCAAAATCAATGTCATTTGCCGTTACCGGAATAAGATATTCGACTGTTTCAATGAGCCAGCAATTGTTAACACCATTGCCGAAATTACATGTGCTCCGGGCTATATACCTGAAGGAAATGTCGCAAAGAGCGATCGAGTCTGCAGTAGTGATGGTAGTTGGAGACGTCTGGATGCCAAATCGAGTAGACTTAAATGTAAGCCTGATTGTGGCAAGACTTTTAGCACAGTAGAAGGATATCCCTGGGTGGTCAGCATATATCGACATACTTCCAATAGTAATTTTAGATTCAGTTGCCTGGGTGCAATTATCGATCCGTTTTTTGTGTTAACTGCTGCCAGTTGTTTTTCCCCAAGTCCCGTTCCCCATACGACCCAGGTTGTCTTGGGCAACCATTCAATTGGATTTAACTCGGCCAAGGAACACGGCTTTGATACATTTAACATTGCCAACATCGATGTGGAAGAATTGTAAGTTGACGAGTCTTGTTTAAAATATTCCATATTTTGTACTTGCATAATATGATAACAATTATAATAAATGTAACGATTTTGTACTTACAGTAAGCCTTTTGCCCTGCTTAAGATGGTAAATCCTTTCACGCTCTCAGCCAAAGTGCGTCCCATTTGTTTGCAAAATTTCTCAGGAAATACAAGTCAGGACCCGGTGGAGCCTTGGAGAGTTCTTGGAGAGCCTTTGGTGTATCTTGATCCCAAAACTAATACATTCAATCTTACACATATTGTGGAAAACGATAAGAGGCTTACTTTCAATATTAAAAATGAAATTGTTAATGAGATCAAGCAGAATGATTATCTATTGGTTAATTAATAAAAGATTGTAAGCTTTCAATATTTTTGTATTAGCGGAAATAATCAATAATAAACAGCAATAATAAAAATAAAACTAAGGCTTAAAAAACATGTTCGACTGCCGAAGACCCCGTACTAACTATGGAAAAGGCAAGGACTGGTAAGAATTTAAAAATATTTAATATACGTGTATTCGATTGTATGTTGGGATATCCTGAGCCTCTCGTCAGGATATATAAGGCAAACCCAGATGCCGCCGTGGCCAAAAACTTGGTCAGAAATTAACAAATTTTAAAATTTTTAAATTAAAGTTACATATAAAGTATATGCTACACATAGTTGTCTATTGGGAAAACCTAGAATAAGGGGAGTTCCCGCTTTTTAAAATGCAGAATCATATTTTCAATATATAAATAAGGCTTATCTGGATTAATCTCGCACAGTTTATTGGATCCCCTCCGTTGTATGAAAAGTTAAAATCAGAATATTTAAATCGCTGAATTTTATGTTCAGGTGAATTTGTGATCGGTAAACATAGGAACAAACTCCTTTTTTAGAAAAAAAAAAAAATCATTTCACTGTTGTCTATCCATAACACACAGTTTAAGTGTTGACGTACAACCTGTAGTCTTTGGATTTTTTTAAAAACTGAAGAGCAGAAATACTCTGGAGTGAAATGAAAGAGCCCCAACTGTTTTAGCAGTTATTAATACGAGTATGTACAAATATTTTGGTTTTCATAGAAAGCTTAAATAGTACCTTCTTTCTTTGTGATAATTCAATCGCATAACTTCTTATTTGAAAATTATGAATTTTTTTCTACTTCTAGTACAATTATTATAATAAATATTACGTGTTTTCGTGGTGTTGTTATGAAGATCTTTAAGTTTTTTTTTTTTTATCAAATTTAAGCACAAAATTGAAAAATAAAATATTTAATATCTTTTCAATATTCTTCATTTTAAGCGCTTTGAGAAATTGTATACTAATAAACTTATTTTAATATAGTATCTTATTCATTTTTTTTTTTTGGGTACTCAGTTAGAATTTGACAGCACTTATGACATTTAATAAATCTGAAAGATGTATACTCTGTCTGATAAGTATGGATATTTCGAGAAATATAAGCAAAGTACACTTCATTCTGAGTACCGTTAGTGGGTATTTAACTAAATTTTTTGTTGTAATTTGTATAAATCATTAAAAACGTATTGTTCTTGTTATTTAAAAAGCAGCTAAGGCAATCTAAAATTTTAATTCAATCGCCAACTTGTTTCATCGACATCGAGTAAGCATCGAATTTGTATGTGAATTTAATTGAAATCTAGGAGAACTACAATCGAATTGCTTTCATAACAGTCATAAAATTGTCGACACACATTATTTTAACACTAATTATATTACTCTGTTTTTACATTTTAATTTGATAATTTTAAACATTTTTTAATCGTTTTTATCGCGTTTTTATCACAATGTCTTTAAGCACAGACACGATGAAACCTTTGGCTGGATTAAGGCCTAAATTGGAGCCGTGGGAAGTAATCAAGTGGACAGACAGTCAGTTGAGCAGCATGTACAAAGATTGGGGAATCTATTTCGATCGAACGCAGAATCTAGCGGCTAGCATGCAATATTTTACTAAATCTCTGGATATTTACCAGTATGATACTGAAACATTAAGAAGGCGTGGTTGCATTAAACGGAAGGAGGCTCGAGCACCTGACGCTCTTCTTGACAGCAAGAAAGCCAAAGGTTGAGGATCACGGATAAATGTTTCAATTGCCGCAGTTATTTAATATTTAACATACTCGTATCTTGTAGAAATCTTAAGGCAATACAATCCGAAATTATTTGATCCGAACGTTAACTTGGAGGTTTGTGATTCCCTTTACGAATCAAATAGGCTGGAGGATTCCATGAGAAGTCTTCATCAAAATCTAAAAGTCTTTAGTCATTCACAAGCACAGAAAGTGTTGGATCGTCTGAATGTGGTACGTACAAAGATAGTTATATTCATTAGCTCTAAGTATCAGAGTCAAGCCATAATTTCTTTTTGCCAGATCACTGAAAACTTTCATGATTCTCTCTCAGACGCAACAGCACCAGCTGTGCATCGTCTAATTGACAAAATGACTTTAGATAAAGCCAACCAGCCAAAGTACGAGAAGCCCGAGTGTGATGTGCTCAGCATTTTGGAAAACGAGGTAAAAACAGATATGGCATTTCTGGGAATTTTCAATTATATCCAGATTCACAGCCAGAGTTGCTTTCGCCTCTTGAGAAGAGGAGACGCAAACGTGAGTTTAAAATCTACAATCAAAACTATTTGCATAAATGCTGGACGGACGCTTCGTTCCTTAAGAGTATACGCGAAAATCCGAATCTCTTGATTGATCAGTTTACCGAATCATCAACACACTTAAAATCACTGACTGAAGAACGATACAAAGTAGTGCGTACTTTTACGGTAAGATCAATTAAGAATACAACTATTTATCAAGGCAGCGTTATTAAAATTTTCCAAACTTTATAGAAAATGCTACATACGCGCTGTCCAAAATACTGTCGTCAGATCCATAAGTATCCGAACGAGGAACTGCATCAAAAGTATCAGCAAGAGAATCTCTTTCGCATACAGTATCAAACGAGGCGAAATATGTTTAAGATACTGCGCAATATACGAAGTCTAATTCGTGCTGGAAAGTTGCACGTGAGTTATTATACAAAACGAATATACTATACATACCTGTAACTAATTTGGTGTACTTATATATAACTGTTTCAGAAATTAACAACGTTTGTGGAAGAAGTCATGGGCGATTATGTAACAATCAAAACGAATCGAATAATGCCTTGGAAATTTGAATTCATCAATGAGGTCTACAACTACTTGGGTTTAGCTCGCATTAATGAATACAAGATTCCAAGTGACATGAAAGTATTGACAGGAAGACAACGCCTACTGACTCTTTTCAGGTTACCAACCGATCTTGGGATTAGCCAAACCAAAGCTAGGGATAGCATTCTACGTGAGCTCGTAAGGCGGACTAATGAGACCGATTTAAAGGCTGAAAGGTTCAAGTGAGTAGTAAGCAAAGTATACTGATACAGATAATGAAGTCACAAATACAAAGATACAACTAAGCCGATTCAACTTTCAGATTTCTTACAACACGCTATGAATATCGCATGCGATTCGCCAAATATCCCATAGAACGCAGCTATCTTTTACATGAACTAGCCCAGGCGCATTTAGATAATAACTCCTTTGACACCTGCTGCTTACTAGCCCGTCAATCCATAGATGGTAAGTACTTGCCACTTATTAAGGTAGCTCTATATGTTTAGATGTAAATATATCATGTGACTCTTTAGAGGCTCTAAAGGGCAGACACTACATTTGGGCCGTCCTGAGTGCACTTGTGGCTTGCAAGGCCCATGCCATACTTGGCAAAGTTGAGAAGCAAAAGGAAATGTTAACTGAAGCATTCAAAATGGCCAAAAAGCTAAAGAACATTGATCTGTGTCTGTTCATCGACATATGTCTGAAAGTAAATACTGAGGAAATTGAGCTCAAGAGGCAACTGATTACACCCGAGGGCAGTTTAAGGAGAAGACAACGTCGATCAGGAAGCAGTTTCGAGAATTCGCCTTCAGAAACATCAGTTCATGCAAGTAATTCGCCTTAATTGTATTTTATTTGTGTCGCAATGCAGATTCATCTTTAATGTGTCCAAATTAAAAAGCGCTCCTTGTGCTTCAACTTATTTGGTAAACCTAAGCCGGAGTTTTAATCATCCTTACAAGTTTGCACTTTCCACCCATAAGTTTACCAGGCAAAAAACCACAAAAGCATTAACGTCTGTTGGCCATTCAATCATTGCAAGTTCTGCACACAACAACAGCAACAACAACAAAAACTCCTCCAACTTTTAGCTTATATACAAACATTATATGTTCCTGCTGCTGCTGCTGCTGCTTGTGCTCAATGTTGTTGGCAACATTTTTAAGGTAAACTTTTCACACTTTCGCATGGAGCGTGGGCGGAACGTAAATCAGGATTTCTTTAGATGCTTACAACCCTGATTTCTCTTTTGGCCGGAAGTCGCGCTAACATTGCACAAAAGACGCAAATAAATGAAGCCATTTGTTGTGCTGTTAGCTGATTTTTGATGCAAAGGTTGCTGTTGCTGTTGCCGAAGTCAGCTGCCAGTTGGCAGGACGCAGTTCACAGTTCGCAGTTCGCAGGTTTGCAGGTTGAAAAAAGTTTTTGCCACCTGCCATTGAAAATTGTTAACAATTTCCATTAGTTGCTTGTCATTTAAATTTCGTGTGTATTTTTAAGTTCAACACGCCATCCTGCAGCACGCCTAGCCCAACCAAACCAGTCAACCAACCAACCAACCTCCACCTTAACTTCATACCGTCAGACCAAGCCATCTTCCGTTTAGCCCATTTGGGCTGTCAGCCACTTTAAGTGTGGGGTGTGTGTGTGCCTGTGTGTGTGTGTGCTTGGGGCAGGTCATGTTGCAGGTGTTGGACAACTTTGTTCGTAGTTGAGACGACATTCCGGGGAACTCGGCGAGTTATACAAATGATGAACATGCAACGGAACTGGATAATTTAGCAGCGGAAATCATTTGTCGTCTTTTTGTCAGTTGCAAATTTTAGCATAATTTTTCGCTAATATTCACAACATGATTATAATTAATTAAAGCTGAACACTGACGTTACTTCGAGCACTTATGCTGAGTAGTGTATATTTTTTTCTACAGTAAATGTTCCAGTCGGATATGGCTTCAATTGCAATGGGCTGAATACTTTAAAATCAGCTTAAAGCTATTACAAATGACCGCAAATTGTTCTCGATGGAGCTGCTGCTGCTGTTGAGGCAGTGAGGCAGGAGCAAGAATGTCTTCAAGCTTCTGCTTTGTGCTTTTTGTGCTGCAAAATTACACAAAGCCAAAGCTATAAGAACAAAGAATGTTATAGGTAGTTAGTTGATGGGAGAAACAAGCGGGTTGGCAACAAAGAGTACAACGAAGCCAAGTAACAAACTGCAACTCAACTTTGTAGACAGACCGGAGGCAGTTGTTTGTTGTTGTTGTTGTTATTATTGTTGTTCATGGTGATGACGACAGTGACGTCGAAGTGGAAGTCGACGCATGCCATAAAAACGCAGCACAATTTTCTACTTGTGAGCAATTAAAAGCGCAGCAAAGCAAATAAATGACCACGCCCCATGATCAAGAAACGCCCACAGCTGTTATAAACTTAAACTGTATGAAAATCGCACTCCGTTCCGGACTCGGATCCTTTCTAGCTCCTCCTCGACCTGCTTGGTGTTTATGCAGTTGCCAACTTGACGTAGTAGCTGACTAATTAGTCATAAAATTACATGGCACAGAACAAGAGCGGGAAGAGAGGAGATGAGCTGGCCAGGCGAATAGGGGAGTGAGAAGTTCCACAAAGGTTTTGCAAACAGCACCCACAGTCGAGCAGGCAAGTCAAAGTGCAAAGTGCCACCGGAAGCAGTTGGCGCTTGCGGAAATGCGTGCCTGTCCCACTGATTAAGGTGGGGTGCTGTGCAGAGGGGTGAGGTGGTGAGTTGGTGAGTTGGTGTGGGGTGACGGCAGCTGTTGGCTCTCGGTGGCGGTTTCATGACTCGCCTGGGGCAGGTGACCGGTCTGTCTGTCACTAATTGCTGATTTCCCGTTGCTGGCAACGGCAACTGGCACAGGAAAAGGAACTTGGTATGGACCACGTGAAGCACATTTGTAAAACTTTATAAAATGCGAATGCGAATGCGAATGTAAACTGTGTACTTACTTCACTAAAGTTAATCTCTAAATTGTTAAAGGCAACATAAACTTTAATTATATATATTACACGCAGCTTACAACATACATAGTATGTTATATTAAATGGATATATGCATTTTGATTTTGAAATATGCATTTGAATACTGATGCAAGATATTTTTTTATATCAGTAGATTTTGTATTCACATTCTTTTTTGTATGTTATAAACTTTGAACATGTAGTAATAAGTAAATGTATTAAAAATAAATATATACTTGACATATTACAGATTTTTTTAATTTCTTTTGTTTTTTATTTTTTTTAATTAATTGCATTTTTTTTAATTTAGAACATTATAAAATTTTGTTAAGTTGTGATATAAGTTTGCATGTATTTTATTTATACTTTTTAGTTCTGATTAATGTTTGTATAGTATTCAAAGCTATTGGCTAATTAGAATATTTTCTTTTAAGTATAGAATAGAATTCTTTTGTATATCTGAAACTGACATGGGGTGTGTCAGCTTTAAAAGCCTCCATGTGACAAATAGCAGAGATAGGGGCCAGGCACAGAGGGTTATGAAGAGGGAGAGAGATAGAGTGGGAGACAAAGAGAGGCAGCACATTTGCCACATCACTTATTAGCTTTATTGCTTTTAACAATTTGAGCTTCCGCTTCTTGGCAGCGGCAACTAAAACGTGTGCTGATTAGTGGCACAGTCGTTCTGGGCTGTTGCAATTCTCGTTGCCATTTCCATTTCCATTGCCGTTGCCGTTGCCGTTGCCGTTGCAAGTTGGTGTTCGTTGTGTGGCAACGCCATAAATTTCTGTGGTGCAAGGCAGACAGAGTCAAAGGCAACCCACGCTGAGAGGCGCATGCAACATTTAACATTGCAGACAATTTATAAGGACATTCATGGCACACGGCACAGGCGATGGCGATGGGAATGGGAATAAAGATGGTGATGGGAATGGGAATGGGAAGATGGGCAAAGGCGACGGATGCGATGCAATGCGAGGCCAGGCACATACTTGGCACTTGCCACAATGCTACGTTCTGCTACGGCCCATGCCATGTCCTTTTTTCTCGCATTGTGTTTGAAATTCAACATTTAAGCCACTTATGGCCAAGTTGAACTGGCATTTCAAAGGCTGCGACGGCGGCGGCCGCAGGACAATGCAGGTTAGCAAGATTTATGGCAGACATGGAAACACTGAGAGAGTCTGAGCGAAAAAGCGAGAGATGGCGAGAGAGAGAGAGACAGAGAGAGAGAGAGAGAGTGGAAGAGAGACAGAGTGACGCCTTGACGCGCTTTTACGTGCCTCTCGGTTCCTGTGGCATTCACATTGTGGCTACGGCTGTGACTAATCCTTAAGAACGTCACATGAATGGCAAACGCCCGAAAGCGTTTAAAATAAAGCAATAGCATGTGGCATGTAGCATGTGGCATGTGGCATGTAATAAATGGTCATATGCCAACTGTTAACTGCAATTATCTAGGCATTAGACTAAGGTACTAAGGCAATGCAAGACTGCATCTAAATCTCTCACATAGCTCCCTATAAATTCGCATCCCATTACTGAAGACAGCTGTTAAATTGTCCTCTATTTTGAGCGTGTGTTGCCAATTAAGAAAAGTGTTTTTCCAAAAACTCTACTTTCTGCTCACTCGGCTGTGCGATTATGCTTGTGTGTGAGAGAGTGTGATAGTGTGTGAGTGTGTGAGAGAGATTGTGTGTGCATTTTGTGCCACTTATATCTGTTGGCCAATTTTATGAACGCAACTAGCTGCATCGAAGACAAAGCTGTCATTTTAACAGTAGCCATAGCAGCCGCAAAAGGTCTGGTCCGGTCTGGTCCTGGCTAAGGATACGGGCACACAGCAGTGGGGCCCGTCATTGGGGACAGCTTAAAGTGTTGGATAGAAAAGTGCATACAAATTAGAGTCAGAAAGCCAGGGTCTAGGGCCTGTCCCGACAAGGATAACTAAACCACAGCTGAATGAGACAAGGATTCCTCTACTTTGCAGTTTGCCTTGCATATGGCCAAATCTGCGGAAAATTAGATTCAACGTGGGGGCGTAACACATGCCCACAAGAATGGGGTAACCAAGGTCCCGTGAGGGGCAAATATAAATTTTATTTATTTTGTCTGCCACTCGTAAAGTTTAATTGTGGCAAATTCAGAATATTTTTGAATCCTGGGCGAGACCCTACATGCAAATGGTGTGTAGATCTGCCACAAAGAAAGCCTGGCCATGACGAAGCTCGACAAAGTGTTAAATCAAAACACTTGGAAGCCACAAAAATTGAATTTATTGCAACTGACAACATTGCACAGACTAGTCAAGTTGTGGCATGATTGTTTGGCTTTGTGGTAGCATTTGAAGACCACAACAAATGCACACTTTATGAAATGTTAAGCAAAATTATGAATGATGAAATATTTTAGAACGAACTAGACAACACAAATAAAAAGTCGAGTGTCTGACTAGCAGATATCCTGTACTCATATATGAGATACTGATACTGATATTTATTTTCATATACCCCAATACAGTAACTATACTCACAGCAGGGTATTAAATTGTAATGATTCTTTCATATTGCACAGTCAGGATCTGAGACAGATGCTTTATGCGTTAAGACAAAAGCAAATACAATGCCCCATCCGGCGTCAGAGCGGCAGTAATAAACCTGCCACCCGCCTATACAGAGGCTTCATGTGGATTTCTTTAAGGACGAAAGTAAATCAACTAAATGCGCATGTCGCTCACAGACGACTTCGAGGCGACCGGAACAATGGAATTTTGTTACGGGGGAATCGAAGGCTGCCCCAAATGATATA
The DNA here is from genome assembly GCF_004354385.1 of Drosophila innubila. Lineage (NCBI taxonomy): Eukaryota > Metazoa > Arthropoda > Insecta > Diptera > Drosophilidae > Drosophila > Drosophila innubila. The sequence goes on from NW_022995380.1 coordinate 11,934,317, forward strand.
GACAATGCTTATAAATAGCGAGAAGGCAATTCAATGCGTGACTTGACTTACCAACTAAAGGATGTACTTGAGATCAACTTCAACTTTTAATCAGCAACTGACAAAAAAAAAAAAAAAAAAACAAAACAGAACAGAACGAGGGAAAAACACGAAAAACACAACTATTAAAAAGGAAACGTAATAGTGTCGCACATAAAAACCGGTTGTCGAGTGTCCTTCCCGCTCAGCCCTCTGGAAAATAAAAGGATGGCGATGAATTTGATAAGCCTGCTGATAAGCACATGGCAGACGCGATGTCGCTTAGTTCACTTCAAAATGGCGTCACAAAATACATTTTCAAACGAGCAGCGAAAACGTGAGTTGATTAGCAATAACCCAACTTTTCATATACATCAGTGTGTGTGTCTGTGTGACTGTCTATACGTATCCCTGTCTATCTATGTGAGTGCGTTTAGAGCGCCATTTCTCTCCATAGCCGAGACAACTTTAATGGGCGCTCTTAAAAAATTTCAACAACCAAAATGGCTTGCCACATTAGTGTCTCTAGCCTCTGATGGCCAATAAAAGCGGTGTGCATTAAGATCAGCATATGGTAAACAACTTTTACTTAAAAATAAAGTACTTTTATCTTAATATTTCATACTAAATTAAATGACATAATCCATGTGAATATAATAAAATACAAGCATCCAGAAAATTTACTTATAATCTATTATAATGGTGTTAGCTCAGAATACGTACAATATCTTCAAATTTAAAATATATTTTAAAAAAATGTAAAATGTAAGAAAAATTAAAAGAATTGAGTAAAATATTTTGATTAAAAATATTAAAGTAGTTTATCACAAAATTATTTATGGATATATCTTTTTATGCTTTAATTTAGTGATGGAAAATTAAAAAACAAAAATGAAAATTCGTAACTTACAGAAATTTAAAACTAACAATATGCTAAAAGGATTTTATAGCGAAACAGCTTAAAGCCATAAAGGATGTGGCCTTGTTATAGAGCTGTTTTGTGTGTCCAACAAATCTAGCTGACAAAACTCACTCAAAATTCCAGCCAATAAACCCAAATGGCAAACCCCAAATGCAGACATTGACAAAGTTCTCAAATATTGGCTGTGTCAACGAGCAAACACAAAACGAGAGAAGACAACAACATGAAAAAACTGAAACACAATGAAAACAAAGGAAATTAAAAGCATAAATAAAAGAGTCAACCCTCAAATGTAGCCCCTGCCCCGCCCTCCCGCCTCTAAGCCAGTTCTCTTGACCTTACTCACACACAAGTAAACGATGAAGAAGAAAAACAAACTAGTGAAAATTATGAGCACGAGCCTGGTCTACAAATGGGATTGTGAGTATGTAAGTATTGTAATTCATTTGCTGAGCAGTCAAGCAGCTGAAACACTGAACACTGAAACAGTGCAACAAAAAGAAAGAAATATACAAGAAATAAAATACAAAACGAGAATTAAATGCAGGCAACAATAATAACAACAGCAACAACATGACCATAACAACGGCGACAAAGTGCACTAAAAATTCAACACTTTTCCATTTGTCTTGGGTTTGGATGGGGGTGGTACTGGGTGCTGGGTCTCAAGGTTTTCTTTTTATTTTTACACCCTGTACATCAAATTTACAAATGATGAATACCTATATCTAAGATCTAAAAACATGATATACAGTCTATTTAGTCCAGATCAGTAATCAATTTTTATTGAGATCGAATTATAATCTCAGAAATTTTTTAAGATACAAATCCTTACCTAATGTTACTGCTTTACGAACACTTTTTGCTTTTCAAGATAATTGGCTATTAAGTACAGGATCTTTCACAGTCGAGCTCACTCTCCTGAAGCATTTTCCGCCAGTTTTTTATGCTGTTGTTTTTTTTTTTTGACGAAGCCGCTTGCCTAACGTAGATAAATTGCGTTAGAAAAAGAGTCGGCGTCCTGGGTCCATTCGTATAATTCACTTTTGTCAGACTCATAAAAATTGTTGAGTGACATTTGTTTGTGTTTCCCGTTTGCCGGCTTTTCCTCATGTTGTTGTTGTTGTAGTTGCTGTTGCTGTTGTTCCTTTTCACTGATTCCGTGTCACTGCAACCATCTTTTTCTTTTCCACGAGAACACACACACAGACAGACATCACACACACACACACACAATCACACACCTACACAGCAATACATTTTGTTTTGTTTTTGCCGTTTCGCTCGTAGAATCCTTCTTTCTTCTTATTTCAGTTTTCATTTAATGTTTTTTTTTGGTTGTTGTTGCAGAGTTCTTCGTGTTGCTGTCTGTTTTGTGCCCGCATAAAAGAAAATTAGTGAGTTTTGTTGCAAAAATATAAAATATTCTCCTTTAAGGGCTTTTCTTTTTGGCTCTTCTGATGTTTTAGTTATGTAGGTACACATAATGACAAAGGCTTCCGCTTTCAAATGGCTGCGCAACAAAAAAATCGCATGTTATAAATATGAATGCATGCGATTTGTACGTGCACTATTTTTCTAGAATTTAAATGTTTTGATTTGTCTGTTATTTGCAAAGTTTAAAATGAATTGCAATTTCTATTCGACAAAGAATACCATCAAATCACACATGCATACTGCGGCAATCAGGAGTGTTAGCCCTCAGATACACACACCCAAACACACACACACACACACACAGCGAACGCGTTGCAATTTTCGTTTGTGTGTGTTTTTAAAGTCAACATTGAAAGTTGGTTTGGCATATTGAACTTTCAGCACCTACCCTTTGCATTCTTCTAACGAACCGCAAAAACGTATCACCCTCCCCGATCTGCCTCCCCCCATCCCTCATCCCCCATCCCTCATCCTACAGCCATGTCGACCTGGCTGCCACATCCAACTGAAATCACAGCGTGCAGTACGTGCAGAGTCCCAACTGTCCAACCGATTGGTCGCGTATCCGCTGCCGATGGAACTGCGCTTATTAACAATCCTCGGATTGAATTGCTTCATCCTTTCTTCCTCCCTCTCTCTCTATCTCTCTCTCACTGCACATTTCCTGTCGCTCCACTCGCATTAATGAAGTGCTCGTGTGTAGGCGAAGGAGCAAGGGAGAGGGACAAAAAGTGCTGTAAGTTGTTGGCCAGCTTCCAATCTGAGCGCTGATTACATAAGAAATTCATGTTCAAATTCAAATTTAAAAAAAAAACAAAGTTTCGAGTGAAACTTTGCTGGCAGGTAAAAGTGTTCTCCAACACTGCGCGATGAGTTGTGTCATTGCACCTTTAGAACCTGGCTACTTAGTGTACTTTAAGATACTTTTCCGGTAATTTGCTGCCTCTACCCTTGGCGGACTTTGGTTTTTTTTGTTGTGACCATTGCAGTATAAAATTTTCCAATGTGCTGCATTCAAATATTATCAATTTGTTGCTAACGATTTCTTCTCGACGCTAACTGATTGAATTGTTACAACGCTTTACGTGTACCGCATTGCCAATGCGCTTCTCTTTTTTATGGCTGCTCGTTTTGGTCTGTCTGCCAGCCAGAGCTCGCACAATCCGCATCAATGCCAGGGCGGCACCAGCAAAATCAATTTCAGTGAAATAAATTGTCGAATTTCTGGTATAAATTGCAAAACGCTTTAGCAATACTTTCCCGCGACAACCAGACATTTGTTGTTGCTCCCGCTCTTTGTGGTCAGCTCAAATGATTATTACAAAATCCAAAAAATATAAAATCCCTTTTTAAAATTATTTACATATTTCAACGAGAGCCATAAATACAAATACATATTCATTTCTTGCCGCAAAAAAGCAATAAATCACTGCTATGTTGTGACCTGCATGTCATTCAGACATCTCATTAGGCTTCACCCTTGATATTAGTTACGCATTAATCTATTTAATTATTTAGTCAAAGGCTTGGGTAATATCGATTACATGGATATCTTTTAATGCCTCTTGGATTGTGGCGTGATTTATGAATCAACAGCAGCAGCAAAAACTGTGAAAAGAATCAGCGATTGAAATGTGTTAAATATTAATTTAAGCAAAGGTTTTTGAGAATTATTTAATACAAAGAAATACAAGGACGATATTGAACTGAATTTAAAATATTTTTCTAGCAGGTTTAAATTAATTTTAACTGGAAAACAGGTGTTTAGGTGTCTGAACTATCATATATTTTATAACCCAAAGAAAGTTTATTTATTGTATATTTTACCAACAATATAAATAGATATTAAAGCCGTGTATAGCGTGCTGTAGTAAAGTTCTTCCCTTGCTGCTAATTGTTCCAGAATGACACTGCGAATTTCAGCAAATTCACTTGGCACGTGGCTGCTTCTGATATAAAATGCTTCGCAAAATAACCGAAAAATTTGTGTTAAATAAGCGGATAAAAGCTGTGAAAGTTGTGGCAGTTACCCGCGTCCAATGCCAGCTAAGCATCAGTGTGTCTGTCTGCCCTTCCCTTCCACCTGATGACCACGTTGGGCGCCATTTCCCGTATTATCTTGCCAACTCATCATCACAACAATCACTAAAACACTGCGTGGCGTACGTTAAATTTAAATCCTGCTTTCGGGCGCTCCTTTAAGTGATGGCACGTTTTGAGTGTTTATTTCGGGTTTTCATTTGGATACTCATTCTCATTCTCATTAAACGTGAGCCGCTTTTCATTTTCAATTCCCAATTGCTTCACTCCAGAAGTTTGATGAATTCTCAGTTACTCTGATTGAGTTGATTGCCGCACGCATGTTGGGCGCATTAACATTTTTATTCAATTTGGATATGACGTTTGCTCAGGTTCCATTTCCATATCCGCTATGGCACACATGAGTCCATTATAGTTGACAGTGTTGGCAAAACAAATTTATACAAGACATGTCAACGCACAAGCTCTGTTTCCCTCTCACTCTTACTCTCTTTCTTCCGCTCATTTGCTTGGTATGGCTGGAAAACAAAGCCGAAAAAGAAAATTTTTTTGTTTAACAACCACTTATTTAGATTATATTTGCTGATTTCCACTTATGTTGCACTTAATGTGAGCACGACAGAAAGCCGTCTCTACACACACACAGTTTTGTATCTTTTATCTGTTCAGTGTATCTCGCTATGGCGATATTTGTGCGGTGTATCAGTTCCCCGGTGTTTGCCAAGTTGCCGCCACTCGAACATGATTGATAATTCTGATGATTCATGCGTGTAATTCGGCTTATGGTTTCGGATTGTGTGTATTTTCTCTCGCTCTTTCGTTCTCTGTGCCCTTTGTTTCCTTTCTCGGTCTTTAGGGGTCACATGACGTACATATGTCCTGACATTTATGATAAATTCATGTTCCAAATTGTTTATTATATCTTACAAGCTCGGCATAAGATGACGACTTTAATTCTAGGTATGCTATTTTAACTTGTACGTTTTGTTATGGCATCTCTTCACACTTAATGCCGAAAATGTCCTTTTGTTATGGTCCAAAAACTGAAAACTTGTGAGCTCAATTAAGTGGCAAGCCTGTCTCAAGGAAAGTAAACAGCCGCAACCCATTAAACTGAACTAATTAAAATTCAGCACGTTCCCAACTCAACCACCTCACTCCCATCATAAAGCGAGCCATAAAACAGTCAACAGTCAGAGACCACACCGATGCCATCAAAAATATTGTAACACATTTTGCCTATTAATTGCGAACAGTTGCAAAGACTATCCACAATTCTGGCCCCAAACTCCACGGCCAAGTTCCCAGAAAGACAGTTGCGGAATTCGCAATTTGTTACCTTGGAGGGGGCATTCGAAAGCTGGATGAGCTGTTGATGGCCATCGGTTTGGCCCCCGAAGCATTCTTCATAATGAAATTTGCAACATTGAGGGCACAGCTGAGCAGTCGACTCAAGGCTGGATACATCCATAGATTGAGATGCTACATTTCACATAGCTCTTGGTTTGTTTAATAATGAAAATGGCAACTATAAATTCATTTGTGTATTGGGAATTCAACATGCTACGTGATTCCACCAATAAAATTCCATTGCAATGGAGCAGCAACATACCTGAAAATTCGTACTTTTATTAAACTCTATTTTCCATTTTTAAGTCTATATCAAATTATTGTCAGTTCTCTGAGAGATTGCTACACTTTAAGCTATCTTAAGTCAAAACTTGCTTTTATCAATAAAATGTTGCCTGTAATTTCAGCTGATATTTCCATGATAAGCAAATGCAACTACGACTACCCAAGCCGACTGTCAATACGTTGTCATGGGAGTGCGAAAATACATTGCGAACATTTGCGGCATAACGCAAAAATGTTGTACGCAACATAAACAAAATTCAAGCCAGCAAGTTCAATGCGTTAACTTTGTCAGAGGTGCACTGGAAGATACAAAACTTTTGCTCCCAATAGAGCAACAGGGCAACAGAGCAACCGGCAGCAAAATGACGAATATGTTACCTCCATTTTGGTGAATGGTTGACTGAATGACTGAGCGAGTGAGCAAGTGAGTGAGTGAGTGAGTATGAGTGTGTGAGTCGTGCAAAAGTTCAGCCATATTTATGGTAATTAAAATTGATTCGAAAAGTTTAGATTGTCTCTGTGGTTTGATACCGGTGTGGGCTCTAAAATTCTCTGCACAGATTTCATCATGTTTCACAAATGTTACACAGTTCAGGAGGTATCTCCTTGCATTTACGTACGTGTAGCAACATTTTGGTAACATGACGGCATCGTCAGTGCCATCGGCATTGGCATCGGCGTCGGCACCCAGCATGTGACAAAACTTTCTAATTAAAGTTTTTGTGCGGCATTGCGAGTAAACCAACCCTAACCCAATGCAACCCCAGACCATCCACAACTGCAGAGAAAGCTCCAAAAGTTATCAAGTTTTCACGTGTGTGTTTGTTTTTGCTGCTCGAGTGGAAAGTTTGTCGGTGCCGTCTTTTAGGCGCAGTGCGTAATGTTTCCCTGCGATAATGCTGGCAATTCGAAATCATTTGCATTTGAGGTTGAGCTTTAATTAACTTCCCCGGCAATTAGATAACCCATATGGCCAATCAATAGCCAGCAAATGAACTCAAATTAAATACAGCAAGCGTTTTGATTTTCTCTTTCAAACCCTCTTCCGTTTACTCCCTCCCCATCGTTCTTGTGTCCTCCTTATTTATCTGTATATTCCGCCGGCCAGCGTTGTCATACAAAAGTTTTATTCACTTGTTCGGACAAAATTAATTCAATTTATTCCTGTGCAATTACAATAACAATCAACGTGTACTGTAGGCCTTACCAGGACGAGCAGCTGAGCTCAGGACGTGTTCTTAATTAAGGCGCAACCCGCAAAATCGGACTTTGTAGATTTTAATTAAATATTGTTTAATGTAATTTTAAGTATTATATGCTCAAAAATTCCCTTTTTTAAATAATTTATTTAAACATCTAAAATAACATTTTAAATAAATTGAAAAAATCAGCTTGTATGATAATCATAAATTATTAAGAATATTATTAATATGGTTAGTTAAAGTTGAAAACATCAACTCCGTTTATATTTTTTTTTGAAAATAGAATTTTCTTTAATATTCAAGTACAATCTAAATATAAAATATATAATGTTAAAATATAAAATAAAATAAAGATATATACAATAAATATAAATACGTTTAAAAAGAAATCGCTGTTCAAAATGTAAAGCATCTCCCAAACCAGAGCGAATAAATCGCAGCGGCAGCGGCGCGAATAAACCGCGTGATGTTTTCCGCGCCAAAATCGCAAGAGTGTTCACACCGCGGCGAATTTATTCGCGGTTTCTTTATTCGCAAAAATGTCTTCGTCAAATGACAGCCATGAAAAAAGACATTGCGCATAAACAGCTAAACGCATAAACGTCACATGTGATGATTTTTAATAAATATTTTTTCAATAATAGCGAATGATTATAAGTTAAAAACTGCTTCTCGTATTATATTATTATAATTATATTGTATTAAAAGCCAAAATATAGTAATTTAACATGTAAACAAGGCAAAAATTCAACACATGCATCACATGTGACGTCATCAGCGCAGAACATGAGCAAATTTCTGCGCAATCTAATTTTATCGTTCTTGGCGGCAAGCGGTAAAAGCGCTGCATGTGCGGTTCTGTAAAAAACGCTGCAAACTCGCCGTCGAAACGAATTCGCTCCGCTTTAGTGTGCATACGTTCATAAGACGCAATGTAATTATATATTCGCGCCGCTGCCGCTGCGATTTATTCGCTCTGGTTTGGGAGATGCTTAAGCCTATACATGACGTATAGCTATACGTTGCTTATGAGGTTAACAAACATTTTTGTTGTTGTTATCTATTTTGTATACCGAATTAATTTAGAGACCAAATAATGATCAAGACGATATTCCGCATGAAAATCGGTCAAGTTTTGGCAAAGTTATACGTGTTTATGTGTATGGGCATGTCTAAGCCTATACCTGACGTATAGCTATACGTTGCTTATGAGGTTAACAAACATTTTTTTTGTTGTTAACTATTTTGTATACCGAATTAATTTAGAGACCAAATAATTATCAAGACGATATTCCGCATGAAAATCGGTCAAGTTTTGGCAAAGTTATACGTGTTTATGTGTATGGGCATGGCTAAGCCTATACCTGACGTATAGCTATACGTTGCTTATGAGGTTAACAAACATTTTTTTTTGTTAACTATTTTGTATACCGAATTAATTTAGAGACCAAATAATGATCAAGACGATATTTCGCATGAAAATCGGTCAAGTTTTGGCAAAGTTATACATGTTTATGTTGTTGGGCATGTCTAAGCTATACCTGACGTATAGCTATACGTTGCTTATGAGGTTAACAAACATTTTTTTGTTGTTAACTATTTTGTATACCGAATTAATTTAGAGACCAAATAATGATCAAGACGATATTCCGCATGAAAATCGGTCAAGTTTTGGCAAAGTTATACATGTTTATGTGTATGGGCATGTCTAAGCCTATACCTGACGTATAGCTATACGTTGCTTATGAGGTTAACAAACATTTTTTTTGTTGTTAACTATTTTGTATACCGAATTAATTTAGAGACCAAATAATGATCAAGACGATATTCCGCATGAAAATCGGTCAAGTTTTGGCAAAGTTATACATGTTTATGTGTATACGCATGTCTAAGCCTATACCTGACGTATAGCTATACGTTGCTTATGAGGTTAACAAACATTTTTTTTGTTGTTAACTATTTTGTATACCGAATTAATTTAGAGACCAAATAATGATCAAGACGATATTCCGCATGAAAATCGGTCAAGTTTTGGCAAAGTTATACATGTTTATGTGTTTGGGTATGTCTAAGCCTATACCTGACGTATAGCTATACGTTGCTTATGAGGTTAACAAACATTTTTTTTGTTGTTAACTATTTTGTATACCGAATTAATTTAGAGACCAAATAATGATCAAGACGATATTCCGCATGAAAATCGGTCAAGTTTTGGCAAAGTTATACATGTTTATGTGTATGGGCATGTCTAAGCCTATACCTGACGTATAGCTATACGTTGCTTATGAGGTTAACAAACATTTTTTTTGTTGTTAACTATTTTGTATACCGAATTAATTTGAGAACCAAATAATGATCAAGACGATATTCCGCATGAAAATCGGTCAAGTTTTGGCAAAGTTATACATGTTTATGTGTATGGGCATGTCTAAGCCTATACCTGACGTATAGCTATACGTTGCTTATGAGGTTAACAAACATTTTTGTTGTTGTTAACTATTTTGTATACCGAATTAATTTAGAGACCAAATAATGATCAAGACGATATTCCGCATGAAAATCGGTCAAGTTATACATGTTTATGTGTATACGCATGTCTAAGCCTATACCTGACGTATAGCTATACGTTGCTTATGAGGTTAACAAGAATTTTTTTGTTGCTAACTATTTTGTATACCGAATTAATTTAGAGACCAAATAATGATCAAGACGATATTCCGCATGAAAATCGGTCAAGTTTTGGCAAAGTTATACATGTTTATGTGTATGGGCATGTCTAAGCCTATACCTGACGTATAGCTATACGTTGCTTATGAGGTTAACAAACATTTTTTTGTTGTTAACTATTTTGTATACCGAATTAATTTAGAGACCAAATAATGATCAAGACGATATTCCGCATGAAAATCGGTCAAGTTTTGGCAAAGTTATACATGTTTATGTGTATGGGCATGTCTAAGCCTATACCTGACGTATAGCTATACGTTGCTTATGAGGTTAACAAAAATTTTTTTTTGTTAACTATTTTGTATACCGAATTAATTTAGAGACCAAATAATGATCAAGACGATATTCCGCATGAAAATCGGTCAAGTTTTGGCAAAGTTATACATGTTTATGTGTATGCATGTCTAAGCCTATACCTGACGTATAGCTATACGTTGCTTATGAGGTTAACAAACATTTTTTTGTTGTTAACTATTTTGTATACCGAATTAATTTAGAGACCAAATAATGATCAAGACGATATTCCGCATGAAAATCGGTCAAGTTTTGGCAAAGTTATACATGTTTATGTGTATGGGCATGTCTAAGCCTATACCTGACGTATAGCTATACGTTGCTTATGAGGTTAACAAACATTTTTTTTATTGTTAACTATTTTGTATACCGAATTAATTCTGAGACCAAATAATGATCAAGACGATATTCCGCATGAAAATCGGTCAAGTTTTGGCAAAGTTATACATGTTTATGTGTTTGGGTATGTCTAAGCCTATACCTGACGTATAGCTATACGTTGCTTATGAGGTTAACAAACATTTTTTTTTGTTAACTATTTTGTATACCGAATTAATTTAGAGACCAAATAATGATCAAGACGATATTCCGCATGAAAATCGGTCAAGTTTTGGCAAAGTTATACATGTTTATGTGTTTGGGTATGTCTAAGCCTATACCTGACGTATAGCTATACGTTGCTTATGAGGTTAACAAACATTTTTTTTGTTGTTAACTATTTTGTATACCGAATTAATATAGAGACCAAATAATGATCAAGACGATATTCCGCATGAAAATCGGTCAAGTTTTGGAAAAGTTATACATGTTTATGTGTTTGGGTATGTCTAAGCCTATACCTGACGTATAGCTATACGTTGCTTATGAGGTTAACAAACATTTTTTTTGTTAACTATTTTGTATACCGAATTAATTTAGAGACCAAATAATGATCAAGACGATATTCCGCATGAAAATCGGTCAAGTTTTGGCAAAGTTATACATGTTTATGGGTATGGGCATGTCTAAGCCTATACCTGACGTATAGCTATACGTTGCTTATGAGGTTAACAAACATTTTTTTGTTGTTAACTATTTTGTATACCGAATTAATTTAAAGACCAAATAATGATCAAGACGATATTCCGCATGAAAATCGGTCAAGTTTTGGCAAAGTTATACATGTTTATGTGTATAAGAGACAGGTCTAAGCCTATACCTGACGTATAGCTATACGTTGCTTATGAGGTTAACAAACATTTTTTTTGTTGTTAACTATTTTGTATACCGAATTAATTTAGAGACCAAATAATGATCAAGACGATATTCCGCATGAAAATCGGTCAAGTTTTGGCAAAGTTTACATGTTTATGTGTATGGGCATGTCTAAGCCTATACCTGACGTATAGCTATACGTTGCTTATGAGGTTAACAAACATTTTTTTGTTGTTAACTATTTTGTATACCGAATTAATTTAGAGACCAAATAATGATCAAGACGATATTCCGCATGAAAATCGGTCAAGTTTTGGCAAAGTTATACATGTTTATGTGTATACGCATGTCTAAGCCTATACCTGACGTATAGCTATACGTTGCTTATGAGGTTAACAAACATTTTTTTTGTTGTTAACTATTTTGTATACCGAATTAATTTAGAGACCAAATAATGATCAAGACGATATTCCGCATGAAAATCGGTCAAGTTTTGGCAAAGTTATACATGTTTATGTGTATGGGCATATCTAAGCCTATACCTGACGTATAGCTATATGATGTTTATGAGGTTAACAAACATTTTTTTGTTGTTAACTATTTTGTATACCGAATTAATTTGGAGACCAAATAATGATCAAGACGATATTCCGCATGAAAATCCGTCAAGTTTTGGCAAAGTTATACATGTTTATGTGTATACGCATGTCTAAGCCTGTACCTGACGTATAGCTATATGGGCTTATGAGGTTAACAAACATTTTTTTTGTTGTTAACTATTTTGTATACCGAATTAATTTAGAGACCAAATAATGATCAAGACGATATTCCGCATGAAAATCGGTCAAGTTTTGGCAAAGTTATACATGTTTATGTGTATGGGCATGTCTAAGCCATACCTGACGTATAGCTATACGTTGCTTATGAGGTTAACAAAAATGTTTTTTGTTGTTAACTATTTTGTATACCGAATTAATTTAGAGACCAAATAATGATCAAGACGATATTCCGCATGAAAATCGGTCAAGTTTTGGAAAAGTTATACATGTTTATGTGTTTGGGCATGTCTAAGCCTATACCTGACGTATAGCTATACGTTGTTTATGAGGTTAACAAACATTTTTTTTGTTGTTAACTATTTTGTATACCGAATTAATTTAGAGACCAAATAATGATCAAGACGATATTCCGCATGAAAATCGGTCAAGTTTTGGCAAAGTTATACATGTTTATGTGTTTGGGTATGTCTAAGCCTATACCTGACGTATAGCTATACGTTGCTTATGAGGTTAACAAACATTTTTTTTGTTGTTAACTATTTTGTATACCGAATTAATTTAGAGACCAAATAATGATCAAGACGATATTCCGCATGAAAATCGGTCAAGTTTTGGCAAAGTTATACATGTTTATGTGTATGGGCATGTCTAAGCCTATACCTGACGTATAGCTATACGTTGCTTATGAGGTTAACAAACATTTTTGTTGTTGTTAACTATTTTGTATACCGAATTAATTTGAAGACCAAATAATGATCAAGACGATATTCCGCATGAAAATCGGTCAAGTTTTGCAAAGTTATACATGTTTATGTGTATGCATGTCTAAGCCTATACCTGACGTATAGCTATACGTTGCTTATGAGGTTAACAAACATTTTTTTTGTTGTTAACTATTTTGTATACCGAATTAATTTAGAGACCAAATAATGATCAAGACGATATTCCGCATGAAAATCGGTCAAGTTTTGGCAAAGTTATACATGTTTATGTGTATGGGCATGTCTAAGCCTATACCTGACGTATAGCTATACGTTGCTTATGAGGTTAACAAACATTTTTTTGTTGTTAACTATTTTGTATACCGAATTAATTTAGAGACCAAATAATGATCAAGACGATATTCCGCATGAAAATCGTCAAGTTTTGGCAAAGTTATACATGTTTGTATGTGTATGTCTAAGCTATACCTGACGTATAGCTATACGTTGCTTATGAGGTTAACAAACATTTTTTTTGTTGTTAACTATTTTGTATACCGAATTAATTTAGAGACCAAATAATGATCAAGACGATATTCCGCATGAAAATCGGTCAAGTTTTGGCAAAGTTATACATGTTTATGTGTATGGGCATGTCTAAGCCTATACCTGACGTATAGCTATACGTTGCTTATGAGGTTAACAAACATTTTTTTTGTTGTTAACTATTTTGTATACCGAATTAATTTGGAGACCAAATAATGATCAAGACGATATTCCGCATGAAAATCCGTCAAGTTTTGGCAAAGTTATACATGTTTATGTGTATACGCATGTCTAAGCCTATACCTGACGTATAGCTATACGTTGCTTATGAGGTTAACAAACATTTTTTTGTTGTTAACTATTTTGTATACCGAATTAATTTAGAGACCAAATAATGATCAAGACGATATTCCGCATGAAAATCGGTCAAGTTTTGGCAAAGTTATACATGTTTATGTGTATGGGCATGTCTAAGCCTATACCTGACGTATAGCTATACGTTGCTTATGAGGTTAACAAACATTTTTTTTGTTGTTAACTATTTTGTATACCGAATTAATTTGGAGACCAAATAATGATCAAGACGATATTCCGCATGAAAATCGGTCAAGTTTTGAAAGTTATACATGTTTATGTGTATACGCATGTCTAAGCCTATACCTGACGTATAGCTATACGTTGCTTATGAGGTTAACAAACATTTTTTTTGTTGTTAACTATTTTGTATACCGAATTAATTTAGAGACCAAATAATGATCAAGACGATATTCCGCATGAAAATCGGTCAAGTTTTGGCAAAGTTATACATGTTTATGTGTTTGGGTATGTCTAAGCTTATACTGGAGGTATAGCTATACGTTGCTTATGAGGTTAACAAACATTTTTTTTTGTTAACTATTTTGTATACCGAATTAATTTAGAGACCAAATAATGATCAAGACGATATTCCGCATGAAAATCGGTCAAGTTTTGGCAAAGTTATACATGTTTATGTGTATGGGTATGTCTAAGCCTATACCTGACGTATAACTATACGTTGCTTATGAGGTTAACAAACATTTTTTTTTGTTGTTAACTATTTTGTATACCGAATTAATTTAGAGACCAAATAATGATCAAGACGATATTCCGCATGAAAATCGGTCAAGTTTTGGCAAAGTTATACATGTTTATGTGTATACGCATTCTAAGCCTATACCTGACGTATAGCTATACGTTGCTTATGAGGTTAACAAACATTTTTTTTTGTTAACTATTTTGTATACCGAATTAATTTAGAGACCAAATAATGATCAAGACGATATTCCGCATGAAAATCGGTCAAGTTTTGGCAAAGTTATACATGTTTATGTGTTTGGGTATGTCTAAGCCTATACCTGACGTATAGCTATACGTTGCTTATGAGGTTAACAAACATTTTTTTTGTTGTTAACTATTTTGTATACCGAATTAAATTGGAGACCAAATAATGATCAAGACGATATTCCGCATGAAAATCGGTCAAGTTTTGGCAAAGTTATACATGTTTATGTGTATACGCATGTCTAAGCCTATACCTGACGTATAGCTATACGTTGCTTATGAGGTTAACAAACATTTTTTTTGTTGTTAACTATTTTGTATACCGAATTAATTTAGAGACCAAATAATGATCAAGACGATATTCCGCATGAAAATCGGTCAAGTTTTGGCAAAGTTATACATGTTTATGTGTATGGGCATGTCTAAGCCTATACCTGACGTATAGCTATACGTTGCTTATGAGGTTAACAAACATTTTTTTTTGTTAACTATTTTGTATACCGAATTAATTTAGAGACCAAATAATGATCAAGACGATATTCCGCATGAAAATCGGTCAAGTTTTGGCAAAGTTATACATGTTTATGTGTACGGGCATGTCTTAGCCTATACCTGACGTATAGCTATACGTTGCTTATGAGGTTAACAAACATTTTTTTTTTTTTAACTATTTTGTATACCGAATTAATTTAGAGACCAAATAATGATCAAGACGATATTCCGCATGAAAATCGGTCAAGTTTTGGCAAAGTTATACATGTTTATGTGTATGGGCATGTCTAAGCCTATACCTGACGTATAGCTATACGTTGCTTATGAGGTTAACAAACATTTTTTTGTTGTTAACTATTTTGTATACCGAATTAATTTAGAGACCAAATAATGATCAAGACGATATTCCGCATGAAAATCGGTCAAGTTTTGGCAAAGTTATACATGTTTATGTGTATGGGCATGTCTATATACTGGACGTATAGCTATACGTTGCTTATGAGGTTAACAATGCTCATTTTTTTTGTTAACTATTTTGTATACCGAATTAATTGAGACCAAATAATGAGCAAGACGATATTCCGCATGAAAATCGGTCAAGTTTTGGCAAAGTTATACATGTTTATGTGTATTGGCATGTCTAAGCCTATACCTGACGTATAGCTATACGTTGCTTATGAGGTTAACAAACATTTTTTTTGTTGTTAACTATTTTGTATACCGAATTAATTTAGAGACCAAATAATGATCAAGACGATATTCCGCATGAAAATCGGTCAAGTTTTGGCAAAGTTATACATGTTTATGTGTATACGCATGTCTAAGCCTATACCTGACGTATAGCTATACGTTGCTTATGAGGTTAACAAACATTTTTTTTGTTGTTAACTATTTTGTATACCGAATTAATTTAGAGACCAAATAATGATCAAGACGATATTCCGCATGAAAATCGGTCAAGTTTTGGCAAAGTTATACATGTTTATGTGTATGGGCATGTCTCTTATACACATCTAGATGTGTATAAGAGACTGACGTATAGCTATACGTTGCTTATGAGGTTAACAAACATTTTTTTTGTTGTTAACTATTTTGTATACCGAATTAATTAAGAGACCAAATAATGATCAAGACGATATTCCGCATGAAAATCGGTCAAGTTTTGGCAAAGTTATACATGTTTATGTGTATACGCATGTCTAAGCTATACCTGACGTATAGCTACGTTGCTTATGAGGTTAACAAACATTTTTTTTTTTTGTTAACTATTTGGTATACCGAATTAATTTACAGACCAAATAATGATCAAGACGATATTCCGCATGAAAATCGGTCAAGTTTTGGCAAAGTTATACATGTTTATGTGTATGGGTATGTCTAAGCCTATACCTGACGTATAGCTATGCGTTGTTATGAGGTTAACAAACATTTTTTTTTTGTTAACTATTTTGTATACCGAATTAATTTAGAGACCAAATAATGATCAAGACGATATTCCGCATGAAAATCGGTCAAGTTTTGGCAAAGTTATACATGTTTATGTGTATGGGCATGTCTAGGCCCATACCTGACGTATAGCTATACGTTGCTTATGAGGTTAACAAACATTTTTTTTGTTGTTAACTATTTTGTATACCGAATTAATTTAGAGACCAAATAATGATCAAGACGATATTCCGCATGAAAATCGGTCAAGTTTTGGCAAAGTTATACATGTTTATGTGTTTGGGTATGTCTAAGCCTATACCTGACGTATAGCTATACGTTGCTTATGAGGTTAACAAACATTTTTTTGTTGTTAACTATTTTGTATACCGAATTAATTTAGAGACCAAATAATGATCAAGACGATATTCCGCATGAAAATCGGTCAAGTTTTGGCAAAGTTATACATGTTTATGTGTATGGGCATGTCTAAGCCCATACCTGACGTATAGCTATACGTTGCTTATGAGGTTAACAAAAATTTTTGTTGTTGTTAACTATTTTGTATACCGAATTAATTTAGAGACCAAATAATGATCAAGACGATATTCCGCATGAAAATCGGTCAAGTTTTGGCAAAGTTATACATGTTTATGTGTATGGGCATGTCTAAGCCTATACCTGACGTATAGCTATACGTTGCTTATGAGGTTAACAAACATTTTTTTGTTGTTAACTATTTTGTATACCGAATTAATTTAGAGACCAAATAATGATCAAGACGATATTCCGCATGAAAATCGGTCAAGTTTTGGCAAAGTTATACATGTTTATGTGTATACGCATGTCTAAGCTATACCTGACGTATAGCTATACGTTGCTTATGAGGTTAACAAACATTTTTTGTTGTTAACTATTTTGTATACCGAATTAATTTGGAGACCAAATAATGATCAAGACGATATTCCGCATGAAAATCGGTCAAGTTTTGGCAAAGTTATACATGTTTATGTGTATACGCATGTCTAAGCCTATACCTGACGTATAGCTATACGTTGCTTATGAGGTTAACAAACATTTTTTTTGTTGTTAACTATTTTGTATACCGAATTAATTTAGAGACCAAATAATGATCAAGACGATATTCCGCATGAAAATCGGTCAAGTTTTGGCAAAGTTATACATGTTTATGTGTATGGGCATGTCTAAGCCTATACCTGACGTATAGCTATACGTTGCTTATGAGGTTAACAAACATTTTTTTTGTTGTTAACTATTTTGTATACCGAATTAATCTGGAGACCAAATAATGATCAAGACGATATTCCGCATGAAAATCGGTCAAGTTTTGGCAAAGTTATACATGTTTATGTGTTTGGGCATGTCTAAGCCTATACCTGACGTATAGCTATACGTTGCTTATGAGGTTAACAAACATTTTTTTTTTGTTAACTATTTTGTATACCGAATTAATTTAGAGACCAAATAATGATCAAGACGATATTCCGCATGAAAATCGGTCAAGTTTTGGCAAAGTTATACATGTTTATGTATGGGCATGTCTAAGCCTATACCTGACGTATAGCTATACGTTGCTTATGAGGTTAACAAACATTTTTTTTTGTTGTTAACTATTTTGTATACCGAATTAATTTAGAGACCAAATAATGATCAAGACGATATTCCGCATGAAAATCGGTCAAGTTTTGGCAAAGTTATACATGTTTATGTGTATGCATGTCTAAGCCTATACCTGACGTATAGCTATACGTTGCTTATGAGGTTAACAAACATTTTTTTTTTGTTAACTATTTTGTATACCGAATTAATTTAGAGACCAAATAATGATCAAGACGATATTCCGCATGAAAATCGGTCAAGTTTTGGCAAAGTTATACATGTTTATGTGTATGCATGTCTAAGCCTATACCTGACGTATAGCTATACGTTGCTTATGAGGTTAACAAACATTTTTTTTGTTGTTAACTATTTTGTATACCGAATTAATTTAGAGACCAAATAATGATCAAGACGATATTCCGCATGAAAATCGGTCAAGTTTTGGCAAAGTTATACATGTTTATGTGTATGGGCATGTCTTAGCCTATACCTGACGTATAGCTATACGTTGCTTATGAGGTTAACAAACATTTTTTGGGTTGTTAACTATTTTGTATACCGAATTAATTTAGAGACCAAATAATGATCAAGACGATATTCCGCATGAAAATCGGTCAAGTTTTGCCAAAGTTATACATGTTTATGTGTATGGGCATGTCTAGCCTATACCTGACGTATAGCTATACGTTGCTTATGAGGTTAACAAACATTTTTTTTCTGTTAACTATTTTGTATACCAAATTAATTTAGAGACCAAATAATGATCAAGACGATATTCCGCATGAAAATCGGTCAAGTTTTGGCAAAGTTATACATGTTTATGTGTATGGGCATGTCTAAGCCTATACCTGACGTATAGCTATACGTTGCTTATGAGGTTAACAAACATTTTTTGTTGTTAACTATTTTGTATACCGAATTAATTTAGAGACCAAATAATGATCAAGACGATATTCCGCATGAAAATCGGTCAAGTTTTGGCAAAGTTATACATGTTTATGTGTATGGGCATGTCTAAGCCTATACCTGACGTATAGCTATACGTTGCTTATGAGGTTAACAAACATTTTTTTTTTGTTAACTATTTTGTATACCGAATTAATTTAGAGACCAAATAATGATCAAGACGATATTCCGCATGAAAATCGGTCAAGTTTTGGCAAAGTTATACATGTTTATGTGTATGGGCATGTCTAAGCCTATACCTGACGTATAGCTATACGTTGCTTATGAGGTTAACAAACATTTTTTGTTGTTAACTATTTTGTATACCGAATTAATTTAGAGACCAAATAATGATCAAGACGATATTCCGCATGAAAATCGGTCAAGTTTTGGCAAAGTTATACATGTTTATGTGTATGGGCATGTCTAAGCCCTGTCTCTTATACACATCTAGATGTGTATAGCTATACGTTGCTTATGAGGTTAACAAACATTTTTTTTGTTGTTAACTATTTTGTATACCGAATTAATTTAGAGACCAAATAATGATCAAGACGATATTCCGCATGAAAATCGGTCAAGTTTTGGCAAAGTTATACGTTGCTTATGAGGTTAACAAACATTTTTTTTTTGTTAACTATTTTGTATACCGAATTAATTTAGAGACCAAATAATGATCAAGACGATATTCCGCATGAAAATCGGTCAAGTTTTGGCAAAGTTATACATGTTTATGTGTATGGGCATGTCTAAGCCTATACCTGACGTATAGCTATACGTTGCTTATGAGGTTAACAAACATTTTTTTGTTGTTAACTATTTTGTATACCGAATTAATTTAGAGACCAAATAATGATCAAGACGATATTCCGCATGAAAATCGGTCAAGTTTTGGCAAAGTTATACATGTTTATGTGTATGGGCATGTCTAAGCCTATACCTGACGTATAGCTATACGTTGCTTATGAGGTTAACAAACATTTTTTTTGTTGTTAACTATTTTGTATACCGAATTAATTTAGAGACCAAATAATGATCAAGACGATATTCCGCATGAAAATCGGTCAAGTTTTGGCAAAGTTATACATGTTTATGTGTATGCATGTCTAAGCCTATACCTGACGTATAGCTATACGTTGCTTATGAGGTTAACAAACATTTTTTTGTTGTTAACTATTTTGTATACCGAATTAATTTAGAGACCAAATAATGATCAAGACGATATTCCGCATGAAAATCGGTCAAGTTTTGGCAAAGTTATACATGTTTATGTGTATGGGCATGTCTAAGCCTATACCTGACGTATAGCTATACGTTGCTTATGAGGTTAACAAACATTTTTTTGTTGTTAACTATTTTGTATACCGAATTAATTTAGAGACCAAATAATGATCAAGACGATATTCCGCATGAAAATCGGTCAAGTTTTGGCAAAGTTATACATGTTTATGTGTATACGCATGTCTAAGCCTATACCTGACGTATAGCTATACGTTGCTTATGAGGTTAACAAACATTTTTTTTGTTGTTAACTATTTTGTATACCGAATTAATTTAGAGACCAAATAATGATCAAGACGATATTCCGCATGAAAATCGGTCAAGTTTTGGCAAAGTTATTAATTGAGAGACCAAACATGTTTATGTGTACGCATGTCTAAGCCTATACCTGACGTATAGCTATACGTTGCTTATGAGGTTAACAAATATTTTTTGTTGTTAACTATTTTGTATACCGAATTAATTTAGAGACCAAATAATGATCAAGACGATATTCCGCATGAAAATCGGTCAAGTTTTGGCAAAGTTATACATGTTTATGTGTATGGGCATGTCTAAGCCTATACCTGACGTATAGCTATACGTTGCTTATGAGGTTAACAAACATTTTTTTTGTTGTTAACTATTTTGTATACCGAATTAATTTAGAGACCAAATAATGATCAAGACGATATTCCGCATGAAAATCGGTCAAGTTTTGGCAAAGTTATACATGTTTATGTGTATGTGCATGTCTAAGCCTATACCTGACGTATAGCTATACGTTGCTTATGAGGTTAACAAACATTTTTTTTGTTGTTAACTATTTTGTATACCGAATTAATTTGGAGACCAAATAATGATCAAGACGATATTCCGCATGAAAATCGGTCAAGTTTTGGCAAAGTTATACATGTTTATGTGTATACGCATGTCTAAGCCTATACCTGACGTATAGCTATACGTTTCTTATGAGGTTAACAAACATTTTTTTTGTTGTTAACTATTTTGTATACCGAATTAATTTAGAGACCAAATAATGATCAAGACGATATTCCGCATGAAAATCGGTCAAGTTTTGGCAAAGTTATACATGTTTATGTGTATACGCATGTCTAAGCCTATACCTGACGTATAGCTATACGTTGCTTATGAGGTTAACAAACATTTTTTTGTTGTTAACTATTTTGTATACCGAATTAATTTAGAGACCAAATAATGATCAAGACGATATTCCGCATGAAAATCGGTCAAGTTTTGGCAAAGTTATACATGTTTATGTGTATGGGCATGTCTAAGCCTATACCTGACGTATAGCTATACGTTGCTTATGAGGTTAACAAACATTTTTTTTTGTTGTTAACTATTTTGTATACCGAATTAATTTAGAGACCAAATAATGATCAAGACGATATTCCGCATGAAAATCGGTCAAGTTTTGGCAAAGTTATACATGTTTATGTGTATGGGCATGTCTAAGCCTATACCTGACGTATAGCTATTGTTGCTTATGAGGTTAACAAACATTTTTTTTGTTGTTAACTATTTTGTATACCGAATTAATTTAGAGACCAAATAATGATCAAGACGATATTCCGCATGAAAATCGGTCAAGTTTTGGCAAAGTTATACATGTTTATGTGTATGGGCATGTCTAAGCCTATACCTGACGTATAGCTATACGTTGCTTATGAGGTTAACAAACATTTTTTTTGTTGTTAACTATTTTGTATACCGAATTAATTTAGAGACCAAATAATGATCAAGACGATATTCCGCATGAAAATCGGTCAAGTTTTGGCAAAGTTATACATGTTTATGTGTATTGGCATGTCTAAGCCTATACCTGACGTATAGCTATACGTTGCTTATGAGGTTAACAAAAATTTTTTTGTTGTTAACTATTTTGTATACCGAATTAATTTGGAGACCAAATAATGATCAAGACGATATTCCGCATGAAAATCGGTCAAGTTTTGGCAAAGTTATACATGTTTATGTGTATGGGCATGTCTAAGCCTATACCTGACGTATAGCTATACGTTGCTTATGAGGTTAACAAAAATATTTTTTGTTGTTAACTATTTTGTATACCGAATTAATTTGAGACCAAATAATGATCAAGACGATATTCCGCATGAAAATCGGTCAAGTTTTATCAAAGTTATACATGTTTATGTGTATGGGCATGTCTAAGCCTATACCTGACGTATAGCTATACGTTGCTTATGAGGTTAACAAACATTTTTTTTGTTGTTAACTATTTTGTATACCGAATTAATTTGGAGACCAAATAATGATCAAGACGATATTCCGCATGAAAATCGGTCAAGTTTTGGCAAAGTTATACTTAGACATACCCAAACACATAAATATGTATAACTTTGCCAAAACTTGACCGATTTTCATGCGGAATATCGTCTTGATCATTATTTGGTCTCTAAATTAATTTCGGTATACAAAAATAGTTAACAACAAAAAAATGTTTGTTAATCTCAAGCAACGTATAGCTATACGTCAGGTATAGGCTAAGACATGCCCATACACATAAACACGTATAACTTTGCCAAAACTTGACCGATTTTCATGCGGAATATCGTCTTGATCATTATTTGGTCTCTTAATTAATTCGGTAGACAAAAGCACATGCAGCGTTTTTTCCGCTTGCCGCCAAGAACGATAAAATTAGATTGCGCAGAAATTTGCTCATGTTCTGCGCTGATGACGTCACATGTGATGCATGTGTTGAATTTTGCCTTGTTTACATGTTAAATTACTATATTTTGGCTTTAATACATATTATAATTATAATAATATAATACGAGAAGCAGTTTTTAACTTATAATCATTCGCTATTATTGAAAAAATATTTATTAAAAATCATCACATGTGACGTTTATGCGTTTAGCTGTTTATGCGCAATGTCTTTTTTCATGGCTGTCATTTGACGAAGACATTTTTGCGAATAAAGAAACCGCGAATAAATTCGCCGCGGTGTGAACACACTTGCGATTTTGGCGCGGAAAACATCACGCGGTTTATTCGCGCCGCTGCCGCTGCGATTTATTCGCTCTGGTTTGGGAGAAGCTTAACAAAGGAGAAAATCAGTTTTCTGTATGTACTTTTTAAAATTTAATTCTTTATTTTTAATGACAATAAAATTAATCAAAGATAAACATACTAACTATTATTTTTAATTACTTTCACTCTACAGTGCCTCAAAATTTTGGACATGTCCAAAGTTTAGAAAAACGTATAAAGTGATACTTTCTTGTAAAGTTTGCCACTTTTGTTTTTCTAAGACGTACTAAAAGTTGTTTTAAAGGTGCATGGTGTAAATCAAATTGTAGCTAACTTTAGTTTTGTTTTTACAAAGTTTAAGCATTTAAAACTCTATTAAGCATTTAAAACGCAATATTTTGTAGTCAAATTGAATTAAATTATATGCGCCCAAGTTGAAAATATAACTTGCAACTCCAAAAATTGAAACTTTCGCTAAGCAGTAAAAAAAGAGAAGGAACTAAGATGAAAATATGTCTTATACAGTTATTTCTCGGCATCGTACCCTTTTCCCTTTGTCCAGTGCGATTCTGTGTCTATAGCTGTTCTTTGGATGCAAGTGCAACACAAAAACTGAAAACAACTTTCATAATTCATTTCTGCCTGAGTGTAACAATTTTTGCACTTTATGACTTTCGAGTGCGCTCAGCGAGTGCTTCGAGTTGAGCCCGCAAATCATGCAACATTCTGAAGTCACTCAGCGGGATGCCCCGCGACTTTGTCTTGGTGCTGAAAACTTTAAGTTGCCAACATTTGGGCTACGCTTTTTGTGCTAATTACAAGAAAAGTGGCAGCAATAGCTAAGAGTCAGTGTTGGTCGGGTGGTAAGGCCGGTTAGCTGGTTAGCCTTAGCCAACGGACGGCCCACCTCAGTTGGCAACAGCCGAAAACGAAAACAAACTTGTGGCCGAGAACAACAAACGGGCAAGGCAAGGCAGTAAACGGCTATAAACCCTAAGAAGAAGAGGCAGGAGTGGTTGCCAAAAGCAAAAAGTCAACGACGAGCAAAAGGCTGCCAAAAGGCAAAGCCAAGAGAAGGCATGGCATGGCAAGGCAAGGCCAAAAGCGTGACCAGGAAGTTGTAAACGGCTCAGCCAAAACAAAAGCACCGAAAACATAAGCCCCTCTTCTCCTTCTCCTTCAGCTGGGTAGCAGCATTGGAACTTGTTCGTCTGTAGCTGTAGCTAGTTCGTGAGCAAACAGATTGGCAGGCAAAACGACCTCGCCTGGTCAAAATACATGGCAGTAGGAAATGCTACCAGGGATTGTTTACCTGCCAAGTACTAGCCAGAAATAACAGGCAACTCGGATTGCAAAGTAAAATGTTGCACAAAGGCAAAGATGTTGCTTGCCTCAACAGGAAGTTGAATGTGTTCACAGCGCTTGCAGATATTGCCATGAACCCAGGAACGGAATGGAGTGCAAAGCACTAAATCAATTTCTCAGGTAAACGTGTTAAGGGACAAAACTTAAGCAGAATTTAATGAACTTAAAAAATATAAATGTATAATATCTCCCCTTAGTAATATCCAATTGCAAGTAAGGGAACATCTGACATCAATTTCAATTGGGATTCCCGTTCCTTCGAAGAACTTAATCGTCCACCACTTGAATAACTCTTAAACATTGTTTATATCAAGCGTTGACACGCATCTTTGGTCACAGTTCCCTTCGATTGATAGCAACAAAAATTTCGATTTATATGCCCCCCAAAGAATAACAGAAAAACAATTGAGGACGCTCAGAGAGCATACAACTCAGACAGGTAACATTTATAAGGTAAACGCGTGAAAGCTGAAATGAAGGAACCAGGGCAATAGTCGTCAGTTTCCAGCTCGCAAATGGGCTCACAACCAAGAACTGTAGTATCACTCACACAGCATAACAACATATACACGCATATGCAATATACACAGCAACATAAATATAAATAAATACATATAAATAAATAACACAAATGGGAGTTGGAACTGCGCATAAAGCACAATCGAAAACAATAAAAGGGCCAAAAACAACAACATCGCAAATGAATCGTTAGCAATTGAAATACTTGAACCAATGGTTGCCACGAGGTTTGTGGCATAAATAATTTGCTGTTGATGAAATTTCCGCATGTGAATTTTGAATGAAATATAAATAAAGTAAGCGAAATTGATAGGGTTGAAGAAATTGCAGTCATGGGTGGAGGGTGCAAATCATATAACTTGTCTTTCTTCTTTTATTGTTATAATTAATATCATGTTTATTTAAATAAAAATACGAGTAAACTTTTCTTTAAATTTGTTATATATAGAATAGTTATAAAATAAAAACATACAATGAAATAAAAATTCAAAAAAAATAAAAACTACAAATAATTGTACTAATTTTTTATCCGCTAAGCAATTCCTTTTAGTAGGTGCAGTAATATGAGTCTTGCCTTATTCCATAAACAACTCGTCAGAAGAGTACTCAAAATTTGACCATTGTGCGAATTTGTCATTGTTTTCTTTGTATTACTGTTTGAAACAATATCTTCATCAAATATTTTATGTAGTTTTAACAAATGACAAATCGTTGTAAGAAGTGCTATAAATATTTATTTGGTTTGATGTACGACAAAATACTTAAACAAATGAAGTATCTTATCAGGCATACCACAATCCGCATCTAAACAACGAGCTGCCGAACAATTAATCTCATAGAGCAAATTGTACACAAAATCCGGTTCAACATTAGTCAAGCCAATCTCCCTCAACGGTGCTAGAAAATTTATTTATTTATTTATGTATTTAATTTATGAGCCTTCACACAGAGTTTGCGGTGTTAAAAATCAACGCTAAATTATTTGCATAATTTGCTGATGTATCAAAAGAGAAGGTAGCTAATAGACAAAGCTCAGAAAAGTGGAAATACAATTGTATTTATACAGAAAGCATTTGGAGTGCCACTAATTCACCAGCAAGGGGGTTCAAATTGTATGCAAATGAGGGCATTCACTTTGGGCAAAAGAAATTCCGATATACTTAGGCAAAAATAAGATATAAAAGTAAAAAAGTGATTAAAATAGAAACCAGTTTACGATTGCGTTGGCGAAAATCAATTAGTGCGTTAATAAAATCAATCTTTAAAAGCTGCTCACAACGATAACAGATAACAGGTAGCAAGTAGGAAGTTGTTAGTTCCAATTTAAAACGATCCAAACATTTCGACAGATCCATTTATCGTACTCGTGCGAGTGTTTGCTAGGTTTATTACATCCGGTACAATAACAACAAGAAATATCTGTGTCGCGTCTTATCAGAGAACGAGCTCTAGATACAGATACGACCTTGAACCTTAAGAGTTCAAGCCCATAAGCCAAAATATGTATCTGCAACGGCTGCGGCGTCTGGCGACGATGTCTGTTACCTTAAAAACAATAGTTTCCCCCGTCCCCTAATTGGTCAGCACATCCATGTTCATCAGCAACAACATCAGCTCGTGCTCGCAGCAATATCAACATCAGCAACATCGGAAACCCGTTGCCAACTGTTGCCTAATCCGGTTATTAAACTTTACACTCATATGTGCGGCTGTGCGTAAATTCTCGCTCTTTAAAAGTGCTTCACTTTTTAGTTTTTTAACCGGCAACTATAAAACCGAGACGCATGCGCAGCGCATCTTTTAGTCGACTTAAATTCCCCAACGCGACAACTCGAGAACTCATCGAGATATACGAAAATGACGCTTCGTTTTGTGAGTGCCCAGCTTGAACTTAAAACGCATTCATAATTCGTGAATACTATATTCAAATGTGGTTAAAGTGATAAACTAAAAAAACATTGTAATACTCTTATAGACATTTGAGACTACTTGCATCAAGCTATCAATATGATACTGACTGTGTAACTGAATCAGAATACTCCTTGGAATGTGTATAAGTCGCTGTCAGACATAACTAGTTAGTCTTAGAACACTATAAATAAATTGTTAAAATTATTTCTTTGCATTAGCATTTGCAAAACAAACTGGATATTTTTTTTTACTAATTTTTTGTTTTTAAATATATTAATTGGTATTCCATTAGTTGAATGCAGATATGCAGGAAGACAACTCGGTACATCGAACTAGCTAGTTTTTAAACCAAAATCGGACAAAGACCTCGATCACATTTGCATATACAGAATGATGTATTAAACATCAATTTATTTAAATTATGATGCCAATCAATGCATAAAAAATGCAGTTAGTCTTATCATGTTCTATCCATAGCTAAATAAATAATAAATTCCATTTTAAAAGCCCCTTACAGAAAATTTTAATAAAATAAAAGAACCGGAAAGCTATTTTGGGCTAAAATGAATTTGCATTAATTTTGGACTAATATGCAGAGCGACTTCATAAATTTGAGCATAATAAAATAATTTGCTTGTGTTTATAATGCTTGCACTCTATTTGTGTCACTTTGTGTTATAATTCATAGAGTTTCTTTTTAAGTAAAAGCTATTAAGAATGTCACTTGACCATGATTTAATAATATGTATTTTGGTTCTAGGGGAATTGTCGTCTACAGCGATTGATTAGCATACAATGCAAGGTTACACTTAGTCCCCTTCACACAGCGATCTTGAAAACGCTGCCCACTGCTCAGACTTGGCCAGGCCAAAACACAACTCTCGTGTTTTGGGCTAAGAGCATATCCAAATAAGCGGCCATAAAATCAGTCCAAACTTAGACAGCGCACAAAGCTCCATAATTTGTGAGCAAAGCAGAGCCAATTAGATTATGCAAACTAGAAATCACATAACTCTAGGAAGCCATCATTCATTTTTTCGTAAAGATAGCGGAGAGACAAGTTAACATCATTTCCCAACTATTTCACAGTTATTAATCGCAGCTGCCGTGCTGATTTGCCTATGTGCCGCCGATGTGTCCCACATAAATCAAAAGCCGCCTCAGGACGTATTGGTGCCATTCAATGATTTATTGCCACCGCCGCTGGAGGAGTCCACCACTACGGAGAAGGCAACAGAGGCAACAGAGGCAACAAAGGCAACAAAGACAACGGAGGCAACGCCAGCTTCCAAGCCCACAAAAAAATCATACTATCAGCAGCAGGCCCGGAGCAAGGTCATGCATCTAGACGTAGTTGATGAAAAGCCAAAACTGCAGCTAGCATTGGAACTACTTCCACCCTTTGCTGAAGCACCAGCATCCAATGAATCAGAGCAGCCACAAATCGAACAAGTTCGCACCACAACACATCAACCACTTGTTGACAGTCGACCAACCGCAACCACCAGGAAAAGCGTACCGCATATTGAAAAGCCACAGCTGCAACAGTTGCAGGCACGTGTGGCACGACCCAACAGCATTGCCAGCGATTCAACAGTATCTTCGATATCTTCAGCCAAGTCGGGATTCTCGTCTGATCTCATCACTCAATATCTAACAAATTTCCAGTTCACAACGCGGCGACCTTCTCGCGGTCCACTGCCGACACTGACTCCCTTTCCCCATCATATTAAGAAATAGAAAAAATTACTAAATTATTTTTAGAGAAGACAGCAATAAAGTTAAATTAATACATCACAAAATGAGTTCAACATTTTAGTATTTATTTATTAGCAGTAATTTAATTTAATTCTGTGCAAAAACGGCAGCTACTTAAATGAGATGGATTTATTCAATAAGGTAATGTCTTAATTACCAGACAGCTAATTATTTAAAAATACAAATATTATGAGGTTATTTATAATCATATAAGCGTTTTAGTTATCCGATTAAAGATAGTTAAATAGACGAATGCAAAGTTAATGATGGAAACACTTTGATTACCTTCAAAACTTATTGATTGAATTGATATTGTTAAGATAATTACACATTAGTTGAAGAAATAAAAAATAAAAAAAAAGATATTTATTATGTAGTCTCATTTTTAAAGATATTGATTATTCTCACCGTAATCTTAATCTTTTCTGGTACGTCTACAAGCACTCCAGGATAAACTTGATAATGCACGATTTTTTTTTTGATGATCCAAATTTTTTCTTAAAAAAAGTTACCAAAATTTGATATTAAATTCTTTTTAATGATGCTAACTTTTAGTTTTCGAACTATTATATAAAGTGGCAATATTTCAATGAGCTAAGAGCATCTTTGCATAGCGGAATTTATCACCATGTTTAATTAATTGCTGGAGGCAAATAACTCGTCGCCGCTGGTCGACACTGAAAACCTGTGGCTTCTGTCAAATATTGTATTTCGTACGTATGCATATACATATATACAAATGCAAACACGGCTACAGCTATAGATACAAATACAGATAGAGATACAAAGTTCTTGAAGCTGCATAATTTGTCGCTGTTCCCCGCTCAACAACCTGACAAGTGCTAATTATTGCCCTCGCCCTGACGTGTTTGACGTTAATATTGTTGTTGATGTTGGTGTTGGTGCTGGAGTTCGTGGTGTTGTATTTGCTGTTGATGATGTTGCTGACATTCGAGTTGCCGCAAATATGTCGTATTTGCATTGCATTGCAGGCCAGATCCCAGCAATGGCAATGTTGTTGCTCTAATCAAATCATTGCCAAACAGATTAGCCATATTTATGGTCGCCGTTTGTCACTCCGATTGATAATGGTTTTTGTCACCATTGTCGCTGTCGCTGTTGCTGTTGTTGTTCATTTAACCGCATTAATTACAAAGCTGATTGACATTAATGTGTTGTTACAGTCAATGCAACAGCTGATTTTAAATAATTCCTGACCTCAGGCTGACGAGGCTGTCATTGCACCAATTGGTCGCAAGCCTTTTTCGATGATTAACGACATTCATATTTGTTAAATCTTCCATTACGTGTATTTAATTGATGCTTAAAGGCCTTTCATCTGTATATTTTAATTTCAGATAAATGCGAAAATCATAATACAATAAATAAAAAAAACTGCTCCGATATTTTTATAACTTATTCATGATTAATCTTTGAATTCATCTCTACTAATTTTTTATGTATTATTCTGTTGAGTTTGTTTCAATTGTCAAAATAATTCTAACTACATTTTTTGAAGTGATTTATTTATTTATTTAATGCGTGAAATACTTCATTCATTTCATTCCAATAGCTATGTGTAATTTCTATTGTTTGAACTGAATAGTTACTCAATATTGTTATTTAAAAACGACATGATTTCCCGTTGACTGTGATTGGCATAATGAGTATCTTATAGTCAGACATTCGAAACTATTGCGTTCTTCTTTATTGCTAGTTGTTCATTTTGTTTGTTTACCCCAAATGCAGCATGAAATGAAATATTAATATATTTACTAGAAAAACAATTTACACAAAAATTCACACATACTCGTAGGAAGAGGGGGAATCGATTCAATTTTAGATATGCAGAACATTTCATGTTGTTTAGTTTTTCAATTAAAATGTCCAAACAGTCGACTGACAATGCACTTTATGACCACGTCTATGCAGGCAAACTGATTAAGCGCCTGCAATTGCCCGTGAAGCTCTCTTTAATCCGTTCTCTATTTCAACTTAATCCCGCCAATGTCAAGCTGTGACAAAAATCATTTAATTCCAATCTAATGTGCTTTAGCTAATTATGAGGCAGCGAGTGTCAGTCTGTCTGTCCCTGCCAGCAAACTGGATGTCAGCTTAAATATGCGAAACACTGTCAAACAGTGAACTGTGATCTGCCTTCACAGAGCTCTTACTTACGATAATAACGAATATTGTACACTCTACATTACCATAAGCTGGAAATTTGTTAAATAATAAAAACTATTCCCTGATATATAATAGCAGTAAAAATAAAAAAATAAATACGATATTACTAATATTCTTTTCTTTAAAATATTCCTTATATTTTTATAGCCGTTGTTACCCTTTTTTTGGGACCTTTCATGCGGTTTCGGGGAGAGTACTATAATAATGCGCTCTCATTAAAGAAAACTTTTGCGTCTAATGCATGAAAAGCCATTAGATGTTTCAACCATGGCATTATTAGTGCCAATCTCCACCAAAAACACATACGCGTGTGCGTGTATATATCGCAGTTTTTGGGGTTGTGGGGGGATTTTTCAAGCTGCATTAAAAATCGCTTTTAACAAATGGTGCCATAAGCTCTAAGGCAAACTTTTAATGTGCACACTCACGCATAGTTGACTGGATGCCTCTATACATACTAGTGTGTTTGTGTGAAAGCAAGATTTATGTGAACAACGCGGCGTATGAGTGCTTTCAACTTTTACACAGAAGCCATGGTCGACAGCAACACCCACAGCAGTCAAGGCCAAAAGTATATATTATGTATAAATATATAATAGAAGTGTCTAGACATTGCCACAAATAAGTAAAAAACAGTGTTTAACTTACAAAAAAAAGGACACGAAGCGAGCAAGACATCAACTTATTAAAAAAAAAAACAATACATGAAATTTCAATATTGCGTTGTAATAAAAATTCCATCAAAATTGCTAATTTGCGTTTTAATCAACATTTGAATTGCTGTGAATGATAGGTGCATCAGTTATCGATATGTTGTGCAAAAATGAGATATGCAAAAAATCCAATGCATCATTTTCGATGTAATTTGTTGTTTGTTTTATAATTACGCAAAAGACATACATGAAAATCACATAAAATTCAATTGGTGGTACACATTAAAGCCAAGTCTATTTTGGCTTGTCCAACTGAATATACATATCAATCAGCTTAAAATTATACTTTTTCTCGAAATATTTTAATAATTTTTACTGGCCCCACAATTAAATATTAACAGATGTTAAATAACTTACAAGAATACATTAATTAATAATATTTGCCGTAGCTGCAGCGCTCATTAAATAACTTTTTTAACAGCACTTTAATTAAATTTTTCAGACAACTGCTATGTTAATTGTGATCCCAGTGAAGTCCAAGACAAGGCTGTTTAATTAATGAGTCAATGTGGTAATAATTGCATGAAATTGATAGTAAACATTAAAGTTTCATATAAAGTGAATTCTCATACTATTTTGCTGAGGACTTCCTTCATTTTCAAAAGCAATATTTCCCAACTTTTTTCATTCCGAAATTTTTTCCTTACAGCCAGGGCCATTTTCATTTTGCAACATATACAAAAATAACTTTTAATATGCACATGTTGAGCTTCACTTGCTGCTGCTCCTGCGGTGTCTGATGGTGATAATGATAATGATAATGATAATGCTGATGAGCAAGCAAACTGCTACTGTCTGGTCACCCACATATCACTTTAATTACAGAAAATCAAAGTCAAAAAGGATCGAAACGAAGAGTTCAAAACCATACGATTCTTGATTTCCTATGCTGATTCACGGAAAAAGTCTTATCAGAGGAAGTCTTATCACACAAAATGGACCATAAAATAACATTAAAAACACTTATATTGAAAGTATACTAAACTATGCTATTCCACAATAGTATAAAAATACACACAGATCAAACAACTCGACTTTAAGACTATTGAAAAACTAAACTATTCCATAAAATGTCAATTTTTGCTTTACTTTGTAAGTGCAGAGTGCGAATATACCCAATTAAGCAGGTAAAAAGTATGCAATAAAAAAGAAGCATTGGACATACGATTAAAACATTGATTGTTTAATCAACGAAACGTCAATATTGTTTGGTTACACTTAACTGACAGTTCACATAGATATATAACGGATGTGCGCGAGCATTAAGGTCTCTCTTCGGTCACAAGAACGGAAATGAGTTTTAATGTGAAAATAATTGCATGTCATTACGTGCACAGACGAATACGACAGATGACAAGAAAAAACAAAAAAAAAACAATGTGCAAATATTAAAATATATCATACAGTTAAATTCCAATTTAAACGCCCACGATTCATAACATTTACTCTGAAATTATTGAAATTTTATTACACAACTTGTACTCATATGAATAAGCTTTCTTCATTGATTTGACATAAATTTTTTTTCGTTTTTTTCACTTTATCTCTTTATCTCTCAATGCCTATCACTCACCATTTTTTCTCTCTTTGATGTTTGCCATTTTGTATAATTAAAAAATGAAAGCAGCAATTCTTTTGAATTACATTTCCTTTTTTGTGCGTGTTTCATTTGATATTTTTCAACTGCAATTGAAGTCTTGGCTCACACATTGGCAAACTGTTGACAAACTGCATTGACAGCTGTTGCAAATGACGTATTGAAATTAAAGCTGAGTTTTATTGTAAAATACAAGCGTATATTGGATTCAGCAGACGAAGGCAAGGCCTTTGAAGGATATTTATAGTTGATCACCTTCAACAGCCGACTCGATCTAGCAATGAAGACATTTGAATGTGGGCACACAGAATTCAACGCCACGCAAATCAATTATGTTTCAAATTACCGTCCCCACAATTCCATAATAACGTGTACTACGTACACAGTTAGAGCATTAAATATTTCTTGTATTAATTGGGTATATAAGATATAAATATAAACAACGTATAAAGGGAGATATAAGCTAGGCATGCAATAAAATGCTGAGCATTAGTCAATCATAAACTTTGATTACAAATTGTTGGGCGACAAACAAATTTGGCAAACGTTAAAATAGATTGTCATTCGAAAACGAAAATATTCAAAACTCACCCCTGCAAATTGAGCCCAAGGCAAAAGTTAAACGAAGGTCTTAGATATCGCAAAATAAATATACTATATAATCAGAAATTGAGTTGGTTAGCATTCAGTGGCTAACTGGCAGCAATGTTTGACATTCAAAATAAATAATTCATTTATTCAACGGCAAAAGTCGTGTAAATTTCCCAAACTCGGTTTGGGGTTAGATCCATGGCTTGTGGACTGGGACACCGAATTGTTGGTTGGAGTGGAACAACATAGAAATTATTAATAATTTATTTTAGCACATTTCAAGGATTTTGCTCACCGGCCACACGTTTCAGCAATTTCCGGACAACAAAACCGGAAAAATACTTGAAAATGTAATAAATTTCAAAGGCGTTGAATCTGAGTAACTTGCTGAAGTCTCCATGGAACTCAGACCCAAACCTCTGCTTTGGCCGAGGGTTCTTTTCAGCTGGGTCAAGCGTTTTAAGTGCTCGACAAACTGTTGCAAAATCAATGACAAAAATTACACACGAACGGCTTTCGTTATTTAAGATGATTTCGTGTAGCCCTTGAAAACTTTTCCTTCATTCTTATAATTAATTTCAATGCCGAAAGGGAAATGAATTTTAATATAAACCATTTAAGTTAATGAAATTATTTTAGTTGGAAACTCGTACAAAATTTCTTAGAATAAATGAAGGAATTATGAATTTAACCTGAACTCTCATTTTTCTATACGAGTTGTTAATATATCAAAATAAAAACTTAAACTGTTTACTAAGCGGCTTAAGTATTTTGTATGGAACTTTACAAACTTTAATTGAAAAGTGGTAAGTTATTAGGCTTCTTGACACTGCAACAGACAGTGTCGTTGCTGAAGCAAAATAAAAAGTATTTAACAAAATCAACAAAGCAATAGATGGGTATAGAAATTTCCTTTCCGCTTTCACCTCTGTTCAGCGTCCAGCTCGTAGTGCCCATTAAACATCGTATTGAAATAAGAGAAAATAAAATCTACGGGAGCTCTGTATAAATTATTTTACGTATCGCAGGCACACAGACAAAAAAATACTTGGAAATAAAAAACTCAACCCGCGGGACTGGGACAAATCAAAAAGTCTTCCCCCTTGCCCATGTCCTTGCCCTCGCCCCGCTCAGACTTTATTCTCAATGCCGGGTGTTTCCCACTCAGGCTTTAGAGGTCAAAAAATGAGCAAATTTCAATGGCTCGGCGTTTGGATGATAGGATGGTTGGCGGTTGGAGGGGCAGGCATACGCGTGCGACTGACAAGCTTAGCTGAAAAAGACCATTAACAAAGTAAACAGCTGCGAGTGCGTCGACCAACTGAAAATAGGGGCAAAGAATCTGAGTCGAGTCAGCAGAAAAAAAAGAAACCAGCGAAGAATTTTCTTTGTTTTGACACCTCATTGTGCCATTTGGAGAGCGTGGCCCGGGGTGGCTATTCTACTTATTGTAAATATTAAAGCCTATATTTATTAAAGTTGAGAAAATTCACGAAAATGGAAGTACATGCCTCTAAAAATTTAAATAATAAAACATGCGTACAAAGTAAGGAAAGGAAATGTTATATTGAATGCAGATATTTTGTATTATTCTGCTGTTTCCATATTTGAAAAATTCCTATTTTCTATTGACTTTCCTTAAAGTTATCTACTCAAATGATTATCAAAAAAAAAATAATAATTCGTTTTATAATTATAAAAAAAAAAAAAAATAAATAAATACAAAGGTTAAGTATCTTAATGGCTAATGAGGATTCATATTTTTGTACTCACTTTCTATATGTATACGTAATATATTAATTACCCATGCGTATAAAAAAAAGTGAAGCCTTAATCGATTCCTTAATGCCAACGCTGGTAGTACATAGTTTGGCAGGCGGTTGGCTGACCGAAAACGACACATATTGGTTATTGAAATTGTCTCGCAGGTGTCATTAACGTCAGTCGCAATTTGCTTGACTGGCAGACTAAAGCGACGGCAACGGAAGCAGCAGCAGGTGCGTCCATTTGCGGTGGGTCATAAATGGCAGCTGAAGGCCGCAGGACAGCTCGATGGGGTCGATGGTTATAGTAGGAGCTGGTCCTCGGGCTTGGATTGGCCAACGACAGCGCTTGACATTGTCATTAATTTCGATTTATGGTCATTAAATTGCTGAGCTTGCTTTCTATTTATTAAAAAAAAAATTTAATGAGTGCTTTTAATTTATGCGCAACTTGCTCTAGCCTCCGTATATCTTTGGCACGATGGGAGGAAGTTTCTCGGTTGTTTCTTGCTGTCGATTTGAGTTTGCACTTTTAATTAATGCATGCCCAAGGCCAAGTCCATCTATGCTATGCGATATTGACTTAAATTTTATGCTTAAAGCACCCACTGTTTGTGTGTGCAAACTTTTGTTTCGTTTGACTTCGCCCCGAAAAAAATAGTAAAGGAAAATTATGAAAGAGTCGCAGCATATTTTCTTGCATACTTTTGATGGTCCGTTTTTCCTTTTTTCACAAATAACAAACCATAAATAATGTCATACGCTCACAAATGGCAGCCAATGCTTGTCCTTACGCGCCACGCCCCCAGCGTCCATTCGTTCGTTCTGGATTTTTTGCTGTGTGTATTTTTTTTTTTGCGACTTGCCTTCGTTTCGCTTTTAGGCCAAAGTTTTTGAACTACTTGCACGTCGTTCTTTTTGTGCTCGACTGCGACGTTTTTGGATATTTTGGCAACCCCTGCTGTTTTGTGTCTTCTCTCGACACTTGCCCAGCTCCAGTTCCATCTCCTATTGCTTCTACTTTTCCTTCTGCTCATGGCTGCCACGCCCCTTGGCCTCGCCCGCCCGCTGCTGCCGCTGCTTTATGTCCCCGTCGTCGTCGTCGTCCTCGTCGTCGCGAGACTGAAACTTCAATAGGGCGAAAATGATAAATGGCCACGCTGCGTTTTCTCTTTGGTTATTCCTAACAGAGTGAGAGTGTATGTGTGTACGTATGCCTGTATGTGTGAGTAAAAAAAGCGTAAGAAATGCCGCATAATGTGTGAAAATAAAAATGGCCAAATATTTGTAAATCAACTTATTTCTTGCCTGCAGCACATTAGTAACACACAACTTTTACAGCAACAGCAAAACGGGCAAAAAATATTTGTAAACGTACTTTTAAATACCTCAGAGTGTCGGAAATATAAAAATGTCTTCAGGGATAAATATTTAAAAAGTATATTTTAGTGGTAAAAAAATATTTAGCCTTAGTATATTCCAAACAAGAACTTCTTTTTGAAAATATTTAATTGATATGTCTAATTTTTCATAGAAAACATACGCTTTTCTACAATTATTCAGTTTAAAGCAATCCATTAGTCATCGATAATCTACAAGAATCACATACCATAAAATTTAATTTAGTTATCTTATCTTCTTTAATCATAATATTGAAATGGTATCTTCCAAATAAATTTTTAAATATCGAGGAATACTATTTATGTACTTGCTTTTACTTCTAGGTACGTTATCGATAAATATATGAAAATTTCCAATGCTTTTGCTTTCTCTGTATGCAGCAGCGAATTGAAAATCCCATGCAAGCATTTTCCATCTATGTTTACACAATTCAACCGCAAAATCCTTTTGTTTGCCAAATATGCTCAATGTTTCTGCGAGAGTGCGAATTTGCAGAGTTGCATTGTTCGACACGCCTCTGTCGGTCTATTTGTGTGTGTGTGTGTGTGTGTGTGTGTGTGGTGTTTGTGTGGATGCATCCTGTTCCAGTCTTAGCGATAATGATGTTTATTTAATGCATTCCAGGTGCAAGAAGTTGTTTGCTATTTGATGTTGCGTACTTAGGATTTCGAGCCACATCTCCATCCTCAAATGCACACGGCCTGCCTGCCACACGCTAATGCTCCATGCTGAATTGTTGATACGAGTAGCACTCATTATGCCAAACATGCTGCCATTTCACTTTCCATACGCCCCAGTAGCCTGCGACGTGCAAGCGATAAGCAACATAAGAGAACGTTCCTTACATATATACGTATACGCTGCGTATACGTAATGTCTGATTCGCTTTAAATGCAGCACACGTTTTTGCGGCGCTGCATTTATCGTATTTCTGCTAACCCTCCATTCATCCCATCACCCCTTTTAATCCGACGCATCCCGTAAATAATGCACATAATCATATTTAAATAAGTTATTTAATTTGTGATTTTCACATACATCTGTATCGTTCGTTAAGTTGTTAAGCTTCCCATTCAGCTGATACAGCAACAACTTTCGCTCAACATTTATTCTTGTTTACGGAGTCTCTTTTCTGCTGTTCTCATTAAATTGCTTCAAACGTACTTTAAAAGATTCTGCTTGAGGTTTCTTAATCGCTCTCAAGCTTGATAATAGCTATGGATGCCATTTAACAAATTTGTAAGCTCATCGATCGTCAGAAGTTAAAATTAGTCAGTTAATGTTCAATGAAATTAAATTCAAATTAAGAAAATATTTTCTATAAATAACTCGTAAGGTTTTCTAAATGATTACCATCGTAATCTTTGTATTTAAAAATTTGCCGACTTGCATTAAGCAGTTTCCGTAGTGTAGCGGTTATCACGTGTGCTTCACACGCACAAGGTCCCCGGTTCGATCCCGGGCGGGAACAGAAAATTTTTATAAATTTTTTTTGCTGATTATTAATTGTTTCAAGTGATAATTTTTGACAGTATGGTCCGTCTTTTAAATCTATAAAATTCTTGCTTTATTGCGTTACACATGACATTATAGACAATTAAAACTTTAGCTTATATTCATAAATATTTCGGATTTAACAATATTTGCAAGTACTTCATTGGCACTCGTGATTATCATTTTAAGAAAATAAAATGGTTGTTCGTGGACACATTATCCCAAAATATGTATGTTTGTTGCCAACCAGCAATGAAACTTTTGCACACTTTGCATTTTTATTGCACAACATCCGGTAACAAGCAATTTTCCCAGTAAGAATTCAACTCTGACCCTCAACTTTCAACCCCTGTCTCTTTTTCTCTTTGCCAGACCAACAAGCCAAACCAACACCACAATACCATGGACTGGCGACTGGATTGCCTGCTGGCTGCAATTACAAACAGTTGTTTAACTGCTTGACTTAAAATGCAGCCACAGACAGAGCCACTGACAAAGACCCCCAACAGCAGCAATACCCACTCCAAATTCAATCTGAATCTGAATCCGAATCTGAATCCGAGTCCGAGTCCAGAGTAACTGTAGCTGTGGCTGCAGTATCTGATGTCGACGTTTGTGGTTTACAGATAAAAGCGCGTACATCCGTGGTGACGGCAACAATCCGGATGATAAAGTAGCCCACAATGCCGCGCATGCGTGCCAGGACCTGGACCTGGACCTGGATCTGAGCCCGGTCTCGGTCTCGCACCCGGACCTGGACCTGGACCAGGGCACAGACCCTCGCCGGTCAATGGCGTCCGGTGTCATTGCGCTTCCGTTTGAGTTGGCAATTTATACAGTTTTTCGTTGGGGTTGCTGCTTGTTATGGTGGAAACTTGGCCGCACATTTACTTATGCGGCTCGCACTTTTGTGTGGCCGGCCTCGTTTGTATGGCAATGTTAAATTGATTTATAATTTTCCAGCGTTGCATTTTAACTTTTCCTGTTGCCAACACTCGCGTCCTGTTGGCATTTGCATTTTACATTTCAAGCCAGGCACCGTCGTCCTACCAAATTAATTTCACCATCCCCATAGAGAGGATACTTAATACTACTTTATGCTATAAGTACTATATGAGTTTCTCGCTGCTTTCATTATTGTCAGCACTTTAAGCCAAATTGCCAGCTGAGCGCAATTGCAACTTGACTGCTCGAAATTTATTGTGACTTTTTTATTTTAAATTAAAAGTCATAAGTTCACCAATTAATACAGTAATCAATTTACGCATGCCGATTTTTGTTTGCTGAATGCCTCATTATTTTAATTCATATTTCGAATTTCTCTCTCGCTGAGCTTCAAGTTCAATGTGCACAATCTTTTCACATATTATTCACATTTAAATAACGATTCTGTGTTTCAAAATTGTGTTGACGGAAGTGGAGTGAAAAAAGGAGTGTGATGAAAAAATTAAACATTCCAATTTTAATGTAGAACTAAAAAAGAAGTTCAATAACTATAAATTTATCAAATTAACTCAAGAAATTTGGTTAAAATTTTACAAAGTTATGACAATTTAAAGTTTTTGAGAAAGCGTCTAGGGGAAAGTTTGGAAAAATAGACAGTGTTGGCAAAAAAAAAAAGAATAGAATTTTTCAGTTTTGCTGCAGAATCGAAATAAAACTTAAAAATAGGTTAAAAATTGACAAAGGTTTGACCGTTGGAAGTTTTCGAAAAAGCGTCAAGTGAAAAATAAATACAGATATTGTTAACATCAAGCAATCCAATGAAATTTGTCATTAAAATAATCTGCAAGCCATATAACTCACAGTCAACAAGCAGCCAACTAACCGAAGAATCAACTGAACCAAAAAAAAGTCAGAAAAAGTTGCAAGAGCAAGTAATAAACAGAGCTGGTCATTAAAGGGCCTTAGATGAGAATGAAACTGTAAATGAAATCCGCCATCAAAATATCAACGAGTCTGAGCATAATGTTCTGAAAGCAACCATTTAGAAGTCACAAATAATCAAAATAATGCAAGCTAGAGCAGAGATCGGAAGTTGGAGTTGGGGTAGAGGGAGATACAAGCAATGGTGGCAGACAGAGAGCTAAGCAAATGACAATAATGACATAATAAAAAGCACTCTTGAAATACAGACCAAACATGATGGCAACTACGAGTAGCAGCGGGACACACACACATACACACACACACACAAAGAGCCAAGCAGCACAATAAAATGAACGTTAATAATGATAAGGTAAAAGAAGCGAAGACAGAATAGACAGCTTCGCGCAACTGGGGTATGGCAAATGTTAAAACAATAACCAGCTAAATGTGCGACATCGAGGATGATTGTAGCTAGGACTTTGCCTGGAATTTGTCGCCAGCAAAAGGAGATTTGCTCGTCAAAAGCCATTGAAGTTGTCGTTGTCGTTGTGGTAGTGTAATCTAGGTGCGTGTGAGTTGTGTGTGTGGGGGCGGCCAATGACTGTGGCTCTAATAAATTAA
The DNA here is from genome assembly GCF_004354385.1 of Drosophila innubila. NCBI lineage: Eukaryota > Metazoa > Arthropoda > Insecta > Diptera > Drosophilidae > Drosophila > Drosophila innubila. The sequence continues at coordinate 11,975,666 of NW_022995380.1, forward strand.
TGATAATGCGAATAATTGCTATAACGTAACTACGGATCATCATAAGGTGGCTTAGTATACAGGTTTCATATTCGCATTGTAAGGATGATTCGTATTTCGAAACCCATGAAATCATACAAGTAAATAATCATAATCATCATCAGCTGGTGAAAATGTGTGGAACGCGAATGATTCTAATAAATTATGCTCGCAAAAACATTCAATTTTCTCATTTGCATTTTGAGCGAGAGGCAAACTCTGTGGCAAGGTTATTTTCTCGACCAGCAAAAGAAACGATAAAGTTATTCCTAAATACCTGCGGCAAATCGAAAACTTTTATTTTTGTCAGGCATACAAACACACGGCTCACACCAACACACCAACACCCTTACAGATGTAGCACAAATTTCAGTTACAGTCGAATGAATTTTATTTCTGGTTGGCTTGTTGGTTGTTTTAAGCTACATAAAACTTTGTTTGGCCTTGCAATGGATTTAAAGTTTATGTCGCAGGTGTTTGTTTTGCTTGGATTGGAGTAACCCACAACCACAAAAAAAGATAATAAAATTACAGTGGGGGAAGTTTCTTTGCCTACTTTGAGGTAAAGGCGGTTAAAGCTTGGCAATATTTATAGATTTTCTGTACTGTCTGTATCTCTAAATTGTATCCATCTGCATATGTTCTTGTGTATGTAGCCGTGTCTGCTGTTCGGACAAAACCGCAGCACGGATAACCGACTTTTCAGCACAACAACCACAACAAACAGCCTACATGACTTTCACAGATACTGACACTCAAACATTTACACTCACACTCGCACTGTATTCACACATGCACTCATACATTCGAAGAGCCACTCATGTGTTAACGACATAAATGCATCACAAACATTAAAATTGTTTTTAAATTGAAGTTGAAGAGCAAATTCCGGTCACAACATGTCACTTAAGCTCAACAGCATCAACAACAGCTTCAAATAACTGACATTTTGTTACATTTCTTTTATTTTTTTGTTTTTCATTTCACCAGACGGCGAGACGCGAAAGAAAAATTGGATTAGCGAACAATCCTAAAAAGATAAACTTGTTAACTGGCTTTACTTACGTGACCTGTTGAGACTTTATGGAATGAACTAAAACATAATACACTGTAAAGTAATAAGAGTATCAATTATGGAAAGAAGTTAACCAATAGTATGCTAAATGGAAATTTTACTTTATTCACTCTTTATTGAAGCTTTGTTTTCCACTGTATTTATCAGATACATTCATTTTGCACACATCATTTGCTCATCCATTTATTGATTTTATGCCAATCGTGGTCTATTTTGCGTATTTCATTCAATTGCATTATCAATATATGCAATTGTTGTTAAGAAAAGCGCATTAAATATTATTTATGTGCAATTGCATTTGCATAGCATGTTTCGCAGATTTATTTATGACTTTGGATGCTTGTTAATATTTTTAAAACGATGAAATATATGAATTAATAAATGTATGGAAATAATCAGTCTGTGGGCCAAAGACTATGAAAGAAACTGATCCTACAACTAATTATAATGCGCAATTGTACGAAATAATTAAATTTGGAAATTTATTTATTTATAAACGCTAATATTTACAAAAAAAGAAGTCATTATCAACCTTATTTTTTTATTTTTTACATTGTCTAAAATATAATTTAAGATACTAAAATTTTTTAATAAGTCAACAATAATCTCAATAAATTCAAATTTTATTTAATAAAAGTAATTTTAAATTTCTTCCACTATCCAATTTCATTATCTTTTAATGCATAAATCATTGTAAGAGTATATATTATTAATTTTCATCTGTGGAAATTTTCCCGACTGTCATTAAAAATCTGAATGTCACAATCCTGGCTCACATTATTAATTTTGTTAATAGTCGGGTATTGATGGTTCCCTATATATTTGTATTTTGGTAGCTTAATCTGCTTAATTAATTGCAGTTTATGTAATTTTAAATATATAATTAGCGTGAAATCAATAACAGGTCGAATATTCAGACTGTATTCTTTTTACATAATTAATAGTGACATGTGCGCCGTGGGAGGATAATATTAATCTTACTTTAAATAAATATGACAATTAATCTCTGTACTGATTATTTACTATGACAGAGAAGCATATATAAAATATATATTTGTATATAATATGCAGTGATTTACCCTGAATACGATTCCTTTGCACGGATTCCGAGCATTTACATTTTTATTGGTGTGCACTGCGTAAAGATTGTATTCATTAATTAGACCATTTAACAAATTAATTCTCGATTGTCATTGAAAACCTCTTGAGCCAACTGAGAACCTTTTAAATATTCAATGAGCATTACTCTAAGTAAACTTGCAAAAATGTTGAGGCAATTGCATTAAAATTTTTGCATTGTTTTTCCCCATAGTTTTTTTTTTACTTATTGTTACTCGAACAGCGCAACGATGAAGAAAAATGCAAAAGAAATTAATGCATAAAAATGCTTTTATTGACAGTTTTTGCAGTTTGCCATAGTTTCTGCTCAGACTCTTGCATTTTGCCTCGTTTTGTAGCTACTTTCCCAATGAATTCACAAGCAACTGCCTGCTTTTGACAGACGCACAAAAATGACATGAAAACAATGGGCAAAGAGCAATGCAATTGCCTGACAGCCTTGAGGCAAAAATAAAATGAAAAAGCAAGAAAGAAGTTAGAGAGAATATCTTTTTAATTTCATTGAGTGTTGTTGCCCCTAGACATTTGTTGCAACTAGAGCTGGCTTCAATCTTTTACCTCAGCCATACCCTGTTTATAATCGATTTAATTATTTTTGCAAGTGCTGGAATGAAACTTTTTAATTACACTTTGTTACTGCGGATGAACTTTATCCAAAAGGTGTTATTTTTTGGCAAAGCCGAATACACTTTTCGAGCATGCAGCTTGTTTCGGGCCGTTCTCCAAAGTCTATAATAACAAAATGAATTTTACGCATTGTCCCTGTCATCATCATTATCATTCTCATTATCAGCATTATCGGCATCATCATTATCATCATCATCATCATCATCGTCATCGTTGTTGCTGTTCGTCCAAGCACATGACACAAGTTTGTGCAACACTTAAACTTTAATTGTGCAAAGTTTTGACCATGTCGCCTCCATGTCCTTTACGTCGTATGGTTGTGTGTGTTGATAGATGGCGTTCTAAATTCTATGAATGGGGTCAGTCTGTGTCTGGGGCACAAAATGCATAATGGATTAGGGTGACATACACACACAAACAAAAAGAGCTAAACTGCCCTCTCTCCTCTCTTATCCTGTACAGATAAAACTTAGTGCAAACCTGCCCCAGAAGGCATTTGAAAAATGTGTGTGCTCTAAGTATGTGAGTGTGTGCCACTTGGTGTACGAGTGTGTTTGCCAAATGACTTAGCACACTCATTGGGTGCCGACCACAAATTCAATTTCCCTGATACGATAGAGCTCAAGTGCTCCCTACTCTAACACTGCCCAAATGCAACAAGAATTTCAACTTTTATTTGAATACGGCCAAGGATTAGAAATACTTGTATGAATTTGTACTTTACATTCATACGAAAATAATAGGAAATCAAACTATATTTAGTGAAACAATCGGTCTAGTAACTGAACTGAATTTGATGATCAATTTCTATATATAATTTATCGTCTGAGGACGAATATGAAGAAAATCTTTTGAAAAACAATTAAGTATCTAATGGATCGAGCTTACCCACTTTGCTTGTCTATATAAATTTAAAGTGTAAGTTTAGATTCACTCAACTTGCAAATATACTTAATATATGGTGCATGTCCACTGAACTTTACAGCTACACATTTTGCTTAAGTGAATAATGAGGCGAAAATATTTTAATGACACAACCAATCAGAAGCACACCCTAACACACACATACTCACATCCTGCACACTTTTAGCCATAACTTCATTTATTTACACAGCTTTCCGCCTTCATCCTGTTTGCTCCGTGACCTGACTACATGGACGTGTGTGTGTGTGTGTTTGAGTGTGTGTTTGCGTGTGTCTGTGTGTGTGTGTGTGTGTGTGTGTGTGTGGGAGCTGGTCCCCCAGTGAGAAATATTGTTTTAGTTTATCACGACAGCACTTTTACAAGTTTTAACTGCTCATACATTAATTAAAAACTTAATAAAACTAAAACGAAAAACGGACATTTGCAGCTGTGCGAACTGTTGCTCTGCCTCGAGTACTTTATATATGTACGAGTTTGTCTATGGGGCGTATGAGCAATGTGTAGTCTGTAAAATTTGCGTATGTGTTTGTAGACTGGTAAATTGCTATTTAGCTCGTTTGGCAACGGAAAAGATTTTCATTTGAAATTGCAAAAAAAATGTGCAGCTACAGTTTTGATCGCATTGCTAATTGCGGGTCGCAGTTGTTGACACCATTTTAAAGCAAATTTTAAATGTAGTAAACAAAAACAACAAGACTAAGAGGAAAGACAAACAAAATGGTCAACAAAAATTAGCGCAAAGTGCTGACTCGGCTACAAATGAATACCAAAATTTTTACTTTTGTACATTTTCTCCCAAAACCCAACATGTTGTTTACCCACGAAAAGGAAAGTACCTTAAGGCACGCCAAAAAAATAAATGAAAAGCGTACAGATTGCAACCAAAAAAACAGAACAAGCAGCAGGTAATTTCTTCAAATAATGCATAATGCCAAATATCTCATCAAAAATCTACACATTAACTTTTATGCACTCTTTAATAACATTGTTTTATTTATATTCTGTTTATATATACGTATATTAATTAACAATTGCGCCAGAGAAAAAAAACTTTCATTGATTGTTTTACCATGTCTAAGACACACGAAACATATTCTAATTTGCAAGCAAAATATCTTAGAATTCTTTACATTATTATTTTCCAAGTCGCTTTCGTGAACTCTTTTATAATTCAAGTATGTATCTTTGATGAATTACTTGCCAGCTCCTTACAAAAAAATAAATTGCTTGAGGGCATTTTTTTGAAAAGGGTTTTTGCAAAATTCTAACTGCTAACGCAACTGAAGCATTGTTTTGATTTATTGAAATATTCACATGCATATTTCCATACTTACATGCGAGTATATGGGTTTGTTTTGTGTTATTGTTTTTAGAATTCCACATAAGATGACAACTTTGAGTTATGAGCTGTGCGTCGATGTGAGTCCTCGCTCCCATATAAAAGTCAATGCACTCTAACATTTATTCCATAAGAATGCGAAAAATACGAGTACAATGACCGTGTGTAAGATTAAGATACTTCCAACATGTTGTAAGTTGCACAGAAAGATGACAAATTTCTAATTAGTCTGTCAGCAGCGCAGATGGGCAATAAGTTTTGTGTCAGCCATCTAATGTAGGTTACAACTGATACGATTATGATCTGGCCATATTTCTTTGTCCGATTCGTGCACATGACTTTAACATGTGACATATCGTCTGCGCAGTGTAGTTTTCCGTATGAAATTTGGTTCAGTTTCCTGGGGCCAACGAACCGAGCTTTAGACGCATCCCTTGCAAACAGGCGCTGTCTGTATTTGCCTCCTTGCATCCTTGTGCTCTTGATGTGCGTGTCTGAGCATGTCAAGCTCTTCACTTCCGGACACACATAAACAGGCACACAAGGAGTTTGTGTGTGTGTACTCTTCTTAAGCTGCATTTAACATTTGCCAGAGCCACTCCCACATTTAAATACATTTTTATTTCAAATTGGTCATTTCCGATCATTTTTGCAATTTTCATTTGTCGCTCGACTGCTTCATTTTTGGGTCTCGTCCTTGGCCATGTGCTTCATCATGCAAGTAACTTGAAAAGCTGTTTCCGTTAGGCATTTCTGACTATTTTCATATTTATGTATTGTATAACGTACATATGTATGTATGCACGATATGCCAGACACTGACAACAAAAAACCATTTTCCGGTATTTGAATTTCGCTTGGCTTTCTCTTTAACGAGCAAGACTCTTGTCACTTGGCTGTGGGAACCACTTCCATATCATTCAGGCACATATGCAAGTTTTTACGGTCTTCCCTTCCACACATTTGCGCTGTTTAATTTGCATTTTTTATCGATTTGAAAAGTATAAAAATACAGCTTAGCTTTGTCTTTGCCACACTCGCACTCGCGTTCCCCATAAAATTCCCATAAAAATGTCAACACATAAGCATCTGAAGACCTTCCTCCAACTGATCTTAAGCCACACTTTAAAAGTGCAGCAATCTTTTACGAGTACTCACCGTACGGATTTTATTTCATTTGAGTACCCAGATTTAAGCTTAAAAACACAATCAATTTTATTAAGCAAATATAAATAGCGCTAAAAATCGATAGATTTTCATCATTCACTCATTTCTTTCTACTGTTATTGAGCATATTTAGATTTAAATTATATATTTTAAACAAATAATATCATATTTTAGATTATTTCATTAAAATAGTTCTAAATTTAATTGACATTGGCTATTGACAATATATATATATTTATTGATAAATATTGACATATGCTTGTCCAACGCAAATAATTGTTCGTGCCTGTTTCTTATTTATGCAATATGCAATATTCATAAAACCACAATACAAAAGAGCCAGATGGCAATAGAAAACAGACAAGAATGAGAACAAACAATGGATCTACCGATTACATGCATGTATATTTAATTGCATATTGAAATTGCATATAAAACATCAACTTTCAGGATTCAATTTGCATTCAATACAATGCGTCGGCTAGTCAACAAACCGTCAAGAATAATTTTCTTGTTGTTTGGGAATCAAATGCCTGCAAATAAGAAAATTGTTTGTCAAAGCTTTTGTATGCTTATCGATAAATGTATTTAAGCACTGCGGATACAAACCGAAAGGACCTTGACTAAAGCTGAGTTAAATAAATAAAAACAATGAAAATGAAATCAGATTAAATTAAATCCCAGATAATACCAGCCAATACTCGTATACAGTTCATAGCACATTCAGAGCCGCATTCAGTTTGCATCTTTTAGATACATGTGTGCATTATGCGTATTAAGTGTAGATTGCATTGTTGCTGCATTTGTATCTACAGATGTGTCTGCCTGTATTTGTGCCCTGTTGTCTGTGGTAATGCCTAGTGGCTTAAGCAAAGCTGAAATACATTTAAAGCAATTAGCAACCCTATACGCTGCGAACAACAATGCAGTTGCAACAACAGCAGCAACAACAAACTGAAGTTAAAGAACAGACAATGACAACGATAACAGCCAACCACTTGAAACTGCTGCTAGAGCTTTGCAATTATGAGGGGAAACAATTTCAAGGATTGCCTTGACTTGGAGTAACTAAATTTGCCAAAATTGAATTATGTTTCATAAGAAAGTCAAACTCAACTTCTACTTTATAAGCCAATTTGTTGACTGACTGTGTTTGGATATCTGCTGAGCAATAAAAACAATTCCTTGACCACATAAATACTACTAAATAGCAATTTCAGAACTGGCCAACACGATTATATTGCATATACAAATAAAAAAGTATACAAATTGTAAATACAACTGTTCTACCAATACACAAAAAAGGAAGACAACAAAAACATTGGGAAAACAGCATCAATAACGTTGCTTACATTTGTAAAACAGGCTGCCGAAAATCTTGCAGCTTGCAACACCCGCAACAAAAGCCAACATTTTGCAGAAGACGAGGCAAAACGCAGGCAATTATAATAAGCAAGGGAAACCGGCAGGCAGCAGTAAAAGAAACTTGTTGTAGCACTTAGATAGCACTCAGATATAAGCACACACAAACGCACACACAGACACACACACATACACACACACTCGTACACATAAAGAGAGAAAGGCAGTTGCCTAACGTATCCCGTTGCTTGTATTTGTCTATGGCAAGTTGGCAACACTTTTGTTTACTTTTGCACATTTCAGCAGCAACTGCAGCAAGAGTATCAACAACTGGCTGTGTTCCAAGCAACAAATTCTCCATCTCTCTGACAAACATTTTAAAATTCCCCTAATCAAATATAGTTTATTATTGTAGTAATATTTAGCACACGTAGTCATAAGTAGTATGTAAGACTGTATTATATTGTAAATAGTGCTACTTAATTATTATATTTATCGCACTGTAAATATAATTAATCATTTATCGATTACTAAGAAGCGCCCTCTGGCGTGAATAAAAGTTAGCTGAAATGGAGCAAGCGTGACTTTTTGAAGAGACGCCGCCCGGTTAAGACTGAATAAATTATAAAAGATCGGAAATCTGAGTATTTACTTATTAAAATAACCCCTGACTATATTATTAATTCCTTTTGTCGCCATTTGAGAATTCGTCTCTTTCGGACAAAGCGAAAGCGTTTTTCGGAACATGTTGCAGGAAGCGTCTGGTAGATTTTGGCATGTGCTACGGGAAATGCATAGAACTTGAATGTAAACTGGGCATCCACAGGCACACAATTATGTGGAAAAGTGCAAACCGAGACAGCCAGACAACAACTGGCAGTAACAACAATGCAAAAGGACAACCATTGTAATAACAATTACAACTACAAACAACAGCAACAACAGCAACAAGAGCAACAGCAACCCTTGCACTTGGCTGCAATATTCTTCAAGTTGTCCATTTCTCCCCCTGCAACTGGCTCTTTTTGCTGGAATGGCTTAGTGTGTTGCATCGTTTGCTGCCAGTTTGTTGCTATTCAAGTTTAATTAACCTAAAAGTGCTTGCATTATTTAATTTTATTTTGTGCCATCGTTGTTGTTGCTGTTGTTGTTGCTGCCGTTATTGTCCCTTTCTACAGACGGACACCAATTTAGTTGAAAGCAAAATTTCATTAGCACTGAAAATGTCGCGTGAGAAAATATTTATCTTAATTCCATTGTTTTTTCCCCAGCATAAATTGTCGTGACTTGCATTGTTGCAAAATTTGTAAGCGAAGAAAATTATTACTTGATAAATATTGTTGAGTATAATATCTATGCATATGTATCTTAAATGTGCATCAAATTAAAATATATCTGTACACTTCCTAATCGGTTTATTTCTCTTTTATTCAAAGTCAACGATTGTTTGCAGTATTTGTCTATGCTGATATGAAATTTAATCAATTCTTAAAATGTGCATCAAATAAGCCATTGTCATTCTCCAATGAGCGACCTCTGCGTCCTTCATAATAAGGTTCAATCAGGCAAAGTACATTGTCCTTTCAATCATATAACACAAATTGATACACTTGATAAAAGTTCGATTTCCCTTATGAGCGAACCAATGCACATTTCAATATATGCATATGTATCTGTGTATCTGAAGTATCCGAGATAGCTTCAGCAGCAGCATGCAAATCATATTTTCGCGCTGGCGCTTAAAAAAGGAAATGAAATCAGCAAGTTGCACTAAAATTGGCATCAAGTCAAAGTGCGTCCCGGGCCATATGGCAAGATGATGATACAAAATAGCAACCAATTGGCAGTCGCTATCTGAATGTTGTACACACTCACGGACACACACACAACGTTGCATTCAATTGTATCATGCCACTTTCATGCTGCATGACTGCTCAATCATAAAAAATTTGATTTTCATGCGGCACTTGGCAGTCTGCTGTTCTTTTTAGCTTTCAGGGGGGGAAAAGGAAAGTCATAGTGGTAAAAGTTTCATACACATACGCACATTTTGATGAGGAGCTCTGCGTTGCATTGGGGTTGTCAATTGGTAAGCTACTTGCATTTCAAAGCAATGCCGGCAAAGTGCTCATAAAATCCAACTCAGAGAAATATTTGACTGTAAGTTCTGCAAGCGCTCAGAATGAGACCAAGAAGCTCCGAAAATTCAGCAGTTTTTAAAAGAGGTCTCTTAAAAATACCACTCGTTGTACTTAAGACAGTACAACATCCCATTTTCTAACTTTACGAACTCTTCAATTAAAGCACTCGACGTTTCTAAGGGTTCAACTATATTCATTGCATGATCATTTCTTATTCAGCTTTCTTATTTATCAACCAATTTAGAAATTATTTTCCTAGTGTTTTGAGTCTTGAATTTTATAGAATAAAACAAGTGGGAAAGACTATAGTCGTGATCCCGACCATAGGATACCCGTTACTTATTTCAATATATATATAAAAGTGCTTTAAAGAAATTACTGCCTAATAAAAACTATTGCATACTTTTAGGTGATTGTATTGAATTATTAACTTTATTGATAACTTTGGTTAGCTTTTACTGCCGTTCTAATTGTCCGATCTTGCTGCAATTAAATGAGATTATAGATAATATTAATAGACGTTATTTACCATATAACCTATATTATCTTAAGAACTGTGGGTGTGGTGGTAGTCTCTGAGATCTAGGACAGACAGACAGACTGACAGACGGACAGACGGACGGACGGACGGACAGACACACATGGCTATATTGACTCGGCTCTCTGTTGATGCTGATTAAGAATATATATAGTTTATATGGTCGGAGGCATCGCCCTGTTTCATACATTCCAACAAACACAATATACCCTTTTACTTATTTCTTAAGTAACGTGTAAAAATTTTAAAAATTTTAACATTGAAGATTTAATTCAAATACTTTTCACAATAACAGTTAAAGTACTCTACAGGCTGTTACTCATGCACAAAGTGTACATCAATGATAAATATTTTATTCTGTAATCAACATTTCAAAGAACGATCTTAAATAACGTGAGAGGTTCCCATTATCAAAGCTACGAGTATCTGCTGTTGGCGCGGATGCAACTTCAGCCGCAGCAAGAGTCACATTAGCAATAAGCAAGAATGGCTATAAAGCTGCACACACTCAAATACACACAGACACACGCTCACTCAAATACTGTGCCACTGCATGCAATCTAGAAACGATTCTAAACAAAAGAAATCCGCTTTCATAATTTCCCTATGGAATGCACATTCTTTTTATTGCCACTAAGCGACCGACGTTGAAATAACAATGCAAACAGACTCACGCACACCCCACCCTCACTCAGTAACCCCCCGCTACCCACACACATATACACACATACATATATAGTATACTAATACAGGCCCATGTCGACTCTCGGCTCAATTACAATTGCAATTGTTTGCCTGAATGCGTTTTGGTTTCGCGCTGCTCGCCGCACGGTCGCGTCCTCGCAGTTCCTAAACCATTTTAAAAAATGATGTTCCGCGGCGGCTTATCCCTCGTTGGTCTCTGGTTCCCCTGCCACCATACTTACCCACTGCCAGTTCCAATTTTAGCCATTTTCACTCATTTCGCTCGCTCGCTTTATAAGTACAAACACAATTGCATTCTTGTGCCACATTGCCTCGGTTTCGACTTGAATCAATGCGAGCACAAGGCTAAACCTGACTGAATGCAGTGGCATTGGTTGCTTGAATGCTTGGCTGGCTCTGTCGATTAGTTCTGATTCCGTTAACAACTTTTACTGCCAACAGCGGCCTTAATCAGAATCTGAAAAAAAGGTATGTAACACACTCTTAGGACAGGCTTGTTTTTAACATCGTAGACACTTTAAAAGAAATATTAATTAACTCTTAACAATTCTAGAGTTACTGGATTGATTTACAAATCACAATAATAGTATAGAAAAAAATGTACAAGATCGCAATATAAAATGAGAAGCTTTTATGTAAGTAGTTTTATTTTTTTTTTAATAAATAAAATCTAATTTGATGCGAATTCAAAAAAACATTTTCGACTTCGAATTATTTAAATATTATACTGAATACTACCACCTCATAAAATATTTATTCTTCTATGCAGCAGATTTAAATCACAAATATTACTCATACGCTGCGTTGTCAATCAAATGTTGCGAGCATTGACACTGCTCTGTTATCTATGCATATTCAAAAATGTTATAAATTGCACATCTATTGGCCATTCATATGAGAGATATGCTTCTAGAATGCCCAGCAAATTCAAATCAATTGGAAAATTTGTAACTGCGTATACGTAATATGGGAGTTGGGATCTGCAAGCTGATTAAAGGCAGCAACAAACAGCAATCAAACAGATAGAATTTTATTCGCAAAATGTGTGTGCAGAGTGCACATTTTCTTCATTAGGCGCTGTCGACAGCGGTTCAATGGCCCTTGGGAAATCTGTGCCGCAGACAAGCCAGCCAGAGATACTTACTGTACTTTATCTCATACTGCTGATATGAGTACTAACTGCGTTAGTCTAATAACTCTTTTGATGCAGCCCGGTTATTAATAATCAGCGGGCGGCTCTCAGTGTTTCCCACACGCTGCTGGGTAAGCTGTTCTCTCAACTGTCTGTAAGACTGGTCGTATATGGGATATCTGGGAAGGAGGTTTTTAATTTTCCACAACGCTGCGCAAAGAAATAGTTTCGGTTTCTCCTTGGCTCAGTATTTTTTTTTGCTTTCTTTCTTTAAAGGGTCTTCTGGTGTATTGGGCTCCCAGTTAAGTTGCTTCGATTTGTTGTTGTTGCTATTGTTGTAGTCACTCAAGTGTCTCCCCCGGGAGTCATAAGTTTTGGGTTGCGCTGCGCGTTTATGAAGCTTTTGATGTGTGCGCATCCAAAGAAACAAAAAAAAAAAATATCAAAACCTCAAGATAAAATCTGTGCATAGTTTTGCTATCATTTTAACTTTTTCCTTTTAACGTATTGTTGTTTTTGTACATGTTTTTGCTGTGCTCATCGAAGCGGCAATTTAATATTAACTGGTTCGCTGATGCATTCAATTTGGTTTTGGCCCTTTCCTATAACATCTCTGCCATCGTGCCATTAATAAATATTAAACGACAGCATTCTGGCATCCTATGCATCCTTGTTATTTATGCGTATTAGCTGTATTAGTCCACTTAGTGGTTTTACTGATGAAGGGCAGGTACTTTCATGCCCTTGTGCGTTCAATTGCTTATTCTTTCTCTTGTCTCTTTAACATATATATTTATTTAATAGTTAAAGCGTCGCTTAAAGCTAATCTCTTAAGTGGGCCACACAAAAAGGTATACTTCAACTATCTGAAACTGATAAATTTGACCAACGATGCGAGTGCAGCCACAGACATTACCAGCTGATAATGGTTTTCAGCTCGGAATGTTATCAATGTGAAATGCAATTGTTGAACGTTTGGCATTATAATTGTTGTTCCATGTGCATTGTACGTTCAAATTTATTGAATTTATAGGAGCATGTTTGCCATTTTGGCTAGATACGAGCTTGTCCCGAGGTATCTCCAAACCAACAAACAGAGACAAGAACCACATTCCTATGAAATGCCAACCAAGTGGATATTTCATAATGTTCTATATCTGCCTCCATCTCCTCTCAGCACACACACAGAAATCCACATGATTTGACCACCAATCGAGCAATGCGTATTATTTGAGCAGGAAAACTCGTCCTGTGGAATCAACTGGCAACAAAGCCGACTGTTGTCCTGTTACATGTAGTCATGTGGCTGACAGAAACAGGCTTTGTCTAGACCTTGTCTGGGCATACAATTGCAGTAATTATTCTGTATTCTTTTCCTGTTCTGAACAGCAGGGCAAATGCTTTGTTTTGCCAACTCACTTGCCAAAGCTAAGAACAGCGGGGAGCGTTAACCGCACAGTGATTAAAAATGTCAACTAAATCCACAACATAAGCCCATTAGATGATTTGAATAACTCACAAGTAAGGATATTGCGTAGCTAAAGACTGCGCAGGACTCTCAGCAGGATGTGGAGAAGTAACATCAACAGAAATTTAGATATATGTACATAATATCAATTGAAAATTACAACTTCATTTTCAATTTCAGCTTAGTTTCTTCTTATCTGCTTTAATCAAAATCCCTTCCCCTCCTTTTCAATATCTCTCCCTCTGTTCTCCTCTTTTTTGCCTTTTCCACTTACTTCCCACTGTCAACGTTTCGGCACAAACAATTAAAGTACTTAGGCGCGTCAGGAGCTCCGCTTGGAGCCCTGTGAATATTCAAAGGGCAACTTGTCTCTGACACAACACAACAGCAGCATCTAGCCCCCCGTCCCCTTACCCCTACCCCTACCCCAGCCCCTATCCTCCTCCATTTTGGACAGAAGTTCTGCCATACTGTTTGTTTGCGGTGCACATGTGTTTTATGTGCGTCCGCCTGTCTGCCTGTCACTTACTTTTGATTTCCTTCCTGTCTCGTCGCGCCTGTTGTTCCTTTTTGAATACCCTGTAGTACCAAGAGTATGTTAGAGAATATATATGATAAGTAAGGAGAATAAGCAAAAGCAAATCTCAAATACCATATTCAAATTTAAGTTGAAATTCGTTCAATATTGTTTAAAAGTGAAACGTATTAATTTAATATTTACTGTCTATATCACACTTTGGTTCCTCGCTAAGAGGTATGTCTCTTTTGACTTTTCTTAAAACAAATCTCAAATACCATATCCAAATTTAAGTTGAAAAATAGTTAAATAACATTGAAAAGTGAAACTTATTAGTTTAATATTTACTGTCTATATCACACTTTGGTTCCTCGCTAAGAGGTATGTCCTTTTTGACTATTCTTAAAGCAAATCTCAAATAAAATATCCAAATTAAAGTTGAAAAATAGTTAAATAATATTGGAAAGTGAAACGTTTTAATTTTATATTTACTGTCTATATCACACTTTGGTTCCTCGCTAAGAGGTATGTCTCTATTGACTATTCTTAAATTTGTATTTTTTACTTATGTCTCGCAGCTCGTGTTTTCCCTTGCCAAAATTGTCTAGCTTTGATTTATGCCACACACATGCATTGCCTACTTTTTTGGGACGCAACTGTCTGCCGCTGTCGCTGCTGCTGCTTTTCTGCTGCTTCTTGTTGATTATTTTGTTTTTGTTGTGCTCTCTCGTTCATTTTTTGCGTATTCTTTTATTTTGTTTGGTATGTTAGAAATTAGATTTGCCTTTGCCTTGTGTGCTTTGAGTCTGTGCAAACAACAACAACAAGAATTACAGCAAATCGCATATTTGTTGACGGCTGGGAATTAAAAACGTGTTTCCCATAGCTCTCACTCATACATGCGTGCAAATAAATGGCTGTTTGTGATTCACAGAGATATGGTGGAAGGGGAAGAATGGGAGTAAGAGATTATGCAAATTGCATTTTGATGAATGAAACAGTTAAGTGATTTAACTAAGCACTTTGCCTAAGTGAAGTTGCCTCAAATTTTCAAATTTCGGTTATTTATTTAATGGCTCGCAATAATTGTTAAGTCATTAGATAACTGTTAAGCATTTCGTAAGAACAAAGCACAAACAAAAGGCATTAGAAAGCTGTTCTTGCTTATCTTCTGCCTGACAAATTGGTCCTAAACAAAAACATAAGCATAGGGTTTAAACTCTTACAAGAAGTCGGACAAAAAAATGGAAAATCAAATTCAAATTAAAGACAGTTTTGGTTTTCTAAGGAAAATTCAGTAAACAATATTTGCAATCATTAAAATAATATTAAATTTAATTTTTTTTTTGATTTTAGAACGAATATGGTATTATTGCTTTGAAAATTTCATATATTCATTTTATTATTAATTATCCTTAAGTTGAAAGAACCTCATATGGTATCTTGTAAATTTTATGATAAAATTGTATTCGAGAGAAACAATTAATGTAAGAAGTTCAGACAAAGGAGCTTGTGGGATACGTTTCATTGCAACAACATTGGAGCAACCCGATACTTAGACAACAATTAAATAACTTGAATAAAATCAGTGTTAACTGCAGCAAATGCGCTTTAACTTTTGCGAAAATAACGAAGCATTGTTTAAGGACTCACTGTGAAGCGTCTTCAAAAAGAATATGTATTCATAGTGCATAGTGCTGAAATGGAGAAATGGCAAAAGATTCGAGCAATTAGCGTGTGCCACAATCTCGGCAAAAGGCTAAAAGGAAACTGCAAATGCCAGCAGCTGCACACACACACACACACAATTTGAGCTAATGAATTGCCAACTGTAAGTGTGTGTGTGAGTATGTGAATCATAGTGAATGTTTCTGGAAGTAAATAGTTCAGTTACATGTGCATTGAGCACAGTAAGAACAGAACAAGAACAGTTTCTGATATCTGCAAAATCCTAATAAGAACTCCTGAATGATAAGCACAAAGCAGAGAATACACCATATAAAAAAGGCATATATATTCAGAATATTGAACAGAAACAAATTAGTATTTGATTTTAATCAAGAGTGGATAACTCCATTAAGTTTCGTTCAAAAGTGCTTGCTTAAAATATGTGTGCAAAAACAATCCATTTAAGTCAAACGCATTATTTGTAATTTAAATACTCACTCTCTTGGTGTAATGTTACAGTTAAGCATGTTATAGTTTAAATCAATCAATGCAATCTTACCCATAGGATTGGTTTAAAAAACGCATAATTGCTAATTATAAATTCATTTTCGTGACAAATATTGCCGCAATTTTGATTTGCCCTCTAACTGTTTACATTTTTTTTGGACTCGAGAAAAACATGAAAATTTATCAATTTATCAAATATAAATTTGTGCTTTATCGGAAAACTTAATATAAAGTTGCAGGAAATATAACACTTATAATACTTTTGTCATGCCTGATCAATAAGTTTTAAACAGTTAAATTCTACATTTTTTGTGTACTAAGTGCTAAAATTAATTTTATTTTTAATGTTACTTAATTACCTATAAGCTTATGCAAAGTTTTCCATATTTAATAGTTTTAAACTGCGCCCCTGTTAAAATTGTTCTGCACGCTGCCACGAAGCCACAGTTGATTATACTTGTTTCTCGAGCCAATTGGAGCACTCACACTCATGCAACCGCACTCACATACACATACTCACATGTGGCATTAAGTTTTGCGTTATATTAATTGCCAACATTTGAACTTTTATTCAATTTACGAGATGCAGAAGCAACCGCGGAGGCAACTGCAAGCACCACAACTTCTCTACAATCACCAGCAAAAAGACTGAACAGACAGTTGAAGGGTTGGTAAAGGAGAGTGTGGGGGTGTGTGTGCACTGGCAGACGTTTGCATTTTCTTACACTCAAGCCTTGACTCTTAAATGCCACTCGAATCTCTATGTGTGTGCGCATATAAAACAAAAGCCGCGCAGCTGACTGCTAACATGGCGTATTAGCAATATGACCAACCGAGGTCTTCGGCTAGCTATAAATACATGTCATGTGTGCCATCCCCTACACACCCCCTTAAAAGTCTTTTTCCCTGCATTTGTGAATTTATGTAGACCCGCATTTGTGGGTTATTTTAGGCTCATGATTTTAATTTAGCAACGCGAAAGGTTAATTGCCATTCAACTTACAATGTTTTATACGAAAGTGGTTGAGGACGAAATTTGGGATAAGAATGAGATTAAGATTGGAAAAGAGAATATTCATGTGTTTTATGCATAAATAGTTTTTATGTTCATTTTGGGAAATGCTAAGATTTTATGTGTCTTTGGGGTGCCATAAACTTGACTGGGCGACAGACATCAACAGGAAAAAGTTCAACCACATACAACATCATACATTTATTCAAGCTGTTATCCCCTTTAGCAAGGTTGTTTTTACTAATTAACAAAAACTTTCGAATTTAAAATAAGTTGTTGTTATCACTCTTTATAAAATAATAAAAAAAATAAATGTGAAAAATGTGAATAAAGAACAGAAAATGATTAGCACAATAAGAAAGTTGTATACACTCAAGTGCATGTATTTCTCGGCTTCCGTTATTACATCAACGACTTTGCGCCAACTGAATGCGTAATTAAAATTTTACTAACTGCTGCATACTTGAAAAATGACACTATGAAAAACAGAA
Organism: Drosophila innubila; assembly: GCF_004354385.1. Lineage (NCBI taxonomy): Eukaryota > Metazoa > Arthropoda > Insecta > Diptera > Drosophilidae > Drosophila > Drosophila innubila. The sequence continues at coordinate 11,993,476 of NW_022995380.1, forward strand.
AGAACCTGGCCAAGGACTCTAAAAATAAAATATGAGTTAACATTACAACAAAGTGTACAACGAACTTGCAAGATGATTTGACTACTTTTGATTAATTCGTGTATTAAAAATAATCAAAATTAGTTCAACTGTTATTTGACAGGTCATTTATTAAATGAATTTGTAATCAAATAATTAAAAGATATGCACAGCATATCTCTGAATATGTCAATTTCGACTTACCTATCGTTTTGTTATGAGTTTATAGCTTTAGTTATAGCTTGTTCTAAATTCTATTTAATTACTGTAATAATTGTCACTATTTCATTTGTTTACGAGCACAAAACAGTTTTTAGTTGACCCTATTGAACACATTTTGTGGTTAGAATTTGGAAACATTAAAATCAAATTCAGATGACACTAACTTGGTTAGAACAATAAATGTACATATAATATGCAAATAACTGCATTTTGTTGTACTGATAATTAAACAAAGTGGCCAAATGCTGATCAATGAACTTTTCACGGATTCTACACACATTTTGTATTGTTAATTAAATTTAATGTTCTGAACTGTGCAGTTCCATGGCAAATTTAATAAATAACGCCATTGTATTGAGTCTCTATTCAATTGCCACAATAATATATTTAATTGTAAATTTTGTCCAATAGCCCAATTGCTAATTCCATTGTAAACGCTTGAGGAAAACTAAATGAAAATGTGCGTGTTTATTGAACTGGAAGTATCAATTTATTATTCTCGGTCTAAGATTTTCATATATATTACTATTTTTAATATTATATTTACTAAAATGCCCTTGAGTTTGTTGTTAGCACTTTAATTATAGTTAATTAGCTAGAAGGGATTTTAGAAATGTAATAAAAATTAATTTAAAACATTCAAGTGATAATTTAATAATCAACTCAACTCTTCCGATTCATTCAGCAATAATTAGCCATCGCGATTTTATTTAAGTTTTTAACAGAATAAATTAAACAAAGTAAATTGGACGAAAATAATATTATATCTATTGCAGAGTTACTGAAGTTAGTTTATTTCTGCTGGATTTAAAATAATTATTAAAAATGCAGTATTGATTTGTTTTTTATAATATGAAATTGGAAACTTGGAAGCTCAATTATTACTTTTGCCAATATTGAAGAGAACTAGAAATACATACCTTTCCGTAAACATGAAATATAATAGAACAAGCTTATTATTTAAATAAATTATTTGAATAAATTTAGTTTTAGCAAAATTATGAAGGTAGGATGGCAGTATTAAGCGCTAATTATTTATATTGAGAAATATTTAACTAGAGTTTAAAAAATATGCCTTGCACCTTTTTACTGCTTAATTTACACGCAAACTAAGGGCAAATGACATTTTGGATTAGTTGGAGTTCCCGTGACGTTTAAGTTAAGCCTAAGTCTGTTTGTATGTTATAAACAAGAGAGCGTTATTGCTTGTACCTGTAGTTGGGTGGAAGTACGAAGTACGCCTCCAGCCAGGTTAAACTTTCACCACGACCACGCCCATTAACTTTGTGCGTTTCAGTGGGTTTTCAGTATTTTTCTTTAATATAAGCAAGAAAAGTGCTTGCAATAAAGTTTGCTCCAGCATCGCCCACAGAGTAGCAAACAACAGCAGAAAGAGCACAAGCTGAAAGCCGGAGAGTGTTTGCAGAGGTGCCTAAGCAAACATTGCATACTTTTAGGCGTGCGCCCGGCCCACACAGTTACCATTAAGTTGGCGTTGTGTTTACGTGGTGTTTGCCGTTGTTGTTGACACATGCAAGGCGAGTGGGTGGATAACTGGATGGCTGCGTCGCTATCTTTGGCGTCTTCGGCCATGCTAAAAGTATTTTGATTTACAAAATGTAAATTCCCACTGACTTATGCAGTAACAACAATGTAAAGAAGTCATGCAAAAGGGTTGAGCACAAACATTGTAGCCCTGGCAACAAGTTTTTTATTGCTTACCAAATGAGCTGCAGTTCATCTAAGGTAAGGTTACCTTACCGCACCTCAGCTCACCTCACCAATTTCAACTTCCATAAGCTCAACGAGGCGGCAATAAAAACGCAGTCTTTGTGACACCACGCCCACATCGAGCCGAGATTAAATCTTCCTAGCGACTGCTTATCAATGGCGCACCACACGCATTTCTATTTCTTTGCTATACGTGATCTGCAATTTTCCAATTTCCCAAGCGCCGAAAATAAAGTTACGCCACAGAACATCAAGTTCTACTACTGTTGCGGTTGTCCACACGCTGGTTTGGTGAAAGTGGTGGCCGTTTGATTTCCAACTATTTTATTTGCGTATTTCACACGTCAGCACAGTGATCGCTCACTAAATGTATTTAAATAAGACAAAAAAACTGTTGTCTATTGCAGTTGGATTTAAACTAAGCAAACCTAGCTTATATTATTGATAGCTAAGGCAGCTTTTAGATACACAATTGATAATTACATTATACATACAAATTTAATTATTTTTAATTTAATTTAAATATGTACTTATCTTGCAGCTATATTAATCATTCTTTAATAAAGCTTATATTTATTTAAATGCAAAAATTCTTTTTTTTTAATGCCAGCAATTTTTGTTCTCATGTAGTTAATTTTTATTTTTTGTCACAGATTTTGGTATCACTATTTTGGTTTTTTTTTTTTGTACTCTGGCAGCACACATTTGTATTGCATTTTATTTACGAGCTGCTGGCATTGTTGTGGCTCTTATTGTTGTTGTTGTGAGCAATGTTGTTGCTATTGTTGTATTGCATTTGCCATACGCGATATGCGCTTCCGGGCCTGATACCTCAACTTTGTATTTCCGTTATTTCTTTAGAATTTCTTTAGCATTTCCTTAGCTGTGATTTCTATTTCTATTTTAGCCCTGTCATGGCTTCGCTGCAAGCCAATAAATATTTTTGTGGAGCACGCGATTTTCGTTGCCTGCCCTGAGATGTTTCCTCCCCCATCTTCCCATCTCCCCTTCCATTCCGCGACGCTGCACGTATCCATGTCCATGTCCATGTCCGTGTCTGCTGCCATTGTCTGCCACACCATTTAATGTGTTTACCAGATAATCGAAAGCAAGACGCTTTCTTGGCTTATTTGTTGCATCTGCCTGCCAGCCATCTGAACTCGTACTCAAATATGTAAGCTGATTGGTAAAGTCTTTCGAGTCCTTTATCCTTTATATATTTTGCGTGCATTTAAAAATAAAATATTTTTTCAAATAAATCTTATGCATGTAATTTATTATTTCTGAATTAGTTTTAGTCTTAGCCCTAATTAAGAAAATAAATGTATGTAGGTGTAGCAACAAAACATGCAAAACTTACAACAGTTTAAATCTGTATTTGAAAAAGTAAGAACAAAGAAAGATGATTTTAATAATCATATACCTATTTTATTTTATATAAATCTATATTACTTTTTTTATTTAAAGATTTCATATATTTGCAAGGGTATTAAAACTTCGGCTACAAAAAAGCTTGCAAACAATTAGCTGTAAAGTCTGTGCAGAAAACTCTTAGATATTGCACTTTTACAGCAGGTGTAATTATTCATAGGAATATGTATGTGTCTTCAAAAAGAATTTCCCAGCTGTGTTTGTAGCTTGCCACTTGTGGCAGAATCAACCAAAAGGAAATTGTTGTCTGCAAAAGTCGCTTGTACCAGACATGAATAGTTGCACTATATTCGTGTGCTCGTTATGCTCAGGTGCCAACAGTAGGGTTACAAAATCTATGTCAAAGCGGAAACGGAACAACAAGCATTTAGAATTGAGCTAATTTGATTGCAAATTGTCAGCGCTTTTTATTTGTACATTGCATAAATACAGTTGTATGTACCGTTAGTTTTATGTGGCTTGTTCCGCTTTCGGGTGCTTCTACTTTTATCATATGGTAGTATTCCTTTGCTTTTCATTTTTTTTTTGGCATTTCTATTTGGCAATAAAAGTTAGCACTATAAAGAAAAAAGGGTTACAAAAAATATTTAGCATTGTTTTACTTTTATTTAAATGTTGGCTTGTTGCCTTTTGGGTAGGGGCGTTAGTGGTGACCCTGTTCCTTGTTGTTTTTATTTTAGTTTCTGTGTTTCATTTTTTTCTGTTTTTAATAGTTTCGTAATAGGAAAAGTTTTTGGCATGCACAAAATGCCTTTGGTTGTTCGTTGGCTTGTTGGTATTTGTCATGTATTTTCCTTTAAATCGCTCGCAATTTTCATAATAATTAGTTCTGGAGCTATAGCTGTTGTTATTGATTTGATCTTTAAGCGCACTCTGCAAGAAACTTAAAGGGTAGAGGTTTTACTATATTTTCATAGGATAGCCGTAAGTCATCTGAGAAAGTAATTAGATTGAGTATCACATATGTTGTCCTAATTAAATATGATTTTATAATTTCCGTTACCCTTTTTATACCCTGTGCATATGAGGACAGCTTAAAATAATATATTATGCTATATATATTTTTCATTGATTTCATAGTAAAATAGATATATAAATCTAAAAGCGCTCAAAATTTACTTTTTAATACATTACAGAGCCCTTTTAGTAGATGTCTCGGACTGTATCATTTTTAATAATTTCTCATTGTAAGTACTTTAAAAGCCAACTTGTTGCTTGTAGGCTACATGATGAGAGAGCGGCTGTTAAAACAAGCCTAAGGGAAGAATATGATAACGAGGTACTCCAGATGGTGAAGAAGCCTCACGGCAACAGAAGTAAACGAGCCAAACTAAAAAATATTCACTCTGAGGCACAACGTATTTAATAAATGTACACAGCAGCTCATTAGAAGCACATTTGAAGTGATTCGCAATTAACTGAATTAAGGAAAACATTATATGGATATAAACTGAAAAGAAAAAAAAAATGCAAACTTCGCACATGCGATATTACGTATACGCGCCATAAACAGGATAGCTAAATTAATTTTTCAGCTTGCAGCCTTGCAGCGAAAATTTTTGACAAACGATGCTTGGCAAAAGGGGGCAGTGAAAGGCGTAAGCAGGACAGTTACAAGCAGTGGCAACAAGGCACGAGGACATGCCAGGCCAAACAAGCCACATTAATTAGTGGCCAAGGACAAGCTAGCGTCGTGGCCAGGACTCTTAGCCAAGCCTCTCTCAGTTTCCCAGCGACAGTTAAGCTCCATGTTTCCGTAATTTTTGTTTTTTTTTTTTTTTTGCTGTACAGTTCCATGACAAATTAGATGTGCTTTCGAGTGCCCTGTGAGAAAAGGCAAAAATATTATGCTCCCAGCAGTCAGTCCTTTTGCAAGTTTAAAGCGCGACGCTGTTTTACGACATTTCCGCCCACAAAAGTATGCAACACGCGCTGACCCAAGGGCTGATATGCATTGAGTGCATCTGCATTATGTGAGCGTGTGTGTGTTTGCATATGTATATGTGTGTGAGTGTGTGCGTTTGAGAGTGTGCTATGTATTTTACGCTGACACTAAAAGCTATTTGTAAATTTCGTGGTTGCAATTATGTTTGCTGTGTTGTTCGCTGCCAGCTTCGAATTTCTCTTGCCCTGCTCTCCCACGCAACCATTTGCTAGTCACACTTGCCGCTCTTGGCACATACCCCCCTCTCTCACTTTCGCTCTCTCTTTCTCTCTCCTTCTCTCTCTCTCTCTCTCTCTCTGGCCTACACTCTTTTACTTCTTTTTTTACCATGTGGCTTTACTGGTTATTATTAGTTTGCTGCGGTTTGCTGGCTGCGGCCGCTTTGCCTGTCCTTTCCTGTCCTGTACTGTCCTAGCCTCATGGACTTTTGACAGTCACGCCCACGCCAGCAGTGTTAACTGCTTGCCTGTTTATAGTGTTTTCTGACCACATCACACATACATGCATATATTCATATAAATATTTGCACTTTCGGCTTTTTTGCGTGTGTGTTTGGGTAGGCACATTAAAGTTCTGGTTTTCGGTACATATTTCTCTTTTCTGTTGAAAGCAGTTATTGCCAATTATTTTGGCTTCAATTATTGAACTCAACCTGTACAATTGCTGCCGACTTTAATATTTAACTAACTAATTATGAAACTGGGCCACAGTTCCATTACCACCAATCACTTGTGTTTATATACAAAGTGAATACATAAATTGGAATATTGCTAAGAAGCAGCTGTTCACAACATTATCAAAAATAGCAAAGTGGACTTAAACTGGCAGCATACGTGTATCTACCTTAAAATATGCCAGCCAATACGAGTAATGTTCACACTTCGACTCTGACCAGTAGCTTCGATGGTGGCTTCTGTTTCGGTCTGCTACCACAAATCACTCAGTGGCATGAATTATTGTTGGTGCTTAGAACGTGCTCGCAGCGCTAAAGTGTCATTACAGGGCTTAATGAGTCTGCCTCTCAGCAAGGCTGCAAACCAGACCAAAATAAAATAAAATAAAAATAAAAATAAAAGATGGAGAGTGTACGCAAGCAAAAAAATGTGTAGAGCTCGCAAAAAGACGCTCTACATTGTTCATTGTCTGCGTCTTATTTATGTTGCCTTTGGTCAGCCAACGTTAATAAATAATAGTTACGAATACCCTGTAGAAATGACTCGCCACTTTGAGTTCGAAGTTTATTTTTATCAATGAACAGGTAAGGTCTCTCTTCAAAACTTATTTACATTCATCTTTAATTTAAATATATGTGTCTGATAGTAATGAACTACACTATGAAGAATCGAATTATAATATGGAATAATGTTAGTATCATTGATGTTTTAATTTTATTAAAATTAATAAGTTAAACGATTAATTTTAAATTTAAACAATGATTCGTTTTAAGTAAAATCTACAATAATTACAAGAGTGTTTATTAATATACATACTAATGTAAATTCATAGTAAATGCAAATCGCTAAAACCAAACTTGAAATGTTATATTACTCATATTTTCAATTTAAGAATAATATTTTGATGAATACAGTGAAGAAAATGTGGTAATTATATATTAAGACATTAAAATTAAAATTAAATTGCTGCATCTATGTTAACTAGCAACATCAAATATTTTGATTTTCAAAAATTATAGTTTTCAAATAATTGTTTAACAAGTTATATTTAGTTTTAAAAAAAATTGTATTGAGCAAGTAGAGGGTATCACATGAACCAGCTTAAGTAAAATTAAGAAATAGTTACTTTGTTGCCACTAACTGAAATATTTGCAAGCCTGTAACTGCTACTGGTGCTGATTAGTTTTTGGCCCGACGTGTAGGAACTTATTAACGCTCATACGTCACGTTGTCTTCGAGCATTGCGATATGCTAAGCAGCAGCAAGTCTGCAGCAGCTGCTGGCTGCAAGGATCGTGGCTCCACTCGAAGCACTCTACACTGTCAGTGGGAAGAGCTGCATAAATCGTAGGACCCAAAAAGCATAAAGCAAGCATGTCGCGCAATCATTTTCAGCTGCCACGTGCCTGGGCATACATTTTTCGCATTTTATGGGGCATGCTGCAAAGAGTGCAGGCTACTGTGGCCAAGAAACAAACAAACAACTGCCCCGAGTACGGGGCAACAGCAGTAGCAGCTAGCTCAGAATTTTAAAGCTGATTATTCAATAAGTTTGCTAGTGAGTGCATAAAATGCGGGTCGTATCCTTGGAGTGCATAATTCCTTACCGTCTGTGCGGGAACTAGTGCAAATGTGTGAGTCAGCGTGAGTGGTATTGGGAGGGGTGAATTTTAGCTGCCTGGCAAGTGTTTTTATGTGCACTTAAATTGTGTTTGTTATTAAAGTCTCTTACCTCTCTGTTGTTCTTAGTTAAACCAAACGAAATTCACGCTCAAATTGAATTGCGTTCGTGTTTGTTGCTGGAAGTGATTTTTCAGGGTAACTTTGTACCTTGGACCATCCTTTCTTCAGGTAATTCAAGACACTTAAGTAAATAATTTATGTGTGCAACATAATTGAGTTGCAGCTACAACAGAAAGCTGCACTTCTGAGTAAGAGCTTAGTTGCGTGCTCAGCCTTTTTGGGTCAGTTGAGTGCAGAATTCCAGAAAAATTAACAAAAAATATAAAAAGAAAATTAAATACGACACTTTATTACAAGAAACTAACATTACTCCACATTCAAATTCTATTATGTATAAATTAGAATTTATTTGATTTAAATTCACCTAACGCAATTTACATTAATTCAATTTGACATTTACCAGCACTGACAGATTATATTGCATATAGCACTGTCGCATTCATTCAATTAGATAAACTTTCAAAGTGGACAAAGAGAATTACATTTGACAGCTGTTTTCTAATGCAATAGTTACATCATAACATTCCTCGTCCCGTGAGTTGTCACTATTATTTTCCAACTTTGTTAGTTAAACGCACAGTAAATTCAATTAAGCTGCAGTGCAAAAAAAAAATTACCTTTTGTTCATAGCTGAAATTCAATTACAACCGCTAAATGCCACTTGTATTGCCCTGGCGATAAACCACAGACTGTTCAGCTCTAAATACCTGTAATCCGGCAAATTTAATTTGATAAAAGTTGAACTTCAATAAGTGCCAAAGCTGGCTAGGCCATTATAATTGTGGTTCCGCTAGTGTGTGTATGTGTGAGTGTGTGTTTGTGATTATAAAGCATTTTTTTGTTTAACGAGAACCGCAACGAAAACCACAAACAAATATGATCAGACATCAGGTTGTCTGCTGCAAGCAAAAACAACAGCAAGTGGCAGCATGGCGGATGAATTTGGCTTATATATACGTATTCACATACATGTTCTCACAGATAGTGACACATGCAAACAGCGAAAAGGCTTAAAGCGAAAAATCGTTGCATACTTTTATGCGCCCACAAAAAATGAACTTTAACTGCGGCTGCCACCAAAATTGCAAAGTGTAGGACACATTGCATGCATATAAAAATACACAAATGTAAATATGTATGCACGCGAAACATGCGAGAGTACATCTATTTAATTAACCAACTTTTCATTATGTGGCATCACAACAAAATTACAAAAATTACCCTGCATATGCAAGTTATTTTTAACATATTAAAAAATTAGTTTATAAAAACTGTACCAGAATATTTTTATTTAAATCGTATTTACTTTTTAATTTTTTGTTTTAATTCAAAAATGTAACTTTAAAACAGAATGCAGAAATTTTTTTCGTATATATTGATTCAAATTTATTCACACTTGAGATCTACGTTAATCATTTTTTATTTGTCAAATTCACTAAAAAGTTTTTTAACACTATTTAGTAAAAAACCATTATATTTTAATAAGAATCCATAACATTTTATACACTCCAGAAAAGCAAAATTTTAAATTGTTATCTAAAATTTAATTTATAAATATTTAACTTCAAGTATTCGATTTGATTTATTTTATTTACAATTTTTCAAAATAAGTTTCCATTTATTAAAACTGAATATATCTATTTTAAGTTTTGTATTGCTTGATCATAGTTAAGAAGAACTGTGTAAATAAATACTATATAAAGTATTAATACCAAAATATGTATATATATTTGTTTTTTTTATTGAACATAACACCAGCACCAACACCACTTTCGTTTATTTCACAGTTACCGCTGAAAACCTAAATTAAAAACTAAAAAAATTATATAAAAGAACTGAAGCAATCGCTATAAAACATTTATACTAATGCACAGAGCATAGCACTTGAAAAAATACAAAAAAAGTGCTGGCTGCATTCGGGGCAACGGAAAAATTCTAATTTATTGGGTTTACGCCCATTTTTACACGCTGCGCACATGGACAAAATTCAGCGGGAACGTCCTACCTCATGCCCTAACCAAAACAGGATCTAAAACTAAAAAAAAAAGAAATTGAAAAGGCAAATATGTAAAACGACAAAAACTGAAAAAAAAAAGTAATATAAAAGAATTGCTAGACCCGATTCGACTTGGTGCGCGACGCGTCGACAAATGAAATTTTCACGTCACTCGCGACACGCGCCATGACCACGGTCGACGTGAGGAGTCCTTTGGATTTACCACACAAACATTTTGGGGTGTCCTCTAGAAAAAAAATAGAACAAAAAATGGATTAAAACTTGTAAAAATTTTAATGGAATTTTATTTCCCTCTCTTTATTTTTTGCTCCTTTTTTCTCACTATCTCACTTTTATTCTGTCTGTCGGCGGTTGCGTTGCAGAAATTGTTGTCGTTGCTCCCTTTGATTGTCAAGCATCGGCTTACACACATAAATGTCACATGCGTATACACACCCACACACACATTTTTGAATAGGTGTGAAGGCAGACAGGAAAGAGGATGGAAGAGCAGGAGGACAGAGGTTACAGGACAGCTAGTTGACTGAAAAACTAAACTGTCAGCTTGAGTGAAAAGTTGCCCTAATACTGGCAAATATATAAAACAAAAACGAAAATTGAAATGCGTTGTGAAAAATCAATGGAGATCCGTTAAATACATACAGATTAGGTGTTGCTACGACAGAGATATTCTTTAAGTGTTTATGAAATACCAAGATAGTTAGATGCATACCAAATTATTAAAGTTACAGTCTTAGATTCACCTGACCCTACCCATTTGTGGCAATTGCTTTTTACATTACATATTTTCCACTTTTTAATTTTATTGGCATTAATTTTTAATTACCAATTAATTAAATTGATGCTTCGGCTATTTATTATGTTATTGCAACAAATTTAATGTTTTATTATGAACTTAAACAATAATTTTACCCTAACCGAATTCTTTCTAAATTTAATATGCGGTTAAACGTTGATTTTCAAACCAATTATTGGCTCAAAATTCAATTTAAGTCTATTTGAAAACAAGAAAAGGTTTAAAAAATATCACCAACAAATCTTTAAAATACATATTAATCTTCAGTTACTGATAACTTTGAAATCCAAATAATAAATTAAAACACCAATGACAAAATTAGCTTTGATCCTAGGCTTTCTATCATGCTCTGAATCTTCTCAAAATGTTTTCTATCATTTAAATTAATTCAGAAACAAATGATTTTCAAGATAACGTATATTTGTTGCTGATAAACCAAACAATGTGAAAAACATTGCACAAAATACACATCGGTAACAATAATAAATAAGACTAAGCTGGAATTCAACAGTATAAAATACGCATAAGAAAAACTATTACATATTTACATTTACAACAAAAGTATTTACATAATGGGAATAGCGGGCCTCAAAAATGTTAGCTAAAGCTATGAACCCAAGATTAACGACTTGAGTCTAGGATAGACTAAAGTTTACCCCTGGTATAGAAGCTGTCCCAGAGCTGAAGTTTCTCCAACTCAGGCAACTTCTTGACCTCGAACTGTTCACCAATATTAAGGCATTGAATGTCCGATTCATTTTCAAGGGGAGCGAATTTAAGGTTCTTGATGCTCTCGCAATTGGGATCGCTGTTGGCCGCGAAGCTCGTCCAGATGTCAATCATGCCAGTAATGACCTTATGCTCAGGTGAACCCACTGCCGCCTGATGCGACAGCATGCTGTGGAAGATGTAGCACAGATCATCACCATGACAAACGCCGCGCATCTCCTTGCCACAAAGCACAATGCGAATGGCATTGCAGAGCTTGGAGTCATGGTCAAAGCGGTACACATAGGTGGGAGCACTGCCCTGACGCAGTCGGGCCAGAGCTGTGCGATAGATGGGATGCCAGAATTCGCGATAGGATTCCAAATCCAGAAACTTCATCATATTGGCCTGGTTGCAGGCCTCCTCGCCGAAGTAGGCGCGTTTCAGCTGCAGAGCATAATTCTCGCGCAGCTTGGGATCCAGATTGTCACCCAAATCAATGGGCAGCATATTCTTGCAGTCACCCACCTCGTCCAGAGTAGCCGGTCGTCGCATTACCTCTGCAAATTAATAAAAAATTAGTAAAACGATTCAAAGTCTGCAACTGTACACACTCACCTGGATAGAAGAGCAATCCCTCGAAGCTTGTGCCGCCAAACATCATGGGCACCCGGTTGCTCCAGGGTTGATGCATTAACTCAAAGGGCGACTGGGCAATTACAGTGTGCTCCGTCTTGTAGGGTTCCACAACGGGTCCAAAGGCGAATAGAACTCGATTGTGTTTCTCCTCCTTGCTGAGCACCGAAGACGTCGCCTTGACAATGTCCCCGCCCTTGACATCAAGCAGAAACTTAAAGATCTCCTTGTCCTTGCTGGTGCCTGTATAGCCCAGTTTCTGGGCTAAACGATAGGCCCAATTGTTGCTCGGCGGCTGAGCCCAAGGACACAGCGCAGTGCCGGACATCGAAATGGCCTTGTGCAGTAGTCCCTCCGTCTGCGGACTGAGGGTCAGCAGATGTGTGGAGGCACCGCCTGCACTCTCGCCAAAGAGGGTCACGTTGTTGGGATCCCCGCCAAAGGCTTCGATGTTCTGCTGCACCCAACGGAGACCCAGGATTTGATCCTTGAGGCCCGCATTTCCGGGCACATTGAGCTCTGGATCCTCCAGACTAAGAAAACCAAGTGCGCCCAGCCGATAGCTGATGGAGACGACCACCACATCCTTGGACATGAAGAAGTCCGGACTGTACATGTCTCGTGTGGCTTCGCCCACCTGGAAACCACCGCCATAGATCCAGACCATGACGGGACGCAGCTTTTCCGGCTGCAGCTGTAGATAGAAGAAAAACATTTATTAGTTTCAATAACTGAAAGCTGCTTGATATAGTTACTCACATCCTTGGCGTACACATTCAGATACAGGCAATCTTCGGAGCCCGCAAACTTGCTGAAGAACACATGCGTTTGCATGGACTTCTCGCCTGGCGAAGTGCAGTCCAATTCACGATCCCATGGCTCTGCCGGTTCCGGTGCTCGGAAGCGCAGTTCCCCCACCGGTGGCTTAGCAAATGGAATCTTCTCAAAGCTGTAGTAGCTTCCGCCCCAAATTGTGTTTCTCTTGACGCCACGCACCGAGCCGAGTTTCGTTTTAACCACCGAATAGATCGCTGTGGTTAGCCGACGTTGCTCGTACTTGAAACTGAGCACCCTGTATAAGAGAGAGGGATAGGAAGAGAGAGCGGAACATTGTTTCCGATTAGTTTTGAGCTATGAGCTGCAAGTTGTTGCCACTTTTTTGCCGCTGGCTTTTTCGGCCCGAAATCAGTCACGCCAACAAATTGCCGGCAAGGTGGTTTCAATGCCGCCGAGTGGTTACTCAGTGGTTGCGTTACACTGCATTGTTGTTTTGAAAGTCTTACCGAACTGTCAGCGCCTTTTGACCAACCTCAACGCTCCACGCTTAATATGCATGACAAGTTCTCTATTCACTGTTTATTTTTATTATCATTTTTTCAAATATATTTTTTTGTTTTCAATTATTGCATTCAGTTTTTATTGCCTTGCGGGTGTGTGGTTTATGCATTTTTATGGCATTTTTGTTGTTTTTTTTGCCAATTGCGCAGCTCTCAAAAAAATTAATTAAACATTTTATATTTCACACGCATTGCCCCAATGCACTGACATAGTTTAAGAATAAAATTGCATATAAATTGATCATTTGAGAGCAGACACAGTGAAAGGAGAGAGATCAGATACAAAGATTATCATGTACGTGATCTTTCCACATGGCTGGGAAACTCAGGTCCACATAAGACAGTAAAAATTATATTAGCAAACGTGTTTTATATTTTTTCATATGTTTTTTTTTTTAGTTTGTCATTAAACTAATCTGTTAGTTAAATTAAATCGTTCTAAAAATGTTCTGTCAAATATGATTAAGATTAAATTATTGCTATTCATTTACTTTCGATTGAAGATCATTTTACTATTGTTATTTACTGTACTTATAATGGTATTCAAACTTTAGTTATTACTCATGCTCATCGCTTTCAACGTCGTAAAATTTGATTTGGTTGCTGTGGAAATACATATAGTATGCACGTACATATATAAGATAACAACATTTCTAGAGAATAAAGTTCAACAGGCGATAGCCAACAATTTTAATTTCATACTTTGCTTGTTACAAAACTTGTTTTCAACCAAACACAATTATTTAAGCCATGTCACTCAGTAGGGCCTGATACATGATGATATTGTCACATTATAAACTCGAAATGTTTCAGCAATATCATTCGATATAATTCAATAAATTATTTATAAGGTGTACACTAATTGAACTAATTACCGTAGCAATGCTGTTATAATCTAATTAAGTCTAATTCTCAGAACAATCAAATCCATATCTATAAATAATGTTTCTTTTTGTATATATAAATTTTGCCGATAAGGTGCAGCTGCTTGGATTTTTTCCGATATTAAAACCGCACAAATACTTTCAAATTAACTTAAATGAACAGTTTTGTAATTATACTGTCAAAGCCTAAGCTAAAATTCAAATTAATGTTGAATATTTATATCACAGTTCCAAGCCGTCATGCCTATTTAGCAATTCAACAACCCGACGTATGGAAAAAAAAAAAAAATACAAATGCACCTGAAATCAAAGTGAACTATGTACCTGTCGCTTTATCAATCTCTTGTCATACGTGGGGACAAACACCGGAGTAATATAATATATGTCTAATAAAATGTGTAATGGAATAATGCGATTAGCGAAATTACATACATACATATTTTTAAACATTAACGTTTAAACAAGTATGTGAACTATTGAACTTAAGTGGAAGCAGTGCTTAAAGTACATTACTTAAAACACATAGTAAATGCTTTTTTACTTAAGAGATACGAAACATGATATCATTCTGCACTTGAAAATTGTTTGTTTGTTAAGCACTTTTTCTATACTCTATGTTATGAACGTTCCCAAATTTGCGGAAATTCTTACTCAATTTATAACAGAAAGTTAAGAACTAATATTAAGTAAAAGAAAGTTATTTCAAGATAATCGTTTTATATAATACAAAAAAATGACTTTTCATAATAGAATTGATATGTAATGAAGCCTGTTGCTTTAAATTATTTTGTAATGCTTGGCCATAATTAATGTTAAGAAAATACAGTAAAAATTAATAGTCAATAAACCATTTGAAATGTAGGCTCATGCTCAAACGTGCACATAATAACAAATGGAATTGAAAATTTACGAATACACCAGACAAAAGACAACTAAAAAACAATATATGCTGAATCGAGTTGAAGAAAACAAAAACCACCGATATATCGGCGTATTAAGTACGAAATACTTGATTATTTCCCTCTGTGTAAGTTTATGCAAAAAAAAAGAGGAAAAAAACAGCTGCGAAACTTGCGCAACAATTTCACCAGACGCAACACTGTGATACATGTACATAAATACAGAAGGTGTGAGCGAGACAGATGATAATAAAACGACTGACGATCGAACAAGAAATCAGAAATCTGCAAGCAGCACATGTTGCAGCAACACGGGAGACCTCAAAACACCGAAAAGCGACAACGCTTTTGCTTTTGTGCTTGTGAAAACTTACTTAAAGGTGAGTTTTAGCATATCCATGAAGCGTACGGCCATTGTAAGACTAATTAGATCACACCTTTAGTTTTTTTATAACACTCCAAAAATAATGGGAATAAAGAAAACAAATAGAAAATGTCACGGCCCTACGCTTGCTTAGGCGTGGTGGTTGGGGAAGGGAAAGTAAATAAACACGAGCGAGTATTAAAAATTCCAGTTCACGCACGATAAAAAAGCAACACTACACGATCCGTTCTTCGATGCGCTACCGACGAGAGTGCGCCAACAACTGACTGAAGCTAAACGATCGCGACGCCAGCGAAAACAATGGTTGTAAGTGTGGAATAGTGACAGAGAGCCGGGGAAAGGTGAGCAGACCGCTAAAACATAAACATTAACGGAAGCGGCTCTCAACAAACAATCACCATGCATGCGCCACGCTTACATTAACACTCTCTCTTGCTTTGCCGCTCTCTCTCTCTCTTTTTTCGCTCTCTTTTGTTCTCGCTCTCAGCAGGTGTCTTTTGAACAAAGCGAATCGGTTGTTGCTTGCCGCAAATTTATTTCCGCCTTCACTGTTCGTTCGTTTGCTCTAAAAGCTTTTAAGCTTTAAATTATTTGTGGTTTGTCTGTAAGGTGAAAGCTTAAAGCTCTTTTAACATAACGTATGTTAAGAAGCTTATGGCTGCTGCAGATCACTGTTAAACAGTCGGTGCTTCACAATGTGACACCATAATTTTGACGCATTGTGACAGAGCATCGCAAATCCTCACAGGCAATCACCATGTTCACAAAAAGTGAACATTGAACAAGCTCGTGAACAATAAACAAGTTGTGACATTGCTGTGTGAGGCAGTGTGGACACAGCATATAATTTTTTGCAAAATATGCGTTGGATATTTAAATGATTCCATAAGTAACATTCATTTTTTAGATTCTTAGTAGAATAATACATATTTATTGAATTGCTAGTAGAAAAATATATATCTAAAATAGATGCAGACAGAATACGTATTTTGAACGAACATAAAGCAAATGTTGGATAGGCAATAAATAACCTCGAGTAAAACACTTAGCACAAAGCAAACAAAAATAACAATCCACCTTGAATTTAAAGCAAACGCCCAAGTTATTAAACCTAAGCGGAGCACAAAATACTTTCATAAAACCATTGAGTGAGTGCAAAGACCTGGAAATGAGGTTTTTGCAATCGCAGAACAGTTATGATACAGTTTCGAGCTGAACTTGAATTTGGCCAAATAATTATATTAAACCAGTTTGTAGTTGTTTGCTTGTAGTTGTGTCTAAGACTACGACGAAGCATAGTCGGTTTATGGTTTCTATTAGCATTATTTAACAGACTTTTACTATTTTAACAATATTTATTCATTTCCGCTTGGTATCTATATCCATATCTCAAACTGTCATCTTGACTTTTTAACTTAAAAATCAAAGACATCTGCTGTTGTATACGGAGGCTCGCTTTCAGTAATGACTTCAGGAACTGGCCCATCATCACATAATGTTAAGCGAATGCACACAGCCAAAAAGCTAAATTAATAAAATATTTTATTTATGTATAATATTTCAATACATTCTTAGACAATAACCTGAGTAGTAGAATAATATATTGAAGCTTAGAGCACATTCCGACTTTTCTCGACTCTTTCACAAATGCAACTGGATACAGATCTACAGTACCCTAAATGATGAAGTAGTTTCATGCAATCAGTTTGCTTGGCTTATTAGCGATCGATTATCACTTGTGACTTATTTAGAGAATCTAATGAATACAATGGAGTGCTTCACCACACTTCTTCATAACAATTTCCAAAACATAAATTAATGAATTCTAAATGACTATAATATAATACTAAGTAGGATAATAACATAACTATTAGGATATTAGAAATAATCAATTATGGTATCTACGAATATTTTAATGATAGACGTGAGTTATGCTGTTATGGCAATGAAGAAAAATTTGGTTGATACTCGCAAATAAAAAGAGGTACGCTCCTAAAATAATAGAGAAAATGTTTTGATATTTTCCTACCGTTAGATAATAAAGCGTTAATCATATTATCAATAAAATAATCGTAATCAGAAATTACTTCCATGCTATTTTACGTCGATCATAAAAATATTCAGATAATATAAAATTTCGCTATTATAGAAATTTATCTGCAATTATAGGTTGTATTATTGACAAGCAAGTCACACCTCCAAACTGAACAATAAAAATCTACCTAATTAACAACTTGCCATTTGCACTTGAATTAGTCACGCTACATTTAAAAATGTGATTGTTTTTCCTTGTATTTTTTTTTTTGTGATGGTCTCTAGGTTTAATTTTGTCAAACGTCAGCTGATACGTGAATAATTTTTTTTTTTTTTTTTGGTCAAAAGACCGCGTGCCTTCGAAAGCTGCAGACGAGTTTATGATTCAGATTCGCGATCGCGATAAGATTTCAAGTAGCTCACCAAAAATATGGTACCAGAGGGTATTACGTCAATTAAGGAGATATCCAGTAAAGTGAGTTGTTAAGGGAAAGCATTTGCTGTAGTACTTACTTTTGTAAATAATCATAGTTCGTGTAAATGCCAGGTGCTTGTCTTTTCAATGTTGTAAGTTTTGACAATGCATTCACAATTTTTGACATTATTATTTTTGATAACTTTTGCAAAGATATGAAAAAAACAAAAGAAATACTTCTTGATATATTTGAAAATTTTTTCAGTTGTTTTTATTTGAAATACATTCAGTTATCCATTGAAATGTTGTCTTACTAAAATATGAATTTGTGTTAGTTTTGTTGCATCACATTATTTTGAAGCTTATAGGAATTAAAATTTTGAGAGCTCAAACTTTAATGCTCATTGAGAAATATATAAATAAAAAACAATTCGAAACATTTAAGATTAGAATGTGCACTTTCAATAACATTTCAAGGTGTCGAACAGATAATCAAAGTTGTTATTCTTCTTTGTTTTTTCCTATATGAATATACAATATATATACTATATGTATATCTTTCTCTGATTACGAGAATCATTTCCTAAATATGTAAAACTTGGACGAGTTTTGCTAAAAAAAATACATATCCAAAAATTATATACTTATGTAATAACAAAATTGTTAGTTATTCAAAAACCTCCGCAAGACGCTTTTAAAGCTAATGAGGCATGTTTACCCAATGCATCTTTACAAAATTATATAATGTCATATGATGAGAGGATTATAATTTAATAAGTATAAATTATAGTTAATTATTTTTAGCTAAAGCGGCGCCTTGACAGAATCTTGCATATGCTCAAATAGTTAAAATCGTTTTGCGACACTTAAGGAACAAGATGGAGATTGTACTCCAATGGGGGTGGGAATTCCCAAGCGGCATCGCCCTATCAAAAGGTACTTTAGTTGCGACTTAAATCATTTTATTTCAGTATGTACTATAGCTAACGTCTAAAGTTTGTATCAACATGATCAAAGTGGGCTTTTGGAGACATTGATCAACTTTAACAGGCTTAAATAGAATTTGGATCATGAACAAACTTAACAACACATAGATGTATCTGTATCTTTAACTGTAACTGTAGCAGTTGCAGAATCTAAAGCTTTAAAGCTAGGCTTTGCATTGTTCGAACATAAAGCTAATCATAATGCTAAGTAGAGACTCCCCGATGATAGCACTCAAAGCATTCGTTTATTCACAGCAGCTCGTCACGCCGAAAGAAGCTCTCCCAGACCATCAATTTGCGCAGTTCGGGGACATCGATGATCTTGAGATCATCGGATATATTAAGGCACTTCAGCTGACGCTTCTCGACGGCAGCTGCCGAGATGGGCTGCCACAGATCAGACTGATCGGGATCGAAATTCGGATTGCCATAGGTGGCAAAGTGTGTCCACAAGCCGACAAGTCTCTCAATGCACTTGTATTCCCTCGTATGGATCTTCAATTTGCGCGCGAGCGAATTGTAGAAGAGATAGGAGAGATCATCGCCGTGGCATGTGCCACGTACCTTCTTGCCGCAACTGAGAATGCGCAGATGGTTGAAGTGCTTCGAGTCAAAGTCAAAGCGGTACAAATAGGTGGGGGCGCCAGGTGCATGCTCCAAGCGCGACAATACTGTGCGATAGATGGGGAACCAGAAATACTCGTGCGAGACCATCTGTGAATGTGATAAGCAATATGAATACTCCAATCATTATAATATATTTTTTAGTACTCGTACACACCTGCAGATACTCGTGAAGTGTTTCCAGACTCGGCGTCTTATCGCCATAATAACACTGACGCAGCTGCTCTCCATAATCTTTGCATAGAGCACTTTCCCGATCCATGTCCAGCTCCATGGGCACCACAAAACGACAGTCGCCGAGCTCGTTGAGGCATTTGGGATTCGATTTCGTCTCGGAGTACAGCAACAGTCCCTCGTTGGAGACACCGCCCAGTATTAGAGGTATGCTGTTGGTCCAGGCAGTTCGCATCATGACAATGGGCTTCATGGGGACCACACAGTGGCTGGTTACGTAGGGCTCGATGACGGGACCAAAGGAGAAACCGATGCGTTCCTTTTTCTCCTCGTCGATGCACAGCTCACCATTCGCCTTGATGATGTCCGAGCCCTTGGCGTTCTTTAAAAACTCCCACACCTCGCGGTCCGTATTCTCTCCCGTATAGCCCGCCTGTACGGCCAATCGATATGGCCAATTGCGTTGCGGCGTTACGGCCCAAGGCGACAACGTGTTGCCGGACATGCAGATGGCCTTGTGGAAGAGTCCGCGTGTCTGCTCTGTGATCATCATGTAATGCACTGAGGCACTGCCTGCGCTATCGCCAAAGACCGTTATGTTGCTTGAGTCGCCGCCAAAGCGCGAACAGTTGGCTTTGACCCAACGCAGAGCCTGCACCTGATCCTTGAGTCCCGCATTGCCGGGCACATCTAATTCGGGATCCTCGAGACAAAGAAAACCTATAGAAAATTTGATTAGTTTGCAATCAAATTTGGAAGAGCTCAAACACTAACCAAGTGGACCCAATCGATAGTTGATAGATATCACGACGACATCCTCTCGGAGCAGGTAATCGGGACTGTAGCATTCACGAGAGGCTTCGCCAAACTGAAAGCCACCTCCATAGATCCAGACCATCACTGGCATGGGTTTGGTGGGATATACCTGAAGAATGAGTCCATTATAAAAGTGAATCTTTAAAATATTAAATTCGTTTACTCACATTCTTAGTGTAGACATTGAGATAGAGACAGTCCTCCGAACCATCTGTCATATCAAATACAAAGTGTTTCTGCAATGGTTTTGGACCCTGAGATGTGCAGCTCTTAACCTCAGTCCAAATATCTGGCGGCTGCGGCGCCTTGTAACGCAACTCCCCAATAGGTGGCTTGGCAAAGGGTATTCTCTCGAAACTGAAGTAGGGTTGTCCATAGATGGACTTGCGTTTGACTCCCTTAATTGGACCATATGTGGTGCTGACGACAGTCTTTTCGCTTGTACGATAACGACGCTGTTGGACCTTGAAGTCGACCATTCTGTGGATTAAGAAAAGAGATTTCTCCAAGTTAGTTTTCATTACTTTTATATCTGTATACGTAGCAAAAGGTTTGAATCGTACTTTGGCCCTTGAAAGCCGTCATTAATCAATCACAATAAGCATTGCGTTTTCCTCTATCTTTTTTATATCGATGGGATGTCTTTCGCTCATTCGTTTCCATATAAAAATAAATATACACATACATAAACACCACAATGCGATAACGTTAATGCTTTATCAGTACCTCAACGCGAGCCAGGTGCCCATTTATCAGCCCACCCAAAATCGAGACCCGACTCCTCTCTTAACTCGAACCTTATCAGTCTAAAAATATATTTCCGTTTGCCATTTTATTAATTGTTGTTATTTTAACTTTTGCCTGCTTTGCTTTGTGCTAAAAGATAAACCCAAATTTCCGCTGCGACAGCCAAAGAGCAATCTCTTTACAAAATAAATGCCCAAATTTATAACATATTTTAAAGAAGAGCTTAAATATATTTAGTACCATGTGACAATCTAAAGAATTAAATATTTAATCAATTAAAATCAATTTTTCTGCATTTAAAATACATAATTTTCATCTTTACAAATACCATTTTTTTTTTTTACTACATATATTTTTTTTAAATTATAGATATAATTATAGTTGATCTTTAACTCATAATTGCACAAACCGTAATATTTAAAAAAAAACTCGATTGTTTGAAAAACC
Organism: Drosophila innubila; assembly: GCF_004354385.1. Taxonomy (NCBI): domain Eukaryota; kingdom Metazoa; phylum Arthropoda; class Insecta; order Diptera; family Drosophilidae; genus Drosophila; species Drosophila innubila. The sequence goes on from NW_022995380.1 coordinate 12,015,144, forward strand.
AAAGATGATCATTTTTACCCGAAAGGGTATTAAAACTTCGGCACACTGAAGTAGAAGCTCTATCTCGTTTCGTTACCGGAAACAAAATAAATTGATCTTTGAAATTCCACAAAAAATAAAACAAAAGTTTCAAAATTTCAAAATGTTTGCGTTTTTCGGGTTTTGTTTTTAGGTTATCGAAATATATTTTAATAATAGATATAGTTTTGATCAACAAAGCTGTGAGCTCATCAAATGAAACGTGCTTCAATTTTCAAACAAATCTTAAATAGTTGACTACATCAATAAACAAAAAGAAACATTGTCAACCTACACATTGTATTTATTTATTATTTCTTTGCAAATGTCAGCAAAAGCGACAGAAATATGTCATACTTATGCTTATTAATAGCCATTCGAGCTGTTATTTTATTTTATTTTATTTTTTTGCTTTTTGCTACTATAGTATAAGGCAATGATTGGGATTTTTTTGATTATCGCATTGCGGCCCTGAACTTTGCCATAGAAATTTGTGAAAGCCAAACCAATGCTTTAGCTAATGGCCATCTTGCTATAAAAATAAAGGTCAATATAAATAATGTTCACAAGAGGACGCGTGTCATAAAAAAAACACAAAAAACAGAGGGAAAAAAACAAAATCTAACGAGTAATACTGGCTTTGCGTGTGTCAGAGTCATTCCACTTTATAGTCTTGAGAATGGGACTCCCCTTAGGCATGGAAAACACCTAACGTGGCAAATTTGGCAATTGCAGAACTCGGTTCAGTGGATAACCCAACAATGGGAATTAACAAATTGTTACGAGCATCAAATTGAAGCATAATGGTCAATTTTCAAAAAATAAAGTATGTTCTATATTTACCACAAAATTATTTAAAGGGGCATTGCTACGTTTTCCATTCCGGAATAATCTAAATGACGTTGAATTTCATTTTCTTCTACTAAAGCTGATTTATGTGCTTATCTTGGCCGCGTACAAAAATCTTTAGCTACAGATTCGAAAATAAATTTGAATGAAAATAAACAAAGACTTGTTTTATACGCTAAAAGTGACGACAGCAGAGCAAATTAACATAAAAGACAAATAAACCAGAGGCCGAAGCAAAAGCATCGAATAAACCAAGACATATTTATAATTAACAAACACTTCTTATAAGACACATTTCCGATTTCTGCAATGTGGCATTCCTCGCGATTTAGTAAAATATTATTTGCATGCCACAATTGCTGACATTGCCAAACATGTGGAGAAAATTGCGGATTCCAACTGCTAAAAGCTGGCAGAAACTAGATTTTATCTAATGATCTAAGAGAATTTGAGACAATAATGAATTTTGTCACAACCTGTCACAGATAATGGAAGGAACGGAAGCTGTGACTAGGTTTGATCTTCAGTAGAATACTTGTTTGTGAATTCAAGTTCAAACTATAGTGTAAGATGAATTTAAAAAAAAGCGGTTAATTTGCAATTATATAAATGAAATTAGTTGCTTAATTATTAATAATTATGCCTAGCCTTACCTCTAATTATTACTAAATATTTTCCCGGTTGTTTTTGACCTTCAATTTTTTTACAGCGAACAATTTAAAAAAAAAATAAACAAATATGCAATATATAATTATAATTTCTCAAACCTTCAACTTAGACTTTCCATTCAAAAATAGAAATAAATAAATAAAAAAAACAATCTTAGCCTCGATCAGATCTTTTCATTCAGATAAATTTTGTACAGCAAAATCCATTAAAAATATATATAATTTTAAATTGTAAAAATGCTCTTGGCGCGTCTGTCGCATGTCCTGCCGAAACGCTCGACATGTTTGTTATTCAGATCTTCCATTAATGGACCCGGATTATGGAAGTCAACGATGCAGTCAACCAGAGGCAGATCATTCAATTCATTGAAAAACAAATCGGTGCTGCCAACTCGTCCCAATTTCAGGCGAAATTTCGCAGAAGATTCGCAGAATCGGAACCGATCGCATCTGGAGCAACGCACAAAAGGACCTTCACTAAAGGACAGACTGATGGGTCCGCCCAGTGAAAATGCCTATTCCATGGGAAAGGGAGCTGCAGCTGGAGCTGCTCTAATGGGTCTCGTGGCACTCTGCTACTACGGCCTGGGTCTGTCGCAACAGCCGAGTCTCTATGACCACTCGGTGATGTGGCCACATTATGTGAGGGATCGCATCCACGCGACCTACGCATACTTCGGAGCCTCCTGTGCTCTGACTGCCGCCTCGGCGGTGGGAGTATTCCAGTCGGAGGCGTTGCTCAGTCTGATCATGAGCAGTGGCTGGATCGCGACCCTGGTGACACTCGGTCTGGTCATGGGCACAGGCGCCTTGACCCAGGCCATTGAATATGAGCCCGGTTTCGGAGTGAAGCAGTTGGCCTGGGCGCTGCACTGTGGCGTCCTGGGAGCCGTTATTGCTCCCATGTGCTTCATGGGCGGTCCGATTCTGGTCCGAGCTCTGCTCTATACAGGCGGCATTGTGGGCGCCCTCTCCACGGTGGCAGCATGTGCGCCCAGCGATAAGTTTCTGCATATTGGCGGACCCTTAGCTATTGGATTGGGCATTGTATTCGCCTCATCCCTGGCCTCCATGTGGTTGCCACCCACAACAGCGATCGGTGCTGGCTTGGCCTCTCTATCGCTATACGGCGGACTTATACTGTTCAGCGGATTTCTACTCTATGACACACAGCGCATAGTGAAGGCAGCTGAGATGCATCCACAGCACAGTGCCTACAAATATGATCCCATCAATCATGCCATGGCCATCTATATGGATGCCTTGAACATTTTCATACGCATAGCGATAATATTGTCAAATGGCGATCAGCGCAAGAAATAGTTCGAGGTGGATCTGACATTGCAGAGAGTCAACATTTCCTACAAAATTTACCATTTTCTAATTTTTAGCATTTAATACATGTTAAATCGATGACTGGTTATTCAGTAGTTTGTCATGTTCAGTTAAAGATGAATCAAAATTAATGTTTGGCAGCCAAATAGAAACCCGTATAAAACCATAAACAACTTGCTTTGTTTCTTAAAAATAGCACAAATATTGAAGTCTATGAGCTTTTGCTGATAACAAGTACAAAATAAATATATTTCTAAATAGTTTTCTTTTTTATTGATTGATTAAATGGTAACTGCAAACTAGCTACAATATGAAACCAAAAATGTTCATTATAATGTCGACTGTAATTCTTTACGAGCTGCAAGTATTTTTAAGTGCCACTTCAGCAGGTGTCATTGGCAATTAACATGGTCTTTAGATATTGATATTGCAACTGCAACACTGTAAAATCACTGAAATAACCCTCTCCCTTTCTCTCACTTTCGCATTGTAAATATTGCTCTATCAGATTTCTTGTCTCACTCTCAATGTGTTCCCATGTGATAAGCAGAGAATGTAACAGATTATGTCAAGATAATTGCATTAATTTTCCATACCGTTCAAACGTGCAACTCGTATTATACAACCTCACTTTCCCCTCTCGCTTATCAGTCGTATGGTCAGACAGACGAATCTCGCACGAAGTCTAAACAAATAGCAAACTGAGACGCGTCGTGCGGAATTAATTTTTATTATAAATTTACTATATATTCATTAAAAAACTTGTATGAGCGAATTCCCATGAAAAACGCAACTAAATTGGGGCAGGGAATGTCCCTGTCTGTACATAAAAAGGCAGGCACTGTTAGCTTAGGTTTTTCATGTAGAAAAGTTTGCTATCATCCCATCTGCCATAGCGCCTGTTGACCTTGAGAAGGCTGCACGCAAGCTCTGCGAAAAAGCTTTAGTGCATGAATGGAAAGCTTACAAGTAGCGCAAGGATAAAACACGAGGTAAGTGATACTTGGATTTTGGCGTCTGATGTCAGAAAAAAGCGTGTTAGGGTTAAAAAAAATATCCAGTAATAAAAATGTAGTATTTAGGGGAAACCGTCAACATCAAAGTTGGCTAAATTTGATGAATACAATTTCACAATTTGATGACGCTAAACCCATTGAGGTGCTCCAACAAAGTGTCAATGAATAAATTCTATTGCCCTATACAATTGTATAGAAAAGCATACTTATTATACTTATATAAAAGATTTGTGCTTTTCAATTCTTTCATTTGCTCTTTCTTTCATTCTCTATTCGTTCAAGCAATTTTTTAGCTAACTATAAAAGCCTTACAAAAATGATACGAAATGCGAACAAAACACGGCCAAATTAAATGAAATTGACAAACTCACACATATACAAATATATCTACATCTGTAAAATTATATACATATGTATCTGTGTCTGTGAGTGTGGGCGAACAGAGTGAGCTAAACAAGAGCGACAGCGACAAATGTACGTAAAATTTGGTGTGGAACGCACATGCGGCGTATGAGCAATGTCAAAGCAAAAACAACACGAAATTTTTGGCAGCCACAGAAATTATGAGGAAATTTTTGTTTATTCAACGTTTAAAATAAATTAAATTACAAAAGCAGCAAACAATTTAAAACAATAAAAGATAACAAAATGTTAGAAATTTTACATTTCAAAGGCGTGAGCATAAAACTTTTATCATATTGAAGGTTAATTAAGGTGTAAGTCATGGCGGCACGTGAGAAGCACTGCTCTCTTCTTCTCATTGATTTCACCATAAATATTAAATAGTTTATGGCATTTGAAAAATAATTTTGATTGAAAGTATTAAAATATTATACATTGAATTGACAATTTAAATCTAATTGTTGATTTTTTAAATTCAATAAATACACTTTATGAATATATAAATGACAACGAGTGCCCTACTCAAAGTATTTCGCATAAATCACAGCACAAACAATGAATATGCAAATTTTCGCAAAAAAAAAAATGAAAAGTTGGTAGCATGTTTCCACAAAAAATCTTGCACTGAAATACATCTCGAAACAAGTTAAAAACAAGAAAAAATTATTAAATAGAAGCTATATATTAAATGCCGTATATACAATTCAAATATCATCGAAAACTTCTGCAAACAGAAAATGACTATAAATTACCAGCTGGCATTTAAATGAATTAATTTCATATATTAAAATAAGTGATTAATCTAGAACAAATTTCAAATAACTCCTGTAGAAAACAATATGTTAAAATCTATAATGGATTGGGAAATTCAAGTCAAACAAAGTTTTTACAACGAGTTCTTGTTTAATTTGATTTAAATATATAGTATATACAAAATGTACGATTATATCAGATAGGTTTGCTTATATGGCAAGCCAAACCTGTTGCTTTTGCTGATCTCATGGCACAATCTCTTTTCCATTCTCTCAAACATTTTGCTATGACACAAATGACTCAGTTTGAGCTTCTACAATAGACAAAATTTACATAAATAGTGTGCTTTTTTATTGTTTTCTTTTCGCTTTTTGTTCTTTTTTTTTTTTTGTGACAGCTGCGGGACGCTTTGAGAGCAGTTCGCTACCTAATTATTTGCGCATTTTAAGTGCCGGCACACACATACACATTGAGAATGAGACCAAAGAAACGCTCACAACGGGCGCCTCTAATGACAGATGTGCCGGGCTTCGGGCTCTGTCAGTCACCGTTTATGTTTGCTCGTTATGTAGACAAATTACAGAGTTCTCGGAATCGATAAAATAATGGGGCCTCTAAGAAATATGGGAAAGGTAGCCTGTCATAGCTGTTAGTAAATTGGGGCTCCTGGTGTGAACATATTTGTTTTGTTGCTGTCCCAACTCATTTGCAGGTGTATGAGCAAGCCATGTCAAAAGGACACAGCTGTTTAACAAAATTGCAGCAATTTGGTAAAATGAACCGAAAATGAAATCATTAAATTAATGTATGTAGACTTGTGGGTTTGTTGGACAAAGGAAAACATAGGTATCTGTTTGCCAAATAAATATTTAATCTCCCCGATTTGCTCGAGTTAAATTTGCGATCTGATATCGCAGTGCACATCCATTGAATGTACATAAAAACTAAGTCTGAGTAGAGTTTCTTTAGAATAACGCTCAAAATATATTTGATGAATAACTAAGCTTCTGCGGTTGATGACACAATCACAGCTGATGTCATATTAGTAGATGAAAAGACAGACGTAAGTCACAAATTACAAGTACTAAGAAGGTATTCCATTAATACCTAAAAAAGACAGTGCCTTTAATGAACTTAATGATCTACACACAGTTTTAATTTTTATTAACTTATTGTAATGCAGTTGCCAATTAAATAGACAACTTGTTTAGTAAAGCACTTAAATTTTGAGCTAATGAGATTTCGTTAAAAATATTTATCGAGTATATATGTTTTATTGCGACTTACTTGAGTCCAATTTTGATTTGATCAAATGCAGCCATGGAAGACATTTTGTTGTTGGGTTTTCTTGTAGGCTTGTCGTCAAATTTGCTTTTATAATTTAATTGATTTATTTATGCACACAATGCTTTTCACAAACTCAATTTTGTTTACTAAACGTTTCTATTTTTATTTATCTGCCGCGTCAGCTGTTTCCTTGACCTTGCCTTGATATGCCTGATTAAAAACAGGCTGCTGTGCAGCAGCTCTTCACTGATAAAAGAGCTTTCACTGTTACGTCCTGCGCAGTTATACACGCCACACACACACACACGCACACGCACACAAACACTTGGACACACGCTGTGGCACGCAGGATAATTTCACTGCGAAAAAAGCACACACAGAAATTGCTTATCACATAACTTTCGCTTTCAATTCGCGCACGAAAAATGAAGACGGAACGCGAAAATTGTTTTTGGTTTCCGTTGTTATTGTTGCCAAGCGAAGAGAATTAAATAAATTCCATTATAGTTTAAAATGTACTGTTGTTGTATTATTAGCTAGCTGTTGATTGTTTCTTTGGCTTGAGTTCCTTAACGCTTTCTGCAACGACCGTTGGGCATGAAAGCAGCTCGTCAACTGTTTTCAAAGCAGCAAACCAAAAAGCACCGCGCCAAAGTTCTAAGCACATGAACTGAAGCACCAAAAGCTTTTTTTTCCCCCGCTGAGCATAACTAAAAAGCGCGCGATGACAACAGAGACTTGCTGCTTACTGCTTGTTGTTGTGGTTTATTTCACTGTTACTGTTGTTGTTGTTGTTGCTGCTGCTGTTGCTGTTGTTGTTGTGCGTGTGCTTGAGATTTTCAGGCAAAACCAACAAAACGAAACGGCAACGACAACGACAAGTCATGCTGTAATCACAGCCTAACTATGCCTTATCTTTATACTTATATTTATTAAATGATGCCACGTAATTATGCGAGTCGATCGATGTTAAACAGTGCATTTTCCATTGAATCATAGATTAACTGAGTCACAGCGGGTTTTATTTATTGTTGTCTTATCACTGGCCAAACAGATCGATATTGAGGAATATAAATTAGTATGGTATTATTTGAGCTACAAGTACCTCAACTGTGATTTCGCTGTTTTTATCGCGTCGTTCAACATTGCAATCATTCGGCAAAAAAAAATCAATTAAATAGTATAAATGTTACTGATAAGGTGACATGCTTTTTTTTTTTTCAAAGCCCATCAACTGTTTTGGTGGAAAATGAGTCATCTGGCTTATAGGGAAGACCCATCAGCACATTTGATATTGTATGTTGTATGTGTCACAATAAAATTGGATCGAGTAAAGTTCAGTGAGGAGTGTGTTTTTTTTAAATCTATCATCTACAACACTGGTAATATATATTTTTAAAATTTACTGTCAAGTTCCCAATTTGTTTTTTATTATCTCGTCTACTCTTAACCACATCTTTAACAAAATTAGACAAAAACATAAGTCATTCATACCTTTCTTATTGCTTCTTTTTGTCTTACACGCGCCAAAAAGCTTTGGCCCAATGTAAATAACGCTGGCGAAAAGTAAGGACTAAACAGCTGACTGAAGGACTCGACCATGAGCTCCTGTTGCTGTTCGCGCTGCCTTTGTGGGTCGTAGAAACACGTAAAGCTCTCGCAAAAGCTTTTCGTGTTGCGTTGTGTGAGATTTAATTTTTCAAAATGGGTCAGTTGATTGCTTTGACCAGGCAATTATTGCTAGTTATAGCCAGTTACCGTTAGTTGGTTACTAATCCTAGGCACGCAATTAAGAGCGCCTTTAATCGAAAAATCACTGAATATTCCCTCCACACGCAATGTTTGTTAAACTTAATTCAAACAATGTGTCAAAAAATGTCCCCTCTCTCAGTTTCGAAGATACAGATACATAAGTATATACATATAAATCCTCATCCCTCTATCTCATTGTTTTCATTTTATTAGCACATTGACTTAATGACCTTGAACAACGCTCTTTTCTAGCATAAACGCTCGTGTCTTATGCTCATTCATGTGTTTTTCAGCTGTGGCTCAGAGAGCTTTCAAGAGCATCAGCTTAACCGAACTAAGTTGCTCTCTTTCTCCCTCTCTCTCTCTCATTCTCTCTCTCTCTCTGTGCGATCTCGTGCTCAGGCATTCGGCACGTTTTTTGCCTCTAATTCATTTAAATCAATTGAAATTTGCGTCTATTTCTGGCTCAGTTGTCAGCTCAATTTGCACATTGTTAGCTTTTAAATGATTTTGATTAATAAAATTAAAGTTCTCCATTCGCTTTGATTTGATATTTGAATTTCGTTTTTGTGTGCCTGATCGTTACCATATGTTACCATATGTATCAAAGTCAACACTAGACTCATGTATAAATCTCATGAATTTGTCTGTTTGAACTTTGCACCCTTACAGTTAAGTAAACAATTTAATATTTATCTCTTGTCTGTAGTTAACAAATATTCTCTGGAATATCGAATGCGAATTATGACAGAAAGATTATTTAAAACTGAAATGAAAATGAATCAGAAAAGCTCTTATATATTTCCATTACTGTAAATTGGGATTTACAATCTCTTGGCGTTCTCTATAATTGACTCAGATGTGCTTTCTAATTAAAAATCAAATTCCCTTCTAATAAGTACAGCATCTTAGATATTTTTAGAAATTTGTATGACAATTTACTCCATGTGTCGAGCTGTTTCTGATTAACTAACAAGTTATGTTATGTACATCTAAACACAATACGGCAATACGGGGTCGGGAATGAAATCTTTTGTGCTATGAATTTTCAAAATCAAATCATGAGGATACTCGGCACGCCCCCACATAATGCAATAGCCAACCCCTAGAGTCATAATTTTCAGACAGTTCAACAATCTCGCGTGACTTTTTCTCAGACATTCCGTGACTCGATTATAGCGCACATGGGTAACGTGGCTCGTCCTGATTCTTATAGTCGTCCTCATTGCCGTTGCCAGTGGCGCCACAGCAAATGAGAGGGATGTAAAGAAGTTTCCATTCAAAATGTTCGCCTGTAATTTGCCCATCCTCCACAAAGCCCTTCTAAGTGACATAAAAAAAACTATTGTGTGCAATTTTAAAAATTCAGCATGTTTTGACATAGTTAAAGCCATACGCACGACTGCTTAGCTCACTCAAATAAGGTGGGTGTAGATAAGGGTAAAAACCAAAACCAAAGTATTCAACGCTTTAAGTAGTTGTAATAATATTGTTTAAAGTCATACAAATATATTAAAGCTCCGGTGGTAAGCAGCTTGTTAGAAACGTAGGCATAATTATGATTTATGTTTGCACGATTGATAGCAAAGCATAGAGATATTATCTTTGTGTAAATAAATTTTCATTTTACAAATACAAATGTATGTGCATATATATTAAATCAGGAAACTTTTGAAGAACGGTTTAGATTTAAATTGTACATACAAATTGAATTTAAAACTATAATCTTGAATTTCTTTTAAAAGTTAACAGTCGAATATTCAGATGCACTTCATTAGATTAAGTTTACAATTCGATCACATTCCTTTAAAAACTTTTTATTAAGTTTTTAGATTATTTTCTCATGACGTCAATTGCATTTTACGTTCACTTTTTATAATTTAGATACAGTCATATTTTATTTATTCGGTAAGACTAATTTTTCCAAAGTCTATATACCAGGTTCGATAGCTATATAAAATGATTAGAAATTAATGTCAAATTTAATAATAGTATCTCTTTGATCAAATATAACTGGATTTTTTAAAAACATCTCTTCGTAATTTGAAATTACTCTAATGAGCGAAGTAAACCACAAACATTGCCTACTTTCAGGCTGCATCTGTAAATCACAGCACTGAATTTAATGTGCGCCTAAAAGATGCTCAGCCGACAACACAACATTTAAATGCATTTTAAGAAATTAGTAAGTAAATAATAATTCCAATTTTACAGCTCAAGTACAAGGGAAATAGGTCAATGACATTGTTGTGTGTGAAAGTCCCAGGAATGATGAATGTAAAGCACTTGTAAGTTGTTAATTACCATTAATAAGACCTTTCAAATTTGTGTAAGCCAGAAAAGGCAACTTTTTAAGTTGTCAAACATATATTTGTTTATATGAAACACTAAGAAAGACCAAACAATGAAATGTTCAAAGGCAAAAAAAAATTTCAGAATCTTTAAGTGGCTAGACTTAAGGAAATGCTAACTATATCATTTCTTTCATTTTTTTAAACAATTTATAAAGCTATAGTTATATGTCTTGAATATTTGTGAGGGCATACGAAAGTCGCTCTGCTCTAAGAAATACTTTTTATAAATTCTGAAATTCATTCTAGTGTGTTTGTGTGTGCATGTGTTTGAGTATTCATGTCTGGGAATTTTATGAATTTTTAATATAATAAAGCGCTGCATGCTTTACGGGTTGGTTTTCAATTGGTTCTATAATTGTGTGTATACATCTAAGCCCAATCTTTCTATATAAATAGAGAATTCATATGTATATGTATATATATATATTTTTTTTTTTATGTTTTTTATTTATACTATACTATTTAGATCTTATAACGTAAATATATTATATTTAAAGTTTCTTTTTAATAAACGATATTAAGATCTGCTTACATTTTTCAACATGCTATAAAAAATGTTAAATTATTGATTATATTTAACTTGACTTCTATTGAATCCGGAGATATTTACACATTGCCATTTGATAACAATTCAAACAGACGCTTTAATAGCCAAAGGCCTTCATAAAAAACGTATGCTGTTATTTACTTAATCATGTGTGTGGGAGAGTGTGTTTGCCAGTGTTTTTCTTTATATTTAATAGCTAGGCTATAAAAATTCCTATTTACATGTGTACACTTGATGCAGAGCACAAACAGATTTACATTCGGGATGTGCATTTAAGGCCAGCTTGAGGCGGGGAATATATGTATATTTGTAGTAAAATATGCTAACTAATAAACTAATATGTAGCTAAGGCATACACATAACTAATACAATAATCGCTTGTCAGCGTACATGCTGTCCCAGAGTTTCAGCTTATCGGCCTCCGGCAAATCAATCACCTGGACATCATGTGAAATATTCAAGCACTTGAACACCGCATCCTGCTGGGATATGGGCAGCCATGCTTGTGTTTCTGTCTGTGCCTCGACTTGTTCCTCGTGTGCGACCATAGGTATGCTGGGATCACCGGATGCGGCAAACTGCACCAGCATGGAGACCAAACGTCGTATGGTTTTAAACTCAGCCGTGCGTCGCTTTAGCTTTTTAGCAGCCCCATTGTAGAACAAATAGGATAAATCATCGGCATGACACGTTCCGCGCACCTTGCGACCACAAGTTATAATCCGCATAATGTTAAAGTGCTTCGAATCGAAGTCAAAGCGATAGAGGAATGTCGGTGCCTTGGGCGCGTTGAGACTTCTCGAGAGTAGTGTGCGATGAATGCCATGCCAGAAGTATTTATACGAGCAGAGCTGAAAAGTAGAAGCAAAAGATTTGTAATGTTTTAATTTTACTTAAAATAATCATGTATTCAATTTGTCATTTTTATTTGTAATACTTGTATTTTTAATAGAAATAATTAAAGTACATGCTTCTGCTCAAATCAAGATATTTACCATTAACTTTTGTATATGTATGCAAAAGATTTGTAATGTGTTATTTTTACTTAAAATAATCATGTATTAAATTTGTCATTTTTTTTTTTGTAATACTTGTATTTTTAATAGAAATAATTAAAGTACATGCTGCTGCTCAAATCAAGATATTTACCATTAACTTCGGTATATGTATGCAAAAGATTTGTAATGTTTTAATTTTACTTAAAATAATCATGTATTAAATTTGTAATTTTGATTTGTAATACTTGTATTTTTAATAGAAACAATTAAAGTACATGCTTCTGCTCAAATCAAGATATTTACCATTAACTTTTGTATATGTATGCAAAAGATTTGTAATGTGTTATTTTTACTTAAAATAATCATGTATTAAATTTGTCATTTTTTTTTTGTAATACTTGTATTTTTAATAGAAATAATTAAAGTACATGCTGCTGCTCAAATCAAGATATTTACCATTAACTTCGGTATATGTATGCAAAAGATTTGTAATGTGTTATTTTTACTTAAAATAATCATGTATTAATTTTGTCATTTTTATTTGTAATTCTTGTATTTTTAATAGAAATAATTAAAGTACATGCTGCTGCTCAAATTAAGATATTTACTATTAACTTCTGTACTTTTACTTATAAAAATCATGTATTAAATTTGTCATTTTTATTTGTATTACTTGTATTTTTAATATAAATAATTAAAGTACATTCTGCTGCTCAAATCAAGATATTTACCATTAACTTCTGTATATGTATGCAAAAGATTTGTAATGTTTTAATTTTACTTAAAATAATCATGTATTAAATTTGTCATTTTTATTTGTTATACTTTTATTTTTAATAGAAATAATTAGAGTACATGCTGCTGCTCAAATCAAGATATTTACCATTAACTTCTGTATATGTATGCAAAAGAATTGTAATGTTTTAATTTTACTTAAAATAATCATGTATTAAATTTGTCATTTTTATTTGTAATACTTGTATTTTGAATAGAAATAATTAAAGTACATGCTGCTGCTCAAATCAAGATATTTACTATTAACTTTAGCATATAGCTCTCTCTTACTTTTCTTATCCATCTCTTTATCACAATTATTTTTCAAATCGTTTACTTACATCACTGTATTCGAGAATTGTCTTTTGGCCGGGCTCTTTGTCGCCAAAGAAGGCGGCCTTAAGTTGCTTGCCAAAGGCACGACGTTGATCCGCATCCAAGCCGGCATCCTCGGGCGAGAGATACTCACAATCGCCCAGTTCGCAGAGCAGTTCCGGCCATTTGCGTACCTCAGGAAAGACGAGCAGGCCCTCGAAAGAGTTGCCACCAACGACCATGGGAATGTCATTGCCCCAACAGTTGCGCATCATTTCAAGTGGAGGTCTGGGTATCACACAATGTGACGACTCATAAGGCTCGACGGTGGGCGCAAAACAGAACATGACCTTGCGCTGATGACGCTCCTCCATTGTGATAATATCCTCGGCCATTCGCAGCATGCTGCTGGCCTTCGTGTGTCGCAGATGATTGAGAATCTTGCGATCGTTGAGCTCTCCCGTGTAGCCCGTTGCCTGAGCCAAGCGAAATGCCCAGTTGTATTTGGGAGTGATGGACCAGGGCGACAAGGCGGAGCCTGACATGAGCACAGCCTTGTGAAAGAGATTGCGGGTTTGCTCCGTGATCATCATGTAATGCGTGGACGCACCTCCGGCACTCTCACCAAACACTGTTATGTTGTCCGGATCGCCGCCAAAGAAGTGACAGTTACGCTTGACCCAGCGCAGAGCCAGCACCTGATCCTTGAGACCAGCATTTCCAGGAACGTCGAGCTGATCATCGTCCAGTGTGAGAAATCCCAGCACACCCAGACGATATGAGATGGTTACCAGCACCACATGCTCCATCATGAAATAATCCGGACTATAAAGATCTCGGGAGGCTTCGCCCATTTGAAATCCTCCGCCATAAATCCAGACCAGCACGGGCAACGGCTTTTGCGGATGCAGCTAATCAATGATATTAATAGTTGAGAGAAGTTTTCAAGTTTAAATACTCAACTTACCTCTCTACTGTACACATTGAGATATAGGCAATCTTCGCTACCCTGTACTTGCTTCAGCACAAGATTCACCTGACAGGGCTTGGAGCGTTCTCGTGTGCAACGTTTGACTTCCGTCCAACAATCCGGTTCGACAGGCGCCTTAAAACGAAGCTCCCCCACTGGCGGCTTGGCAAAGGGTATTCCCTCAAAGCTGTAGTAGTTATTGCCATAGATGGAACGCCATTTAACCCCCTTCACCTTTCCATAAATCGTATCCGCAATGACCTTGTCATTGCTTCGCAAACGCTGCTGTTTTGTCTTGAACTTGACATAGCTGAAATGAGAAAGAGCAGTTGAAAATTTTAATGCATTTGAAGTCGGACAGGTGAGTGCACTTAAAGCAAATCGAGTGCCAAGTGTTTGGATAAACATTTTGACTTTTTGTTTGTAAACAATTCCTTTGCTTTTGGGCGTGCCACTCGCAATAATTTTGTTCATTAAGTAAACAAAACAAATTGCAAAGCAGATACTTAAAATTATTAACTGACCGAGGGATATCCTATGAATTGAGAGAAAACTATACTAAACTATTTTTTCCGTAACTGTAGAGCTCTCAGTTCTCTTATTAATCGTTATCTGGAAAATGCTGTACTTTTTTGACTATTTCCGATTAAAACTGAAAATAAAGGAAACTTATCCATTAATCAATAAAAAAGAGGAAACTATAAATTGCTAGCAATCACGAGATCATGATTACTAGGACACGTGGGACAATATAAATTTGGAGAAAAGAAAATAATAGTTAATGCTAGGATAGCTTGACTGTAGTATCATTATCTGTTAACAAACGGATAATTGGAGCTTGATAATTTAAGATAACCATTGTCAGATAATTTAATTAGTACTATTATCAATTCGCTACGATGGCACTAAGTCTAGCAAGACCTGCTCGTAGAACAGGGTATATCGTGTATAAATAATAGATAGACTCGTTCGGCGCTGCCCCATTTGAAATTTCAAGTGCGTTTCCATTGGAAACGCGCGAGTTATACGATGCGTGAGTCGATCCACAACAGACCGGGTCGCCGTCAATATAGATTTCAAATATGGGTATATGTATAAAAACGAAAGCACTCGATCCCACAGAACATTTATATGACTGCAAATCATCGGAAATATGTACTGAGCGTACTACGAGTAGCAATTAATTAGCAGCTGGCATTTTCGTCTCGTTTGCAAGTGAATGCAACCTTGAGGGATTTCTAGTCTGTGAATGCCTTGTGAGTTATACTTATATATTGTAAGGTGTTAATTGTAAGCTTAGATTCGACAAGTTGATGTACAGCGAGATAGCTGCAGTTCCTTATATAAGAATAAATATCTAAAAGTTTAAAAAATGAAGTTAGTTAAACGTAAAACTGGTTCCTGCAATAGACAGTTTTTTGAGCGAGATCGTGTTCAATTTGTTGAAATAATAAAATAATCAAGTCGCACTTAATACGCAATACATAAATAAAACCAGGCCGCATCTGTTTCTGGGTCTATCGCATCCAATGAGAAGCAATTTGTATGCTCAATGAAACCACAAGAAAGACAAACATTGAAATAAACATATTCGACATTGACTTTGCATACGAAACTGCCTACATAAATAATTTACAGTATGTTAATTATAAATACAAACATCAAAAAAGCGGAAGACTAAGAGATTGTCCCAAACAAGTAGTTAAATCTGTGAATTCTTTGTTTGTGCCAAATTCTATTATGATTATAGATAAAAGAATAAAGTTACAGATAACATTTAAAATAAAAGACAAATTAAGGGAAGCTTTTAAGTTTCTTAGCCTTGCACAACACTTAATACTTATTTAAAGTTGGCTGCAAATTAATTATTTCTAAGCATAATACGCATTCAAAACTCAGATAGAGATTATAATTTATCGAAGCCCATGATCAAAGTGACCTAGTTTATGATTCTTAATTAAGACTTATATTTTGAAACTGATTTCAACTACTAATAAAGTCAACATATTATAACGTCGAATGGATTTTCTAAAATTACTCATTCCATTATAGTTTTCCATCGAGTGAATGATCCGATAAATTCAAACAAAAATATTCGACATCAACACTCATAAATGTCTACATTAACTTAATTTTCCCAATATGCATATTGTGCGCTTCTAAACGTTACAACAATTTACGTGAATCTTATAACTCATTTAGTGCTACATTTTTTTGCATTTCTGCTTATAAATGTGTCGAAATTGGAAAATACAATTCTAGAGTAATTTAAGTGCTAAGAGTATAAATTATTTTGTACAATTCCAATGCAAAGCTAACGAAAATCAATCAATATTCCAATATATCAGCTTCATCATCATCATCGATTCAGGTCAATGACATTTCGGTTAAGCGCATTTCATTTTGCCTGCCAAAATATTTAAAATTTTCAATTTATCAAAATCGTGCATCGAAGTGTAAATGGAAATGAAATTTAAGCAGCCATTGATAGATTTCGGATATTAAAAGAAATTTCTGGATATAATAAACTAATATCAAATACAACTAAATTACCCATTTGACTTTGTTGATTAAAATAATAGAGAAATATTGTCGTTACTGTTATTTTAACGAACTTTTTTGCATTGTTTATGCCTAAGATTACATCAAAGTTTCAGTCTTTTAAAACCAAAACTCGTATGAGCATTTGTCGTAAAATAAACAGAAGACCAGTTTTAAGCAAACATTTCGTTGTCACTTCGAGTTGGCTTTGTCGCAGCTTTAGCATAACTTGCAAATTTTTTTATTTACAATATAAATTGTTTGCCTTGACATTTGCAGAATTGTCGGTTTAAATGGCCCAAAACGTGATATTATAGTGATATTAAAAGTCGCAATATAAAATTTTGATCTTGACATTGCCCGACTAGAGGCAATTTCACATTAATTGGCGCAAGTTTCAGGCGATAATGAAATTGACGGTGTCATGTGGTAAGCTAGGTAAACACATGATTTATGCAGTGCAGCTCTAAAAGCATAAAACAAGAATGACGCATATGAAAACATAAAAAAAATTAAACGCATTGTTTTACCTAATGTCGATAATGTCACACGAATTCAGTAGTCCGCTGGTGTAAATCTTATCAGCTCATTTGATATTGATACTTTAGATTTCATATTAGACAGAAAACAAACGCTTAGGCTGATAACGAGCAAATGAACATAAGTCTTTAAAAAACCACAGACAAGCGTTATTTATGGAAATAATTGTGACTAAACGGGTAAAGGTCCAAGTACAGACAGAAAATCCAGACAGAAAAAAAGGTGAGAGAACAGGGCAGACAACACGGATGCAATCTGTAGCTTATTATGAGACCTCAAGCTGAAAAGTGAACCGGATTCTCAGGAATAAATAGCATCTCAGCATCTGATGATAAGAACAGGGACTCTGAGACTTGGCTCTGACGTATCTGCTATAATAAAATACTTACTTAATATTACTTTGATTTCCAAGTCGCTGCGATAAGCGCCACACAACGAGGGCAGGTTCAATCAACCTTTAACCTACCCATCAAGATTGCAAGATTGCTCATTGAAGCATTTTGTTTGGGAATCGATAGCAAGTGTCAAATAGTTCAAATGCGCAGCATTGACTATGCCTTCAATTTTTATTTCTAATTGCAATCTATGCAAGCTCAACCTACATTAAAAGAAAAACTTAATGTAGAATTTTTAATTGCAATCTATGCAAGCTCAACCTCCATTTAAAGTAAAACTTACTGTAGAAATTTTAATAAATAGTAGAGGTTTAATTTTAAAAAGATATAAACTAGAATTCTTATCAGATTAAAAGACTAGTATTTAGTTAAATCATATAGAATATTTACAGCTATATTTAAAATAGGCAATAATTTTGAAAATTTTTCCAAACTGTCGTCAAGTAGTTATATAATAAAAACGAATAAATAACATGGTATTGACTTAAATTAATTAAAGACAATTGTATAAAAAAAAAACACACACATTGATACAAAAATTTAACCAATATGTTTAGTATATTTTAATAAATTTTTCAAATTAATTAATTTAATTAAAATAGCACTTACTTTAATGCAATGCGCATCTGATCGGCAATTGCAATATCAAATGACATCTTCAAATGGTTCCAAGCTACCGCAAAACAAACGCAATTTGATTCCTTGCCCCTTGGCAATAATAAGTTGCACAATCGTCAAGATGAGACACACAAACACACAATATTTTGAATAAACACAAATACTGATAAAGCACGATTTGCGAGTTTCTTGAAATCCCAGTAAAAATAAACACACAACAAGGCCACTTTTTCAAGTGGCAAGTATACAAAAAAATATATCGCCCACGCGGCGTATGCGCAACTCAAAATGTGCCACTTGCCCTTTGAAACCTTTTATTCTGGGCTTGCAACAGTTTTGATTGATTTTTTATATGTATTTTTTCCTACTCTTAAACTATTTCGTTTATGCATTTGTTGGTTAATATGAAATAATTATTTGGTTTCATTTAAACTGTATTATTTTCAGACAGCACATAACGATCACTAAAACTCAACTCGTTCCACTTGTTGCCGGCAATAGGAGTGCGTTGCATTGGCGTTGCTCTATTCTATTTAATTGAAAGCGTTGCTTTATTTAGTTATTAAAACGCCGGCTTTGGAGCATTGACTTGATGCGTTATTCTCAGCCGTTGCTCGTCTACTGAGTGTGTGAAGTAGGCGCCGGCTAAGTTTAGTGGTCGTCAACGGTCTACGGTCTGCGGTCTACGGTCGACGATTGACGCTCGCCGCTCGGACTGCCGTATGGGCACTCTAAGTACACACACACACACACAGCCAAATATATATACACACACACACTGAAATTTACATGCGAGCTACTGTTGCTGTTGGGGTTTCCACTCATTTACTCTTTACGGGTCTCGCTGGCGTATGAGTGATGTTCTAGCTGTGTTCGTGTATTCGTTTACATCTCTATGTGTGTGTGTGAATGTGTGTGTGCCTGTTTGTGTGTGTAGACTGCCATGTTTCGCACTCAAATGCCCATGGCATTGTCTGCTCGAGTGAGTTTGCTTGCTGCCTGTGCTGGGCGCCGTTGTTTTGTTTAAACGTTATCGTTTTTGTTGTTGCCTTTGTTTATTGTTTATAGCATGTGCACATACACATGTATACAAAATAGTTTCAACTGCTGCTCTTGCTGCTGCTTTTGTTGCAGCTAGTCACTTGTTGTTGTTTGTTTGCTGTGTTTGACTTTAGGTTTGAAATTCTTTTGTTGATTTTATTTTTGTATTTTGTGTGCTTAAATTGCACTTTTTATACTGTCACACATGGCGTATGTGTAACGTGTGTTTTATATTGTCCTTTGCTTTGTTTTCGGGGAATGTTAATCAACAGTTTGCGACAAGTTTATAGCTCGAAATGCTCGAGATGCTTTTGAGCTATTTCAAAATACTATCAAAATTGCAGTATTGTCAATTAAATTGATTTTATTATAAAGCTGACAGAATAAAAATTTAATATCGTTTGCAGTTTAATATCGCAAGAAGACAAAAGTCCTTATAGAAAATGACTTTCATCAACATCATTAAGAACTGATTTTTATTCCAGAGTTTGTGTTGTGTAATGAAAAGCACACTCAATTCATTTTATTTATGACAATTTCCACTCAACTCGCGATGTTACATGAGCGACGATAATCTTTGAGTATAGAACAGAAATATGACATGACATTAGCTGAGGTAATTACGGTAATTAAAACGGTAGTTTCATTGCAATCAGATGATTTACAAGAATTCCTAGCATGACAATGGTGATTGATAATGTGTATAATAATATTGTAAAGGTAAAAATATTATTCATATTCCGTTAAGTTTAAACCTTTTAAGTATTTATTTAATAATAATTTAATGCTCTCTTACCTTGTAATCAAATAGTACTATTGTTAATGTTTGTTTGCGAATACTGCGTTTATTGCCATGATATTATCAATAATCATTTTTGATTTTGATGATGAGCCGTAATTTACATATTAATAATATTTTTATGGAGATTTGTTAAAATAAAATAATTGCAGCTTATTTATTCTTTTCCATTCAAAAATTACAACTTGAAAATGATACGCCTTTTGACTGTGACAACTACTTTGTTTAACGGACTAACTAATTTGTATTATTAATAATTGACACATCATTCTATAATGATTGTATATTAAAATCAAATAAACAATAATGTTAAAGAATTATACAAAAATACAAATGGACAGAATTAACTATTCCTGCTATAAGCGTTACATCTAGTCCATGCTAAATTCCGATAATTAGGCAGTAATTGGTCTTTAAATAAATAGCCAGATGAAAGACTGCATTTTAAAGCAGCATTTGAGTCGATAGGTGCCAGAATTTGTGACGACTATACTAACCAATAGAAAGCAGTTTAATTGAAATTATTGGCAATCCAACAAGTAAATCGTTTTATAAACATTTCTTTATGTAAAATTTTGGATTAACAAATAATGTGCAGCCCGGTCTGTCTGTCATACCCTTTTAAAGAATTAAATACATTTTTTTTTTTTTGTTAGGGACGCTTTTCAGCATTCTTTTTGGTGAACTCCTCTGCTGTTTTCATGAACTTTTTGTTATCCTTGACAAACTCCTCGGCAAGATCAGAGCGTAAGGGATGCTCGGGCTGAGGACTATGCACAATGTCAATCAGAGACTGAAGAACCTGGTCGGCTCGTGTGGTTGGTTTCCAGTTGTCGGCAGTGATGATTGACAGGCAAACCTCGCCTTTCTCATCGACATTGGGATGATAGATTTGCGTCTTGAAGAGTACCTTTGGCGGCATAAAGGGATACTGAGTCGGAAAGCTAATTTCAATTCGAAAGGCGCCCTTGTTATAGGGCGCTTTTTCTGGTACCAAAAGTCCTGTCCATAGAAGCAACGACTCGTCGGAGGCTTCAATGTTTCGCAGGATCTTCGAATTGGCAGCAACAATATCACTCAGCTCGCGACTCAAACGACGTGAGGCAGACATTTTTTGTTTATGTTTTTTTTTTTTTTTGGTTTTTTTGCTGTTTAATTTTTAAGCACAGATAAATTTAGGTATTATTGAATATATTTAATAAGCCTATTTTGTGCTTAAACATATTTTCACAAAACTATAAAATAGCCACCAAATTGATTTTATTACAAATTATGATTTTATGTACAAATTAAATTGAAAATTATATTCTTAAAAAAGCAGATTCCTATTATCATCATAAAGGCTTTCCCAGATTTTCACCTTTGACCATTCGGGTAACTCAATAAATCTTAGCTCATCACTTATATTCAGACATTTGATAGATTCATCGGTTTTTCGCACTGGATCCCAACTTATCATATCCATGCCGTTGATCTCCGAGCTGTAAGGATTGCCGGTGGCCGCAAACTGCGTCCAGATGCCGATAGTTCGTTCAATGTTCCGATATTCCCGACTCTCCTTGGGCATTCGACGGCCCAGAAGGCTGCTAAACTGATAGGTCAAATCATCGGAATGACTGACGCCCTTGACGCCACGCCCAAAGCGCATCAGGCGATACGGATAGAGCAGCTCTTCCGAGTCAAAATCATAGCGATAAAAGTATACGGGAGAGCCAGCGGCATATGCATGTCGAGAACGCACCACACGCAGAGCTGGAAAAATAAAGTAGACCATGGAGCATATCTGCAAATGAACGGAAAACAAAACAAAATTAAAGTTTTTTTTTGAGATTTTTCCATTAGTTATAGAGCACAATAATTATTTTTAATATTCGACTCATTCTAACCTTAATAGAACCGAAGAATGAGCATTTAATAAATTTCACAGAAAAAATACGTCTTCGTTTATTTCCAAATCCAAATCCATTTACAAACAAAACTAAAATTTATATATTCTTTTAGTTCATACCAAACCCTGGTATTAAGTGTCTTAAAAGAAGACTTTTAGAAGAACGATACTATCTGAATCGCCAAACTCAACTCGAATTTTAGTTGTAATAAGCAATTCAAATTCTTCTTCTTCTGTGATAATTCTTGGTAATATCAATGTAAGCTTCTATAAATTTAAATACAACTAAATATTATTTAATTAGCAAGCTAAATCTATATGAAATCAGGAAAGTAATAACTTTAAAGGAAGTCCTTTCGACTCATAACACAACTCACATCCATGTAGTTATCCGCAGATGCCTTCTCGCCCGTTACATGAGCATTCCGTATCTTCTCAGCCCAGTTGGCAATTTTCTCCTTGTTGACATCTGCCAGCTCACGTGGTACAAATGGCGTAGGTGCGTCTAGCTGCTGTACCACCTGTGGCATTAATTTGACCTCTGAAAGAATACAATTCCTTGAATTTGTAGCACTTTGGAAATTTGCAAGGCACCCACCTGGCACCCACATTAGCCCCTCATAGGAGGTGTTGCCAATCATCATGGGAATGGAGTTACCCCAGGCGGTCTTCATCATCTCTCGCGGGGGCTTAGTCACCACACATTCTGGCGTTGCATACGGTTCCAAGGCCGGTCCAAAGGCGAACATTATCTTATTGGCGCGCTCTTCCGGCGTAAGCACAAGCTCCTCCACGCGTAATAGATCCCTGGCCTTGACATTCTGCAAGAATTGCAGCACATCCTTATCATTATCTTCACCCTTGTAGCCTGCCAGCTGTGCAATTCTGTAAGCCCGATGTGTTATATCCCCATTGTATGCCCAGGGGGCGATAGCGCTGCCAGACTGCAGAATGCCGCGATGGAAGAGACCCTGCGTCTGATCGGTCAGCATCATGTAGTGCGTGGAGGCACTGCCAGCACTCTGTCCAAATACCGTAATGCAGTCGGGATCACCGCCGAAACTGGCGCAGTTGTTCTTGATCCACTTGAGAGCCAGCACCTGATCCTTCAGACCCGCATTGCCAGGCACATTCAAGCCAGGCGTCTTCAAGCTGAGGAATCCTATTTGAAAATAAAGCGAGAAATGAGTTGATATCTTCGATATCTCTTCGAAAGACTCTTTGCCTACCCAATGCACCCAATCGATATTGTATGGTCACCAAAACGACATCCTCTTTGATGAAATAATCTGGACCGTACTGCTCTCGATTGGCTTCGCCTATTATAAAGCCTCCTCCGTGTATCCAGACCATAACAGGACGTGGCTTAGCAGGACTTAGCTGTCATAAAAGATGAGTACAGTTCACTGCGTAGCCTCAATAGACAACAGTCAACTCACATTGTTGGTGTACACATTTAAGTAGAGACAATCCTCGTCGCCCTCCATCTTGTCAAACACGAAGTGCACCTGCACCGCCATCTCCTTGGCCTGACTGCAGTTCCTGATGCCCTGCCAGGGCGTCGGACGTTGGGGCGCCCTGAAACGTAACTCTCCAATGGGTGGCTGGGCATAGGGTATACCCTCAAAGCTAAAATAGGGTACGTCGTAAGTGGATAGCCGCTTAACACCCCGCACCTTGCCATATTCCGTGTCGGCAATGACCGACTCGTTGGTCGTCTGACGATATTGTTGAATTTTATGCTCGATGGTTCTGCAAAATGTGAAATTCACCAAATTAGCATAACAATACTGAGGCCTAGTTAATATGATACTTTTGTCGGCCCTGAATGCATGCTAATTATTTTAATTAACCATATTCCACCGACAGACATGCAACACAATAAATTTAAATTATTCTGCTGATGCTGCTGGACGCCGCCACAGATCTGAGCTAGCTCATTGCATTGTCACAAAGTATGGACCGCATTCACCTAACTGGGCACGTCTGTCAGTGATAAATGTACACTTAGATTCACAGAGTCATCCAGTCACGCTACAATGCACTCATGTTCCCAGTTTCCCCATATTTCTCTCTTACACTTAAAGCAGCTCTTAAATCTGAAGCACTCCATACTGAACTTTGTTCCTTTTATAGTATATCTTGGCTATCAGCGAACACAATGAGACAAGCGAGCCGACAGATAAGCCAATAGCATCTATAAGAAAGGCAAGACTATTTACACAATGATTGTCAAAGTTATGCCACTTATCGCTCTCCTTCTCTCACCCCGTGAACTAAGAATCTGTGCGAAAGGGCACCAAAACAACAATGTAAATATAGGTATGTATAGTAATCAGTCAACAGTATATGTATTTAAGTTCAATCTCTGCATACTCTAGCTACGGGAATTATAAATTTATTATGGCATGTGTAACGTTTTTTAACGACCAAAATATATAGTGGTACGTTAGATAGCTAAACTATAAGTTCATTCGGTTTTTAAATATAGAGAAAGAAATACGAATTTTATATAATAATAGAATTAAGCTGATATCACATGTCACATTTCTATTAAAACTGAACGCAGTTCGCATATTCAGAGAAAAATTATAAATTGATGTAACTATCTCAATATTTAATTTAAAGGCCTAAATAAACATGTATAAGTTACGACTTTAATAATATATTAATACAAATATATGCCTATGTAAGCAAATTATGTTTATGTTGTATACCCATCGATAATGACAAACTATGCATTAATGAAAGGTCGTTAATGCGAAATATGTTTCTCATTAAACTGATTAAGCGATAAATAGGCGACGTATGTGAGCGTATTATATAAATGCTGATGGGGTATAAATTAAGGGATTATGTGACATTTTTATGGATAACATAAAAACTTTATTGATATACTTTGAAGAGCGGCAAAGTGCGTTATATCAACTATGACAGTTTGATTTAAAGAACTTTGAGTGACAAAATAATTTCAACAAATATTGAGCAATCATTAATTGTAATTGTCATAATTTATTCACAAAGAATTTCAGCAATAATAAAGAACATGCATTTATATTGTTTTGATTTCTTAGTCATTCCGAAACAAACCCGATATGACAGCATTTCATGTATTTTTTACTGTACATGTATTTGTAAAGGTGTTGGCATCATATTTCACATATATGACTGGTCACAGTCGAGTTGTTGATTAGATCACAAAAATTGCAATGATCCAACAGTAACTTAGGTCATGCGTATTAATGAATTGAAATATAAAACTTTTCTCATACACAAAGAATTTTACTGCCTTAATTGAATATATTATATATGATTAAGTTGTAGGAGATAATTTTGTTATTTTCACTTAAATAATCTATATGATACAGTAAATAAATATTGATCCATTGTGGTCACAGTTGAGCACTCACTTAAGACGCCAGCGCATGCGTTCCACAAAGCCGAGATTCTTGTTCATCTTGGTAACAAAGAGGCAACAATATAATTTTCTGAAATACGAGATCTTTGGCTCTTTACTTTGAATTCACCGATAGTATGGACTGTAACGCGACAGCGCCAATCTGAAACTGAAATAAAAATATTTTTGTTCAATTGTCGACGAGTCGGGCAAACGAAATGGCAAGCGAAACAAGTGGGAAGAGATAAAATAAAATATAAGTATTTACTATGTAGAATAAGGCAAATAACAGAATACAAAATAGTCAACAAAAAAGGCGGCATAAAAAAATAGCAAAATAATCATACGCATACAACAAAAAAGTGAATTTCAAGTGCGCGCTAAAGCGGCCGGCGCAGATACAGATACAAATAATCATAGATACTCTGAGGTTGCAGAGCGTGGAGATTGGAGCGTGGAGAGTGGAGAGTGGAGAAACGTGGGCCGTCAACACAGCGAGCTGTGAGTGTGGCGCCACTGAGTATGGCAGTGGCAACTTGTAGACTCGCCTAAAGCGACTGAATAATTAATCAATTGATTAACCAATAACCAAACACAAACTGCTTTGTAATCAACTTTTCAGCGCTTATAAACAAATACAAAATCAAGTGTCGTTAAGTATGAAAGAATAGAACACTGGAGTGTACCCCTCTCCCTGATCAGTGGGTCAGATAAATGTAAACAAACATAACGATTTGTTGTTGTTGCTTGCGGCAACCACAAACTTTAATGGAAAGCTTAAAGCACAAAGCTTCACAATGAAACAGTGACGGAATGAAATATTATTTCTGCCTCTTAAATATTTACGTATGTTATAAGATTACAAATTATCAAGATTAAATAAGAATACTATTACAATTTTTAAATGTTCAAATGTAAATGTTTTACAAATATATTAAATATAAAAAAAGTTAGTTGCACAAGTATTATTAAAAAGTTGTAGACTAAGACACACGCTGAAAATTGAAAAAAAAAAATATCAGACAAGGTAAACTAGTTGATTACAAAATTTGCATATTGAATTATATACAAATGAATAAATGCAACAGTTCATAAAATTCAATAAATGGTCGCTCTGTCGTTGTAACTAAGGGCCTGCAGTCTAGTTTCCTACGTAATAGAACCCGATTTTAATAGTCACCTTGTTTAATATTTTATAAATTCAAGCTATTGGATTAAATTTGTATGCAAAAGTATTAAAATTTGTGAATAAATTCCTAAAAGAGTTCTAAAATCTTCCACCATAGAGCAAGCAAGCATCATCATTGTAAAGTTGATTCCAAACTTTGATACCCTCTTTTTCTGGTTGTGGTTGAACTTCTAGTTTTTGTCCGATATTCATTACCTTGAATGGATCCTTTCGATCAACCGGAGGCCACAACTCCTTGTCGGTTTCCGCACAGTTGGGATTACCAGTTCGAGCGAAAGCCGTTAAAATTCCAATCATTCGATGGACGGTGCATTGTCCAGCTGTACTAAACTCAATACCCTGTCTTGGGAACATATAACCCAGTTCATCGGCGTGGCAAACTCCCCGCTTGATATCATCCCCGCATAGATGAAGGCGCATCAAGTTGGAGGTGGGCGAGTCAAAGTCAAAACGATACATGTAGGTCGGAGCCTGTGCAAAGGTCAGCCGAGATATAACCACCCGATGAATGCCATGCCAAAATAGTTTATAGCTGAAGTGCTGAAAGAAAGAAATTGTAGTTTGATGTTGAAATCAGCATTGAGCAGTAATCGTATGTGTGTATGTGTTCTACTCACATCCAGAGTCTGCATCACATTTGACTTGGTAATACTCCGAGGTCCATAATGATAGCGAATCAGCTTTGCAGCACGTTCATCACGCTCGTCCTGTGGAAGGCAGCGGTACAGATCATAGGGCAGGATCATAGCCGGCTGTTGCATGAGCAGTTCAATCATGTGTCCATTATTCACCTTGCAATAGGGATACATGACTAATCCCTCGAACGAGGTGCCTCCTATCAGCAAGGGCACCTGTCCAGACCAAGCCTCTTTCATCATTTGCAAGAAGGGGCGCTTGAGGAGTCCATTATTATTATTCTTAGAGCTCGACTGACTCTCCAATGTGGGCACAAATGGATACAAATGCCCAAAGCAGCGTTCCTGAGCTCCGAAGAGATGATGCTTTACCAATTCCTCAGCGGAAAGCGAGCAAAGAAACTTGAAAACTTCCGAGTCAGTAGCAGCTCCCTTGTAGCCCTTGAACTTGGCCAGTCGATAAGCAAATGTTTCTGTATTCGGCACATCTACCCAGGGATTCATCATTGAGCCTGACATCATAATGGCCCGATGGAATAGGCCACATGCCTGTGGCAGGCACATCATGAAGTGCACCGAGGCAGCTCCGGCGCTGGTTCCCATTATGGTTATGTTTTTCGGATCACCATTGAAGTGCGAAATATACTTGTTCACCCAGCGGAGGGCCAGTAGCTGGTCATGCAAACCTGCATTGCCGGGCACCCTCAACTCCGGACTGCTAAGACTGAGGAATCCCAACACGCACAGACGATAGCTAAAGACCACATAGACTATATCCTCGCGCATCAGATAGTCCGGGCCATACTTCATGCGGATAGCCCCGTTATTGCGAAAACCTCCTCCATGAAAGTAAACTATTACTGGCAGCGGCGCCTTTGCAGTATCGAACTGTGAATGTGTCACAAGTAAATAAAATTCGAATTTTTTTTCGAATATTTGAAACATACGTGTTTGGTATATACATTCAATTGAAGACAATCCTCGTTGCCAAACACTCTGCCAGTGTCTCTATCGAATTGAACGGGCGGATCCCGCTCCTGCTGGCAATCCAATTCCTTCCATGGATCAGCTGGCTGCGATGGTCTAAAACGCAGTTCCCCTATGGGTGGCTTGCCATAGGGAATGCCCTCAAAACTATAGAACTCATTGCCACAATAACCAGTCTGATGTTTGCCCTTCACTTTGCCCACCGGCAGCTTCACAGTCCTCGACTCTGGGCATTTCGAGTGGTTCAACTTGATAGCCAGTAGCTGCAGAATTTTGTTCTTGCTTTGTCGGCCAAATTTCAACATGTCATTACTGAATGATTGTGAATCGAACTCATGCAAAGGCAACTTTGGTAAGTTAATTCAAATCCGTCCCAGGGGATCATATTACTGGGCCAGACTAACGTTTATTTACCTTTTATATTGTTTAAGCAGAAATTGCATTGAGTCTGGCCAAGAACGAGTTGGGCCAATACAAAATTATCCAATCAATGAAAAAATCCAAATATTGTTTATGAGCTTACACATTCAATTCGTACAGGTAATTTTTAAGTCAAATAAAACTTAATGTCAAATCATCCTGATAACTTTTGGCAATATAGGGTATTAAAATGCTCTCGATCAGATTTAGTTAGAGTTATTACAAATCATACCAATTAACATTTATTCATTCATAGGAAAAACTTAATTGCTAAGCTAGGAATGTATTATCATGTAAATTACATTTATTGTTTAACATTATTCAGTTCGATTGATAGAAGTTGAACTATAGCAAATTGTTAACAGCATCCAAATGGCAGTTTCCACAGAATTAATGTTATATTAAATTGCTGAAAATAATAATAATATTTTTAAGAAAATAATTCTATTTTATTTTAACTAATTTGTGTCTTCAATATTATGAACACAATTAAAGCTGTTGCAAATTATTCATTACTATAAGGCATACGATGATAGTGAATTTAAATATGTAAGTACTTCTTGCCCACTTGCTTAAATGAATTAAGGTAATATTTAACTTTTGACCTGGTCGCACATACATAAGTATCCACTTTAAAGTTAAATTTTTTTACAACAATTATAACAATAACAACAGCAGTGCCAATTTGTACTGCGGCTCATTAAATGTTATTAACACGAACAGCTGTCTATAAAGAGTGAAGCTCTCAGTAACACTCCAGTGCAATCACTATCAATACAGTTTTCATGCTCCCATTGCCATATGGTTTTCAATAAGAACAACTACTACAACTAAAACAGCAGCAGTAATAACATCCACAAGAACAAGAGAGTCGCCTATGGAGATAAGCACTCGTTTTTGTCGTTCGTGATTAAAACATCAACAGAGACTGTGAGTTGCTACAAAGATTATAATATCTACATTGCTACAGTAAAGATTGCCCTAGAAGACCTCGGCGTTTTTTATCGACTGAAAGGCAACAACAATTAAACTTTTCCAAGCGGTCATCTTAATTTAATCTTTATCTTTTAATATGTACTTAAAAGTTGTAATTATATAGTATTCATTTTGACGAATATTCACTGTACATCAATAATGAGTGCGAGCACGAGTACTCGTTGATTGCCCGGTTCTAGTAGAACGATCAGTTGCAACTTGTCAATTGGTAGAAGCGGAAGTTAATTCGCTGCGATCACGAAATTGACTCACGAGTACCCGTAAAGACGTAATACCCATTGCTGCAGCGAACATGGAAGTGCAAATGGGTGTTGCGGATCTGCTTAAGATGACTGCCAAGTAGGTGGATAGATTTCTATTTTTCAAATGGTTTATGAGCCGATTAAATACTTGATTATTAATAAGTAATCGTAAATTCCAAAGAATATAGTTTAGAATTCTATTTTAAAACACCGGGTATAGCTGTGCGATAAGATACGGCCAGGCCATTTGACAGATCATAAATATATAATTATATTATTAATGAACCACAGGCTCATCGCCCACAAGATTGTGCAGTACAATTTGGGCACCAAACTGACGACGATTCTCAGCACAAATTCTGGAAAGGTTAAAGGGCTGCAACGAAAGATAGTGTACGACGAGGATACCTACTATGCCTTCGAGGGAATACCCTATGCCAAGCCACCATTGGGAGAGCTACGCTTCCGAGCACCACAACCACCTCAGCCCTGGGAGGGTGTCAGGGACTGCACATTTTTACGTTCCAAGCCCTTGCAACAGCATATTCTGTTGCATGTGGTCGAGGGCTCCGAAGATTGCCTCTATCTTAATGTGTACGCCAAGAAGTTGAAGTCTGAGAAGCCGTTGCCTGTTATCGTTTATATCTATGGCGGAGGATTTCAGATTGGCGAAGCCACCAGGGATGTATATGGTCCGGATTACTTTATGAAGAAGGACATTGTTCTAGTTACATTCAACTACAGAGTGGGTGCTCTAGGTGAGTGTTAGAGTTTCATTTTAATAATTAATACTTCTCTTCATCAACTTGACGGATTGCGTGCTTAATGGAGTATTATTATAAGTACTTCATAATCATAGAGTACAACCCCATAATGATATCATGCCTGTCACTCACTTTAAAAATAGTTAATAATTATTAAAAGAGCACTATAATAAAATGAGTGTTTTCTTTTTTCGCAGGCTTTCTTAGTCTACGAGATCGCGATTTGGATGTGCCCGGAAATGCGGGTCTCAAGGATCAGGTGTTAGCTCTACGCTGGGTACACGAAAACATCTCCAACTTCAACGGCGATCCAAACAACATCACTCTGATCGGAATGAGTGCCGGAGCGGCTTCAACGCAGATTATGATGACGACAGAACAGACCCGAGGTCTCTTCCACAAGGCCATACTTATGTCGGGATCGTCGCTGTGTGCCTGGGCCAATGAGCCCGATCACCATTGGTCCCATCGGTTTGCCTGTCAACTCGGCTACTCAGGCAGCGACAATGAGAAGGAGGTCTTTCGATTTTTACAGCGTGCTTCGGCTAAAGAAATTGCCTGTTGCAATAACATATTGAGTCAGGAGGAGAAGCGCGACTATATCCTGTTTCCTTTCGGACCCGTCGTGGAACCATATGTCAGCGATAGTTGTGTTATTTCCAAACCTCCATTGGAGACGCTGTCTACGGCCTGGGGCAATGAAATACCGGTTATCATTGGTGGTACCTCCTTTGAGGGCCTCTTCTCCTATCAGTATGTTTTGAGGGATACAGCACACTTACTGAGCGACTTTGAATCGTTGATACCACTAGAGGTGCGTGATGTTTCCAATGCAGCGCAAATCAAGGAGCATGTAAGACGACTTAAGCTGTACAGTTTCGAAGATGCCACAAGGGGACGAATGGAATTTAAAGAGTGCTTACAGCTGCTCTCTTACAAGCATTTCTGGCATGGTATACATCGGACTGTTCAAGGCCGTTTGGCCTATGCCCCAAGGACACCAACCTACCTCTATCGCTTTGACTTTGATTCCCCTACCTACAATCACTATCGCATTTTGCTCTGTGGTCGCCATGAACGAGGTGTTTGTCATGCCGATGATATGTTCTACATGTTTTACAATATTCCATCCAATAAACTGGACAAGTCCTCTCCAGAATACCGAACTATCGAGAACATGATTGGCATGTGGACATCATTTGCGAATCATGATAATCCCAACTGTGCCCAGATTGCGCCCGTTAGATGGGAGTCCCTTGAATCAAAGGCTCCTCTTAAGTGCCTAAACATTGGCAGAAAACTTCAGTTCATTGATATGCCCAATACCGAACAACTGAAACTCTGGGATAGTTTTTATGAAAAATTAAAATTGTTTTAACTTGGTCCACAAGGTAAAAGGAAGGCAATATTTTGTAAGAATTTGTATGAATATTATTTCTCTAGATAGTTTGTGTGATAATTTCGTGAATAAAGTACAGACGAGTGTATAAAATTAAACGTACAAATTTGTAGTTGTCGTTTAGACATCTTTAATTGAATGCCAATTACTTGCTACAATGACAGTGGTCTAACTATGACAATACTATTAAATAATAATAATAATAATATTTAAAATTTTACGAATCGGAAATAAGAATAATATTCTAAACAATTATTAGCTCCCATCTTTAATAATATTCAAATTTTAAATAATGTTGACCAATTCTTTTTTAATTTATACCCCATTTATACTCGGTTGGGCACACTTTGCGCCAGTGCGAGTTCAAAAGGCAGTGCAGTTAATATTTTAGTACCTGTACATTGTTTTACAGGCTTGCTTTATAATCAAGCCCTATTAGCTTATTACTTAGGAGCTATATTGTTTTGATAGGTAGTTTAAACTGTCACTAATTAAAAAATTTTGAAATCAGCTGTCGAGTGTACTCGGCTATTAGAATCCCACTTTACATAGTTATGACTACGAGATTGTGCAATTATTTATACAATATTCTGTACACAGAAATATTTTTTATTCTAAAATTCAAGCTACCTATTTAATTTTCACCAGTTATTAAATATATCTTCAGGATATAATTTTCAATCAAATTTTCTGTGCATATTTATGTATATGAAGAGATTATTTTAATAAAGATTGTTTTTATTGTAATTAACAAACAAACATTACAGATGGCTAGTAACACTGTTTTCCAACACTGGAACACATCTAATACAACATTTACTAATTAAAAGCATTTCAGCTCGCAAAAAACTTTATTACGTGTTAACTACCGTAACTGCAGCAAAGTTAGATCAAATCATTTGGCTTATACAAGCTATCCCAGACCAAAAGTTTGTCATGCTCAGGCAGATCGATGACATTGACATCATTGCCAATGTTGAGTACCCGCTGCGTATGGTCTTTCTTTGAGGGCTCCCACGATAAATGTCCAATTTCCTTGCAGTTGGGATTAGAGTTTGTTGCAAAAGCCGTCCACATTCCCACCATGCGTTGAATTGTGCGATACTCGCCGGAAGATTTGTCCAGCTTTCGGGATTCTGTGTTTCGGAACAAATAGCTCAAATCATCGGCATGGGCAACACCAGCCTTGATATCATCTCCACAGAACTTCTGGCGATAGAAGTTAAAGTCGGGGGAATCAAAGTCAAATCGGTAGAAATATGTTGGAGCGGTAGAATAGGCCAGGCGAGCATACAAAGTGCGATAGATTCCATGCCAGAAGATCTTGTATGAATAGTACTGAAAAAAATATTCATAATTTCTGTGTACATTCAAAAACTTAATTATTAACAATTACTCACGTCCAGGAATGTCATTATCAACTTTGAACTGGGAGTTGCATCACCAAAGTATAATTTTATCAGCTTTTCGCTGAACTCCAGATTTTGCTTCTCCGTATTGACGGCACGAACATCACGGGGCGTCATACGCAGAGGATCTTCCAGCAAGCTATCCATACTCTTCGCATTGGCCTTGAGAGCGGGATACATGAAAAGTCCCTCAAAGGAGACACCGCCCAGCATTGCAGGCAAGTCATTAGACCACGCATCGCGTGCCATCTCCAGCTGCGACTTTGGTGCCACACAGTCAGGAGTCTGATAAGGTTCCACAGTGGGTCCAAATGCATAAAGTGATCCATTGCGACGTTCTTCGGGCGTCATCAGGTTATAATCAACCAACTTGCATGGTTCAACTCCACGCAAGTAATCCAACACCTCTCGATCAAAATTCTCGCCCTCATAGCCATGGAACTTTGCAAGCCGATAGGCAAAGTCCTCGGGTGTTGTATTGGCCCAGTAGTTGTGCAATGTGCCGGACATAGGAATAGCCTTGTGAAAGAGACCCCGTGTCTGCTCCGTGCACATCATATAATGGGTTGAACAGCCGCCTGCGCTCTCTCCAAAGAGCGTAATATTATTGGCATCACCATTGAAGTACGAAATGTATTTCTTAACCCATTTGAGTGCCAGGACTTGATCCTTAAGACCTGCATTCCCAGGCACATCTAAGCTGGGATCCTTAAGACTCAAAAAACCTATGAAAAGGAAAAAAAAAGTGGCAATTACGAACAAGCTAAATTAATATTCTATATGTTGAGAGCTTTTCACACAACCATCGTGTCTAATCAACAGATAAGAGAATGTTAATAAAAACTATCTAAACACTGCGATTAGTTGTTCATATCTTACCCAAGCAATCAACACGATAATTTAGCGTGACTAAAATCACATCCTTGGCCATTATATAGTCCGGACCATAAAGCTCCCGTGTAGCCTCTCCAATCGTAAAGGCACCTCCATAGATATAAACCATTACCGGGAGTGGTTTTTCCGTTTTAAGCTAAGAGAGTATTCGATTCATTTATCATGTCCATCAATCAAAGTATTTTTTGATAGTCACCTGCTTGGCGTACACATTCAGGTAGAGACAGTCCTCACTGCCACCAATTATACCTGTGAGAATTTGCTTCTGCACCGGCTTGTCTCCATAATGCGTACAGTCCAAGACTCCAGTCCATGGTTCCGCCGGCTGCGGGGCCTTGAAACGTAACTCTCCCAGCGGGGGCTTACCAAAAGGCAGACGCTCGAAACTATAGTATTCATCGTCATAGAGGCTTCTACGTTTCACGCCCTTTATCTGGCCCAGCGGTAGGGAAATTTCACATGTCTCCAGACTAGAGCGGTACATATTAAATTCCATATAATGCTCACTATTCTCTATGTTAGATTGTCTGATATGATAATCACCTTTCCGACATTGTACTTCTTGGTCGCCTGATCCGAGTGAGAGTCGTTTGTCAACTAAAATAAGTTATTCGATTTTTATCAATTGAAAACAAAAAAGCTCACTGATGTACAGTGCTGTCCATAACAACATGTCTACCGATCGTATTTCTTATGGAATATGCTCTGTGTGACAGATTAACAGTTGTGCACTTCTGATAAGATAAAATACATTTAAGTTTTTATGAATTTACTTTGTTTACTTACATTTACTTATTAATACTTGTAAATACATACATACATGCACATACTAATAAGCTAAATACAGGGTATCTCGACTCTAATATTCTTCTATGTCTATAAGCTAATTCTCCCGGTGTTTTTTTTGCTGCGCTGATAACGACCTGTTATTAACAGTTCTGTTAAAAGAGACTCTTTATTTGCACTCTAAATTATAGAGCTTTAGAAGAGAGCTGCCTTTATTTTTTTTACTCAAAACTTTCTGAGAATGCAGCCGATGGGGATCGTTTAGTATAAAAAACTACAGAGTTCTTTTAAAGATATTTGTAGAATTATGCATCAGATATTTTTCTTCAGTTTTTATGTATGTATGTATTTACTAACAAATTTAACTCAATTATTAGATGTCATGGGATGTAAAAATAAATGTGAAATTCAGATACTGTAAACAACTTAACTGGGCAATTTTTTAAATTTATTTTATATATATTATATACTGTTACAATAAATAAATATAAACACTATTCTAACAGCAAAGTCGGAACTAATGCCAATCCGTGAAAACTAAGCTTTAAATAAGCTTACCGTGTAATTAAGATTGCTTCAAAGTTTGAACACCCGCAATTTGTAGAACTCTTTTCGAAAGATCAGTTACAACTTGGCAACTGGTAAAAGTGGAAGTGTTGATTCACGAACATTTAATATTATTTTATACCAATTAAAACAATGAGCATGGAAGTTGATATGGGTCTTGTGGATATGTTGAAGCTGGCTTGCAAGTAAGTGATCGTCAATGCCGATAAGAAAGTAAATGCCAGGATGCGATAGTTTTAATCAAGGAAATATAGTGATTGGCAGTATTACTTATCGGATTAAATTGGCAGGTTTCTTGGCCACAAGATAGTGCAGTACAATCTGGGCACAAAGGAGAAGATTCTTCTCAGCACGAAGTATGGTCTGGTGCTTGGAATGCAACGTAGGACACTCTACAATGAGCAGTTCTACTGCGCCTTCGAAGGAATCCCTTTCGCCAAACCACCGTTAGGGGAACTGCGTTTCCGTGCCCCGCAACCACCAGAATCTTGGAAGGGTATCAGGGACTGCACATATCCGCGCTCCAAGCCTGTGCAGATGCATTGTGTGCTACGTTATGCTGAGGGTTCCGAAGACTGTCTTTATCTTAATGTGTACACGAAGAAGCTAAAATCTGAGAAACCATTGCCGGTAATGGTTTGGATTTTTAGCGGGGGATTTCAGGTTGGTGAGGCCTCAAGGAATACTCACAGTCCAGATCACTTTATGATAAAGGACGTTGTCTTAATCACATTCAACTACAGAATGGGCGCTTTAGGTGAGTAAAATTTAATAGGAAAAATTTATAAACAGTTCTAGTTACAAAACGAAATTAAACTCAACACCTAATTTAAACTTTATTGCCGATACCGTGATCATTAAGTTTAAAGCGAAACATATCAAACGTTTTAAGCAAAACAAATTGACTTGCACTTGATCAATTTTAGGGTTGACTAAGATTTTAGCACTTTTAAATGAACAAAATTGTATGAGAAAATATTTAAAGTATTTTTAATGCAGGTTTCCTTAGCCTATCCGATCCGGAGTTGAATGTTCCTGGTAATGCGGGTCTCAAGGATCAGGTGTTAGCTCTTCGCTGGATACACGAAAACATCTCCAGCTTCAACGGCGATCCAAACAACATCACTCTGATGGGAATGAGTGCCGGAGCGGCTTCAACGCAGATTATGATGACGACAGAACAGACCCGAGGTCTCTTCCACAAGGCCATACTTATGTCGGGATCGTCGCTGTGTGCCTGGGCCAATGAGCCCGATCACCATTGGTCCCATCGGTTTGCCTGTCAACTCGGCTACTCAGGCAGCGACAATGAGAAGGAAGTCTTTCGATTTCTACAGCGTGCTTCGGCTAAAGAAATTGCCTGTTGCAATAACATATTGAGTCAGGAGGAAAAGCGGGACTATATCCTGTTTCCTTTCGGACCCGTCGTGGAACCATATGTCAGCGATAGTTGTGTTATTTCCAAACCTCATGTGGAGACGCTGTCTACCGCCTGGGGCAATGAAATACCGGTTATCATTGGTGGTACGTCCTTTGAGGGCCTCGCCTTCTATCAATATGTTTTGAGGGATACAGCACACTTACTGAGCGACTTTGAATCCTTGATACCACGAGAGGTGCGTGATTCTTGCACCTCAGAGGAACTTAAGGAACATATAAGACGACTAAAATTGCACAGGTTTGCAGATGTCGACAGGGATCACATGGAATTCAATGAATGCCTACAACTGCTCTCCATAAAACACTGCAGCCATGCCATACATCGTACAGCCCTCGCACGTGTGTCATATGCCCCGAAAACACCAACCTACCTCTATCGCTTTGACTTTGATTCACCTACCTACAATTTCTTTCGCCTTCTTCTCTGTGGACCCGATCAGCGAGGTGCAGCGCATGCAGACGATCTCTGCTACTTGTTTTACGGTATTCTGTCATACAGATTGAATCAATACTCACCGGAATACCAAACAATCGAACACCTGGTGGGTTTGTGGACCGCGTTTGCAACTCATGGAAATCCCAACTTTGCTCAGACTGCGCCCGTTAAATGGGAACCCCTGGAGCCTAACGCTCCTCAAATGTGTCTGAATATTGGCAGACTTCTTCAGTTCATTGAACTACCAGAAGCCAAAGAACTGAAGCTCTGGGATAGTTTCTATGATAATGTCAAATTATACTAAAAAAAACAAATGTAATAAGATTTCGATGCATTAATCGACTTGTTATCTCTCTTTTTACTGTAGAAATAAGAAGATGACTTCCTTAAAATATAATAGTTTTATTGTAAAGATTTCATGGCTTAGTTCGAAGTGGGAATAAAATCAGTTATTTATGTAAATTAAACATTTTTATTTATTTTTACTGTGAAGCTTTAAATAATATTATAGCTTAAGCCAATTAGAGATGATGAATTTGCGAGCAGTAAGATAAGAGTGAATTTTGTTACATTTTGCTCAGTTTATTTCTTATAAGACAAATAATAAATCCATAAGTCAGCTAACTGTCAATATGCCACAATTCATCAAAGAAATATACATATATGAAATTGTAATTGGGACAACACTACTCTTACAAAAAAAATGTAATGCTGTTATTTCTTAGTAAGAGCTTGAAAAAAACAGACAAGGCATTAAGCGCATAATAAAATAAATCCAGCTGGAATCTAGGTTAATTATACTCTGATAAGATCTGCAATCATATATCGCTGGTCTCAAAATTGGCCTTAAATTAAGTCCACACCTGCCTCCTCAAACAATTTGTCGAAAAACTGTAGACTCTGTAGTTCCGGTTGTGGAATGAACCGCAGCTCCTCATTGATATTCAGACACATATTTGGTTCATCTGGAGTGACAGGCTTCCAATTCACCAAAGTTTGTGTGAGAGGGGAGTTCGGATTGGACCGAAGGGCAAACTCAACGAACATGGATGCCATTCTACATATCGTGGCATACTCTGCTCTGGACTTATCCAGCTTGAATGTGTCTGGTATCTTGAATAAATAGCACAAATCATCGCCATGAGTAACTTCTCGACTATCGGGACCTAAACGGCGTATGCGATAAAAGTTACAATCGGGCGAGTCAAAATCGAAACGGTAAAGATAGTTATCGGCTTTTCCATAAGCTAAGCGAGCATTGATCAAACGATGCTGATTATGCATAATGCAATAAGTTTTGACCTTTTTAAGTGAGTCCAAATGTGCTTCGCTCAGATCATTGATATCGACCTGACAAACGGACTCCACCAACTTCTTTCCCAACTGTCTTCGCATTTGGGCATCATCAAGGAATAAAAGAGTGCGTGGTAGCAAGACCTCAGGATGCTGACTAAGGATCTCTAAAGACACACTAAATCCGTCATCGCTGGTAGTGCCCAGCATCAGTGGAATCCGATTACTCCAGGCTTTACGTTGCAACTCACGAGGCTCTCTTAGTATCAATCCTGCGGGTGTCTCATAGTGCTCCACGTTAGGTGTACATGTTGTTATCATATCACTATGACATTTCTCAAATTCCGTCAAAATATCCGCCGAAGCCAAGAGATTAGGATCAGCACTTTTAATAAAGTTGTACACTTCATTATCAATATTTTCTCCCTGGTATCCCAACTTCTGAGCCAGGCGGTACTCAATGTTGGGCAAACGGTTCAGTTCTTGCAAGAATCCCGCCATTAGGATGAACTTGTTGAAGAGTCCTTCGGTCTGTGGACTTACAGACAGCAGTTGTACTAGCATGCTACCCGAGCTGTGGCCGAAGAGAGTTATGTTATTCTCATTCCCATTGAAGTATTTCACATTAGCTTTGATCCACTTCAGGGCGAGCACAATATCCTTTAAGCCCGAATTGCCGGGAATTCCCAGTGATGGATCCGCAAAACTCAGATGTCCTAAGGAGAGCCTCAATTTAATTTTA
The DNA here is from genome assembly GCF_004354385.1 of Drosophila innubila. Classification (NCBI taxonomy): domain Eukaryota; kingdom Metazoa; phylum Arthropoda; class Insecta; order Diptera; family Drosophilidae; genus Drosophila; species Drosophila innubila. The sequence continues at coordinate 12,054,600 of NW_022995380.1, forward strand.
TTTTTCCTGAAATATTTATAATACTCACCGAATGCTCCGAGTCTGTAACCAATGCTAATGTAGATGACGTCTTCGCGCATTAAAAATTCCGGTGACCAGGCACGACTTGATGGATCCCCTGACTTAAAGGCGCCTCCATGAACATAAACCATCACAGGCAATGGCTTATCACTGCTTAACTTTGGACGAGCATTTTCAAGCAACGTTTCGTATTGGGTATTAAGCAAATCTTACTCTTTTCACAGCTATATTCAAATATAGACAGTCTTCGGAGCCTTCAACCTTATTGTTTCGCCTGTTGACCTGAAGACACTTGTCTCGCGGCTGTGTGCAGTCCAGAACCCCATTCCATGGTGTTGCATCCTGTGGCTCCTTAAAACGTAACTCCCCCAGGGGCGGCTGAGCATAAGGTATGCCGTCGAAGCTGTAGTAAAGCTCATCATACATCGACTTACGCAGAACGCCTCTCACCGGACCGTGAGTCGTGTTGTGAACTGGATTCGTTTCCTTGCTGAAATTAGATGACTCTTTTAGCCTAATAAGTTAAGTATTTTAACCGATCCCAACCCACTAGTCCGTTTCCATGTCTTGTCTTCGAAAAACTGGCTACGAAAACCAAAAATTTGGCAATTAAACTAGATTTAACCATGCTGAAAGATAAAGTTATCTGGCCCACTAAAAGTTGAGCAATCTACAACTTTTTAAGCTTTTAGAGGTAATCTAATCTTTTCTTGATATAAGTGGAAAAACATTTATATAGACAAATACACCTCTAGGGCTGTTGATAAAAATGGTTAGTAAGTTAGTGAGAACATATACAAAGTAATGTACATTATTTTGTTTTATAATTTCTATAAAAGACCACTTGTAATTTGCATGACTATTTTCCTGAAATTCATATATACGAGACACGTATTTGAAGAGAAGTAATCCATGTAGAAATTTATCTCTTAACTATCAAATTTTCTAAAATCTTCATTCTTTTCTTTAACTTTATCTATCAAATTTTTATAATCACAATTTTATCAAGTGAGACATTTAAAAAACGAAAAATATAGCGTTTTTTAGACTATAATAGATGTTCTAAATAAATAATTCAGATAAAATTAAGTTTATTTTCAGATTATTAATAATGTATATTATATTGGGCTGTTAATACCGTTTCAAATCAACATGGTTTCCCATAGTAAACTATGTTTAAATAAATAATAAATAAATTAAGAATTAATATAGTTTTAACAAATATTTGGTTTTGATAATATTTTTTTTATTGTTGTACCATTATTTTGAGTTCGCTTTATAGATGCTATCCCAGACTTTTAACTTGTTGACCTCGGGTAATTCCATGATTTTGATTCTATCCGAAATGTTTAAGCATTTTATGTTTTTCTTGGCCAAAGGCGTCCAATGGGTTCCCTTGGGTAATTTTGATTCGACGCTAGCGCAGTTCGGATTCGATGTAGCCGCAAATGTAGTTAGAATATCAATCATACGCTCAATGGTTTGGAATTCTGCGGTGTGCTTGTCCAGTTTCCAGGCAAAATCGCCGTACCAAATATAGGAGTGATCGTCAATATGAGCAACGCCACGCAGTTTGTCGCCGCAGTATTTGAGTCTCTGATGATTAAACGTGGACGAATCAAAGTCAAATCGATAAAGATATGTAGGTGCCGAGGACGATTGAAGACGTGTCTTAATGGTGCGCATAATGGGATGCCAGAAGACCTTGTAACTGGCGTACTGCAAGAATAATCGTACATTAAAATAATCTTACAAAGATCTGGCACATCTAACTCACTTCACAATAGGCCACCACACTTTCTTGCTGCAACTCCAAGGGCTTGTCCCCAAAATGCAAGGCCTTTAATCGCTTTCCCAGATGATGGGCCATTTCTTGGGGCAATGAACGTTTTAGTTCCAGTGGCAACAGATGTTCTGGCTGATCCTTGAGGCTGGTTAGGAGATATGGCGACATGTGCACACGGCCATACATCAGGAGACCTTCAAACGAGGTGCCACTCATCAGAACTGGGATGTTGTTGCCCCAGGCTGTGTCCAACAAATCAAGGGGCTGCTTGGGCAGCACACAGCTCTCAGTGCTGTAAGGCTCGACGACAGGACCGAATTGAAAGACACAATCGTCCAGGTTCTCGGCTTCACTCAGCAGATACGGTTTCACCAGATTTTCACCGGGCACACTTTGCAAATACTCCAGCACCTTCGAATCCGAGGCCTGATTCAATTTCTTCATGCCCAAACTTTCAGCGAGACGTCGCGCCAAATTGGGCACCGGACACATAGCCCAGGAGCACAAAGCATTACCGGACTGCATGATGGCCTTTTGGAAAAGTCCCTCCGCTGCTGGGTTCAACATTAGATAATGAACCGAGGCAGCACCGGCACTTTCACCAAATGCGGTTACATTTGCAGGATCCGCATTGAAACAGGCAGCATTCCGTGTGATCCACTTCATTGCCAGCAGCTGATCCTTCAGGCCTGCATTGCCAGGCACACCTGCTGCTGGATCTTGGAGACTTAGAAAGCCCAGAGGGCCCACACGATATGAAACCGTAACCACAACGACATCGCGCATCATGAAATAATCCGGACTATGCAAATCTCGCGTTGGATCGCCTTTCTCAAAGCCGCCGCCAAAAAAGAACACAATCAGAGGCAAGGGCTTCTCTGTAGTCATCTATGGATTAATCGTTAATTAGTTAATCATCTATTATCTTTAATTACATATACTCACCGACTTGACGTACACATTGAGATACAGACAATTCTCAACCCCCTGCAGCTCCTTGGTATACTGATTATATTGCAGCGGCTTCTCGCCCTTCTGACGGCATATCAGAGTCTTCTTCCAGGGGTCCACTGGCAGCGGCGCCTTAAACCTGAGGGAGCCCAGAGGCGGTTTCGCGTACGGAATGCGCTCAAAGCTGACGTAATCATCGCCGTAGATACTCGTACACTGGCTGCCGACGACATTGCCACTTTTGGTCTTTACGACAATATCGGGCTTGGGGCTGTACGATAAATAATAGAGAACTACGTATTAAATATATGTGAACTTTTCGATCTCGAGTCTTACTCACTCGCTCATTGCACGATGTCTACTGTTCGGCATTTGCACGTATGCGCCTTTTTATCTGCAGCTTTTAATTTTTCTTGTATCCAACAATAAAACGCATTTGTGGCAATTTGTATTGCTAGCGTACAAAACAAAGACAAAAAAAGTGTACAACAATATCTAAGCCGGAATATTATCTGACAGCGGATTTGAGTTTATTCTGCCACAATTTGAGTTAATTTTAAAAGTATAAAATGTTAAACTGGTAGTCATTGTTTTTATTTATTTCTGTTGTTTATTTGATTGCAGCAAAGCTCTCGTATCGGCAGACGTGTATCGACAATAACATACACACTGACATACTCAAAACATGCAAAGTTATTCTGCCAGGGCTGCATAAATTGGGACTCACAACTTATCAAATTTATTTTCCAAAAAATTACTTTTCGTATATTTAGAGTCTATTATTTCTCAACTGTATATAATAATTATAGCTAGATATTTAACAATTACTTTTTATATAAAACTGCTGTAACCCTGAAAAATTGCATTGTAAAATAAAGTGAAGCTCACTCGGAATGGTATAAAAATACAAGGTAGTGACAACTTGTCACTGACAAGTGAGTAACATGTTTGCACTTAATATATACATACATAAATGCTGCTATCAGTTTGTTTATACTATTCTCTGATAAGATATACTTTGCTGTAAAGCGTTAAATAAAAGCTGGTATTTTTCTCTTTTTTGTTTATTAAGAATTTTGTGTATAAACATATTTTTGTTTATTTCCATTGCTACACAATATTTTTTAATAATAAAGTTTGTTAATTAATTACCTTGCAAAATAATTGAGTAATGAGAAATGCATGTGTTTACAAATATAAATATGTAAGTTTGAAAGTATCATCCCATCTTTATATTCAAAACAACAAAACTTACAGCGTACTTGCTGCGATAAAATAACAGCTGTTAAGGCAGCCGAGTGCTGTTAACATATAAACACTGTTAATGTAAAGCACAGGCGCCGTTGGGCAATCTATTTTTGTTCTAGTATTGATACAATAATAATCTTTCTCGGGAATGGGCCAGACAAATTTTGACCAGACGTTCAGTGTACCTTGTGCTTGTGTATATACAATACATACTTTCATAAATTAGAAATATACGTGAAAAGAACATAGGTTCATCGCTTAAATTTACCGGCATCGAGTCAAAATTCGATCAATCGCATTTCGACGGTCAACAGAATTGGAGCAACCAGAGCAAATATTTCGAAAATTAGTGGTATTTTTTTTAAAGAACAAAATAATTGTTCAAAAATCGAATACACTTATGTACACGCTTCCGTATATAAATACTCATTTATAAAGATAGAAATGGAAGTGCACGTTGGTTTTCCGAAACTGCTGCAGATGGGCGCCAAGTGAGTAGATGTGTAAAAAGCTATCCAAATGCCAGCTGGGGGAAGTGTTTTCATTCCTCATCGTGATTTGGACAAACGACGACTTTGAACTTGAATATTCGACCTGAATCCGGGACCTAGACCACAGCTGCGTGTTATCAGCAGAAGCACCTTTTATGTTCCTTATCAGTACAAATTGTAATCTGTAACCTTGATCCTTCACTCGTAGACTTGTCGGACATAAGATGCAACAATATCGCTTGGCCACCAGCCACACGGTCATCGTGGAAACGAAGTACGGCCGAGTCCGCGGCCTCCAACGGAAGACAATCTACGATGGGGAACTGTACTACGCCTTCGAGGGGATTCCCTATGCCAAACCGCCAGTGGGTGAGCTGCGTTTCCGTGCACCGCAACCACCAGAGCATTGGAGTGGTGTTCGCAACTGTACCACATACAACGAGAAACCGTTTCAGAGAAACATGATAATGGGGTTGATTGAGGGATCCGAAGATTGTCTTTACTTGAACGTCTATGTAAAGAACATGAAGACAACAAAACCACTGCCCGTCATGGTCTGGATCTATGGCGGGGGCTTTCAGAAGGGTGAAGCCTCCCGCGATTATTATAGCCCAGATTATTTTATGAAGCAACCTGTCGTCCTTGTGACCATCAACTACAGACTTGGCGCTCTTGGTAAGCTCTCTATTTAAATCTCAAACTATTGCTGCTTTCTCATGCATTGAATTTGTTTACAGGCTTTCTGAGTCTAAAGGATCCGAAATTAGATGTGCCTGGTAATGCGGGACTTAAGGATCAGGTGCAGGCTCTTCGATGGATTAGTCAGAATATTGCCAACTTCAATGGGGATCCCAATAACATAACGCTGATGGGTGAGAGCGCTGGTGCCGCCTCCACGCACATTATGATGACAACCGAACAATCGCGTGGTCTCTTCCACAAGGCCATAATGCAATCGGGCTGTGCCCTGTCCGCCTGGGCCGACACTCCGGATCACAACTGGGCGTATCGCCTAGCTCAGCGGATGGGCTACAAAGGCAGCGAGCTGGAGGCGGATGTGTTGAGGTTTCTCAGCAAGGCATCGGCACGACAAATCGCGTCCCATGATCAGGATGTCATCACGCAGGATGAGCTGCGAAGCTTTTACCTGTTCGCCTTTGGACCCGTCGTCGAGCCCTACGAGAGTTCGCATTGTGTGGTGCCAAAGCCACACAAAGATATGCTGGCCAGTGCGTGGGGCAACAGTATTCCACTTATCGTGGGCGGCAACTCGTTCGAGGGCCTGTTCTCTTATCAGCTCGTTCGCAACGATCCCTGGGTTATGACTCACTTTGATAACATAATACCCCGTGAAGTGAGCGAGGCCTGTTCCCCAGAACAACTACAGCTGTTGGTTCGCCGGCTGAAGCACTTGTACTTTGGAGATGAGCAGAGAGAAAGGATGGAGCTATTCGAAGCTCTCTCCATATTCTCGGATCGGCAAATCTGGCATGATTTGCATCGAATGGTTATGGCCCGGCTAAAATATGCTCCAACCTCATCCACTTACCTGTATCGCTTTGACTTTGACTCACCGCACTTCAATCAATTCCGTTGGCTCGTCTGTGGTGATCGTGTACGGGGCGTTTCCCATGCAGATGAGTTGTCTTATCTATTCTACAATGTGCTGGCAACGAAACTAAGTAAATCCTCGCTAGAATACCGCACCATTGAGCGAATGGTGGGCATGTGGACAGCTTTTGCAGCCAACAGCAATCCCAACTGCCAGGCCACAGAATCGGCCAAGTGGACACCTGTGGAGGAGACGCAAAATGCAGCACACAATTGCTACAACATCAGCGATGAGATGCAAATGATGGCTCTGCCCGAGGCCACAACGCTGGCCGTTTGGGATACCTTCTATGACAGGGAGGCTCTCTACTAATCCATATACCCATTCCATTTCTACTCAAAAGATTATCAAAACAAATCCAATACTATTCTAAGAAAGTGTTTTTTATGTAGGGTCATACATGTACATTTAATTATATACAATAGGTATCTTGTGATCACAAAGCTCTCCAATTAAAGTGTAACTAAATTCTTGTAAACTTAAGTGTTTAGATTGTACCTGCCCCAAATCTTTAAAAGAATAAAGTTTAATTTTATATTTTTCGAATTCAAAGTCTAGTTTGCTGACCTTAAAAATGTAAACTGTAAGCAAACATATATTATAAAAAAAATAATGTAGATTATCTCGTAAAAAGTGAAAAGTTCAATTTCATAATTATATTTTTTTATTTTTTTAGAACCAAAATAGGTTATATTTATAAATGATTGCTCAAATAAAAGGCATTTCACAATGATGCTGTATTTACTCAAAGTCAATGTCGTATTATTCATAAAATTCAACATTTATCGAATTACACAAGAAATTTAACATTTAATGAGCCGATTGTGCCGTGTAAGGGCCACACAGAGCTTGTTTGACAACTAGATAAAATACAACCGTGCGATTTAAAATAACTTTCCACTTCCGCCACGACAGAGAAATTGCTTTTCCGCTTGGCTGCCAAACTGAATCACCAACCCAAAGGTTTTTATATAAATAATTAAATGATTACTTTATTTTAGATTTATGTTGTGATTTCCTTAAATGATAAACGAGATAATATTAGAGTTCATATTATTGTATCCATATAATTTTTCGTCAGGTAAGTGAAACTTTTTTCTTTGTATTTTTAACTTGTTCAATTTCTCGTCGAAAATTAACCTTATTCTGTGTTCCATATATTTGTTTACTTTTTCTGTTTATTAAAAGCTCTGCACCATAATAGTTTAAGTCGTGAGTGTTGAATGTAAATATTTACAATTGCGACGTTTCACGTTTTCCAAGAAATCCGCGCAGACGCCGTTGAGACTATCAATATCGTGTGAATGTGAAGTAGCTCATCTTGAAATAATTATAATAATAATAATAAAACAACAGATATGCGAATTTCAAATAGGCAAAACACTTGCAAAATTCTACGTGTTTGTTTTCTCAAGTTTGTTATTTATTCAAATTATTTAAACATACTTTAGAAAACAATAAATTTTGGTACATTTTGATGGAAAATGGTACAGTTTAATCCAGGCTCATAGATTTGTCTCACTCTTACTCATCGGAAACATGTGACAGCATTGCCAACTGTCATAAAGTCATCAGAACGCACTGGGTTCTCTGTAGTGTTGCCAATGTCCTCGATGGATTTTTTTTTCTCTGGCTTTCAATTCAGGTGCAAACTTTTTGCATTTGTCAATTATGTTTGATTGCCGATGGCTGCTAACGATTTTAACTTTTAGCTTTTAACTTTCACCTGCGCGCATTTAAATTTAACAACAATTTCCAATCAACGCACAATCCAATAAAACTTTCAAGAGTGCGTACAAATTCCAAAAAAAGTATGTGATTGTTTGTACATGACTGAAGTTGTTCAACTTTTGTTGAAAAAAACCAACAACATTTTTTATGAAATTCGAGAAAATGCTAAGCATGTAGTAAATTCCATCAAATATGAAAAAAAGGACAAAATTGAAATGAAACGCTTAAAGTACATAGTAAAGTTTGATATTGGTTAACTCCTGAGAGCGGGTGATGTTAATTAAAAATTGTCATAAATCCGGAGAGTTTAACCCATTCACAGTTAACTGGGCTGGTGAGAAATGGCAATAAGCATTTTCATTTAATGTTTTTTAGAGACGGCCGACAACGAGCCTTTTGCCATGCCCAGAATTGTGCTTTTTGTATTGCTCAAGTACTTAATTACACTTGCGCGCACTTTAATTTCGAGTTGTCGATAAGGGGTGATGGGAGGGAGGCAGAAGGTTGCAAAGAAATGCAAATTAGGCTGGCAAGTCAAAGTGAGCCGAAACCTTGTAAATTATAGGCTTAAGCTGCTGTCAGGCCCCTTTGGTTACATGCTGCTCGGTTCCTGGCTAAGGATGGCAGACAGAGGCTTATTAAATTATGTACATATAACGAGTTTGCAACTGGATGGTGGTGGGGGGTATCCGGGAGTAGTCTTTTGCTTTCAATGTCTACTGGCGTACTAATCTTAATATAAGCTCGTCGCTCCTGAAATTTGACACTGCAAGCTGTGGGCTCTGTGAAAGTAAATTGAATGTCAAAGGGTTAAGTGAAAGTGGCTCAAGACCCTCTGCTCCCCAATATCTATTTATTAACATGTCTAAAATATGCAGTAGTCATTTGTCCGTGATATATAATCAATGTCCCTTAACTTCTCCTGCTCCTTGAGACTGCATCAAAACCATTTGAGTTCGGTGAAAGTTTTTATTTTATTCTATTTTTATTTAGTCCTGTCCTTCGTTTGTTGCTTATTACACCCAATGGGACTTTCCTTATGTGAATATCTTCCAGCGTCCTTTTTTTGATAGCTAAAACTATTTGTATTCCGTATAGCATGGTTAAAAACGGGTATATTATAGTTGAGCATAAAAAAGACACATTTTCATTGACTAAGAGCGTCATACGTCTCTGATATACGTATAAAGTCGGAAAACGAGTGTTCATTTGACAACTTCAAATTACAGGGCATTTTGTGGTCGATTAACGCCTTCTTCTAAAATTGCAAACAAATTCAGAATTATGCGACTTTTGTTGTGCGTTTCCCTTTGAGAGAGACGAAGATGGACTAAGTTTTTGGGTTCAACAACAACTAGAAGAATTGTACATTGATTTTCTCTCTGTTGCTAGGAGACGACTTTCTAAAGAATTTTAAACAGCTTCAATTTGTCAGTTCTTTGTCGGGGAAAACGTTTGTAAACTCTCACCAATTATTTAATTTAATTAAATATTAAATTGTCAAAAGTTTTTGCTACAAATTAAATTCTATGATGTAATCAAATTTAAATTTCAGTTGTATGATCTTGGAAGCAGTTGATATAAGCAGGCAATTGACTTCGTTGCAAGCTTAGATTTCATTTCAGCTAAATTAAATTCACTTTTTAATTAAACAGGCAGCGAAACCCTAAAACAATTGTTTATACCCCTAAAATCCTATTAACCTAGCAAAAAGGCCATTTTTTAATATAGAGAAGGGCAACTGTTTTATGCTTTTGTCATTTTTCCCAAAAAAGTAATTTGGTTAAAAGGCAAGTGAGTAATTGTTAAATAGAATGAGGGAGGGTAATATTTGGGAAGGTGGGTAATGAAAACTGTTGCCACTCCAAACTTTTTTTTTAAGACAATGCCAAAATAATGGCAAAAGGCAACAAAAAAGAAATTTTATGAAACTTGAGCAGCATTTTTAATAAATTTACATTGGGCTGAACAAAAGAGAAAAGCAAACGGGATAAGAATAAAGGAAAAACATACATACATACATCATCCATAAATTAACTTTTTGTAGGGAGGGAAAAGTCGTCGTCAATTGGCAAATAATGAACTCGACCGTCTTATTATTAACTGAAACGCTTTTTGATCTTTCAAGCAAATTACATGCAACAACGCGCTCCCAACTAATACAATGATTGCCTAAGCGAGGAGTTGATTTCTATGCTGTGCCACGAATTTGTATGTTGAACATGCAACACTTTCAGCTTTGGGCCAACTAAATGGCCGCGTAGTTGTCAGTGACGCCGTTTGTGGCATTTGTAATTCACTTTGATTAAATATGCCGAGGAGGAGGGAGCGTGGGACGCATTAAAATGCCGCAACAATGTGCGACTGCAAGTGGAGATGCTCTCGGAGGAGAAGTCACTTTTGCAGAATCTAGACCTCCTTAGACAAGTCAAATAGTCAGAGCAGAGAGTCGAGACTCGAGTCGAGAGTCGGTCGGACAAGAAAGCGCAAAACAAGTTTGTGAATTTCGGCAACTGCAGCGTGTCCTCTGACAGGATATAAAACAATCAGCGCAAGCCAGCGGAAACGGAAGTGTTGCTGTCGCCCTCTGCCACCTCCTGTGCCCAAACCAACCAACCATCCATTCTCTTGTGCGCTACTCTTAGCTGTTTGGGGCGGGGGGCGAAATTGTTTAAATTGTGGGCGTGGCCATGGATGGAGTCCTGGGAATACGAGTGTATCTACAGAAATGTGTGAGTTTCTTGTGGCTGTTGTGAAATGTAGTCCACGGCTGTCTTGTGGCCGCTATGCAGTCTGCTCCTGGGAGATATCGAGCCAAGCCAGAGTCTGTATGTGTCTGTATGTGTCTGCTTGTCTATTGTCTGCCTTCAGCTGCATGCTCTAGGTTTATTAATATGGCAAATTGAAATTTCACGCTTTGTTGCCAAGTTTTGGACTCTGACGTCTCCATTTTGTGTGTTACAATTGCACGGATTGCTCCGCCAAAGGAAGGTTTACTTTTCTCATTTGGCTTCGTAAGTTGCTGTGGTTGATGTACATTTCATTTTGATATATTTACTATTGCTACTAATTAATTATACTTGAATTCTTCTGAAAGACAGTTCAAAAATATGTAAACAGCCTGAACCGGATTATGAGCCGAACCCTTGAAATTATTTACTTTGCGACGCCGAACCTATACCGAACCACTTTTTAAAATAAAAGGTTCGGTTAAAAAAAAAAAAATTACATAAATTTTATGTTTTTCTAATTACGCAATTATTTGAGACTTCGGATTAAAAAAGGTCATATTTAAATCTTCAAATAAATTTAAATTTAAATCAAAATTTGATTTCTTTAAAAAAAAAAAAATTTAATTAGTTCAAAATGTAAAGAAAACTGTATAACAATAAAAATATTTTTTTGTATACAGTTGAACCAAGGCTCGAACCCAAACCTTGGGTTCAGGGGGTAAGTAAACCTATTCGCGAACCGCCGAACCGAACCTTTAACAAAATTTTTGAGGTTTGCAGCCTTGCTTTAAATTGCTGTACATTTGTAGAGGATCATCCTACATAGAAGTAAGGATTTAAATATTTACAAATTAATAATAAATAAAGATAAACATCATAATTTTTCCTTTCTCTTAAGTTTAGATGAAATACTTCAATTCTGAATGGGACAAAGTTAAGTTTGACTGATCTTGTGGCTGACTGGATGATATTCTGTACTGGAATTAAAAGGACGCTAAAATACGCATATATAGTAAGGTATGAGTAAATCCTCTCAAGTTTCCCAATTGAGAAGTTACTGTCAGAGGACAGTATGATTATTTTTCATTATCATTATGGACTCTTTTTCCACCGTTTTTACATTGCGATCAGGGGTATAAATTGTCAAAATAAGGTAGAATATCTGGGGTAAACTAAATTTTGTTAAATCACCTTATTTTGTTTTGAAACAGTTTCTTAGCTTTGAAAATGTGTTTTCTATTAGTTATGCAAATTGTCAGATATGAATCTTTTTTTGCACTCAAGATACATTCTTTGCAAAACGTATGTATTTGCATGCAAATATGTGTACTTTTATTTCAATTGACCGCAAGAGAAAATTAATTTAATAATAAGAGGTTTGCCTAGTTTTTGTCGAGTTTCCAGTGTAATTAAATTTGACTATTAATGCATCACTTATTCGCACAGTTAACGTCAAGAATACCCAGTGGGGAGAGAAGGATGACGATGGGCGTGCTAAAATGTCAAACACAAAATTGACTGACAAACTTTTACTTTCTGCGAACTGTGGGACTGCGAGCACTTCTGTGAACTGCTATTTTCGGTTGGCTTCATCGACGTCCCGCCGCAGGACTCGTCCTTGTTCATGATGACAGCTGTCGGACTAGTTATTGTTGCTGAACTTGGGAGAAGGCAAAGGAGGTCAGTGAAAAGTGCAAATGTAGAGAAGAAAAACCAAAACAGTTTTGCGGTCTTGCATTTGAGCGTCGTTGTGGTCGTTGTCGTCTCGTTGTTGGTTATAAATGAACCAGACACGAACCCTGCAGGACGATAGCTGCCAGTTAGCCACTCCTCCTCCCATTTCCTCCAGCTGCTAATGGTCATTCGTTGTTTGCGCTGATTCGGCATCCTTTGCCTAGGCTTGGGTTGGTTGGGCACAATGATAAAGTGTGCTGCTTGATGTACTGTCATTTACCACCTCCAAATGCAGTAACACGAGCACAAGTTGACCCAGCAGTCACTCCTTTTGCCTGTGCATTCTCTTCTTACATTTTATGCTGTCATTACTTGTGTCTGCTGAGCTTCTTGTATTGATGAGACTGTGAAACTTAATTTACATGCAATTTACCATTCTCTGCTCCTTATGTTTTCCTCTCTTTGTTACAGAACACGTTCCTGTATTTGATATTTAAGGTTTAATCTTGTTGCAGTCAATCGTGTCTTTACAACAGCTACTCATTGAGCTGACAATTCCCATTTAGCAGTTTTTTTATTTTTATTTTTTAATACTTTTTACAAATCGCATTCCAACTGTCTGTCCTTTGACGAAAGCTGCCGAACGCGGGCAAAACTTCATTTCAATTGACTTTCTCAGATGAAAATTGAAAACCATATTTGAAGCCTGAGATTATTGCATTCTGAGAAGTTCTTTTTTCTATTTCAATATGTTCTAGATACAAGTTGTAAATATTCTTTAACTTGGGAACATATACCATTATTTGTAGCTAGTCTAAACATATTATTCTATTCATTGTAAAGAGTTCCACATTCTGGTTTACTTAAAATCAATTATAGTAAATCATAATTATGACTAAAATCTTAATTAATGTGTTGTTTCTTATACATTGATTAAAATGAACATGCTACATTGCCTATTTCAACATCAAGACTCTATTTTCATAATCCAATTTGTCCGTTAACTTTTTGCTTCAATTAGTTGCAGTTTGCTGCATTGTCTTTGGCACATTGGCCCCTTCTAATGTATAAAACAACCATACGACAACAACAGTACTAATTAGCAACAGAATAACGAGCTTAGGTGTTTGACACCTGGTTTCAGACTGCCTTGCTCATTACACTCTTAGTGGGAATATCAGTCGGGGGAGTTGGAGGAGGTTTGCGACACTTCCGGTTGGTCTACTGTTCTCCAAGTGCTATCATAAATACTACGAACGCAGACATGTCGGCCTGTACCCGACCAAACGACGTTCGGCTAATTTAAATTTATTGGCATTAAATTTGCGGCGCGTAGGCAACGCCTCAGCTTGGCTGCATTCACCCAGAGTTGGTAAAGCATGGACGTGTCTAAGGGGGACTACCGAGGGTCTCTCCCAGCTTCGGCTTCGGGTTGCGAGTGTTGTTGGCTGTGGTTGTTGCACAAATTTATTGCACTCGGCTGCATTGACACTGGCAGCTTGGATATATGGCGGCCATTTCCTTTTTTCACATGTCTTTTTTGAGACCGGGCTTGAAGAAATCCTTGATTCAAGTTTTGGATTATGTAAATGATTCGAAATGTGCTTCTACACAAATTGTATTATATTAATGAATGTTGTAGACATAATTGATTAGATGACATATGATGATTTATAGTTGATTGGCAAGAGAATTTAGGTATTCTTTTCTTCATCGATTGGGCTACAAATTGGTCCCGCTGCATCTTTATTTTAATTTAAGCCAGATGAGATCAGTCGGATCAATTTTTAAACCAGTCGATTATCCACACGAAGCAGATGATTGTGTAATTAATACTTTTGGATAGACTGTAGGTGTGATATAAAAATACTTACGAGTGTGTGTAAGCTTAAGGGTGTTATAAGATATAATTTTATTTATTTTAATACTTTAATTGTGTAAGTTTCATGGCATCTATATAGCAATAGAACAGCAAAGTAAGTGCAAATCTATTTCTTATGTTATTTACTTAAGTATCTAACTATATTATTACATAATATTACACGCATATAATTATTATGACATAATTAACAAGTTCCAACATTAGAAACATTAGTCCTAAGCAACCCCATGAACTGCAAATTTGTACTAAAAGTAAACAATTCTTCGTTTGTTTACTCTTGTGTATATTTATGTGATTACGGTGCTATGCGTGTGGGACGACAATACGTGTATATTTTTTTATTTTTAGTTTTGGTGTTGTTGTTGTCGTTGCCATTGACAGTTAAGCAAAATTTCATCACCTTCATCGCCTGTGACCCCCTTGTTGTAATTGTATACAGTAAGTCATGCATAGACCGAAAAATTGTATAGGGGAGAATTTTAATTGAAATTATAATAGCCTCATTATGCAAATGCTGCTATGTTTATTTTTTCATTTTCATGTAGAGCCTGGAGTAAGGACTGTACATAGGACACACGAAACACAACACGATATATACAATTTGTTGTTCAGCTTCTTTATTATATTTTTGTTATAAACAATTATATCCCTGCTCTTTGTGTTTGCTTATCGCCAGTTTATTGTTTGCGTGTTTAAGGGAAATTTTAATTTTTGTCACTTTACTATGTAACGGTCGCTTTAAGGCCAGCTCATGCGAGTCAGAGATTATTTTATAATTCAACATATGTTTTTTGGCTAAGACAAAGATCTCCACACTATCCACATTATATAAATAGACTCTTACCATACCATTACAATAACGTTGAGTAAGTTTAAACATTCGAATATGGAAGCTTATCGGTATAACTAGAAACCAGAATGCCATAAATTATTTAAGCCAAACAAATTGTGTGTGCTTTATTTTTCCTCATAACTAAATATGCACAAATGAACTTTTCTCTGGACTTTGCAGCTTTCTATTCTGCCAGTGCTAGCGCTCTGGTTCGAGTCATATAAGTACACATAAAGCATGCGAGAACCGTCCGAGAATTACATTTTAATGGCATTTCCTTAAAATATGTATGTTAAATATGCGCTCTGAAAATACGAAAATAGCTATCAAATTGTACATTTAAGCCGTAAGTTTAAGCATGAAATTAAACAATTTAGGTATTTCACTTTATAGTAGTGTATCACATTAATTTTTATAGAATATCTATGTAAAATATGCAATATTATTAATTTTTTTTTTGAAGCATTGGAGGGATTCTTGCAATATGCATAGTTTCATTGAGATTTAGAGTGACAGTGATTATTAAAAATATTTGTCATTCTTATTTTCAATAAAATTAAGCTTATTATTTAAAGAATCTAAACACAATATTTATTTACAATATTTCTTTCTTCGTAATAATATTTCATGAAAATTAATGTATTTAAAAAAAAACATTTACCACAATAGAATCAAAATAAATGTATTTTCCTTGAGTTCGAACATTGTTGATATTTTGCTTTTATTTTTGGAAATAAAGATTCCCCTTTTTTTCTGTGAAAATGTTGGTAATACTCGAATACAGATCTGGAAAGCTCATCTGAATGTCGTTCAGATTTATCCATTCCTTTTTTCTTTTTTGGTGTGTTGGCAATTTGGCGGCATAATGTTATAAATAGACCGCGCATTGTAGCAATGGGTTCAGGCAAGCGTATCCAATAAAGAGGCACACAAGGAGGGAGAGGAGACTCCCTTGTGTGTCCACCTCTTTGATGGTGTCTGGTCAAATGTGCAATGGGGCGTTGTGCAAATATGTGCACATAAATATTTTGCGTGCAATGCATTAAAATTTATGCAAAAATACAAATTGCCTGCTGTCGAACGAGGATCTGGCGTTAAAATTGTAAAAAGGACTTTAAGTTGGTCAATAGACCACGGACAATTGAATGCGTATCTCTGGTAAACTTTATTCATATACATATGCACAAATGTCACAAGCTTTTAATCGGCCAATACAAAGTTCTGAATGTCATAAAAATAAAAATAATGACAACTGACACAATGACATTTTCTGAAAACATTAATGCAGCAAATGTAAAACGCCCTGCTCCTAAAATGATTCAACTTCAGACCTAAACAAATTGATGCTGTGGACGCACTGAAATTTTGAGTCCATCGAATTTTTTTAATATTTTGTATCTGAATTGTTAACCAAATCCAACTGTTTCATTTCATTAATGATTTTTTAATTTTCTGTATTAAAATAGTTTTACATTTTATATACAAAAAAAAAATAATTTTCCATTTCTTATTTTTTTTTTGTAAATCTATAATCAGCTGACAACAATATCATATAGGATTAAAAAGAATTTTTTGTTTTTAATTTCTAATAACCATGAGAAAATGTCCATAAAAGTGATGTGTTACATTTATAGAGTTTGTTTAGTGGGCGGATTAAAATATAGATCAAATATTGGCCGTGACCAACCGACAACTTAAAATACAATAAATAATTGCATTTTTTAACTAATACGAAATTGACAGCATAAGCGGAAAACTTGTGGTTCGAGATAAATTTGCAACTGTTTTAGAGAACGTGGCAGACAAAGCGAAATCATAATTGAATGCATTATATTATCATAAAACAAACACAGTAAATTATAATTAAACGGCAAAAACAAACATTGAAATAAAAAGCACACAGGTTGTTTGATATTTGATGGACTTTAATTCGAGTTGTGTATTGAACTGTTAAAACGTTGAAAAACTAAGATAAACATATTTTATAGTAATCCCACGGTAAACAAAACAATTTGTTTCTAAGCTCAAACTGGCTCTACAATCCCCTCCCCAATTAATATAATACAAATATATATATTGAATTTAAAGTGTAAATATTTCGTCAGTGTTTTACGAGTACTTTTATGTGTGCTTTTGTAATTTTACCTTGACGTGTTTATCACAGATGATTAAATCCAGCAATCGCTGAGATATTTATACGAGTATCTAAGAGCAGCAGCTCCTCCAAGGAAAGTCTATTACCTAACCATAAGTATATATATGACAGCTGAGTATTGTTTTTAATTTCTAATAATCTTGTTTGATACAGGCACATTATTTAGTTGACATAAACATATTCTAATAATATGTAAGTAATCTAATGTGAATGGATGGCTCTGAAATTTCTAATTTTGTATAATATTTAATGCCAATTGTAACTCAATTGCCAAATGTTTTCCTCAATGACATTTAACACGCTTATTTCGTAGTTTATTTTTTCCATGTGAACATTCGAGACAAGTTGGAGTCAAGAAGCAAATAAAGCAATTTCGTGCAGTGTTTGCAGTGAAAATAAGTCAGAGAATTGAACATGAACCGGGGTGACACGTAGCAACATCGAAGAGGTAGAGAACAAATAGAAGAATGTAACACTTGGAGGGACTTCATGCAAATAAAGCATACCACAGCAAAGACGATGAGCGCAAGAAGGAAACTCTGGAGTGTTTGTTCCAGAGACTAAGACAGCAACGGATGCTTAGAGAACGTGGCCAGCAAAGTAAGAGTTAAGATTTTATTTTTAGCTTAGGCTGTAGGCCAACATGCAAAAGGATTTGACACTTTTTGGACATTTTGCGAGCGTCTTGAGAAATGCAGATTTATTTTGGCCAGAAATGCAGTTCAGTGTAAGCAGATAAAAGCAAATAAAACTCTCGCTGCACTTGCAATTTTGCCCAACTCAAAAGGACTTTCCCCCCTGACCTTTCCACTGCCATATCCTCTGCATTTCATGAGCGAAAACTTTAAATTGCAAATTCAACACAATTCTCATGCAATTCGGAGGGAATTCGTTTCGAATGTGAATGGCAAAGCCAAAAGAATTTACATTTAAAAGAAAAATTGCTTTACAATTTTGAGCAAATAATTTGATTATGCATATGACACAACGTTCCGTTCAAAAGCAATATAAATAAAATGCAGCTTCCCGAAATAACTAAAAATGCTTAAAGTTTTCTTTTTTTTCTGTGAGCAGAGCGGAATTTATGTAATTAAATAAAATGCGCACTTGAATGAATGTAAAGAATTATTCGAAGTGAACGAATAACGAACATTTGTGTGGGAACAAAGTAAAACCGCTTAAAAATATCTCATTAGCCGTTTGCTGCAAATGTAAAGACTAAGCTGGAAGTACAGTTTAGATTGTTTTTGCGTATTCTAATTGCATTGTTGAGAAAATAAAAAGTTTTTCAGAGTAAATGATTGATTTTCCTATAGCCTGTGATATTATCACATTATGTGCAACGGCATCTTGCAGTCTATTTAATAAACTTTTTGACATTTCTTTTATTATTTATGTTTAAGGAAAGATTGCAGGTTGCCTTTCGACTTGTTCGGTGCTCGCTGTTGCTGCTTTTAATTACCAAACTCATCCAAAGTAATTCTATAGGAAAATTAGTTTAAGCGGGCGCAGCTACCTCTGGGGATGAAGGCTGATTGGGAGATCTTGCCGCCTCAGTCGCTGCAATTATTATGCAATTACAGGCGTGATGACGCTCCAGCTGGATCTTGGAGGTTGGAGAGCTGGAAGTTGGCGCCGGTCGGCAGGCAGATAACTACATAAAACTGTTACCTAAGCAACCTGCTGCACAAAGTTACAGGGAGTTTCTGGGAACAGGAAGCCAATTTAGTGGCGTCGGCGGTGGCAATAACAACAACTATAGTATGGATGTGAGCAGGGGATAGGGCAATAATGGCAATTCGTCGGCATCGCCTTTTGTCTTCTTTACGCGTCGGTGGCGGCTGTGTAATATTTTTCTTTCAGTGCTCGTCTTTCCGCTTACCGCTTGCTGCATGAAGGAAAAGCTCATAAAACTTTTTCAATTTCACTTTAATTTCGCTCGCTGCATAGCCTGGGCCGGAGTATGGACTTTTTCTTTCTTTCTTTCTTTTTTTTTTTATATCTAGTAACAAAGGCATTTGACGGCTAGGCGCGACGAAGAGGCAGCTGTGTGTAGGCATTTTAGTTGTACGAGTATGAAAATTCAATTATATGCATTACCTTACTGGGTATGCATGTATTTGTATATGTAAAGATTTCGACACCAATTTCTGCTCTTCGCTTCGGCTAATGACAATCGAATTAGCCGCTTTCCCCGGGCATCAAAAACTTTTTCCATTAAGCGTGAAAATTTCTTTATCACGTCACTTTTCCTTTTCCATTTATCGTTTTGCACTTTGCAAATTTGTTTTATTGTGCAGCTTAGCACAATTTAAAGTTATTTGCACGCGCCCAAATAAACTTGCAACGATCACTTGCCCCCCGTCTCTGTCCCTGTCACCTTAAGTCTTTCCATGGGCCTAATCAAAATGTTTGCTCCTAATTGATGTTTCCTGTTATCGGTGAACTTATGTTCCTAATACTACACGACACACTCTTAAGTTGCTCTAAACTCCCCATTGCAGCTGTCCCTAATCAAATGTTGCTCCATACACACACACACACACATATGTATACAACATTCAACATATTACGTATGCGTCCTGTATGTTTCCTCTGCTCACAAGCGAAGCTTTGTGTGTCTCTGTGTTGGATTATAAGTAATTATTTAGAGTTAAACCTCTGGATGTGGGTCATTGGTTGAGATATATTATCTAAGATAAAGCAAAAATCTCTTAAACTTTCTCAACTCTCGAAATTATTAAGTTCGTTATCCAATCCTGGGAATAACGTGTCAGCCAGATGCACTATCAATAACTCCCTTATATTTGTATTTCAGCACGGACTGTCCAATACGGTAAACGAGTGCAAACAGTTGGCTTTGCGGTCATAGCATCTCCAAGTCTCAAACTCTGCCAGTCAATTCAGTGCTGGCAACTGCTTTGATTATTTAAGTATTGGGTCGATGGAGAACGAGCACAAGAAGGGGGAGCGGAAGATGAGCACAACGTCAACGCATCATAAACATGAATAATTGCATTGCTTAACGGTCGTTGAAAGCTCAGGAGAGCTGCTCTGTTCATTCGAGCGCAACGTTCAACCGAGTGGAGCAAGGGAGAAGGAAGATGGGAGAAGGGGATGTGATAGGCAGAGGGGATGACAGGTTATACTGTTGGGTACATGAAAAGTAGCTTAACATTAGATGGTACGACAAGCGACACTTGTCGGTGCACTCAAAGCCATTGACAGCCATCGAATGCAGCGCTGAGATTCAATGACCCAGTCAACAATTTTGAATTGGAAATTTGCAGTTTCCATGGCTAAGAATTAGGAGGACTTCGTTTCCTCTCTGATTTGGTTCATCCGCACAATGGGTTTGTCATGACTATAAACAAACCTGTATTTCTACATACTTTTTATGAAATATTTTTGAAAATTTTCCGGGATTTTGTGTTGAATCTGTAAAAAATACGGCATTATATTTTAGTTAAGTTGAGGTGCCAAATGTGTGCTGTATATTGTTTTAAATTTTCTGGTCTTATATATTAATGGACTTCAGAACTTATGTATGTCTAATCTGGAAGTTTAGTGTCTGTTATCCAAAAAGTTGTTTTGCCCAACAAAAAGACAATGCATAAAGTTTATTTTTTTCGGTTTTTTTTATTTTTTTTTTTTTCAGATTTCAACAGTCCGAGCTATTGGTCAACAACTAATAAAACTTTGTGTGGCATTCAAAGAGCGTAGAGCACGAACTCTGATGAATTTTGGGCGAATACCTGTCCCAGCGAAAAAAGCGTATATAAATATTTAAAAAGTTGAAAAATGCTGTAGCGGCAGATAGATGGATAGATGTGGGTGTGTGTGTGTGTGTGCAGAGAAAAGTGAGTTGAAAAATAATATAAACTAATTGCTGGAAATAAAGTTTGTCGTTCAACTGCTACGAGTTCCGTTCAACTTTTTACAGTTTCATCTGGTTTTTACATCACATCGAAAAGTTGTGCAAATTGTGTGGAATTTTTAAAATTTTCTACGTTTTTGCAACATGAATCGCATTGGATTTTCTTTATTGTCGTCCGAATTGGGTTTCTTGTGCGGATCTCCGCACTCAATTTTGGTTTGGATTATCGCTGATGTGCAATAAAATGAAATGTGCTAAAACTTTTGAACTGGACAAAGTCGTTTCAATGCAACTTAGCGGGATGTACTTTATTTTCTTCTTTTTAGTTAAACAATAAAAGAAAGAACTATAGAAGGCACATAGCTAAATACCCTGATAATACATTCAATAAATTTAAAATTGGTTTCATTTTATCTGAATATAAATTATGTTCAACTTAGGATTTTGTATACATCATCCACTATCTCATTTCCATTTTTTTTGCAACCATTCACCCACGGCAATCTATTTAAGCTGTGAAAGAATCGCACTTTAAATTGAGTTGTGTTTAGCAAATACTTTTAATAGTGTATAAAGCAATTTCAAACAGATTTGGCTACATAAATTACCAACTTTCAACGCTCAGATTTGGCTTTTTGGCGCCACGCCCATCTAAACTACCATTTATACCAGCCACCCACCCTACGCCTCCCTCTCCCCAGGACTTCTAAGACTCACTCTGTGACCTTTTTGGCAACATTAAAAGTGATAATTTCTATTCTCAGAGAGCCACTTGCAAAGCTTTTATTATTTAATTTTCAAGCTTGTGCTAATAAATTAAACACAGCGTGTGTCAGCCACCCGCCTACCCACAGTCACGCCCCAATGACTGCTCTGCAATATTAACGAAACACAACAAATGTAAAACTACCAAAAAAAAAATAGTAAAAAACGTTGGAAACTTTTTGTTGAAATCAAATTCTGCCTCAGTCCCAGTCAGTTCTCAGTCAGCTTCCAGCTTGGTGTAGACATTTAAAGGGATTATATGCCAAGTTCCCAGTTGCAAGTTCCTTGGCCCAATGCCTGCTATATGGTTCGTTGCTCTTGGTACTTGGTTTTCCATTCCCCCAGCTCATGTATGTAGAATATGTGGCTCTATATTGGATTTGCTGCATAGCTGAAAATCGCAACTAATAAAAATCACGCAAATCTTAAGCCAAGAAAATGGTTAGAAAGCGGCAAACGATGCTGCCAGCTATTTAGCCAAAATGTTTTTATTCAATTACGCATGTGAATTATGCAAGCTTCTTCTTCTCAACGACTCTGCTATGATACTCCACGTTTTGGCATGGGCGAACATTTAGAGTAGACAAAAGCCAGCCCGTTTTATTAACTTTCTTTTCATATCCTTTGCTTCTTTTTGAGTTTTCTTTTTTAAATAAATTAAGCAGTTAAGTCTTGCACCATGTATGCTACAAAACAAGTAAAAACCACAACAGTAAAATAGTCGATTGGCACATACCCTGTTAGTTGGCTAAGACTGTCCTTTTTTCAGTAATTTTCTCAACTTATGATTATCAACACAAGTAAGAATGGAAGTATGGACTGATATTTTTCCAGTTTTCTGTTTGTCTATTTATCATAGGGTCTTTTATTTTTGTATTTTTGTTTTATTATCCGATTATATAATATAAATTTTGCAATTACTTAAGCTCTGAAGCAACATTGGAATGCCAAATAATTTATTAACAGACAGGAATTATGGTCTAGCTTCATGTCGAATCGAATGAAGCTAGTTGGCACATATACCCGTTTTCCTTAAATTTTTTGGTGCTGAGTAGCTAAAGAGAGACGTCTGAGAAGTATTCACTTATGCTTTAGCAAATTTGCATAATAAATCTATTTTCAATGGTTTTCGTTTTTGTGTGTGAGTGTGCTGCTTTTTATCTATCTTTCGTATTCGATATGTGCAGATACTATATGTATCAATGGAAGCATTATAGGAGTCGGTTCTTTTATGTAGTTGCCAGGCAAACCATCAGCATATTTGGTTAACAGCTGTGCGTTTGTGTCTGTGTGTGCGCCATATTTGTTTCGCACAAGCACACACATAGTAGTATATAGTCTGCCATATATCCAGCATCTTAACTGCTTCTTAAAGTCTTCGTTATTGCCATTTATTTACGCTTCCATTTGCCATGGCCCTTTAAAAGTTTTTTCTTTTATGCTGACATCAATTTCAGGGAAGGTCTTAAAGTTGCTCAACTGAAGACTGAATTAGCACCATTTCTCCCTCGCCAAATAAATTCGCTTTGTGTTATATTTTTTACATTTTGCAACTTTATTATTACTCAAATTTGTTTTTTCCATTTGAAATTTCCGTTATCAAACTGTTGCTTAAACAGTTTTTCATTTAATGTTTAATATGTTCTATTTGGTTTTTTAGTTTTCCAGTTTAATTTTTAATTGCTTCGTACATTTCTAATGCAATAAATTTTAATTAATTTATGTTTTAATTATCATTTTTTCTCTCCTCTGCTTGTTCAATTATGCAGTATACTATAAATATGCATATATGTTTTGCTATTTTTTTTTTAGGTCTGTATTTCGTTTGTTTTTTATATTTATTTCTTTATATTGTTTTTTTTTTTTTTTTTTTGCTATGTTTATGCTAGTTTTACATCATTACAATTAACTATATATACGCATACACATAAGCTATAAAGTTTTACATATTCATATTATTTCATTTTCTATAATTTGGTTTTACTGCGACTAAATACGGTTTTTCTTCTTTATTCTATTTGTATATGTTTTGCTTTTCATATGATTTTTTTTTTGTTCATTTTATATAATTTACAATTAGTTTTCACATGCGAACAATTTAATTGTTGTTATTTTCGCACAGTTTCATTTTAATGAGCTGCTTCATGGCTTTTTGCTCTTCTCGTATTCATTACTATTCTCATTTAAATATTTAATTACATTTTCGGCATTTGTTAGTAAATAGGTACTTAAAATTAATAACTGAACATTTATATGGTCTGTGTTTTCGCGCTTATTCACTTCCGTCTAATTGAATTTTTAACTATTTTCCTGTTCCTATACCCGGTATACAAAAGAATGCACAGAAATTGTCATAATCTATGTATGTACATCTGCTAGGTATGCGAATGAAATTCCAGAAAAGGTGTGAAATTTATATAGAATAGGTTGTGTATAATTCAGGTGTTGGTATAGGTTATATGCTAGTTGAGCGCATTCGACTATGAGACTTCTTCCTAGTTAATGCCCATTATATAATGAACTTGTTTCTGTCGTACGTGTATTAATTTATTGTTATCCATACAAATATTTAGTTTAGTTAGTCACATAACAAAGTAGCTGCGTTCTTACAACTAACAATATCATTTAATATCATTTACCAAAAGTTCTGTCTTTTTTTTTGCTATTGGAATTGGCTACAAATGTTTTACAGAGGGGATTTATTTTAAGCTAAGCCGAAACTAAAAACTCAAAGGATATGAGATATAACTGTTGACCGTAAAATATATTTTGGTTTTTGTTAAAATTTTGTGGGTTGCTTAATTTGTTGTCTTTATTTTTGATTATATTGTTTTCTATTTGGGTTGATAGTTTTTTTTTTTTTGTTGTTGTTGGAGTACAGCTTATAACAATTTCTTATTAGCTAGTATTATTTACACACATACTCGTACACATACAAATTTAATTCAGTCTTTGGAAGAATAACATTTATATTGGTTTCATTTATACATAAATAATTCACTTTATATATATTTTTTTATATATATTTCATTTGTTTAATATTTTATTTTTCGTCCTTCTCTCGAAATCTTGTGTGTAATTTTTTGCTTTCAGCTGTTGACCAATTACTGAAGAAAATTGGTCCTAGACAGAAAATGATTTATTAATAATAAATACAAAGCTATGATTTTTAAAAGAAATTCAGGTTTTTTTCGGTTTACCGAAGACTAGATATCCTTTCAGAATGTGTTGTTTAAAAAATGGATGGAAAGAGACAAGAGACAGAAAACGAGGTCAACAGCGTTTCAGCCCTTTTTGGGGCTTGGAAGCTCCTACAACAAACTCTGCAAGATTATAGAAACATGATTTAAGAAAAGTAAAAACAAACCAATATTCAGATGTACGTTTAGTTTATTTAACGGTTTGTTAAGAATCCTAAAAAACAACAAAATTTAACTACACATTTATTTGTACAATAAAATTGATGTTAAAAATCAACAAGCAACAGCAGACAGAAAAGTAGAGCGAACTATGAACATTTATTTGAACACAGTTAACTGACTAATTGCATACACACACTCACACACGCATTTGAAACAGTTTGTAGACTGTGCGCCTTGAGATCTTAGTTTATAGATCACATTTGAAACGCACCGTCAATTAATGTCACACACGAAGCTCATCCATCAGCGGATGTTGCTGTTGCTGAGATTGTTGCTGTTGCTGAGATTGTTGCTGCTGCTGCTGATGCTGTTGTTGTTGTTGTGCATGCTGCTGCGTTGTAGTTGCCACAATAACTGGCACTGTGGGCGGCGTTGGCACTGGCATCAGTCCGCCTGCAGTGGTCAGCACCGTGGTCATGCTTTGATTATGATGATTCTGCAGATGTTGCTGATGCGTCACGACATGTTGCTGCTGGGCGGGCGAGTGCTGTTGCGCTTGGGCTGCCTGTGTTTGCTTCATGCAGCTCTTTTTGGTCAGCGTGCCACACTGATTCCCCAGCACCTGCAGGGCATGTGGCGGCGGCAACATACCCCCACCACCACCTCCACCCCCGCCCGTACTTTGACCCCCAACATCCTGCATTGAGGACTTCATGTGCTTGGGCGGCGGCGGTGCACGATGCGGTATATCAGCAAACTCCGGCGGCGGCAGCTGATGGTGCTGCATGGCATGATGATGCGATAATATGGTTGCCGGATCGCTTTTTGCGTGTATAGTTAACGTTTCCAGATCGCCGCAGATATTGTTCGGCATTTGTCCATTCTCCTGCCGCTTCAGCTTCGTCTGAGTCCGCGGCTCACTCAGGCGCGTCTTGTCCCTCTGATAGTAGACTCCCGCAAAGATCAGCACATTGAGTATCAGCAGTGAGCAGCCGATGGCAATGGTAACACTCAGCGCCGTCGAGTACGCGGCAAAGCCATCGCCATCCTGCGAGGCACTCGCCGCACCGCCAGCATGTTCCGCATCCAGCATGTCATCCGGATAGATCTTTCCGGCGCCGTAGCGAGTGCCATTCCGCTGCAGCGAGGACGAGGGCGAGCTGAGGTTCAGCAGCGAGAAGACCTGATTCGTGAATATTGTAAAGTTGCCCATCGCCGCCGCATTGGCTCCCCTCGAGGTGTATGATGGGTTCAATGGCTTCACCGAGGCATCGTTGGCAATGTTGTTGTCCAGATCATCGTCATCATGCAGCTGATGATGGGCAGCGGGCACATTGTCTCCCCCCGGCTTATGCAGATCGGGTATTAGATTCAACCAGAAGGAGAGACGATGTGCGCGATAGTGATTCTTCAGTTTTGGCTTCGTGTCTAGTCAAACAGAATTATATAAATTTCATTTGTTATTGAAGAACAGCTTAAGTCAAGTGTTTTCTAATAATACTAATTTAAAAAAAAAATCCACAATATTAAAAGATACTGAAAATTAAAAAAAAAGCTGTTCTACAGGTTTCATTAGTAAATCTCTAATTACACCCATTATGAGTCTTGGTATTTTATGTACTGATATTGTGTACATTAATTTTACTCGTGTCTATTCAAGCAGAATTATATAAATTTCATTTGTTATTGAAAAACAGCTTTAGTCAAGTGTTTTCTATTTAAACTAATATTACAGAAAACTTAAGTGTGATAAATTTAAAAAGTCCACAATATAATAAAAAAAACTGAAAATTAAAAATAAGCTGTTTAATAGCCTATTTCCACGACAGCACATTTGGCTCATTCGACGCCATTTTCATCATTTGGCCGAAATGTGGACTTCATTTCAGTACAAAATCCGAATGTCATTCGACCCGGTGAATTTCAGTATTTTTTTTTATCGAACACGCGATGTTTATCGATAAACTCGTAAAAAAAACAGTTATCACCTTAACCAGCTGTTTTCATCAATAAAATTTGCGCCAATTATAATATATTAAATAATAAAATGTTGTTATTGTCTGCTTTTTATAAATTGTGCACAGAAGCCGAACAGCTGCTTTGCTTTGGGTGTCTTAACAGTTTCACATTTGGTCGTGGAAAGCCAAATATGAAACACATTCAAATGTGAGCAAATGTGGCAAATGTGAGTGGTCGTTGAAATAGCCTATTACAGTTTTCATTAGTTAAGCTCTAACAACTCCCATTAAGAGTCTTTGTGTTTTATGCACTGAATTTGGGTGCATTTATTTTATTACAATTCTTACTCACCGAAATTTAAATACTTCTTGTGCACACTCTCATAGGCCGTCCACTCAATGGTCTTATAGCGACTGCGCTCCTGTCGACTGCCGTGCTCCGTTTCCATTTGTTCATTTGGATTGCTGCATATTTGCGTGATTTGCGGGTAGCAAGCGGAAATTGGGGGAATTCAAATGGGGAAGGGGGGGGAGTGTTAGTGTCGACTAATCGCAAACCTAATCAACACTTACCCGGTGCGTACAAAGTTGGACCAGTAAAACATTACAACTTCCGATAGACTGATTTCGGCTTTCGTATAGTTGCGAGTGAAGTGGTTAAAACCACCGACAAGTGGTGCACCAAAGATGTATGGTAAATCTTCGCCGTGTATGCATCCCTGACGCTGTGAAAATATTCAAATGAGAATACGTTGTTTAAATAAATGTTGAGTTGATTTTCAAATGGCAAATGTAGATTGCTAAACATACCTGTGGATAGTCACCGAACCGCGTCTGATAGTCAAAAACATAGAGATACGAATTGCGATGATCCGCTGAATGCAAATCGACGGTCTGGGCCGCCGGGGCAACAACCTGAGCATCGCTTAAAGCCTCCAAGGTTTCATCTCTGCAAGTGGAAAATAGACATGAAAATAAATAGATACAAATAAGTGCAAATCGTCTCCTCCCACTCCGCGCAGCCAAGCAACAGCTTTGGAGAGTGCTCATCGTGTGCTAAGCCTATATTGGGGAAATATTCTTTTGCGACTGATTTGCTTTCAATTCATGATCTATGTTTATATTTTCATATTCTTTATGCATTTCAAATGCACCAGAGCAAAATATAAATAAAAATTATTATCCCTGCCCGAAAAAAAAAATGTATACATCCTTACAAACATATATAAGTAAATAAAAAACATAAACATTATTTTATATTGATGACAACAGTCAAAGACAGTTTTTATGCATATAAAAGTCCTTAGAAAAATGTACATGGTATTTATAAATAAGCGAGTGCAGTAAAAAATGTTGCATTAAATTAAAATTAATGTCTTGCTTAGCCTTTTATTGTATTTTGTAATAATTCTATTAAATTAAAGTGTAAGATTTGATAGACTCTTAATATGCTGCTGTTGCCTCGTATTTGATAGAAACGATGATTCGCGATATTTCTGTGTAGATCAAGCGTGAATCGTTTGATGCTTCATTGCAGACAACTTAACGCACGTTTGCACAAGAGCAACAGCTTTTGCATAACTCCCTTCTGAATTGGATAACGAAATATGAGAAATATTAAGTATACGCAGCGACGTGGGCGCAGAATCGAAAATCAATTTTATATTGAAAAACTAATATGTGCTCTGATTAAATTATGCATATTGAATGCATTTTCTTGTGATTGTATTCAAAAATGCACAGAATCAACAAATAAAATGCCTAGTAAATTCAATACTAAGTCAATATGCAATTTATTTGTGCACGTTTGTTTGTTATTGTTGCCTAGACGTAAACATAAATATTGATAAAAATCAAAAGCAAATCATTTATGATTGCACATATGCAATTTCATATCACTTATGTGCCAGGCTGCCAGACAAACTTATATATTTACGTGCACGGTTGGGGAGTGAACTACATACATAAATTGAATTGAACAACGAACATTGAACATTGAGTATTGAGTACTGAGCATTGAATTTTCTGCATTTCTCTTGGTCATTATTTAT
Source organism: Drosophila innubila (assembly GCF_004354385.1). Taxonomy (NCBI): domain Eukaryota; kingdom Metazoa; phylum Arthropoda; class Insecta; order Diptera; family Drosophilidae; genus Drosophila; species Drosophila innubila. The sequence goes on from NW_022995380.1 coordinate 12,083,728, forward strand.
AGAAAGACTGACAGGCAGGCGGGCACAGGCATAAAAATTTGCATTTCACTTGCCATAAGATTGAAATCAAGATTCATTTAAGCCACTTTAATTGAAAACTCCTCTGCCAGCAGATGAAGTGTGTAGTATGTAGTATGTTGTATGTATGTGGGTATAAGGTAAGGTAGGGTAGGTCGGGCAGTAACAGCTCGCATTTAATTAAGAACGAAATATTTATGTGGCACAAACACCTTTTTTACGGGGCATGGGATACAACAATCACTGCCGTGGGCCATTGGGTTACCTTGCCACAGCCAGGTCGTACAACAAACGCAATTACTCACCGGATATTAATTGGATGCTGCACCGGTCTCTCCCAGTCGGTGTATTCATTGACAATCGTTGCGAATATCTCGTTCAAATGAAATGTGTACGTGTTCCGTACGTAGGCCTTTAAAATTCTCGAGCGTCGATCCGCCTCGATGCCATATTGCACGTCTCCCGAATTGAAGCTGAAAAAGGCTTCGGCACGTGTCACACCAGCCATCAGGTCGTATCTGAAAATGAGCAAAGTGCGTAGATTCGTGAATTACTGCGTCATAAGATGCCAACTTTCTGCCCAACTCAATGGGGTTTCTGTATCTCAGCCGGAGATACTCTTAAGCTTGACCTTTTCGAATCGTATATATCCCTAACAAGACACTTAAGTAACGGTGCGGGAATGATTTGCCGGAATCCCCATTAAAATGAATTGGATAATTTAGCCATTGAATTGTTGCAGCTTTTGTGAAGAACAAAATTTGTCAAAGAACTTGATTAAGTGATTCATCAGTTTAAAGTTTTAGCAAACATTTAACTTGGCGTAAGGAAACCACAAAAAAGTTCCAAAAGTTCAACTCATTCATTTGCAGGCAGCTTCAAAATTCCCTTCAAGCTGGTCAAAAACTCTTGATAAACATGAAACTGAAGATACTCCTTCTCACACTTACAATCTTAGTAAAATATTGTAGTTTGACCAAAAAGTATATTTGAATTACTTGCGGTACAGTTTAACATCTGCTGGCAGCACTTAAAATTTACTTTTTCCTATTTGCCTTGGATAAACTAGTTACTGTGTGTTGTTTTTGTATTTTTTTTTTTTATTATTTTAGTACTTTTCTTAGTACAAAAGTTTTTTATTTTAGTCAAATTTTATGTTCTTGCTCTTTGTGTTACATGTTTAATGGAATTCCTTTAAAGAGTATCTGATTTGTGTGAATTTTTTTGTATTAAAATTTCTGCATCAACATGTGCAGCGTGTATTATTTTGAGTGTGTGCCACTTCCCTGAAAGCAAATTGCTTTTAAATGTGCACAAAGAAATATTTAGACTCGTTTCGGAGTCTGTCTGACCAACAGCCTCTTGGGCACTGACAGTCCACAAAGCCCAGCAAGAATGAGATACACTTGCACTAAGAGGTCAGCAGCAGGCACACAAAACGTTAAATGTATCCAAACAGTTCCAAAGTGTTGGCTATACGTTTGTGTGCACAGGCATTAACAAGTACCGCATGGAGTTAAGTAGGTAACTAGGCGGTCTTGGCTCTTTACTCACTTCCGCATTTCTTCAACCACTGTTCTTTGCCATCGAAAGTGCTCTTCTCCAACACTTTATTAAAGGCGTCTTTGAAGACTTCTCCTAGTTTCAACAAATTTACGGCTGGCCGTTAACAACGTATTTAAGTTCAGCTAGTTTTTATATCTCATCGTTTCAAGAATGATGTCGTCCTATGTCTTGTGGAAAAATCGGAAAAGATATATGATCAAAATGATAAATTCAGGCCACAGGACTCTTTATCGATTGCCATTAAAGCAACCAAGAATTAAGCAGTTTTTAAATATATTTCTTATTTTTGTTTAGTTTATGGTTTGCTTAAAAATATTTATTTATGACATTTTATTTTCTTGAAATTCAAAGTTTTCTTGTACACCAAGTGCATGTTATTTTTCTTATCAGTGTACCTAGTTGCCCTATTTGTTTAACGTCAAAATTTCACCTATTTACAAATACTATATATAATGTGCAACGAAACTGCGCGAAATGTACATCATTTATGCAATCGCAGCTAATTAGCTGTTAATAATATAAATTAACAATGCAAAATGGCATTGCACAATGTGCATAAATCAAGTGGCGGTGCCAAAAACAATAAGCCACGCCCACTGGTCTCTCCTCTCCCCGCAAAATTGGCCTTTTGCGTTTGTAATTGTACTGCAAAACGAAGTAGCACATTTGCGTGGTTAATGTGCATAAATTAATAACAAGCGAATTTGTGCGTGTGAGAGCGTTTGTGTATGTGTGTGTGTGTGTGTGTATGGTCAACATGTTACAGCACATGGAACCTAAAGCTTATCGTGGCTTTAGCTGACGCCATTTTGAATGTTCACCGCGTCGAGATAAAATCTTTTTAGCAGCCAAACAAAGCACGCAGAAGTCGGCAAAGTCGAAACTTTAAATTAATTAAATTGCATACTTTTAGGGTCTCACTGCAGCTGTGTGTGTGTGCTTGTGCGTGTATATGCGGGCGTATGGTGTGTGTGTGTGTGTGTGTGTGTGTGTGTGTGCGTGTATATGTGTTTGTTAAGTCAAAAATAATTAAGCATCGCTACGTAGGCCAAGCCGAGTAAAATTGAGTCGAGTCAAGCCGCAGCCGCAAAAAAACTTACCTTGACAACTTGTTAATGGCAGTTTTTCTCATTAATACTGCATTAATTAAAAACACCAACACACGCGCATGTGCGTGTATGTTTCGGAGAATATGTGTGTGTGTGTGTGTGTGTGTGTGTGTGTGTGCAGCGTGTGTTAATGGCGTCAACAAACATGGCAGTTCACAAGTGCATGTCGTCATCAGGTAGAACAGCAGCAGCCGCGTCGAAATATGAAGAAATGAAAGTACAAAACACGCATTGAATGTTAATATAAGTATTTCACAAAAAATAATTCAAAAATACGTATTTTTAGAAATGTTACTCTTATAAAAAATTGAAATTAACTCCTGGAGGTATAATTGACAAAACTTCGAATTTGATTTGCTCTCAAAATGGCAATTTTTCTGTTTATCCGGTAGAATACAATTATTCGTAATGATTGTTATGATTATTGATTTATTTTGTAAATAACAATTCTTTTAAAAATTTTTATAAAATAGAATCTGTATCTGGTAACTTTTTAATTATTTGCGAAGCTTTTTAAGATTGTTCTTTAAATTGTTTGATATAAAATTCTTCGAGTCCGAAATAGGCACACCTAATTGTTTACTCATATGCTTGCATATTATTTTAATAGGGGTATCTTTTTTTGTTTCTGTAAAAGTACTTAATACTAATAGAAAAAATAAATAATATATATTTTAATACATTTGACTTAAGTATAGTAAAATAAATAGAATACAATTATTCGTAATGATGGTTATGATTATTGATTTATTTTGTAAATAACAATTCTTTTATAAATAATTATAAAATAAAATCTGTATCTTGGTAAATTTTAAATTATTTGCGAAGCTTTTTAAACTGTTCTTTAATTCCGAAATAGGCACACCTAATTCTTTACTCATATGCTTGCATATTTATTTAAAAGGGGTAACTTTTTTTGTTTCTGTTAAAGTACTTATTACTAAAAGAAAAAAATCAATAATATATTTTAATACATTTGACTTAGGTTTAGTAAAATAATTTTGCATACAAAATTTTAATCAATACTTGGATGTCAAAGTGTTCTTTTGCTAATCGCTACTCACCGATATTCTCGAGCTGACCTGGAGTGCCCCAACCACCAGCCGCAGCAATTCCTGCCTCACCGCCGAGTCCGTTGCCAGCGGCGGTGGAGGCCTGAGCCTGAGCCTGGGCGGCTGGGGAACCGGGAGGAGGTGGTACGTAGTCACCGCCATCGATGACAACACCATCGATGCTGGGCCCAAAGGCAAAACCGAATTCTGGCGGTCGTATGGGGACACTGAGCAGCTGCTCGAGGGTCTTCTCCCTCAAGCATTTCATTAGATGAGCATGTGGCAGGTCCGAGGCGCAGTTAACGTGATGTGCCACAATGGCAGCATACTTGGCCGGATTGCTGACCAAAGACCAAGGCGCTAGACCCGAGCCGGACATGAGAATGGCCCGATTGAAGAGGAGACCTGCAAACGAACACCTTGCGGTTGACGAACACTTTGTGGACTCGCATGTATCGTATTTGTCACTCACCCTCTGGCACTGCCATGGATGATATTAAGAAGTGCACACAGGCTGCTCCAGTGCCATGTCCTGCCAGTGTGATGCTATTGGAGTCCCCGCCAAAGGCAGCAATGTTCTCCTTCAGCCAGTGCAGTGCCGCAATGATGTCCATTAGCCCGTAATTGGCGGGCAGCTTCGAATACCGATCCGTGTTGGCATTCAGAAAGCCTGCAAATAGTTGTGGTTCGCCAAATGACACATAATTCATCAGCATTTTCTTGCGCAACGATTAGCCGTGTGGTGAAAATGAAAATTTAATCGGGTCAGACGACTCGACGGCCTATGAAAAGGGCAGACACATGAGTGCTCAATGCTTGGGACAACGTGTACAGTCACGCGTGCAAATCATGATGTCAGCACTTCCGCTTCCGCAGCAGCAATAGAAGTATGCGGAGAATGCGGGTATATTCACCAGCAAATTAGGTCACTAATTTCGTGTGCATTTTAATTTGTACAGTGTGTCCAAAATTCAAATACCTACATACGTTTTTTAAGCTAGGAATTTAGATTTTATTTGGATAACTTTATATTTAATATTTAAATTTCATCGATAACTTTCGATTCTAGAATATGGTTTTTTTAATTGCGAATAAAATATTACTCTCAAATCAATTTAAACTATCAGAACATATTTTTTGAATATTTTAAAATATTTAAAACAATTTTATTTGATTTTTTCCACTCTTCTGATAGAGAAAGTTGCAGCTGTTGATATTCCTGTTGCAGTCAGTGGTGGCACTGCTGCTGCTGTCAACTGAAGTGCAACCGTGGCTTAAAAGTGAAGCGGACATTGGACACGTTGGCAACATTTGGCCCCTTTCAATGCACTTGGTCGCCGTTGGAGGCAGCATATCAATTAGCATTAGCATTTGCAGAGCACTTACCCAGCACTCCGAGGCGATAATTTATGGTTACCACCAAAATTTGTCCATAACTGGAAAGTACAGAGCCATCATAGGGATTGCCACTGTTCCATTCATATGACTCGCCATGCACAAACACCAGCACCGGATACTTAGCCGGACCTGTCGAGGACGATGACGATGACGATGATGAAGAGCTGCCAGAACTGCTGCTGCTGCCTGTGGAGCCGCCACTGTTCGTTGCGTCCCGAGAACCCACTGAAAATAATTAGGAAAAAAAAGAAATAATAAAATAACTTGATTGTACATTAATGGGCAAGTTTTCAATTGCAGATAACGCCAGAGCGAATAAATTGGAATTTCTCAATTGATTTCGCCCAAAAAGTGAAAAAATAAAATAAAATTGTCCTGCGGAGCAGACAACTGTTCGTAATGGTGCCTGATTTTTATGGTTATTGAGTTATATGTATTTCGAATAGTAGAACTCAGTAATTTGCATTTAAATGTGCGATGTAAAGGACTTGAATCCTAGCACAGGGCTCAGTTAAAGTAACCCGTTGGCCATTAATCAATATTGACATGAATGTATTTGGGAAAGTAACGAAAGGGTTTCCCCAATTGTCTCAGATAGACAGATAAGAGTTGAGGTAAACAATGTCTTGTGCGGATTTGGTTGCCACAAAGCGAAAGACAAATGAGCGTCTAAGCCCAAAATAGGCAAATTACAAGAAAACAACTCTTTTTTGAGTGCCAAGCTAAAAGGAGGCTGAAGTGGCAAAGTCATCGATGGCTTAACCCACTTAAGCCCAGCCACGTGTCTGAGTTGAGCATATTTGAATACCTTTATTTTTCGGCTAGAGTGCAATCAATCCGGACAGAGAAGCTTTTAAGAAGTGCAAAAAGATGGAATAGATACATGATGCTATTTAGAGAGAGGAGCAAAGAGAATTTGTGTGTGAATCCAAGCCTGAGTCTGTCATCAATTTTGTTGAAAGAGTTGCTCTGTCAAACACATTCTATAGTCCCTTTTAAAGTTGATGCGCAAATTTAATTCAACTAAAGCTACAAAATTGCACTCAAAATGCATTCATCACAGATACAAAAATGTATCTGTTGCAAAGCGTGCAGCATCTTTGGCAGATACGAGTACATATCGTAGTATCTGTATCTATATCTGTAGCTGAGTGCATGTATCTGCACGAGTCAGCCTTGCCACATGGGAGCTCGAACAAAAGCGCCAACAACAAATATAACAAAAGGAATATGAGCATGAATTCTCTGTGCCCATATATAAAACTGTTTTATTTTCTCTACTGTCTTTCGTTTCTTCTTCATCTTTTTTATTTTGAGCATATATATATATAGTATATACTGGAACAATAGAACTTGCTTATCAAAGCGGAAAAAGAGTTGTGGTGGGTGAAAGGACGCAAGAGTTAGAAGTGGCAAAACGAGCACCATGCCCATAGAAGGCTGGCAAGGAAAGCGAGTTACTGTGTCACTGACTTTTATAAATAGCGCCAACAATGACACGAGCCACAGACAATGAATGCCACAAGCCCAGCCTGCCACATCAACTCGCTTAACCCCTCACATATATCCATCTCTTTCTGTCTCGATTTCTATATCTCTTTCGCTCGTCGCAACATCATCTGCAGAGGGAAAGCAATGTCAATATCTATTTTAGGTCGCAACTCAGAGTCAGATTCACACCTCGCACGCTAATTCAATGAGTTTCATTCAGGTAGGTGTTGCCAGCTGCCAACTTAACGACTTGGTTTAAGACACAGCAAAATTCACATACCAATCACAAAATCACGCCCACCAATCTAGGTTAAAGTCACAACATCTCTATATATATAACAAAACTACGCATTAAACCTAGTAGACATTCGACTCAAAGTTTTATAGGCTATTTACACGACCACTCACATTTGGCTCATTTGGTCACATTTGGATATGGCTCATTTTTGGCTTTCCACGACCAAATGTGAAACTGTTAAGACACTTAAAGCAAAGCAGCTGTTCGGCTTCTGTGCACAAATTACAAAAAGCAGACAATAACAACATTTTATTATTTATTATGATATTATAATTGGCGCAAATTTAATGCCTACCGATTTTATTGATGAAAACAGCTGGTTAAGGTGATAATTGCTTTACGTTTTAAGAGTTTATCGATAAACATCGCGTGTTCGATAAAAAAATACTGAAATTCACAGAGTCGAATGACAAAAAGTCGGCTCATTCATTATGAATGAGCCAAAATGATCATTCGGATTTTGTACTGAAATGAAGTCCACATTCGGGCCAGATGATGAAAATGGCGTCGAATGAGCCAAATGTGCTGTCGTGGAAATAGGCTATTAATTCTGATTTTACTTAATCTTTTTATAGTATGGGTGTTAATACTGGTCCAAAGCTTAGTTTATAGTTAACTTTATTCAGTTATGTATAGTTAAAATATATAAGCACATAATGATTATTTATTATACCCCACTTCATAATCATGAAAATTAAAAATATTCAAAATTTAAATCTGTGATCTATTCGAATTATTACTATGATTGAGTTCTTTATTTATTTTATTTTTAGGCAAACTTATTTTCAGGTGTGATTGCTCGCAGAATAGATTGATTATGCCGGCGCAATAAATGTCAAGTTAATTTTCAACGGGGGAAATAATGGAAACAATTGGTTTTGCTTAAAGTTTTTCACTTGCTTGTAAATAAATTAGTTGTTTCGCTTTTGCAAATGAGGCGAGAAATTACGGTAATTTGAGGGAAAAAGGCTTAGTAACCGCTCAACATGCAAAAAGCATTTAAAACTTGTTTCTTGTCTTGTTTTCTACTAAGTTCCGTCCTCCCTCCCTTTGTGACCATCTCAGAAAATAGGTGTAGAAAGGAACCTCTAACCCGAAAGCCTGGTGAAAAGTTTTGATGCCATTTCAGCATGTCGGGGCTGACAAGTATGGCGACGTCTGTGCACTGTTTGCATGTCGCTGCACCCGGGGGTGCTACTTACCAGCAAACTTTATGGCAGTTCCGAGAAGTCAGTACACACACACACACACACGAACGCACACATGCACACACGCACATACAAACACAAGCACAAAAAGTTGCAACGCCCTCCAATGCGCATAAAGAAGCGACAACTGTCTTCTATGTTGCCTAAAAACTTGTAAAATAGTTTCTTTCCCCCAGTCAAGTTTGCCGCATAATTTCTGCAAATGTAAATATTTTGTACAAATAAATACAGGCAAATTTATGGAGAAAAGGGGCGGGTGGAGGGTCATACAAATGGGAAGACAACAGCTAACTGGCAAAAGCTAATGCGACTTTCGGGGCCTGTTAATAACTTGAACATGTTTTAATTCACATGCACGCTTGTAGTTTTCCTCTCCCTCTCTCTCTCTGTTTTTGCCAGTGCCAGTGCCAGGGCAAAGGGGTAAATCAGTGAACACTGAGTGTCAAAATGTAAACACTCTTTGCCTGCCTGCCGTGGCAAGGTTTTGATGTCTAAGCCTGCACCCTTCTTGCCGCTTGGGGGCATGTCTTTGCAGCAGTCAAGTTGTCGAGTTTTATGTTATTTTCGACTGGCATAAATTTAATCATATTTGTGGCCTAAATCTGCATACTTATAACATATAAGCAAGCCAAATTGCTTAGGGTAAAAGTAGAAATAATTGCCAGAAATGATGATGATGGAAACTTAATTAAACCGAGAACTAGTCTGTCTTAATTAAAAGATGAAAATTGCCATAATGTTGAAATGAAACTCAAATGTATCACTTTAATTAAGTAGCGCTTCTTTTTCTTTTTAAATATCTGTAAACTATATATCTTATTGAGCTGGCGTGTAGATTGTCTACATTCATTGTTAAGAAACTGAACTCTCCTAAATGTCTGCCTGAAGTCATCTGCAATCCGAAACTGGGTGAAATCAATATACTTGGGTAAGTCATTGTCTTGTCGTGCGTGGCTTTTCGCCAACTTTGCTTCGTCATTGTCGTTGTCTGTGCCTTTGGTGTTCGAGTCCTTGATTTCCTTGTGAAAGTGCTGAAGCTCATTCAGTGTGTTCTACTTGGGCTCGATTGTCTCTTTCGTGTAGGAAGCTGGCACAATTTTCAAATAAACCTAGCTCTTTTCTTCTTATAGTTTTTTATTGGCGAAATTTCATTTTGCTATTGCTTCAAATTTATTGTCGTTTTTCGTATGGCTTTAGCTTGTCTGGAAACTACAGTGAAGAACCGTTAAGGTTGAATTACATTAAAGCAATTTTTTTTTAAATATGCTTTGGAATTATTTGTATACTTAATCATTATCCTGATAATTTCAAAATATTTTTATTTTCAAAGACAGAAACTGATCATGTGCTCTCTTTTGGTCGTCTGCGTGCCACAGGTTGACTTTTTATGTTAGCCGACAATATATGTTGACATAGACTCTATGACAGAGAAAAATAAGTGAGTAGAAAAAATACAATTTATACTTTTTGTTTTTTTTTTTTATCGATTTAATAAATTGCGAGTTTTCAGCGGGTTCGCTTTTTATGTCTTCGATTTAAGCTTGAGTGCGCTCTTTTTGGGAGCGTTCGCTTGAAAAATGTGCACTAAAATTTGAGTTTGGGTTTTTAGCTGACACAGTTACGGTCACGGTAGAATTTTTATTATCCTTCGACTTATTGCACTAAATTTAAGCTTTTAGCTTCTGGCTCACAGACAGCACAGAAAAGGGCCAAAAAGGGCAGGAGAGGTCAGACGAGGACAGACTTTTCTCACTGTGTAAAGTGCATTTTCAGTTTTGTAGTTTATTACTTTCGCTTAAGTTTTTCACCTTTTTAATGCTGTTCGATTCGCTGGCTTTTTTTTTTTCGATTTTTATGCTATGTAAAAGTTTTCAAACTATTTTATTTTTTTCGTTTCTTGTTTTTAAAGTGCTTATTCAATCGAACAAATTTGGCTGATTGGGCTTTTGGGAGGGGAGATTAACAAAAACATGTTTTCCCTTCAAAATATTGCACATATAAAGTTGTCAGCTCAGAACTTTGGAAGAGTGTTGTGTGGTTAGGCAAAGAGGTGAAACAACATGTTGGGTTATTTACATATAGACGTGGCTTTAAAACTTAAGTTGGGCTAACTTGTTTTTTTTTTAATATATTTCTCCCAACTATCCTGTCGTTCTGTGTGAAAGGCGTGAGAAGTTGCAACAGTCGGGGCTTAGTAAGTAGTCAATTCTTATGGAGAATTTTCAAGGATTATACTACCGGCGAATGATATTTAATAAATAAACGGTAAGTCTATATTTAATATTTGTGTATGTTTCTGTAAATACTTAAAAGCTTTTCATTTGCTTTTATGTCAGTTAGACTAACTTTGGTCAAAGGCAATGCAAAGAAAATGTTGTTGCTTAGTACTTATTTGATTTATTTGCACAAATGTGAGTGTATTCAAATATACTCGTACATATGTGAGAGTGTATGGGTGAATGGTCTGTTGAATGGCAAAAGTCATTGAAAGTTACAGTTTACTTGCAACTTTTGAACAAATTTAATGCAAAAGTTTGCCTATGTCACATATAACATGCGTTTATATAACTGAATGTGCTTACAAATTGGAGAAAAAGTTGTAATGTTTGAATTGCTTTTTGTCGAGTTTCATACGCTTTTAGTTAAATCATTTTGAATGGATACCAGTTAAAGTTAATATTAAGTATTGTTAACCTACTCAGCAAACACAAATTTCTCATGATAAAAAGTTGGTGCATTTTTCTTTTCGTTTATTTTTAATATTTTTCTTTCTTGTTTTAATAAATTTCTCCGCGGTCAATTGATTGATTATATATTTCACTATTTTCGGTTATAAATCAAAAATATATGTGAACACCAAGCTTATCCCTCTGCTTCACAAAATTCCCTTTAAATCTAGAAAAATATGATGCCAAGGTCCTTAAGGTTGCGATCTAAATGAGGCATCTAATCTGAAATAATCTGAGTACAAATGCCAAGCTTGATAATGTTAATAAGCTCAACACGCAAATTTTGCCAGGTTTAATATATTGCACGTACTTATCATATTTTTTATAAGAACCGCAGGAAACAAACAAAATGTCAAAATAGCTGGCAAAAAATAAGAGAGAAAGAGAGAAGGGCACAAAATTATGATTTCGTCATGCAAAATGTGGCTAAATAGTCATAAATAAACGCACACATACACTCTCATAAAAGAATAATGAGTGTTTTCCAGTAAAGAAAAAGAGAGAGAGTCATAGAAATGTAAAGAAAAAAATATCAAAGTATATATACGTATGTGTGTGTGTATGAAGTTATCACGTGACTCCTTACGCACATTGCACGTCATAAATTACAAAGTACTTTAGCCGCCAAACTCAATTTACATTTATGTACACACACTCACACACTCATACACACATCAACACAGACACACCCGCACATACAAACTCAGCTGCTATGCTGATAACGCGAAAGTGAATGAGAAGGAGAAGGAGTGTGTAGGATAAAGAGAGAAAGACTGTGGCATAGAGAGAGAGGGAAACGCTTGGAAAGCAACTATAAAGCAAAAATTGTTGCATTAAATTAGGCGCACAAAAAGTTTACGATGCGTCACTTGACTCTTGCCACATTTAAATGCCGATAAATCATTAAAAAAAAAGAAGAAATAATAATAATAATAAAGCGAAGGGAAAAACATTAAAACGCTCAGCAAATGGCAACTTGCATGAGCGAGGAAAAGTGGAGATGAAAAATGCTACAAAACTTTTTCTGTTTTTTTTTTTTTTTTTAATTCCTGGCTGGTTCTCTTGCTCTTTTATAACCCACAAAATAAGATTTTTATTGCTTTGCCCTCAGCGCTGTCTCGCACTTCATAAAAATGTAAAATATTATGATGACTAACCGACACGTACTCAACATATTTCGAAAAACCTCTTGTAGGCGTCATCTCTATGAAATGTGCTTTTCACCCAACGACGCCTTTTGCAATAATTGGCAAAAATCATTAGGACTGTAAATTTGCACCTACGAAATTTTCAAAGATCTTTCTATCCTATATATGTGCTGACTATAGCAAAAAAGAATGGGCTCAATGGTAATTGCTCTAAAAATGCTATTTTCCTAATCGATTTAGGAAGTGATTGAATCCCAATAACATATTCTCAAGAAAATGGGAATTGAAACAAGAAAAAAAAGACAAGAGAAATTTAAGCTTGGTTTTTGCTGACAAATGTGGAGTTTCATTTAACAAGTGCCTTATTCAGTCAATTCAGATTGTCTTTCACACTTTTGATGCAGTTAATTTGCGCTCCTTTGTGATCCCTTTATCAGAGCTAAAACCTGACTATGTTTTTTAAATGAACACGTCTTTCATAATCTTTTTCCTGCATTTTCTTACAAAAGAATAGAATTAAAGATTCGGCGGCTGGATTTACACTCTGCTTATACATAATGTAACTCCTAAAGGTGAAATAGAGCACTGTAGAAACTGAGAGTAGTGGCAGCTGCTAAAGTAACTGGCAACTAGCAGCTGAATGCCACTTAATCTTAATACATTTTACAGTTTAACCCATGCATCAGCTTAACTCTGGCTTATCTCACCGCAAGGCAAAGCTGCTGCTTCCATACAGCTTCTGCTTTTGCATTTTGCATAGTCGCCAAAGTGTGAGCAGATTTTAACCAAACCAATATGCGGCAGACACCTGACTCTTAAAAACCCTTAACTGCCATCGTGCAGGCCCAAGGAGGTAAAAAAAAAGAAAACACGACAAAAAAAAATAGAGAAAAGAAAAGTCAGGACCAGAAATGGAAACCCAGTTAGTTCTAGGACACCAAACTGGTTTCACTGTTGTTGCAAATTGAAATATGCAATTTGTCGTAAGAGATTTTGTGTAACTCCGGCCACGACTGGGTCTGGCCTCCGCTCACTTTTCAATTTCAACGTATTATCGGTTAACAGCATTATGTCAGCGTTCAGGCGTAAAACTGCTTAAGAAAATTGCAGCAAGAAATGGGGGAAATGTAAGTAAAAATTGGTTGCCTGCTCTGCCAGTCAGCCACTGCAATCGAAGCCGTAGCAAGTGCTTTAACACCTTTTTCCTGGCTTAATAGGTTTTTCCCACCTATTTTCCACCTTCGACTCGATCCATCAGGGTGCTGTCGTTTATGCTGGCAGAATGTGCCACATAATTGCGTTCCAGTTACATTTTGAGCACAATTCCGTATTCTGTCATTCCACATTGCTTTTTGCTGCGCATTGCATTTGTGTAAGCGATAAATGCGCTTACAATGTGGCAGCTAACATGGCGTATGCATAATATTTTTATATGCGGCACTCAATGACGCTCGTGAGGAGCGGGAAGCTTTTTCGTTTTCTATTTTGTTGCCGTAATTGATAGCTCGCATATGGCATGCTCATCAATATCCTTCGAGTCGTAAACGTAATATACGCAAATAAGCAAAAATCAAATCATGCGCCACGTGCCACAAGGCTCGCGGTCATCATCAATCCAGAGGCAGGAAATTGTCAAATATTAATGGCCGTCAACTCAAGTTTTTGCCCTTGTCCATTTGCTACAACTATTCGAAAGCGTTTTTCGCTAGTTTGATTGATAAATTTACTTCTGGCGAACCCTCTTTTCTCCCCCCCCCCCCTTATGTCGACTGTCTTGTGTCCTATCTCTCGTATTTTGCTTCCTTTTTCTTGGGCATTTTTATTAAGGCTTCGTTAGTAAATTATGGGCACTTCCGTTTTTGCTGTCGCTGTCTAATAAACTGAACCCTCATGTGTTTGTTGTGGGCGAGTGTTAAGCAAGTGTGTGTGTGTGTGTGTGTGTGTGTGAGTGTTATGGCTTACTTATGAGATTCCTGTCTGCTTTTCTTTTTGCTGCCAACTTCACATTGCCGGCCACCAAAACAAATTGACGTAAGTCGTGTGTAATTTATAATGAAATATTGTATATGTTCCCTGGCAGTTTGGCAGCCAAGTGTACGGAAGGTAATAAATGACACTGTTTGTGTCTTTATACGTGAATGTGTGCGTTAGTTTACCACTCACAAAGGTTTAATGGTGTGCAAACGAATATGCGAGTATTGGCTTAGATATTGAATACAACCAAAGTCTGTGACCTAAATGTGCTAGTAGTGAAATAAGTTTAGCTTTTAAAGTGTTATTTAAGCTGGAAAATACTTAAATAAGTTTTCAAGAAAGTCAAAGAAAAGCAATTTACACTAAATTAACTTTCATGCGAAATGAAAGCCTAGAATATGGATAGGAATCAGAAATTTCTACATAAAACAAATCATTCAAATAATTCACTTTGCGAGTCGCGTAATTATTTAGCCGGAGTTTTGTTTAGTTTAAGCCTAAGATAAAGAAGCAACTTTCAACTTTCTTGCACATCTGCGTGTTGAAAATTCTACTATGTTGAATTTATAATAAAAATTGCCAACAATCTGTGTAATTCCGTTGTGTATTACTAGAAATTCAACTTCCTTACTGTTCACTTTGTTTGGTTTTTAAGGTCTCGATACTTTTTCTTCAGTAAACATGCCGTCGTGCCATGTGGCGTATACTTAATGCACACGTGGCATGCAAAATGGCAGTCAGTAACGCCCTGTAATTAGACTGAGACATGCTAAGTGCACAGACACCGGCTAAAGGTTTGAGGAAGGAAGAGAAAAGAGAAAGAACGAGTGAGAAAGGAAAAGGGGTTTGGATTTGCAGAATAGTAATGCTCTAAGTGCATGCCATGATTTTTATTCACATTTGTTTTAGCTTTTGCAAAGTTTTCCATTTCAATTCGGAAAAATTTTGCACTTATTTTAAATCATTTAATAGCGGTTAGTTTACTCTGAAATATTTATGAATAAATTGAGCTGTGAGAAATGTCAACAAAGTGCTAGCACATTTAATTATGAAGTTTGACTTATCAATTTCTTGAAAAACATCCTCACACAGCAGTGTCATTCCAGGATGAAAGGACATTCTGCAGTTTCGCATTTAATGCGCAATTTAAATTCAATGCTTATTTGCTGAACATATATGTAGTAGTACATGTGTGTGTGCCGGTGTGTGCATATACATTCGAGTGTGTATGTGTTTTTGGGTATATTTTTCTGGGTCAAGTGGCCATTGAGAAGGTTAACTTTTCGGCCATTCGGCTGAAGTGTGACAAATTTTTGATGCATATTTTATGCCATGCCTTTAGGTAGTATGTTGTTAAGATCTTTGTAAATGTGAGAGTCTGTGTGAGTCGAAGTCGTACAAGACACTAGCAAAATGTTCTTCTGGGTTGAGAATTAGAATTGCACAATTTTCAGTAAGCCACTCTCATGCTTAAAAGGTGTGATTTTAAAATGTCCTCTATGTTTTGAATAAATTTATGTGTAAATATATTTAAATAGACAATTTTCGGGTGTATTTTGTAGAATAATACTATTACACTCCTTTTTTATGAGGGAATGTATGGCGAAAAAATCACAAATAATGAGCACATATTTTTCAAAATTCTGATTTTTCTTTATACCAAACAAGGTTTGCAAAAACTGACCTCCAAAAAATGTGTTAGAATCGTGTTAACTGATCCGTTTGAAATGTCAAAGGCATTGACAAGGTCTTTAGTTGTTAATTATTAACCAATTATTTAATTAATTACCAATTTTTTGATTATCTTGACGTGATTCTTGGTGGTCTTCTTTGTGATCCTTTTTAACGTTTTCTCGACCCACTCTAGACATGAAAAACTAAAACTCTGATTTACCATTTCTATAGCAGCAGTCTTAGTCCGATTTTAACCAAATTTAGTCAGATTATATAAAATCATAACAAAAGTATCCCAGAAAAAATCTCATTTTAAGTTTTCATGACTTGCGAAAAGCAATCTTAAAATGAGATATTTGTACTCAGTTTTGGAATTTCCGGACTAAGACAGTTTTCAGACCGTTTGAACTTAAATATCTTTCGTATACGTAGGGAAATCTTGATTTTTTCTGAGTGTAGTCGTCGCACACACACCCATAAGCACTCACTCCCACACAAACATGCATAACTTAACAATCGATATAAACGATTTCAGTTTAGTCAATACTTATAGTATGTAAGCAAGTGCTTCGTTTGTAACATAAAGCCAACAAAAGTTTTCCCTCTTTTTGTACACTATTTATGGCTTTCCATCAGCACTTGTCGGTAGTTGCTCGAATTTGTTATAGTTGTTATTACTGTTGTCGCTGTTGTTGCTAAAAATATATTCAACTTTACAGCACAAAGGTCGACACAAATCAACCAAGAGATGAGTGTCGACGAATTTGTTGAGACTTCAGAGCGGTTATTAACTTTTGAAAATAAGTGCAAGCTAAAATACAAAATTGTACACAGTTCCTTTTCCATTTATTAATATTTATTTCTGCATATTAATATTTTGATTTATGTTTTTTTGCAAGCTGTTTTAACAGAGCTCACGATGGAAATGCTTTGCCAATTAAATCGGAACAAAAATAATTAAATTTAATTTTAGATTGCTGAGACGAAAAGCCTTGAAATTATTACTGGCAAGTGTACAAGCCACTTGCTTACTCGGTTCGCATAGAATTTCTGCATAATTGGGGAGCATACTCCAAGCTTGGCCCAGGACCATTTCATTTCCAATGCACATAGCAAGAGATGTGAACACGACCCCTGCACCGCTTCTACGGTCACATGGCATGGCAATTTATGAATTAAGTTGAAATTTTTAGGATGCGCATTTCACTTAGTTTGCATTTAAATTGCCTTTTTAATTAGCTTAGATTAAAAACTTTTCAGTTGCTCTTCTGTTTTTTGGTTGGGCTGGATTTAGTTTGAGAAATTTATTCAGAATTTCACTGGGAGATTAAATATTTATTGTGCTATTGCTCACCCACTTAGTCTAATAATATTCTTAATTTTGTATTGATGAGAATTAAAAATTCATAATGAAGCGTGTTCCTCTTGTCATTGTATGGGTAACAAACAAGTCAATGCTTGAAGCTTTTCGAGAATTTTCAACAATTTCGCTTTAATCTTGACAGCGTATTCTTACGTTGGAAAAGTTTGGACCGAAACGAAATGTAATAAATGTAATTTTAAATTTTCTTTTGCCACATTTCTTTGGCAATTGTCTGGCACAGGGAAATAAGCATTAGCACAACGAGTACGCCAAAGGAAAGAAAAGAGAATTTCCCCTCAAGAAGACAAAACCTCTCGCTCTTCAATCTGAGTCAGCTGAAAAATCTGGCTTCAAAACTTTCTCATAGACAAAGTAACAAGTTTAGTTGTGCTTTGGTTTGTTTTTTTAATGCCTTATTTTCGCTTTAAATATTATTCGTCTTTGTTGGTTGAGTGCAAAGATTCAAGTGAATTTTATATTATATTTAGTGTATATATTATTCATGGAGTATTCGACTTGTTCGCTGGTTAACTTTTTTTTATTATATATCAGAACAACTTTTTAATTTCCCTTATGCAACACGCAGACTGTGCATCGATTTCCGTTTCCGTTATCATCACAGCCGCAGAGTGCCGTGATGCATAAAATACACAACACTCGCCATATTCATATTGTATGATAGGTTGTTGTTTGACACATGTCTGCACTGGGATTTTGGGGTTTTACAACGAAATGTGTGAACAATAAAACCTGGAACATGTATATTTATTGATATTTTTGCTTATATTTTTTGTGCGCTTTCAATTGACACATTTTAAGCAAATTACATAATTTTTGATTGGAAGAACAGCTCAATTAAGCATTTTTAATATTTGTGATTCCATGTTTTTTGGATTAACAATTTCACAAACAAACGACAAATGTGTCTAGTACCAATCAAAATAGAATCTCTTAAGAACTTCTTTATAAGATTACATTGCCATAATATTTTGTGGTTTACTCTCACGATATTGTGATCACATATTACTGACGTATATCAATTTAATGTGGCTGTGACTGCCGCGACACACAGTGCGTGTGAGTGTTACATAGAAATGTTTGCTTTATTTGGCACACGCACCGAAACTTTACTGATTGCCGGGACTTGATTGGCTCATTGATTTATAAGAGCGGAAGTGGAAGAGGCTTAGGATATTGGTTGTGTGGCGCGTTTGGTTCGATCTGACAAAATTGCATTATGGTTTTTATTTTTTCTGAGCGTACTTGTGTGTTGAAATGTTGCAGTTGCTTGGAGGCACGAAGGTCACGTATTTACTGCAACATAAATCTCAATGGATGCGCAATAGAAGGTTATTGGCCAATGGCCGACCTGGCTTATTACGCGCCATTAAGTGATGCCAGCAAATGTTAATCGCATGGAAATGCCGCAGATTAGAAATTATGACATTACATTAATTTCTCAAAATGCCACACAATGGCGGCTCATTTATTTGGATGCTCCGGCAAAAGTCAGTTAAGCACAAAATATGGCCAACATGCAAACAGCTGATAAGCTTGAAATCTTGTACACGAACGCACACAGCCAACCACAAAAGCAGATGATGAGGAGGGGGGCGGGGGGTGCTACCTTAGGCTGACCGAATGTAAAGCCCTCAAGGACTCAAGAGCGACCGATATTGGCCGCCCAAAGGACTTTTGCCTTGAAAACCGGCAAATCATGCTTAATGTGGCATTTTCTCGTTTTTATTATAATTCTTTTTTATTTTCTTATTTTGTTTTGAGTTGGCAGCGAGAACAAGCTCAAGATTTAAAAGAAAATGCCAACCGACACAACAGCAATAACAACAATAACAGCCATAAAAAGCCAGCGAATAAAATAAAATAAGATGGGAAAAGGCAGGCGAAGGAAAAGCAAAAGGCAAATAAAAACCACAGAGGCGAGAAAGGACTTCACTAAGCAGGCGAAAAGGAAAGATGATATAAATTTTATTGTCATGTCCAAGTAGATTAAACTAGCTGCATGTCCAAGCCAAGCTAAGCCAAAGCAAGTCGAGTCGTGTCCTGTCGTGTCGTGTCGTGTCGAGTGCTCTGCCCACAAAAGTATGCTATATAAAAGGCACAAGAGATTTATTAAGAACTTTCCGCAACCTTGTTCATTTGTGTGTGTGTGTGTGTTTGTGTGTGTACGCGTGCCTGGTTGCTCTTATATAATATGTGGCAATAATAGTATACTTTCAACTTTTGCATGGCATATTCATACATCCACGTAGACAGCCTCGTCTGAAAAAAGTTTCATTAATTTTGGCATTAAGTGTGGGGATTTCTTTTTTATAATTTTGGCATTCTTTTTTGCTTTTGTAAATTTATCCGGCTATTCATTTTGACATGACAGTCAAATAAATAATGATTTATTTGCTATAATACCGCTGTCGACTAAAGGTATCCTCAGACTAGGCACTGACTCCTTCGGCTCGTCTCAATCTAAAGGCTCATTAAGTTGTTGGCTTTATTGCGGCGGCGATTTGCATTAAACTGTCAAAATGTTATAAATTGCCACCGTTTTAAGATTTATAATCTCTAAAGGCTTAATTCGAGCCTCAGAAAGGTTGCCACTTGGACATTAAGACTGACCCGAAGCATATATGAAACCCTTTTGTTGTCCTTTAAATAACTTTTTGCAGTTGAGGTTCTTTTCCAAATCAGACAGCAGTCGAACAACTGATAAGCAGACGGTTAAAATTCTATCATAACATTAAATGTAATTGGCCATCCAATTAAGAAGCCAGACATTTAATTTTCCTTTTCAGTTGCCACTTACAGAGCTCAAGGCTCAATTAGGTGTCCTTGATACGCGCATTGCACTCAGAAGAAAGTAAAAAAAAAATGGTCAACTTTTGAATACCTTGGGGCCAGTCAGTCATTGAACAATTTGTCATAATTTCACATGAAATCTAGCAATTCAGCAAGGTGACACTTCAAGACAGGTCACCTGGCCGCCCACTCAAAGAGTCTTGTCTGATCCTTTGGAACTCGGCATACACTTAAGTGTTTGACATCGAAGACAAATTACAGACAAATGTAAATTTTGTCATACTTCAACGATTCTCTACGTATATTTTATACATTTTTCATGCTCAGCTCAAATTGTGCGTTGACATTTTCTTTATCTTTTCTCGGCGACCCAGTTGCCCCTTTTTGCTTTTGACCTACATGGCTTCAATAAAACCTCGTTTAATTGGATGTTTTTGTACTGAAAGCGAAAAGAAATAAAAGCTCACTCAGTTTATGTTCTAAGCCTGTAATTGGTTATTTTCCAGTGAACAATCAAAATGTAATTTAATATTTTAAGACGTCTAAGAACGTTGGCTGAGTCAGACAAATTTCCAGGACCTAATTCACTTAGAAAGACAGTATTAAACACAAACATTTAATATCTTGCCGTGTGTATTAGCATATTTTTTGTCCAAACTCAATATAGTCTGTTTGTTATAAAATACCATACAACTTAACACTTTACACCTGATCTTCAGAGTGAGTTGGCAAGTTGTGTTTGCTAAACAAATGTAAATAAACACAATTAACTTAATCAAATGAGGTAAACAGTATCAATACTTAATTACAAATAAAATAATTTTGTGTTACGGAATTTTATATATACGGTTTGCTGCAGATTAAATACCCTTATACAAGCTTAGAAGTAAATATTTGTATTATGATATGTTAATAAATATAATATTATCAATGCTGCAATTGATTTCGATTAAATTAAATAATATGCAAGTTGAATAAAACCTTTATTTACTTTCGAATTTTAAAGGGTATACGAACTGGTTTAAGGGTACGGCTGATAATTGATTTCGTGGTCGGTTGCAACTTATGTCAGACATCAAATCATGGCGCCTGCAAATTGTCTAAACTTTGACAGACAGACTCACTGGCTGACTGCATGGTGAACTGACAAGTTGTGGTTGAAGTTAGTCAGACGCAGAGTGCTGCTAAATTGTGTATTAAATTGAACTCTAGACAATTGAATCAGCTGGCGCTAGGAGAAATCGCGTAACGTGCCTTTAGTAGCTGGTCTACAGTGGCAGGTGTTGTAGCCAGAGACTGGGCCTGATAGCTTTCATTAGGGCCTCTCTTTTTCTCTCCCCCACTCCCTCTCTTACCCTTCCCGTTCCGGATGTTGTGAGTCCTTTTTGCGTTTTAATTAAAATGTAATTTTCAGGCATGTCGACTACGGGTGATTGCAGCTCTCTTTCAGATGCACTGAGTGATTGACTGGCTGACTGACGTACTGGCCGCTGCCCGAGCCTTGGAAACCATCGGCAGTTTCTTAGCTGTAGCCTCAGAGATGTTTCCGTTTTGGTATACATAATTAAATTGGACGCCCTATTTTTCACAAATTGATTTCATTTATGACTGATTGCCGGCACTCGACATTACCCATTCAAAACTAAATCAACATTTAGCAGTCATTAATTTTCAAGAGCCCTCGCACATATTTAGACATTGGTAGGAGTGGTTTATATAGAATTAACAAAAGAACAATGGGCTTAAATGTATTAAAGTATGTAGAAGGAACTATATAAAATATTAAAAGACAGCGAAAATATTTTTTTATTAATTCATATTTCAAATGTAATCAGCATCTTTCAGACAGCCCTGTAAATTATAAATATAAATTCATAGCAATTAAGTTAATTTTTTCAGTTAATCATTAATATCTTACTATCCAAAAAATTTTCTAAAACAAATCAACAATTTAATCCACTGTTCTCATATGGAATAATGACAAATAATCAGAATGAGAAACGCAAGAACGGATGGAATGTCCACACAGTTAGTATGACAGACAGGCAGACAATCGCTTATACGCTTTTTGCATAAATTTGGCCACTTTGTGTTTGGTTCTTCTGCCTTTTTTTTTTTTTGCATGCCCAACAGCTTAGCAAATTCTTTGGCATTTGAAAAATGTCGAAACATTTCTCCATTTACGCGACATGGATAGGGAGAAAAGCAGACAAAAAAAATTAAAAAAAAGTTGTGACAAAAAAAATCTGAAAACTTCAGTAAAGCTGACCCTTTTCCGATCCTTTCCCTGCTCGCCAGTGAGTGGCCTTTGGGGATTAAAAGGCGGCCGGATAAAGCAGAAGAAAAATTGAAACAAGTTACCCAAACCATTTTCGTTCCTTACCGCTTGCCAATTTATTCAAATGCCTTACAAAGTGCTAAATAAACAAGACTGAAAAATGCCTAGGTCTTTGGTTAGCGATGGGGTAGTTGAGGGGGAGCATGTGCGTCATTTTTCTTGGGTTTAGGCGTTGATGCAAAGAAAATAAATATAGCATACTTATTCGGGAATAAGCCTCTCACTCGCACACTCACCTTGTATGGGCACATAAATATTTAGATAAAGACAATCCTCTGATTGATTTTGCAGATAGGGCAGCAATCGCTTCAGATACTCCAATCGGCCCTTGGGCATGCGCTCCAGAGCCGCCGTCTCATTGTGAATGTCCGGGAGGCGTTGTGGACAAACCGGACTAAATCTGCAATAGGATGGGGAAAATTGTGAAAAATTTTGGTTAAATGCAAAACTTTTTCGCTGACATTTTTTTGTATGCCAGAGTTTGTTGTTGTTGTTGTGTAAAAGGTTTTAAAAAGTTTCGAAAACTGGCTTATTTTTATGCCAGACCTTTGTCTGTCGTTATAAACAGATTAATTTGCTAGTATTGTGTAATCTTTGCCGCAGTCAACTTCGAGTCAACGTCAACAATTTTGCATTCTGTGGACTCTTGGCCTGATTGTCTTTGGGCCATAATAACTTTTTGATTTGAGCACAAAGTTTGCGCTTTAATTTGTTTGACCCCCATTTTCCCCAAAGCTTATTCCCAGCTGGCAAATTGGTTTTCGATTTAGCTTTACGTCCTCTCTATCCTATCTTCTGTTTTTATATTTTTGTTGCATTGCTCTGCAACTCAATGATGTTCTGGCCATGTCATTCAGCTGCCAACAGCAACGTTAGCGATTGCCATATTGGCCTTGCTCTCATTTATGACTGAGTCTGCTCTGACAGCTGCCTTGAACTGGCTCTCACTTTCCCGTCCTATTTGTTTTTAATCTCCCGTGCGACAGGCATCATTCTAAGTAGCCCTGAGCTCGGATTAAACTGGTTGTCTGCTTTCAATGTCCAAGCAATGTGCAAATGCAAGGCAAGTGCTAAATGTAAATGTTTTATGCATAAATATGACATAAATTTTGTATCTGTACATATTATGATTTCATTGTCTACTCGGTAAGATAATAATAATAAAGTACCAGCCATCTTAATTATTAAAACTTAAAATATTATGACTTTATGACTTAACCATATGTATATATTTTATTCTACATGGTATAATATTCTACTGTATCTAGACAGCAATCAATCAAGAGTCAAACTTGTCATTTTAGTTAAAAAGAGTTTTATTACACACAAATATATAAATATATTTTTAGTTAATTGAAACATAACTTTTACAAACTTTTTCAGATTTGAAAATTCAATATTCAAAATTAAATAATTATTATGTTTTATATAATTTCTAAGTTTCCTTCTCACACAATTTTGTATTACAATCCTATTAGAAAATTCCAAAATAGCTAAGCACGTACATATATAGAAAAGCGGTAAAGTACATGATGTTAGTAAACACTTCTCTAATCCAAACAATCTATTAATATTTCAGTTAACTGTCTTATTTTAATTTTGAGTTCCCTTTTTAAATGTCAGTTTGAGCTCCGTCAACTTATCCTGTATCCCTTTTCACCCATCAAATGGTTTTGGGGTAAAAATCGATAGGTAATGTTGGTCGCTTTATCTGGTTGAGCTAGGGGACCATTACAAAAGAGTCCGACCAAAGGAGAGGCATAAACATTAATGACATTGCGAAACGAAAATATATTTTATTTAATTTCCTTACATTTTTGTTGTTGTATTGTTGTTTTGGAGTATATTTAATTTTTATTATATTTGAAACGCCTCACAGAAAATGGCGAAATGACCATGCGGTGACCCCACGACCCACCAATTTAATGGACGCTTGTGGTGCCCGGGCGATTGCCATAATAATCATTAATTTTATGGCAAAACAATAAGGCAGGTAATAAAAGTTTAATTTTCGGCTTCATTCTGCTCGTTTTAATGGCAGCGAAGTGGCAACCATGCGCAATGAACTGAAGTGGACAACCCTGACCGGATAAGAGAAATTTTGAGTTAAAAATATTAAAAATAAGTAATGAAGGTGAAAAGTTTAAATGGCGTTCGGTTGAGATTGCTACTTGTTGTATTTCGACTCGGTTGACATTCAACAGCAGGTGATACACCCCTCCCCACCCCTACCACCTCACCCCTAGCGTCCACAACTCTCAGAGCTGTCAGCTTCAGCTCGTAAAAGCCACATTTTGAATTTTTAATGCGACCCCAAGCAACGGAATGTGTTCAGTTTTCAAGTGGCAGCGATCTTGTTTATGCGAGTTTTGTGTGCTCCTCGCCAGATACTGATAAGACCTGGCAATGCTGAGGGAAATGGCAATGGGAATTAACCTAATAAAGTGGGTGGCCAATTCAGGTCAGGTCAGCAAAATAGTGGGAGTGGTAAACTGCGTAACTACTCTGCTTCCCCAGATTTTACAAGCATCGATAACTGTTTGGGGAGCGAACACTAAAAAGTTAACAATTTTTATTTGACTAAGCTAAATTTAACCAAACAAACGACTCTCGCTGGAAGTACAGTTGGAAATTAATTTCGACTTTGTTTGCTATCAACATAGTTTCAGATGTTAGTAAAAATTGATGTAATGTTAGAATATTAGCAAGTGTGAATGTGATTTAAATCTATTTTGTGTAGATATCTATAACACTCAACAGTATTAGTTAAAAATTTAATTTATTTTTAGTTCATATATTTTTTCTTAACATTTATTTTAGATATTTATATAACTCATATATATTTTGTTAATATTTATTTTAGATAGCTTCTGGTGTTATTAATTACAGTAAATTTACATCACTTAAGCACTCATTTTTTGTCTTTAGGTTACAGTGTATTTCGTAGCTCTGTATCTATCTAAACAAATTTGAAGCAAATTAAAAAAAAATTCTATGCTCGCTCATAATTTCCATTTAGTCCTGTGGACTTTGTCTACCGTTTATCGCAATTCTTTTTTTTTTGCAAAAAAACATCGTAAATTTATTCCAAGAAAACAAACAATTTTTAGTTTTTCTGACCCAAGCGCATAAAAAAAAAT
This sequence comes from Drosophila innubila, assembly GCF_004354385.1. Lineage (NCBI taxonomy): Eukaryota > Metazoa > Arthropoda > Insecta > Diptera > Drosophilidae > Drosophila > Drosophila innubila. Next base: position 12,109,045 of record NW_022995380.1, read on the forward strand.
GCTACGCATATAAATCACGCGGTGAGAGGCAAACAGGTCAGAGGTGAACATAAGATACAGGATACAGGACACTGGTCGAAGGACAATCCCAAAGCATGGAGACACATGCAATTGAAATTCAGAAAACTCCCCAAAGGAGGTGTGTGTGTGTGTGTGTGTATGTGTGTAGGCATGACCCGCTTAATCTGCATGCGGCACGAATGGGTGGCAGGTGGCAGGTAGTTCACAGCGAGGGGGAGGGGCACGCACTGTTGGCTGTAAACAAACGCTAAACTGAGCAGCAACCGCAGTGGGGCAGAAGTCAGCGGCAGAAGCTTTGGAGCTGTGGAGATGAGGAGCAGGACGACTCAGGAGAGCACTCGGAGCACTTGCTGGTTTAGCTTAAATACATCAAACAGAAGCATAATCTCAGCCAAGCGGAAAAATGCATGCACGTCTGGGAGAGGGAGAGTGGGAGGGTAGACAAGGGATGATATTTATATAGATGGAGGTGGGTGGGGCTTGGCAGCCGACCGACCGAAAATGATATGCGACATTGCGGCCACGTCAAGCAAAATAGATTAATTTTACCTGTGGCCATCGGGGCAGAAATCTGTCGTCGTCTACGCTGGCTGCTAGCTACCTGCTTACAAATTAGATTGGCAGTCTCGCACAGTCTACAACTTTTGGCACAACCCACTGGGCGGTGACAGTGGCGGTTGCGGTGGCGGTGGCAGTGGCAGCACGCATAAAGCTTTCTTGCCGCAGTCAAATTAAATAAAATCCAATTTAAAATGAATTTTCGCAATTTCATTTACAACGGGCAGCAGCAGCAGCAGCCAAAAACGAAAAACGAAAGAGAAAATCAGGCACCTTGCGTAAACAGCCGCACAATTTATGCAGAACCACTGGGTGGTGTGTTGATGGTGCTTTCATTTCACCCCTTCGTGGTTAATCTCTCCCTGTATCTGACTCTCACTCTCTCTTTCTATGTCTCGGCCACTCTCACTCTCCGACTGCTCTTGAGCTTTAAATTGGAATTAACGTTTTTAATGATGGAAGCAATCTTTTATTTTGAATATTTTTTATATCTTCATCTTTCTTCATCTTCTTCTCATTTTGGCCTTCAAGAGCCACAGACAGCAGCTTTAGCTACAACTAAAGTCTTCAACTAAAGCTCTCATTAATGTGCATTTTTATTATACAAATGGTGATGTTAAGTTTTCCGCAAGCAGCTTTTCCATTTTGATTAAAACGCTCATAAGACTCGCAGTTTATTGCATTTCTTTTTTTTTTTTGAGTTTGATAACCAGGGAACAGTTGACAGGTGGTAGGGAACGCGCCTGCTCCTATCCCTGCTAATCCGCTTGTTTTTCATAATCCTTACGCCAAAAGCAAAAGCTTTATGACCGCAAAAGTGCAAAGTGGTTGGAAAATTTATTTTAAAACAACAACAAAAACATCGACTTTGCTGAACTGTGGGCTGAAGCGCATTAAACGGTGGTGAAAGGAGGCGAAGAGAATAGGAGAAAGGTAGGTACTTTGTGGATACTGCTCTCTGTATATTAGGTGGTGACACGCCTGGACTGTCAAAGTGGATGGTTGAGAACTAGCTCGTAGCAAATTCTACACTCGGGAAAACTGGAAAATGAGAGACCCTGTACCTTCTTGGTAAATAGCACATATACACATTACAGGGTCCAAAAGGTAAGTGTTATAATCAGTGGGATAAGGTGGATAAGGATATGGTACGTTAAGTTTTAATTATAGATCTGAGCATGTGAATAAGAACTTCATCTTCATTTTACTTTAGGTATACTGCAAGTATAAATGAATATTATAAAATTGCTGAGAATGGACCACAAAATACCGAAATTGCATTAATTTTCGTATTCAAAAGTAAGCCAGCTAATGATCCCTTGTACCTTTATTGTCTGTCCGGAATGTCTGCCCGTTAACGGTCGAAACAACTTTATTACGCTGACGTGCTGAAAAATCTCTTGTACATTACTCAAGCAGTTTATTGGCCTACCAACCTGGCGGACTGTCATCAGGCCCACAGCAATGCGGCTTGACAAATAAACCCTGTGTTCCCTCACAGTGAAAACAGTCAGACAGTCAGCGAGACAGTCCCCCAATTGGACTGACAAACAGAGATTGCCTGACAATTGCTGTGATGTCAGCCGAAATTCGAGCTTTAAGGGAAGCAGCAGGTGACACAGTTTTATGATTGTGTCATTCATCATTGTTCCTTAGAACAGAACTTGAAAAATTATGTTTATTTGAGCGACGCTGATTTCAAGCGGCTTTTCTTTTTGACCTTTTTTCATTAGCTGAAGCCAAAGGCGAATCAAATGAAAGAAAGGGTGATAAATTCCAGTTACTCTGTAACGAAATACTAAGTAAATTCTAATTTAATACAAGATAAACTGATTAAATGCTGCATGGACTAAGGATAAAATAAAAATCCAGTTACACTATAACTAAATGAGTAAATAAGTAAATTCTAATTAAATATAAGATAAACTGATCAAATATTAGAAAAGTTGAAGCTACATTTTTACGGCAGCGTTACGTATTCTTTGACTAAAGCGTTAGGGTTTATTGTCAGGGTAAATAAAAGGGAACAGAATGGAGGAGGAAAACTTTGCGGCACCCTTTTTACAAAAGCAAACAATGCGACTGCAGGACAACCGTGTTCTGGGAATCTTTGTGAATAATGATTTGCCACTTGGGAGCGTTTGTAAATTAGATGCTCGGCTTTTTGAAGCTATTGTTGTTGTTGTTGCTCGAGTGTCGCACAGCTGCTGTCTGGTGACAGCGTAAATATTTAATTTGCGAAACATTTCAAGCGGAAGCTCGCCGAGTCTGCTGACCTTTGACTTTCTTTTTTTTTTTTGCCTTTTGTCATTACATTGCGTATTATCATTATTATTGCCATTGTGTGTGTGTGTTTGTGTGTGTAGCATTTTTATTTTTATTAGTATTTTCGCAATTTGGCTTTGGCCTGACTCTTGTGTACATTACTTCATCCCGGGGTTGGTCGGCGCACTCGGCAATAATGAGCAAGTTAATTGAGGTGACAATTGCCGACCCTCTAGAGTGGCTGAGCCTGCCACAGGCCCTTGAGTTATGGCATTTTGATCATTTTATGTATTTCGAGTACGCGACAGCGCAGCGCTTCAAATGAGACCCTCTTCAACGCCGCGGGCAGCTCAAGTAACTAAAAATAATTTAACGCTGTTAAATTGACAGCGCATTTGCATTGGGGTTGTATTTTATTTCCTTCCTTCACTGGCGCTCAAAGGCATCATTAAATTAGTTAGACGAGGGCACAAAAAAGTTAAAAAAGAACAACTATAACAAAAGTCTTTGGTTTGGTATTTAACATAGATTTTTTCCAAATTGGCTTATTAAATGATTGCAGAAATGACTGAAATCTTAGTGAAAAATAAAAAAACATTATGAATGGGTTTTAAAAAGACTAATGTTTCATTTGAGTTACTATAAAAATTGTTCTATTTGTATGTGTTGTGAAGTACGAGTTGGGCAATTTTATGACTAACTTTATGTGTGTCTTAGTATTGTTTAAAAGTAAGCTTTCAACTAAAATATAATTTATTTTGATTAAAAACTGAATTACTATCAATATTTGCTTAATTTAAAAATTTGTATTTATGACAAGAACCAGAGCAGCTTCACGCTTGTTGGCTAGTTTCCGTTACGAGCATTTTACGCCTTCCCACAGGTCGTATGATTAACAAGGAAGCGTTCCAGCTCATAAACCTTATGCTCAGCACATCCGGGCACTTGAAATTTATGCTGACGACTTTATAAAGACGACCTGCTGCCTTGGACAGGACATAAATTTGCATGCACACATACAAGACCCCGAGGTAGCATTAAAAAAGTCTAGCTTAGGCTTACCTGTCCGCCTTTTTGACGCCCGACCACATGGCCGCGGAGACGGGGGGCATGAAACGCAAATTGCCGACGGGCGGGGAGGCGTAGGGTATTCCGCGATACGCCTCAACCGGATCCAAATGCCGTCCATCTAATTGGACAATTACGCCCGAGATGGCGCCGTTGCGTGTGTGGATGATGCGCGATGAGAGCTGTGCGGGTAATTGATCATGATTTATGTTGTTGTTGCTGTTGCTGCTGCTAGTTAGTCTACTGCTGCGGTTGCCACTTGACGCGGATGATGACGAACTGCTGCTGCTTGTTGATGTTGCGAAAGCTGAAGACGCTGCCGACGACGCTGATAATGACGCTGACGCTGACGCTGACGATGATGAAGTGAGCGATAATGAGGGCACCGAACTGGAGGTGGCCGAGTTGCCAGAGTTGCCAGTGTTGCCCGTGGCGCTGCTGGAGCCGATCAATACAAGACCGCCGCTGCTACTTGTTGCCGCATTGCCACGCTGTGTGGCACTCAAATTGCCAGATATGCTGCTGCCAGTGTTGTAGCTGATGCCAGCGCCTCGGCTGCCACAAACATGCAACAGAAGCAACAGCAACACCACCACAAGTTGCCTTGCTGTGCCACGGGATTTTCTTCTCGTTCTCGATACTGTTGCTGATGTTGTTGTTGCTGCTGCTGTTGCTGTTGCTGCTGCTGCCGGCAGTTGTCGCTTGAATTGCAGCAACATTACCATTATTAATATTGGTCAAAATGGCGATGATGCAATATTGTTGCTGCAGTTGAATCACTTTATGTGCTGCAGCCTTTGCTTGTTGTTGCTGCTGTCCGTTGTTGTTGTTGTTGTTGTACAACTGACCACAATATCGCTGTTTGTGGCGTGGCCTTATTTTCCGGTTTATTCAGTCGCGTTACGATTCGATATATTTATTTATTTGCTGTTGTAAAGATTTTCGCCCTTTTGTTTTTTAATTATCAGCGAGTATAAATTTTCATATTTAAATGGCAGTTGAAGCGAACTGTAAAGAACAAAAACACACACACATATAAGCTGTATTAATAAAAAGTTCTTCTACATGGTTACACACACATATTTCCGTGTGCTTAATTTGCAGTGCTCAATTTATATTCTCACTTTAAACTAGCCAAAATATTAGCTGTTTGTACTAAATTTAATATTCTGCTTAAAATTCAAATTGTGTGAGTTCTAGAAAGCTTTCTCCCTGCTACTGCCTTCATTCCAAAACGTCCACAAAGTGCGCCCGAAGCATGTCAGCACGAGCCCCAAAAAGTATGCAATGCCATTTTGAAGTCCTCATAGAAGTAGCTCTTTGCACAAGCCTCAATCAGCTCACTTGCTGTCGGCGTGTTTGCTCTCCAGCTTTCTATGCAATTTTCTCTTTCTTTTATCATTTTTCTGCTGTTCTTACTATTTTCTTTTCTGTTGTTTTTTTGGCGTGTGTGGAAGCCTCACCTTGTTTGTACTTGAGCTAGTGTCCTTGCCCTTCTTGTTGTTGTCGTCAAAACCCAACGTATACAACAACAATGGCATTTTCAGTTGGCATTTTGCTTATGTCAGATATGTCAGACATGTCAGGCAGCTGCTCTGGACCAACTGAATGAATGTCTATGGAACTATGAAGGTGTCTGTTCTTATAGTATACCTAACAGTTTTCAGTCCAAGTCAAGCTACTGAGGACATAGATTATCTGGTATGCAGTTTAAGTTTAGGAATGCTAACACTAACTTTAAATCTATATGATATTTTATTTAATTTAACAAATTTATTAATATTATGACAAGAAGTAATGTTTGTGTTTTTCTTAAAACTGACATTATACATATTTATGTTTTTGAAAGTGAGTTCTATTGCTCTTGCAGCTTTTGCCATTTTCATATGGCACCTTGAATAATGCACTTGATGTGTCTTTTATAAACCATTCGTACGTGTCTCTCCCGTTTCTTCTATCTCTCTGACTGTCTGTCTGTCTGTCTGTCTGTTGGTTTTTTGTCGAATATTCTGTGTGGATGTACTCACTTAGTTATTCCGTGCGTTGCTCTATGTCTTTGTGGGCTGTCTACGCCTTTCTGCAGGTGCTAAGCTTGTGCTCTGTGCATGTGTTAGTGTTAGTGTTAGTGGGTTAGTTTCCTCCTTCCTGTCTCTATGTCTGCTTCTGCCTTAAGTTCTTAGCACACACTTCACGTACGCTGCGCTCAACTGCGCTGTCTGACGTTGTTGCTGCGATGTCTAAATGCCTGCACGCTACAATTGTCATGCAAGCGGACGAGCACATTTTTTCAAGGCTTTCACGTGCTCAACGCGCCGCCTTCGTTGGCTTCACAAGCAGCTGCCGCCGCATAGCTAAAATGAGTCATAGAGACAGAGAGAGAGAAAGAGAGAGAAAGAGAGAGGTTAGACTTTTGCTTACATACGATACTTAAACTATAATTAATTAAGTGACGCGCTCAAACACGCGCCATTTAAATGCATACTAAGTAGCTGACTTGTGCACGAACAATTTATTTATCTTACGAAATGGACTTATGAACTTAATAATTAGATCGCATCATTTGCATATTGTAATTAAGTATAGACAGATTTAACAAACAGCATTTGGTTTAGTATTGTACAGACAATAACTTGTACCCCAATATAAGTTATTATATTTATTCTCATTGATATAATGCAGGCAGGCAGAGATATAAAACGTTTAATTTGTAATTATCTGCATTTAAAATTAAATAAATGTCAATTTAGTTTAGAGTGTATTTACATATATTTGTGGTGTTTCAAAGTTACTTGACAATTTCAGTGAGACGAGTAACAACCTTTTCAATTAAAATGCGTTCTCTAGTGTTCAGTATTTAGTAGTGTGCACCCAATAAGGGGATTCTTAAGTACTCCAGAAGGCCTGACAAGCTGAATTAATTGTTTTCCTGGAAATTGAGCTGTTTCCTTATTTTATTAACATTAAACCAGTTCGAGTGGGCGTAAGCAAAGCAAAAGTTGCTTTTTAATTTATTTATGCAAATACCAATGAATTTTCGGCGTATACTCTGCCCAAGGCATACAACTTGGCTTTTAAATATGTAGTCGCATAAGTAAACAACCGAGAGGCTCATTCAAAATACCATTGAGTACTTTGCTTAAGCAACAACAACAAATTTAACAAATTCATCATCAAGTGCGAGGTAGACTACATCAGATTTCGCCTTTACTTTGCTGTAATTTGCACTGGTGACATCATGCAAACATTGTAAATCATACGCACTGTTGCCCGTCCAGCTATAGTGTGAGTTTATTTGGTTATTGTAAATGAGTTAGGACGACAATTTTGTGGCTGTTTTCAGTTGTTTAAAGTAACTTTATATATTGACAGTATTTAGATTAGACTCATGTACTACACGTAATAAATATTTTTATTTTAAAAATTTATTAATTCAAATGAGTTTAATTCATTTACTCAAAATTTAATTAAATTTAAAAGTCTCCATTTTTTTAAAAAGATCTTTTATTTAAAATATTGTTTTTACTTAGTGAAAAGAACTGTAAACGTCCATTACAACTTATTGCTGTACAGATTCAGCATAATATGAAGATGCTAAAAAAGTTGTCAAGAAGTTTAAAATTGAAAACATCTTGCGAATTTGGTATGAGTACTTACACCTACTCACATTTCCATTCGCATTCGCATTCGCATTTGGAATGACTTTATCAATTTGTTGGTCCTTGTGTTTTGGGCATGTAATTTGTGTTCAAGTCAAAAGATAATTGGATCGAGACTTTGCTTGTGCGTCTAATTTAACCGTGTGTATAAACAAAAATTCCATTTCGCAAAATACATTTAATTTGCGCTTTAATTAAAAATCAAAACGAGATAAGAACGCGACAAGATGAAAGTCTGAAAAACCGTTGAGCCGACAACAACAACAATGGTGAAAAATTATTCTGCGGCTTGACTTTGCGACGCGCCTCACAATTTCTAGTAATTTCCGCACTGGCCAAGCCTTTGTGCTATAAATTCTGTCTCCTTCCAGACAGGATACGGCAAAGAGCGAGCGAGCGATTGTGTCGGCTCCAGATCCGGGTATCTAGCACCGAGGGTCATTAATTTGTCTTTAGAGGCCGCTGAGTCCGACGTGGAATTAAACTGCTTAAGTAGCACAACTAAATTAAGAAAAGTGCGCAGGGGACACTGGAAATTAAACGGTGCGGAGGGTGGGGCGCCAAGATGTGTTCCGTGTCATGTCCAGATAAAGTTCAAAGCTGTTTTTATGCCTTTGCTATTTGTGTTTATTCTGCACTGCATTGCCGTTTTAGTATGACAAGCTCTAAATCAAAAGTACTATATAAGAAACTCTATTAAATCAAAGTCTCTTTTTTAACAAAAGTTTGCTCAATGTAACTCAATAATGAATGCAGACATCAGCATCATTTATTTGTGGTTGTCATATACAACGTTGTGGCAACATCAGTTGTTGCAACATGCCAGGCCCCTCCCTCTGAAATGTTTAAGCCGCAGCGTAACGTAAGCAAAATGAAAATGCAACTATAAATGCAGAAATATGTAGAGTGTACCAAAAAGGAAACTATACCTTGCAGTCGTATAAAAACCGAAATATAAGCGAGCACAAAGTGCATTTATCATACACACACACACACACGGAAACACAGGGATATTAATGTGTGCTGATAAAAGTAAACTATGGTAAACTAAAGATGTTGTTGCTAAGGCGAAATTGTTGAAAATGAAGCAAACACTGCGAATGCGTTATACTTCAAATTGTTCTTGTAAGCAAAATCCACAGAAAAGAGAAAAAGCACAAATCGAAATGATTTATATCAATGTATCGGTTGACAGCGTATATTTTCGGAAGATTTAATCAGTTTTCATGCTCAAGCAAGTTTGATATGAAAGGAAATTAATACGAGAATATGCTGCTAAGGGGCAAATTGTATGGAAATAACGCCTTCCGTAATCCAAGTTTTTTGTGAGATTGGCAAAAAATACCACTGATCATAGGGCGTTAACTGAATTAAGAGAAAAGCCATAGAATCACACATGTCCTTCGTAATTCCTTTTCCGAGCAACTATTTGTAGTTGACTTACAATCTTTTCAACAAAATTTCACAAGTGTAGAAAATGTTTCAAAACAAATAAATATATTCATTTTCACCCATGCAAAATTTACATGCTATAATATAAATGTACACAGTAAGAAAAGATAGAGCACTGCGGGAAAATTATAGTTTCCCATGAAATGCTTGATAACACAAGAAGTCGAAAAAAAATACTTCACCCGGAGCGGGTAATTTTTCATGCAGATTTATGTAAAAATTTGTGAAATTTGCGTAAAGAAACTTCGAGAGAAACAGCGAGTGCACTCTTTAAAAGAGATGGGCAAGAGCTTTACCATCGAGCATTGCATTTGATGGCAAATAATGCGACTTTATAACAAGTTGAAATGCATTTTGCATGTCACAGACGCTTGATAAAATTACTTAAATAAGCTGCACTTTATGGAGTACTTGGTACTTGACTTTAGCTTTAGTATATCTCCTCAGTTTATATTTGCTGCTGCTTTTCCGCTTTTATTATGTTCGCTGCCAACAATGGCTTATAATTATGTCTTTCTTTCCTTTTTTTAGTCTACTCTCTCTGTGCTTAAGTGTCCAAGAGAATATTAACAGGCAGCTCTCAGCTCTACACTGAGCTTAACTGCGGGACTGCTGTCTGCACTTTCGCTTTGCAGCTGTCAGCTCGTAATACAATTTAATTTTAAAGCCGTAATGGGCAAAACAATGGTGCCCCAAAACAACAGCAGCAGCATTACAATCAACCCCAAGAATATTTTGAATCTCATCAGAAAATATAAAAGAAAAGACAAAACATAACTCCTATGTCCAAAATTCATTATATTCTAATCCGATGGAATTTTTATAGTAAGATCTAAAAGTTGTTAATGTACTGTAAACTCCTATCATCTAGATAACTATTTAAACTAAAGTTATTCTAATATTCTACTGAAAAACTTATCTGTTATCAGATGAGTTAAACAAGCTTTGATAAACGGGCAAAATTACTATAAATCTCTGCAGCAGTCAATAATTGTTTACCAAAGCTGACTTTATTAAATATAAGCTATAAAACCAATTTTGTATTGCCAAAATTTGAATTGATTAAGGACAGTATATCAAGGAGAACAAGTTCGTAATTAATTTAATCAAGTCCATGTAATGTGCATTTAACTAATGCAAGAAATGAATCAATTTATTTGGTTAGTCAACTGCAATGCGGCAATATAAAATCAATGGCAACTAAATTTAATTGACACTCATTAGTATTGCTAAAATACGTATTTTGCATATATAAATTTTCTGAAAATGCAATTTGAATTTAATCAGAGCCTTACATCAAAGCATAATTTATGCAGGACTTCTACACAAGTTTTATCCTTAGGCCAAACATTAGCTGAGCAATAAATTTCGCGTACAATTGAGCCTGTGATTGTGCCAAAGCGAATGTAAGGAAAATTAATTTTCCTGTGACTTTGCATGTGTATGCATATGTGTATCTGTGTGTGTCTGTTTGTGAGCTGTATGGCATAAATTGTGCGCTCGCGGCTAAAAAATTTTAAAAGCAAATGCTGAAATAAATTATCGCTTAATATTGGCAAATAATTTGCCAGTATTCGCATTGCTAAAGGTCTTCTTTCCGATTGTCGCCGCCTCCTTTTTTTTTGTGCTTTTTGCCATTTTTGGCAGGACACAAATTGAATTCATTATGCTGAGTATCTCATACGAATCGAAGAAATTCATTTCCCTGCGGCTCTCGGCTGCGAATTGTGATATAACGATATTAAAGCAACATTATAACATTACATAAAAGCCCAAGCATGAAATAGAGGCAGAAACGAAGACGCAAGTAAACGACGTCAATGGCATCGACGAAAAGACATGGAAAGAAACACACAAATAACAAGGACTTTATCCTAGCAACGTTACTAACAACAAAAAAAAAAAAAACTTCATTGTTATATTAAGCTCGGTATGTGAATGGCTAAATACTTTACATGTTTATAGTAGGACACTGAACTGCTTTCTCTTCAACTTATCGTAATTAAATTTACGACACGATATGTTTGCTGCAATTGTTTTCTTTTTTTACATTTGTAGAGAGCATTTTCATTTTACTTTGGAATTTTGGACCCCAAAAGAATATAAATACTACTTAATACCACAAGAAAGTACAAAGGACGGGTTTTTTACATACTCGGAACTGAAGAAAATTTGTTGTCAATCTATACGTGCTCTAACCAAGTATATCAAACAATTTTGAAATGCTAAAAATAATAAAATTTCATTTCCTACATACATATTTCTTAAATATGATCAGACCTAGTCAAACCTAAAGAAATATCGATTTCGTTTTTAGTGGTACGTGTCGAAACAACTATTTCCGTAAAACCGACTATTTCGAATCTTTCCTTCGGGTTTCGGTATCAGTTCCTGTAAAACCGGTACAACAATTCAATTTTACAAAATTTGCAAGAGTGTTCATACAAAAATATATGTTAACTGAGTTATTATATGAAAGTTTTGTATATAACTTACATATGTAAATTTAAAAAATGTATACTATTGTTCGAACGTATGAGTAGAATCAGTTATAAAGGTTAGAGGCGCTCTGAGAGTCTTAAGAGAAGACTTGGTAAATTTGCCAATTTAAATTTCAGAAGGTAGTTTCAGAATAAAGTTCGCTATTTATCTTTTGTATTTTTATCAAACGAACTTTATCGAGTGTAATCAAAGCAAATGCTATGATAATTTCACATGAATATCAATTGTCTGAATCAAACATACATTTCCACGCACTTATTCATTGAGCTGGAGCATTGCTCTTAATTAATTTTCCTAATGTTGTCTTTGTTTGTATTTTAGTGTAGCTTTTAGTGGCGTTGGGATTTTTGTTGCCGAGTATTTTAATGACATTTTCATAAACAGTCGCCGCAGATATTTTGTGCCTTGATGTGGCTCTAATTGGCTTTTATGCCACGTGGCATTCAACGGCTGCTTGCTGCGGGTGTCTGCCATTTGTTGGCTGTTTTGTCTTTGTCTTGGCAGATCAAATAATTTATTGGGTAAAAATTGCTGGCCAAGAACTAAGCATTTTGATTTCTTTTAGCTAGCTGCTGGCCGACTGCTCGCTCTTATCTCAACTGGTTTATCTATTTTGGCCGTCGCTTTTGGTCCTCCATAATGTTGGCGCCATGTTGATGTTATCGTAGCGGAAGTGTTGACTCAATGTTTACTCAATGAGGGCGTTGCTGCGATATGACAGCGCGACAGCATCGCACCCCACCCAATTTTGTATTGGTGTATTGGTGTATGATGGTGTGTGTGTGTGTGTGTGCACTTAAGTGTATTCTGGCAGCCATTTTGGGCGCTTTGTTTCTGTTTGCCCAGTTCATACAAATGCTTATGACCCTGAAAATACTGTAAGCAGTTTTCTCTGAATACTGGTCTTATAAAAATGCAAAGGAAACGGAGATTTGCAAAATGGCTGAACAAAAGAACCCAAAGGGTATGATAGGTCAGCTCTTCAGAAAGTTATATAACCCGTTTGTATAATATGTAGGTTAAAAAAATGAATTAAGACCATGCAATTATTAATACTATTTATTTAATTTATTCAAGTTTTAGTTTACTTTATTGACTATTAACTAATTGATGTTAATTTTCTTTGATGGTAAATTAATATCGCTTAAAATAATTAGTACTTATTGTATTTAGCAATTAAGTGTTCACTCTATAAGAATGTTGGCTAGATTGCATAATCTGCGTTGAAATAATTCAATCTGCTGGATCAACTAACCACACCCCGGACACCTGGTTTATTACCTTAATGAGCAACACCTGAGCGGGAATCTATGAAAATGTATAATGAAAAACATGTTCTAAGGCCCCCAGCAATGTCATTTTGCTGAATTTACAACTTTTTCAAGTATTTAACCGCAAAACTAAAGCTGGTATCTAATGGCACATCTCCATGCTATTTGGGCTTGGCTTTTGTATGTCTGTGGCTCTCTGTATGTTTCCGTAAACTGCCATTTCCGACTGTGCCACAAGATTTAACAAGCAACATTCAAACAACACACACACAGAGTGAGAGAAAGAGACAGAGAGAGAGAGAGACAGTTACTTGTACTACTCGATTCGGTCGGTGGAAGCTTCTGGTATTTGCCTTTGCTCTCAATGCACAATAATTGTTATCTTCAACAATTTGCGGATGTTATAAACATATACTGCTGCTTCATATTGTCTGCATGTAAATACGAGCAACGACAGCTGGGACTGGGATTGCCAATGCGAATGGGCATGAGGATAGAAGAGGAGCTGCTGCGGCTGCTGGTGGTTCTGGGGCATTTACACTTGTCGTTGCTTTTTATAGCTAAACAAGCGCTGCACCTGCTCGGTTCAGCAAAGCTACAAGCTAACAACGACAACAACAAGCACACACAGACACACACATGCACACATGTACACATGCACACAGACATTCAAAGAACTTCCTCCCAGCAGAGTAGAGTTGGAGAACTGGCACGGAAGACATTTAGCTAAGCGCTTCGCTTGGTAAACAATTTTCGATTTCAGTTGTTTTCCCACACCATTCGTTACGCGCAATTTGAATATCGTGTGCAAAAAGTTTCAGTCAGTGAAAGTTCTGCACAACAGCAGAAAAACGAAAAGAAATTTAAGGTTGCAAAGGGTGAAGAGGTAAGGGGAGGGGATGGTTGAGAACTCGTGCTCTTATGAGCTGAAAATTTGTCGAATATGAGCATGTTCAGATCTGTTTTGAAGACGCATGTTCTTTAGTTTCTCAAGTTTCACTCGTAGCATTTTGGTAATTACGCATACGCCCCGTTGGCCAAAATGTACGTTGTCACGTTGCCATTGCCATCTTGCTGAGTACCTGAGCAGCCTATTTGTGCGTTACTCATACGCCTACGTGTCTCATTAAGGGACGTGTGCCCGCCTCGGTAATAGAAAACTTGGTCATAACATTTAGCTACCCCAAACTTAATTAACGGCCCAAAAAGGTAATCGGCTGGCGCTTCTGACTCACGCTTGTCCATTGTTTCGGGCATTTCTCTGGCAAATGCTTTGGACATTAAGGAGCGCGCGTACCACTTAAATTGGCAAGTCCTCCTTCATTCTCGTCCTTAGTCCCCTTGCTCAGCGTGGGGGCCATTAAACTGGTCATTAGGCGTCAAGTGGCCTGCTAGTTTGACAGCCGGCAATGACAGTAGCATAGACAAGCCAAGACCCAAATGTTTTGGCTTAATTTGAAAATCTCCCTATCCCCTCTCTCTCTCTCTCTGATGTTGTTGGCTTGGCTTTAATTACTGCCTGGCCAATAACCAGCGGCACAGCAGCTCAATTGCCACATTCAATTAAAATATTGGCAGTGGGCAGGTCAGCTTTAAATTTAACTACCGAAGCTCTTCATCAGCATGTAGCTGATGCTTATTATTTAATAAACTATCCAACAGTTCTCATATTTTCTTTAAAAACAGAAAACAAATCCTTTTAATTGTCGTGCTTGACACGCAAGAACTTGTACGCCAATTTGCTGCACAAGTTTTTTCGTTTAGTTTGTTTTCTGTGATTTTGGCTTTGCTCTTTGTCTATAGCATGAAAACTGAGCCAAGCAACAAAGTTAGTTAAAAACTTTGCAAAAACGGCGCCCAACTTTCGACTTTTTCTAGCCAACTTTGAAACGGTTATGTTGGATATAAATAGGATGTTAGAGTAGTTAAAGAAATGTTTTCCATGTTTATATAATTTTAAGAAAAATAACATAATATTTTATTTAGACGAAAAAAGCAATTCCAAGAAAATATCTAATAATTAATGGAAAAGATAAATATATATGTTTTCACAAGAAAATATTTTAAAATATTGTGATATAAATCAAGAACATGCAAAACAAAGATTCAACATTTATTAAATTGCTAAATTGCACTCAACTGCAATAAGGAAAATAGAGAAAGAAAACGAATTTTTTGTGTGGCAACGCAACTGAAACTTGGATATGTGTGTATGCTTTTAAATTAAGCGCATAAATAAAACAACACTGTTGTTAAAGTAAGACTATGCTCATCCAACATATCCTACAGATACTGACAAGGGGAAAGCGAAGAGGGAAGAGTTGCGCAAAAATCCGTTAAGTGGAAAATTGCAAAAAAAGTGCCCTACCTGCGATTATACAGGCTTACAAACAAACAGCTACACAAACAAGCGAACTTGCTTTTAAGTATTTTGGCAAGCTTTGCACATTTTAATTAGTTTCGCAGCCAACAAACATGTTGGCCCTACAGGCTACACAAAAGCGAATGTAAGACGTGTCGTATACGCAACCTGGGGATGTACAAGATGAATCAGCTTTACATATAATTTAATAGGGGATATATACATATATATTCTTCTCTTACACATAATTTTTTGCTAACTAGTTCAACAATTAGTTTTCTACCAAATAAATAAATTGTGAATAAATGAATTAAAATCAGTCAGTTGATTTGTTAAGTTGTTGGCAAATTTCCACCCAATTTTCTCACTTTTTGATGCTCTGATTACTTTAGCTTAACTATTTTATTATTTTGAAGTACTACATACATGCCCTATCTAGTCTCTAGACTAAGATCCAAGCATTTCAATATATCTGAGAATAAAGGCCCAAGAGCAAAGAGAAACAAAGACTTGCCACAATACACACATCGTACATTTAGAAAGAGAGGGAGACTGAATTTCAAGTAGTTGCCTTTCCATGTCATACCTATGCAAATGCTAAGAGGGAAGAAATCTACATACACACATACCCATGTCCTCCTTTCAAACATCCTGCATGAACTGGCTGTCGTTGACTTTTTGCCTGTTTTTGACTGTATCTTGATACAAGTGCTGCAATTTGTAGCTCACTTTTCTGCGTTTGCTTCGCCTTTCAGCTTGAGTCTCGACTGTGTCGACAGTCGACCAAGTTGACTGTGGGCTGATGGCTGGAATGGTTTTGGGTTCATTCACGAGCGTTGTTACTGGCAAAATCACTAAAGTTGGCTACGTTTTTGTTTCTCTTCGACGAGCTTCTGTTTCTGGCGCGCATTTAATAGTTGCAAATTGATTCTCACACTACGTAATTGCATTGGCTGGGTGATTTGCTAAAGACCTCATGACTTATTGATGGCAATCTGAGGAGAAAGCCAACCGTAATAGGAGCCTATTAGGTGCCGCCTTCTCAAAGACACAAATTCAAATTCTTAAAATAGCTTTGAAGTTTAAAACTCATTTAATTAAGTTTCATATTAATTTGTTAGCCCGATTTTCTTTCTTTAAATTTCTTAACATTCTCTTTGTCGAATTGTATACGAGGATTGCATCCACTACTTTAGTCCATTTAACTTTTAATTCCAAAGTTGTTTAAAAATCCGTGTTGTGTATTGCTTTAGTATTAGGTCACATCTGTAGGAACAACTACAGTGCGATTGTCAACCACTTATCGCCCACAAAACAAACAAAATCTAAAAAGTTTCCCCACAAACCACATTGTAAAAACAACAGCAACAAATTCAAACAACTAGAAAAGCCAAACAAAAGCAAATTATGGCTGACTATAAAACCCACAGATGGGCGGCCTTTTGTACCCTGCACTTCCAACAAATACGAGAACTCATTAAAATGTGTGGAAAACTGTAAGAGGAGCATCGCATCTAACACCATTACCACCCAGTAAAAGGGTGGTCTCAATATGCGGCTCATAGGGGTGGTATTGAGATTGATGTGTGCCCCCTAGTGTGTATGTTGAGGCTTATGGACTGTGAGGCAGCTGAGTACTTTGTTTATGGGGTTTATCGTAACGTAAAACCACAATCAAAGCCATCATATTCATTTCACTTGGGTATAAACCAAGAATGAAATAAAAATTAAAATAAAATTTTCAAAATGTTGTTAATTCTCAATCTCAAATATATATATGCGTTTTTTCAATAATAATATTTTGTATATATATACCATACAACATTTCGGACCCTATATGAGATTTGGGAGCTTTATTAACTATTTATTTATCCAACAACTCAAATGGTAGAGTTATGTTATACGTCCATTAAGTTCGGCGGTTGTTTGAAATATTTACAGTGAAAACCACTTTGAGATAACAACAATCGTAAATAAAGTTAAAGCAGAACTAATTTCACCTACAGGACTTGTGCGAGGTAAAAGTTAAAAAATTACACTTCAATTGTGCAGTCAACTTTGTGATTTTTTATAAAATACCCCTTGAGTTGTTTGTGTGTATAAATCTGGCAAAAGCAATTACCCTTGTCTCTTCTCTCCGTCTTCGTCTTCCTGATGGCCGCGCCTGTCAAATCAAATAATTGAACTTTCATTCCATTGTGAAAAATGAAACACAGTCGCATAGCAAATACCAAACGCAAATGCCGCACATTAAATGCGATTTAAAAAGAGAGAATAAAGAAAAAGCGGAAAAATGGTGCTGAGCCTGTCAATATGAAACTGATGCTCAAGTAAAAAAAACACACATTTCTTCTTAATCCATTTTGATACTCGCCACACGCTGATGGATTACTCTCGTTCAAATGTCGAATCTTGTTAGTGCAGATCCAGCACCAACGTCTGCATCACTCCACTCCACCGCACCCCACCACACCACCAGAACGTGGCACAATTGTGGGTTACAAAGCGTTCACTTTGCCTGGAGCTTTATCCAACAACAACAACAACGACACGATGGCAACGGCAACGGCAACAGATGCCGTCGGCTAACAAGCCAAGGAGCGCAAGTGTCGGTGATTTTTCACGCTCCAGATACAATCATGTATATATTTATGTCTTTGTGGAAGTACAACACTGTCCAACATAATATCCGATATCATTTTTTTTTTGTCATATTACTATTCTTCGTTTAATTTAACAATAATATACCGAATACATACTAAATAAAAAAAATGAATGCTAAACTCAATAAGATTAAACTTGAATTTTATAATGATTTTTGATTTCTGTATAGAAACTCATCTCATGTATGTGTAGTGTAGAATTTTGTATTTCGAACTGTATATTGTTTAAAGCTTTTTGAAGTCAACCAAGAAGTCTACAGAATCTCTTTTAAAGTTCCAAGTTTTTCATCAATTGCTTGCTTTAAAACTTCGAGACAAACTTATGTGCAACAGTAAACTTTTGCTCCTTTTTTTAGTTAAACTGCTAGACACCTGCCCAGTATAATTTCCCCTTGTCTCAAAATTTTCGTTATATTGTTTGTAGTTTGCCCGATAATAATTCTCCACTGTCCCTCCCAAGTCTGGTACCGAGCCCACAACCGACCGTGTAATTCCCCTGGGCGTCAGGCCTTTTTCTATTTAGTTGCTATGTAGCTATATACACTGATAAAAACAAATGTTCTACTGCTTAAAACTGAAGCGGCCTCGAAATAGTACCTATGCGAAATAGTACCTATTTATACTCTTCTAACAATTTAAGATTTTTATTCCTATTTTAAGATTTTTTAAATTAATAATCTTAGTTTTAGTAATTCAGTCTTAAAATAATCTTATTTTAAGAACAAAATATTTAAGATGAATGTTCTTGACTTTAGAAGCTGGTCTTTTTTTCAGTGTAGGCACTTTCCATTTATTTCTTTCCTTATTTTTTACTTTTTCTCTGTTTTTTTCTTTTTAGCTTTTGCCAGTTCTTCCTTTATTAGTGTTTGAGTCGTTTTGCTCTCATTTTCGGCTGGTTTTATGTTGCCATTTTTGCTTTTGTTAATTTTCGCAATGCCATTGACGGAGATTACATAACCAAGTCCTCTCACAAGACTTAGGCTGTGGTGATTTCAGCTGTTGTTGTTGCTTTTGTATGTGTGTCAACAACATTTTCCAGAGGTCGTATTGTGATTTCATTGTGCAGAAAAATAATGCGGGTACGTAGGCTGGTGCTTGGATGTGTGACCCTTAACGAAATAAGAATACATAAGTTTTATATTTTCGCTCTCTTTATATTATTATTTATATTCCGAAAGGGTATACCAAATGTGGTTTGTAATTAATATTTTTCCGTTTATTATGTACACTTCTTTTAAATTTTAAAACTGTTTCTTATCTTGTTTTTAACTTATTGATTAATAGTCAGTGATTTTCAGTGGGCTACGCTGAAAAATGATTTCAAAAACTAAAGTAGATTCAAAAAAATTATACGAAACTATTTTAAGCATAATGGTTGTTAGTACGTAAGGATTTTTAATAGCCACTTAATTGATAAGGATACAAAAATTGGTAGCTTAATAAACATTATTTAATCAAAATATCATAACCAAAAGCAAAGTAATTTACCTATTTGCACTGACCGTTAAAGCAGAAGCACATATTTTGTTTTAAATTTATTTTCATCGCTTTTATGTTGATGGCATCTATAAAACCACGTTTTAGCACATACTCCTAGGCTTCATATCTGGGGTCCAGCAGAAAATGCTCGAGAGACATAAAGAGCAAATTTCCGCAAATTTTCCATCAAAATGGCCGCACCTGCAGTGCGTCAACTAAGGCCATAATTCCGTCATTCGAAATGTATTTTTTGGTTTCCATGGTGTGGCGGACGCTTGACCAGCATAGTCATGTCCAAAAACACACAGACACACCTACACATATGTAAAATAATTGTGCAATTTAATAGCGGACACTCACAAAAGGGGCGATTTTCATGACATCCAATCCGCTGGGCTGTCATAAAACCGCTTTGTTATGACTAAACGTGTGTGAGTAAATGAGTGAGTGTGTGAGCGTGTGAGTGTATGTGTATTTGTCTGCTTCAGACAATAAAGCGGTTTATGTTCTAATTCTATTAGCTTGAAAACCGTGTAGCAATTACGCTAGACAACAATACACACAACGAACACATATATTTAACGAGGGATGCCAAAGCCCACGCATCCATCCGAATGTAATTCACGCACTAGAGCAGAGTAATGCGCGGGTACTCGTCAGTATGAATACGAGTACTCACTCAGCCTGTTCCGGCCGAAGACCTTGTGCTCAGTTCAGCGGCAATAAATCCAATCAAATTTATGCACACCACAAGTAAATTGATAGAAACCGACCCTTTTAATTCTCAATGGGATTTCTGATAATACTTTGCTTAAACTCTACCATTCTGATAGAAATGTGACACATACTATATGTAGTAAATAATAATGTTGTTCAAAGGAAAGCTAGCTTAAATGTCTTAAAACTAAATTGGTTGGTGCAGTTCTTGTGTCTTAAAGTTCTTTTTAAGCTGTTCATTAGCTCGGTTAGAGATATATAATATATTCACATATTCTCTTACATATATTTTTGTTGCAATTTTGTTTGCCATTGTTTCATGCCCAAGTGCTTTCTAAGAAAGTTTGCACAATATTGCTAATACGCACCATTGTACGTGACTTTTTGCTGTCAGCTAAATCAAGTTTCATTATGTGCCAAACGGAATGGGATATGGCAAGCAAAGTGATAGACAATGAGAGAGAGAGAGAGAGAGAGAAAGAGAAAGAGAGAGAGAAAGAGAGAGATGTAGTTGTCGTTGCCATTGCCAAGTTGTGCATAAAGTACCTGCAGCAACTTTTGCTAATTGTGCGCCAAGCATACGTTTATAAATGACATTGCCACAGAACGGACCCCGTCCAAGTCAGGATCAGTAACAGAAATGTGTTGAGTGTACGCCAAGGCAAGTTTGCAGCATAATTAAGTCGCACACACGCCTCAAGCTCGAAACCTAATATCATTTGCATGTGAGGCACGCACGATGGCAAGAACTCAGACGAACATTACCTGACCACAAAACAAAAGCAGAGATGGAAGCAGGTGCAGTACTAAGAGCCCGAGGAGCCTCAATAGGTGGACTAGCTGAAGCACAAAACGGCTTTAAGCCAGTGAATACGTTCGGTCCACTTATCCATTTAATCAACTAACTGAAGTTGCTGCTGCTACTGTTGCTGTGCATTTGAATCAGTATTGAAATTATAATATTTGTCACATTTGCACGAGCACGCCGCATAAATATTTAACACTTTTCGGGCTTCTCCAGCTGAATTTGCATAACACGAGCATTGCAGCTGCTTATTATATATGCGTCCAAAATCCCCTTTGAAAATAAATATAAAAAAAGAGATCCAAAAGTACATGTGGAGTGTCTCCATGATGCCTGGGATTACCACTGCGGCAAACCGTAAGCCTTCATGTAACTTGACCTGATTTTTGTCACGGTTTAAACTTTATTTTCCTGTGCTAACAGAAGAGGAAGAGGACTTTGAGCTGCAACTTGAAAAGAACTTAATGTTAAAGTTTTTAAGCAGCTTTTCGATCTATCATGCGACATTAATGACAGTCAATCGGAGTTATCAAAAGTTTTAATGACACATCTATCTCTGTGATATTTCTAGCTAATAATCTGCTCAACTAAGTTGAAAATGAACTTCATTATAATAACATTGAAAGCTTAACTGCAACTATGTAAATTATTCCATTGCACATACTGACAGCTGTGTTTCTACTTGCAGAATTAAGCTAAAGGCATTTAAAAATAAACTTATCCCACATACACACAACTTAAATATTCAATTATATGGAGATATGCATTTTATGTGTGTGCGACAGTTCATAAATAGTAAAAGATACATACGAGTATAGTCAGCTATGAATTATTACAATAGACATATGAACAGACATTAACTCGCCTGTAGCATTAGCTTCTGTTTTGTATCGAAAATTCTGCACTCTAATGAAAAGGAATCTTTTCAGAGCTTACTTGACACAGTCCCCAGTTGCGTTGCATAAACCAACCAGTGTCCAAGTCCCAGGTGCAGAATGTGGTTCAGGTGTAAGACACGTGTGAACAAAGGAACATCTTTAGGGATGAGGTCACCACAAACAGGCAGCCTCATTAGCCACAATCGTAGCTGGGGCAACAGAGGCAGCCATGGCAACCGCAATGCATTATAAATTTAGCTGCTTCAGCACATGCATACATATTAATATGTATGAGTATGAGAGTGAGTATGAGTATATGACCACATACACATATATTGTGTTCGCTTTGCTTATTCAATTATTCAATAATAATAAATGATATTACGCATGCTTATAATGGAATAACCAAGTGAGCCCAAAGTGCGAAATGCTGTCTTTGAAACATTATTCTAAGTAAAGCAAATATTTGGTCAGTTATGTATGCATAGAATATATATACATTGCCCAATACATACATATGTAGGTATGTAAATACACACACTTATACTATACGTAATTTGTGTGCATTTAAACAAGGGCGATTAAATAAATGTTATGGGCCTTATGTACATTTAAAATAATTGAGTTTTTGCTAATGTTTTTAAATGTAAAATTATCTTTTTTATTGCAGTCAGAAAATAATTTATTCCTTAATCAATACGACCAAAAAACTTATGAAATTATTATTATTTTATTGAATAATTTTTTCTAGTTCTTCTGGGTAAAGTAAAAGATATTCAACTATTTCGGAATTTTCAATTAAGATAGAATTAATATGCTCAAACTTAATATTCATATTATTGTTTGTATATTATTTCAATAAGAGCTTTTAAAAGCCAATATACAATTTCGTGATCACGTTTTCTTAAAAGTCTAATTTTAATTATATTTATATTTTGTCAAGCAAACTTCCTGTTGAAATTGAGATACTATATGGCAGTGTATTAGTATAAAGTTTATTCGCATTAAGCAAGAATTGAGTTGAAATTGCAAAGCTAACCAAAAGCATCAGCCAACCGCAAAAAGCATCTGGATGCAGTTGTTGTTGCAGTTGCAGCTGCGGTTTTGAATTTTGCATTATCAGATGTCTTTGGTTGGATGCATTGTTGTATCAGTTTGTTAGTATTTCAGAAAATGCCAGGCATGCATGAAATGTGGCTGCATATTATGTTGACCAACTAATTTGCATTTGGCAACTGTCCGTGCAGCTTATAGAGTCTTGTGGTTTTATTTCTTATGTCCAATATTTGGACCAACATATTTGCCATTGCTGTGGCAAACGCAAAATGATCAAAATTAACAATAATTTGCAATTATTAAGTACCTTTGATTGAATCAAAGGCGCAGTCTGATAAGTAACTGTCAAGTGCACATCCCTGAAAATAAAGGAGACTTTTTTAGACTACAATAATAAATTTCCTGATTAAAATTTGATTGTCTTCTTTAGTTTGGCCAAGTAGCAAAATTCCAGTCCAGACTGAAGCTACATAAAGTAAGCGTTAAGTATGACAAAGTTTTGTACATTTTCAAGCTAAATTGGCACACTAATAGTGCGGTCAACGAGTCGTATAATTAATGTGCTGCCAGACAAAAGCTGTGATTGCCGAGAAGACAGCAACAGACAGACACACGAGATGCTGCGGCAAAAACTGAAACCAAAGTCAAAAACACTTTAACAGCACTTGTCACTGTTTTAACTGCAGACCAGAGTGGGGACACATCCTTGCCTCCATCTCCAGGGTTGCACTTTTGTGGGCGTGCCAACCATCCTCTCGGTATGTCCTTGTGCTTGAATGTATGTGTGTATGTCTGTATGTGTGAATGTGTGTGAGTGGTTAAGTCATTAAGCGAATGACAGCCCAAAAAAGTGCCGCCAGAATTCATCGCAGCACATAAAACGCACCACATCTGAAGAGCCCGCATTATGGTATGAGTGTAGAGTGTACTGTGTGAAGCTGTCTGTCAGTGCCTGTTCCTTAAATTGGCTAATAAACCGACAGCAGATGGGCGCTTTGGCTACAAACAGTGGGCGTCTGATTTTATGCGGCAGCCATCCGAAAATGCCTGTGGCTTCATTAAGTGCTCATAACATAAACACATGAAATTTCTGTTGTCCTCAAACCATTGCCACATTTGGGCCAAGTTATAAAATCTTAACAGTGCTGGGAGCTAACAGTGTGCAAAATATTAAAACCGAAATCATTAAAAAAGTAAATACACAATTTCATTTAAGAAAAATTCACTTAACGCGCTGATAAATCTAATCGAATATATAAATAAATAAACAGTCTAAGAAACAAGCATTTCCTTGAACTATTTACATATTCCATTAACAAACACTGGCACCTAAATATTTTATTTTAGAGTGACATTTCAAGTTATTGGAAAATTATAAAAAGCACTTCAGCTAATCAATCTAATATAAAAAGTCCATTTCAAATGTCAATGGCTAAGATGTGGACTTGTATTTGTGAAGATAAATTTCTTGTTAAATATAATCCCAATATTTAGCAAATACACAACGTACACAGCAAGTTAATTGATTTGTTGTTCCTTTAAGGCCGTGTTGTTTGAACACTGATTGAATAAATTAAGAAATTGCTTAATTTCATTATATAATTATTTGAATAATCAATGTTATACATCATGATGTGCTTGGTGTTAATATTCTTGTTTTTTTTTGAGTTCTCTTTGACATAGCTGAACTATGCTGAATATATGAAATATTTTATTTAGCAAAGAATAATATTAATTAAAACGATAGCGCTAATTTTATTAATCAATTTTGCGAAAAGCGATTATTGCAATGCAAACAATTCTTATGAAACTTATCCATGATGATATGATAAATATTCATGAGACCGAAAACAAACAATTTTAATTACAAATTTGATGCGACAAAATGAAAAGCAAAGCAAAAATGTCATAATTAAAATGCGAGTGAGAGCATATATTAGTTTAGTAAAATTAAATAGAAATTCGACATACTCGTAAAGGGTAAAATGAGTCGTATAAATAAATTAGTCAAAAGAATGCACATAAAAGCTGAACGCCCAGTTTTATGGAAGATGGTTTTGGAGGTGTTCCTGGTCCTTGGCGGAAAACAACACATAACTTTGTTGTGGTTTAGTGCCACAGTTTGAAACGACGAATGGATTGTATCATCAAATGTGACCCACTGTATTGGCCCTTTTACTTCGTTTTATTCAGTTTCTGGCTTATTGTAAAAGTTTGCCTGCTTCTGCGATTTTGTTGCAGCAAGTAGTGCGTAAAATTTCATTGCGATATGCTGAAGTTAAGCAATAAATTTCCAAAATTATTGTTCACATTGAAGCGCAAGTATTTTATGTCGATATCGATAGCACTGAGTGTGTTTGGGCCATGGCCCTGGCCCGATTTCCACACGCATGTCGCATTTTAGGCCCGTTGCCCAATACATATATATAGCAAACGATAGTTATTGTTGTTTTTATGACTTTATGCTGTATGAAGCTGAACTCAGCTCATATTGAGTTAGCAGCTTTGACAGCTGTGCCAACTCAATGTTTTATTAGCGGACAGACCCGATGGGGTTAGCACTGAAGATTTAAGTCCAAATAATAAAAGCAAAAACTTTATTGTTTTATGAGTACGAGTAGAAATCCTTCAATATTACGTTATATTGCTTAAATCTGATGCTATTCGTTTATTTGAAATGTGACAAGTTCAACTGAGAAACGGAACTTCCGTCGAACTAATTAGTTTAGCAAACTCATTAACTCATTATCTGTGGGAACAACTTGGAAGAAGGCTTTAGCAACTTTTGCCACAGACAACATTTGCTAATTTGCAATTAATTAGACATCATTTGCATTACCACTTGACAGGCATAAAGTTGGTCCAAACCAGCAATCGCAGCATCAACGCGCAGCTGATATGTTGGTCCAGACAGTGGGGACAAAGAGTAACTAAACTTTGACACATGAGCGGAAGTGCAACTTCCACGCGTCACTCATATCGAGGTGCAGATGCAGCCAGCCAAATGTGCGGGGCAGACAGTCAGACAGGCAGACAGTCAGACAATCGGACAGTCGACAGCCAAAAACAGAATTTACCCGCATTTACAGCTGCCGCCTCAGTCGCCTCATTGCGCTCCTTAATTGATGTTAATTGATTGTACGTGAACTGTGTTTGCCTTTTGTCAGTGCTATGCCGTTGATTGCTCAGATTTACGACTGACCAAAATTAAATAAACCAAATTGGCTGCTCGCACTGTAAACGTAAATGTAAATGTAAATCGCAGCTACGCTCGCGCAAGTAAATATGCTATACAAAATGCACTGTGACATTGCGTGTGAGCAAGAGTCCGAATGTATTTTTGTATGTGTGTGTTTGTGTTTTGTTGTGCGTATGGATAACAGCTTTTGTTGTTGTTGGCCGCTATCGCATTTGCGATCGCGGCTGGTCGCCTGATTTTTTATTTCATTTTCGTCGGCTTACCGATAACATTTTACACACGCACCAGAGAACTGCAACGGGTATGAAATGTTCGATCATACTCAAACATTGACTCGAACCCGTTATGATTTTTTTGCTTTGGTTAAGCGACAGGAGCGGACCGTTCGAACTGAGCGCTCGGCTCGTTCGCTCAGTTCGAACACATTGCCAGTTTGTGTTCATGACCGTTTGTGTTCGTTTGTTTTTGTTCAACCACGAGCATTGACCGAACCGGCAGGCTGACTTGATTTGATGCTTACTCATTTTGTTCAAACGATCAGGTATGGGTATGAGCAAGGGTAGCGGTTTTGGGTATCTAAATGGGTATGGGTATGGGTATGCGAATGAGTGTCGGCTTTTGGGTATGCAATCAGGTATGGGTATGGGTATGAGCATGGGTTTCGGTTTTGAGTATCTAAATGGGTATGGGTATGGGTATGAGTATTTCTGTGCGCATGGTTGCCTGCGTTTGGTTATGCAGGCTTGCAAGCGTATACATACATACGCGTATGTTTTTTTTTTTTGTACTCTTGTTAGTTAGTTGGTATTAAAATTATTATTGAATAGCAAAATAAATTTTATGACAAAGAAATAATAATTGAAAATATATGAATTACTTTATTTTGAAAATAATAAAAAACAACGTGTTATTAATAATAAATATTATTTTTGCTTTTTTAAAATGAACTTATGCTTAAAGTATTTTACTGACTGCATTTTTTAAGTAAATTAAACGAAGGAAACTAATTATTATTAACTTATTTCTAGAAGTTAATTTTAAG
The DNA here is from genome assembly GCF_004354385.1 of Drosophila innubila. Taxonomy (NCBI): domain Eukaryota; kingdom Metazoa; phylum Arthropoda; class Insecta; order Diptera; family Drosophilidae; genus Drosophila; species Drosophila innubila. Next base: position 12,136,039 of record NW_022995380.1, read on the forward strand.
GTTTATTTAAAATTATTGACGAAACTATAGTTGTAAATTTTATTTACCTAATCCTAAAAGTTATACTTATTCAAGCAAAAGTAAAATTTTATCTTTTCTTAGACCTGTACAATACATACTATTTCTTTCACATACACATTTTAGTGTAAAAGTAAACGCCGCGCGTGCTCGCTATTGCGCTCTGTCGCACTCTTGTTAAGCACAGGCACTCAAGCTCATACCCATACCCATACCCATTTAGATACCCAAAACCGATACCCATGCTCATACCCATACCCATACCTGATTGCATACCCAAACGCCGACACTCATTCGCATACCCATACCCATACCCATTTAGATACCCAAAACCGACACATGTTTTCACACCCATACCCATACCTACCCAAGTTCGAAGCATACCCAAACCAAAACGTGGCTTTGGGTTTCGTCACAAACGAACCTCAATCCGGTTGAGTAGTTCGTAAACAAACAATCACGCTCGATACTCGATCGTAAACAGAGACGCGCGGAACCTGATCGAACACGCTGCGCCCGAGTGGTTGAGTTGATTTGGTTGAATTTTCTGCACACATGTTCGATCATACTCGAACATACCCAATGCAGCTCTCTGACACGCACACAATTGCGCACAACAAAATATACAGGCGCCTGTCAACACACATATACTCTCATATATATATAGCAACAAATTTTTAGCGCGTTTTTATTGAAATTTGTTTTATGCTGCACAAAAACCCTTTGGAATGTGTTGCCAAATCCACAACAATTGTTTTTCTTACTCGCTGTTGTTGTTGTTCCTTCTAATGCTGTGTCTGTGTGTGCGTGTGTGTTGATATTGTTGTAGGCAAGTTTTGCTGTTGTCGTTGTGTAGGCGCTTTATTCAAATAAGTATTGGCGAACACACGTCGAGCGGCAAATTTATGTTGTTTCAATAACAATTTGAAAAGAATAACAACGGAAGCAACAACAACAATATCAAGAGCAACAGCAACAACATTTGTTATATACAAAAACAATAAAATGGCATGTTGAGTGTATTAAATTGCCATTTATTTGATTTTTGATTTTCGTTTTGTGCCTCGATGCCGGGATGTTCCATTTTTGTTTTTCTTTTGCCTTATTTTTTCGTATAGCATATTTTCGGGCGCATTTAAATAATGTTTGCATGGATTTTTATGGTTGCCGCATGCCTTTGGCTGTCATTCAGTATATGTGTAAGCTGTGTGTGTGTGTGTGTGTGTGTGTGTGTGTGAATTGGGTTATTTTTGGGTTAAAGTGTCGCTGGGCCATCTAATTGTGTAGCCTGCGCCTGGGATTTGGAAGCGTGCCAAGGACTTTGAAAGCTCTTAGTATACTTATCGGGACAGCAAATGTCGAAAATAGAAAAGCCTGAGGCGATAAGCTGCTAGGGATGCTGGGCTACAAATGATAAAGCATAACGATTTCAAGATTATGTTTGAGAAACAGAAAAGAAATTATTTAAATTTATGCACATTTTTTTACTTATTTACTTCTTATTAATATATTTTACAATTTATTCCAAGTCTCAGCAAAAATTCTCGATTTTATATGATCTTTGTGTTAATATGATTTTTTTATTTAAATCACTTTCCAATAAGGCACTTTCTTTAAATACAACTCTTAAAACAAATGAGTATAATTAACTTATTATTTTCATTGTCCAATTTCTGCGTTAAGAAAAAATATACAAATGAATCAGATTTCCCACTAAATACCCTTGAAATTGTTAATAAGTTATATAATTAAATATAATTTGGTTGGTTCTTAAAGAAGCTTTTTTTTTTAAATATCCTAAGGTCGCTCCTCTTAAATAAGAATCGCAGAAAGTACACATTAAATTTTTTAGGTTGCCAAGAATCCATCCAAAATGTAGTCGAAAAATTTGCAGCGGCAGCACTAAAACAAATTCTTCAACAGCTTGAGATGGCATGATTTTTTAATGCACTGGCAAATAATTTGTCTGTGGGGAGAGCGCACCTTTCGGTGCTGCCTTTTGGGAATTGACTTTTATGTTGGTCATAAAAAGGATTTTAATGTGTTTTATGCGCTCCAACGCAAAGTCAACAGGCCGCTTGGATGACCACGCACATGCCAAGGCCAATAGAGAAATCAACTTGGCCTACACATAAATCCACACAAAATACCAAAGACGCTACCCAAAACGGAATTACGCGTGAGTAGCACCTTTTTGGGCCGCTCAGTGAATTGGCGAATTTATGGCAGGACTCTGCGTGTGAGCAAGCGATATATACATATGTAGATATAGATATAAATAAAGCGGAAAGTAAGGCTTACTATGTTCGGCTTCAACGCTATCAAGATGTCAATTTAAGCAGCCGTCGAGGCGCAGTCAAATGAGCTAGCATTAATCCTGTCTGTCGACTAACTAAGCGAGTCCGTCTCATTGCCAAGGTGAGGTTTAGGTTTTTGGCAGCTATTGATCTTGACTACGTGTCCTGCCAGATGGAAGCTGCCTCTGGTTATATGTCGCCTACACGCTGACAATCTTTCATGTGGCACTTAGCATAAAGCTGCAGATAAAAACATAGTCCCGTTCTGCCTGCTGTTTACCTTTTTTGGCAGCACACACTCAAATCCTTCAGAGCAATCAATTTGTTTTTATTGAATTTTCTACTCGTCGGACTCGGGACTCGGGATACGCGTCAACGTTGGCAATTTGCTGGAGGACATTCATTTCGAGTACACACATGACATGCCACACAGCAAAAGACAGGACGAGCTGCACTGCACACAGCCTGGCAGCTGGCACCTGGCACCTGGCTGTGTTACATGGCGTATGAGTGACGCATGGCTCAACATTTGTTATGGCTTACGATCTATTCTGTGCATTCCCTATACACATAGTCCCTTCTCAAGTTGGTGCTTTTTTATTACCTGTTTCCTGTTTTCGTATCCTCAAAGCATTTGCCGGCTCTACTTTGTCTCTCAGCCTGTCAAAATTCGTGCTGTAAAATTTCCCGAGTAAAACTAACGTCAAGTATACGCCCGCGTGGCCGGGGAAAAATTCCTGCTGTGTGTGTTGTTTGCCTGGACTTATTGTTTGCTTTGCTCGCTTCATTTTTCAAGTTGATTTCTATCGCGTTTGCTCCTTTTCAAAGTTTTTGGCATTTTACATGTGCCAAACAACGGAACGACCGCTGTGCCGTGGTCTGCTGTGTTTTCGGCCTGATGTAATACTGTCCACGGCATTTGTAATGCCTCAATATCAAGTCACGCACACAAAGGCAGATTCTTTCTCACTCTCAGTTGCTATCAGCACTATCAACCCAAAAAAAACCAATACATCCTGAACTAATGGACCTGAATATTCCCCAGCTTGGTTGTCAAATCATCAACTTTTAAATGTTAAGCTTTAAGTACCTCACATGACTAGAATGCTTTAAAGCATTTAAGTATTTTATTAGATAAACTATCTCAGATTCTGAATAGAGTGAAGCGCGCTTGAAATGTTCTAAAATAAATGATGTTTAAAAAATGTTTATATTGCTATTGCTCGCAGTCCAATTCAGTTTTCCACTTACATAATTACTACACGTAAAAAGCATGTAGCCGCCCAAGCCACGCCCCCGTTTATCAAATTGCCACCCGCAGTTTAAATGGAAAGCCAAAATTGTGTTGGCTTGAAATACTGTTGTTAAGGGTCGCATTTATGTAACTTTATTCAATTTTTTTTTTTTTTTGGCGGTCTCACTTGCAATTATTATAAAATGGCGCACAAGAAGGACATGCCACAGCGACGGAGGCAGCGACCAAGGCAGAAACAAGGACTCGTGACGCCATCCGCGCTCCTTGGAGACTCATTTTCAAGAGCCTGGGCCGCTCAAGCATTTCTCAAGTGGGTCAGACCAAGTGCTTTGGAGCCCAACACTAACTCAAAAGTTCAAGGATTTTATTGTTGCACAAAATGTAATTGAATGCAATGAAATTACGGCACTGGCAAAATGCACAACTTAAGAAACAGCACAGTATTCCACGAAACATTTAATTGCATTTTTTGTTTGCCCAGATGTGCATATGACTATTTATTTTACACTCTCTCTGTATTTCTCTATGTGTGTAGAAATTATTTTCCAATTTTGTATATGCTAATGTACTCGGTATATAATAGATTATTGTATAAATAAATAACGTTTAAATGATTATTTAAATATTATACCTACAATAAAATTAAACAATAAACATTGTTAAAATCGCATAGGCTACTAACTCATTCTCAGCCTTGACTATTTGGCTTAAATGCTCACACATTTTCGGGTATTTTATTTGGTTCTCTTCCAAACGCAAACAAAAACAACAAGTTAAACAGAATACGTGCTGACCGAACACACAAACATTTATACTCCAAACACAACACACACTTGCTGGGAATTTTAGCAATTTTTACTTGTATTCTGTGCTCTTCCCCTTGCTGAGCTTCATTCGCATCCAAGGTATTTGGACAGGGTTGGGCAGGGTTGCTTTTGGCCCAAAAGTGACCACAGTCCATGCAAAACTCAATCAACAGCTCCAAGTGACCCACATTTAGAAATAAATTTGCCAACATCAAATAGTGCAGTGGAGAACAACCCAAACCGTTGTCCAGGGACTCAGTAAAAAAATCCCAACTGTCTACATATGAAAGAGACAATGAGAGAGTGTGTGGAAGAAAGAGAGAGAGGAAGATATATAATTCAAGCTTATCACTCCGGTTCCAGACCATTGCGTATTAAAAACATTTTTGTTACGCCAATAAAACTCACAACGAAATTTTGCATAATGTGTAAGCTATAAAAAAAAATGAACAAGTTGCAAACGTTCCTCCACATCTTTCTCCTTTTTCTCTCTGCGTCTTCTTCCTGCTCTTGTTGACATTTCCGTTGGGCGAACAAACTAGGCAATGGGGTTACATCAAGCCTCCTTGTCCCCACCTTGCCGGAGTCGGACTCGAACTCGAACTCGGACACAGTTTGTTTATAATGTTTTCCTATTTATATTGCCGCTGTTGCCAGCTCGCCAGTTGCCGCCGCCTGCAAAGCGGCTTCGTTTTTTATTGCTCAACATTAAATGGGAGCAGACAACAAGCAGATACGGTGAGAGGCTGTGGCAAGTGGGGCTTTGGGCTTGTGGCAGCAAGGCCTGCAACTTTCTAGCACGCCTGATGTTGTTGTTGATGTTGTGAATGTGCCGAGCCCCTCCGAGCGACCATTTCACGAAACAAAATGGCACATGAAACAAATGAAACAAGCCAGCTGCAAAAACTATGCATATTGTTTGTCATTAACAAGGTCGACGCAACGGCAAAAAAAGACAAAAACAAAAAAAAATGTGCAAAACTAAATTCGCTTTGATGAAAGAAAGCTGTTACATGCCACTGAGGCCTCAAAGAGGGAAAGAGGAAAGATGACATGCGGGGGGTATCATCATTGTTGGGTCGCCAGCTGACATTAATTTTGTTTTCATAGCACAGCCCACAGGGCTGACAATTTCTTCTCTCCTTCAATTCCACCTCCCTCCCTTACGTACAGTGTCTCTCTTTCACTAGTCTATGTCTGTGTGTGTCACTGCCGAATAAAGACATTTCTGTTCACAGTTGTTTTTTTGCTTCTGCTCTCCTATTTACTTGTTTCCTTTTTGTATTTTCTGTTCTTTTTTTTTCACAAGCGCTGGCTTGATTGACATGCCGTCTGTTCTCTGTGGCTCAGTCGCTGTCCTTTACTTTTTGGCAGCTGACCGAGACACAAAAACAAAAGACAACAAGTGCAAAAACAAATTAGCACTGTTTCCCTCTCAGTTTCGGCCTTTCTTGCAGTTGATTCTCTGATTCGGATGATGCGTTTTTGACAATGAACATCAGCTGGCTGTTACTTCGTTTGTTATTTCTGACGAGGCACTCAGTCAAAAATATAAAAAAACGAACACAGTTCTCCTATAAGATATATGGTGTTGAGTTAATAAAGAATTTAACCTACTCGTATCATACAATACAGTTCTTTGGGAAACTATTAGATTTCTTGTAAGCTATTTTAAATACCTATTTATTTTAAAAGTTAAACGTGTAATTGTTATTTTTGAATTATAAAAATAAGTATTGTTTCGTAGCTCATGTAAGTAAATAAATAGAAAAACTTATTGAATATAACGTATTGGTTAAATTCAATGAGCACAACCGCTTAGCGCTTTTAATAAAATGTATTTTAATACTTTGGCATTACTGTATCGGATTTAAGCTCACCAGATCAAAGTAAATTCAATTCACAAAATGGTACTGTTAGTTGAATTTCAAATGAAATTAGCTTGAAATTTACATTAAAATGATATTAAACTGATTATTCGATATCGAGTGTTATTGACAAATCATATACCTAGTATGGCGCTGTGAGGTTCTGATTTGATTCACACGGAATTCATTTAAAATCAAACCGTTTACTCAAATCATGGCAGTTCAGTGTCGGACTCCTTAAGGCACATTCATATTATATTTAATTTATTTAAAGCTCGCTTTTTCACACTCCGATGCCGTCGACCATTAAGGAAAACCAACCTACACACAATACAGAGAATGAGAGAGAAAAAATCACTCATGCTGTTATAAGAGGAAACATCGGAACACGGATATGGTTTCGGGTTTGTTTGGTGATCCGTTGTGTATATTGTTTGCGTATTTGCATAAAAATTGCGCATACGACGCGTTGCTGTCACACATACATACACACATTTTCACAAAAGCAGCTTTAAATTTGTGTTGTGAATTCAAGGCTGAGTTCATATTTGAGAGTCGCCCGAAAAGCCTGACTGAAAGTTTTTAGTAATTATGGAAATTCATGTGCAACAATGCCCGAGAATTCATTCAGTGAAAAATTATTGCCACACGTGTGTGTGTGTGTGTGTATTTGTGGGTGAGTTCTCAGTTCTGTTTTATCCTCCACTCTACACATAGTTACCATTCACTATTCAGTCTTCAATGCCGTTGCATGCGGCAAAAAAGTTTCATTTCCTCTGTCTCTGTGTGCATTTGCATTGTTTGGCATTACACAAATGGATATTAATAGTTGGCATGAGTACGGATATTTTTTGCGTTTGTTGTTGATATTGTTGTTGAATGATGATGATGTACTCATTGTTGCCGACTGGGTTTATTTTCAATTAATCATGACTATACTCAATGAGTAGCAAGTGAGTAGAATGCGCTCATTTCAAGGTTGTGGCACAGACAAAAGCCTCCGTAGCACACTTGAATATTCAAAACGAATGAATAAATGAATGTGTGATTGTAAGCACGAATGATTTTTGCATAGCTGTATAAATAGTCAGAGCATCAGCGAATATTAATTGCCATTTTGGTATTTTGCAACATGGCCATAATTCTTTTCTTGCTGAGCCTGTCAACGCCATTGTCTTCCAATAAACCAACCAACGACAGGCTCAAAAGACAACCCCTCCCCGATCTGAGCCCAGGCGTAATACTCGTATTGACAGGCAAACATAATAAACATAAATCAAGTGTTGCTATTGTGACTAGCTCTCTCATTCTACGGATATTGAGCAGTTCAAGCATTTAGTTGGCATGGACAAGCAGCACCAACGCCAACTTATGCCATTTATCTTGGGCAATCTCATTGGCTTCATACGGCTCTCAGGCTATGCCACACATGCATATCATAGTCGTCATCTCTTTTATTATTGCCACAATAAGGGGCAAGTGCCTAGGCACTAGCACAAGTGAAAGTGCGTCAAGTCTGTAACTCGACTGAGGCCATAAATAAGCCAGATATATAAAGAAAGCCTTCCTGTTCTGATTGACGCTATTCTGGGGGCGCCATGGGCGTGGCCACATGTTACTAGTTTTGCTGCTTTCGGTCACAGTTATTTGGCTTTGCATGTGGCAGCAAATTTTAGCTTTCTTGTTTAATTAAAATAACATGTACTGTATTTTTTTTATTTGATCAATAAAATTCATCATTTAAGTTAAATTTGTTTTATAAATTTAGCTAAGATAATTTACTTAAAAATATTTTAGCCAACGCCTACTTTTATTTTAACGAACTATTTATTTTTTTTATAAACAACTGTAAGACTAATTACTGTTCCAATTGTATAAATGTATTTATATTTACTAAATTTTGTTTAAAATTATATTTTTGCTTAAACATTATTTCTATATTTAGTATTAAAATAAAGGAGCTAATATTCAATCATTATTTATTTTTCCAAAATAATAATTACTTTACTCATCATTTGCATTAATTTATACACAAAATATTTTAACTTAATTAACTTCTATCCACTGTTTATGACTCCAGGAGTTCGTCAAGGCTTCAGACACAATTAAACGTGTTGGAATTTTTGGGCTTACCATACAAGAAGTCGCATTCCACAAGACATGCGTAAGGCAGCCCTTGATATTGTCTCACTTTTTTTTTTTAAGAATTTTAATATTTGTGAATTAACTCGTCACTAAGTCACTTAGAACCACAACTTAAGACTCCAAAACGCACTCCATGGCGGAGGTGAAGAATTTTAAGACATTTCAAAATTAAATTTTTTAAAATGAAACCCAATGTGCGAGGGAGAAGTGAGCGGAAGAAAAACAACGAGGAGAAGGCAGACAGGCATGTTATCCTTGTTGTTACTTACGGAATCAAGTGTCACTCAGTTAAAGCATTTATGAGTGCCAAAAGCCGCGACATTTTAATAGTGACTGAGTGTGTGTTTATGTCGATTAAAAATTAAATTGTTAAATAAAACAAGGCTGCAAACCGGTTCTGAACCGAGCCTCGTAAAACCGGTTCGGTTTGGGTTCTTAAGCAGGCTGAACCGGATCATGAAGCGAACCCTTTAAATTATTTAAAAATCATCAACATTTTATTTCTTGAAAAAAAAGAAATTATAAAATTCAAAATGTAGAGAAAAATATATAACAATACAAATATTTTTGGTATGAAATTAAACCAAGGATTGAACCCAAACCTTGTGTTCAGAGGGTACTTAAACCAATTCGCGAACCGAACCGATGTCTTGCTCTATGGCTCGAACCGCCGAACTGAACCTATAACAAAATTTTGGAGGTTTTCAGCCTTGAAATAAAAGGATTATTAAGATTTAATTAAATTTCATCAGCTATAAAGCCGAGTAAAGTTTATATGATAAAAGTTAATAAAAAGAGTTGCTTATGAAGATAAAATTCTGATATCAAATATTTCGAAAAAGAAAGCAAGAGGAAAAATGTCCGGAGTGCAGACAAATTTATACTAAGCTGTGAAGCTTCTCCAATTTATGAACGGAAACGGAAACCATTACACACGCTAAAGGCACACATTAGAGTTCCTGCTTTAAAGCATGAATTGCTTGGGGAGTTTAAGATCTTATTATTAACAGTTGTCAGCCTTAAAATGTCTTTCGCTTGAAATTGAAGCTGACAAAGCTCCGACGTTTGGTACGAGTATTGGTATTTTATGATCCCTTGGCGACATTGCCATTCTCACACTCTCGAGCTCGGCAACTTTATTGCCGTTTAGCGGCGTGTCGCGTTGTGAGTTCCCTGACAACTTGTCAGAAATTTAAAACTTGTCGCGGCAGACGAGGCGTTTGTGAAATGCCTGACGCATGCAAATTAAATTCAATGTAGCATTTAAATCAATAGGTTTCTGTGTGTTCTTTTTGATATTATAATTAAAAATACAAATTATTGCCATACCCAAAGCGCAGCAGTAATAATATTTACAATAAAACATTTATCATGTGTTTGCGGGTTTTTTAATTTAATTAAACGAGGCTCCACAAAGGCATGCCAAAGAATTGCCAGTTTAATTGCCACCACAGTAAAATTTATGAGTGCGATGCCACTGGAGCTCAATTACAAGGCAACTGCATTTCATTCTCACAACGCTTAAATTAACTCGACAGGCTTAAGACGCCAATGCAAATGCATATTCATTTATTAAAATATGCAAAATAAAATAAAATAAAGTTACTTTCCAAAATAGTACAAAAGGAAATGATTTCGATAAAGCATTAAAAAAATAAAATATACAATATATAATATTTTTAAATGGTATAGCTTAAATAAAAAAAAAACATCAAATATTTAAAAACTTTGATTCAGAATTTAAGTAAATTGCATAAATTAATAATAATTTATTTTCGATAAAAAATTGATAGCAAATGTTTCCTAGTAAAGTTTTTAGATATTTATGGCAACTCGTTTATAATCCGCACATTGATTAACTTACTGACAAAAAATAACAATAATATTTAAACAGACTATTTTTTATGCAAGTAATATTTTCTGTAAAAGTAAAGTTTGTGGCATTAGCACAGATGGACTGAGCAAATGGCTCCTTAATTAATTTTCAATATTGTCAATGTCCCAAAAAAAAAGTGCGTTACAAGCTGAATTTTAACGAGAGTATGCCATAAACTTCAGAATCGGAAATACGACTGTGTGGTGTAATAATTTTTGCCTTAACTGCAAAACATTTTTGATGCTGCGCATGTAGGAAAAACAATTAATTGGTATGCATAAAAAATGTTCTGTGATGGAGCAGGCAGACTGCAGCATCAGCATTCATTTCCATTATAAATGTCAACAGAGAAAAAGCGGAAAAAAAACTATAAAGACTACATCGAGTAGAGCACTAAAAGGGGGGAGGGAATAAGGCCCGAAGCAAATGGTTAGCAGTTCCCATGTGCAATATAAACGAATTTAATTATTGTTCATGTGCTGAAATATGAGCAAATTTATTTATAGCTGTGCATACCATTCGAGCAGCCACTGACATGAGAAGATGTCATTGTTGTTGCTGTTGCTTCTGTTGCATGTGCTTGTTTTCAACCGTTTGCTTGTTGCATACATAAATGTTGCAGGGCACAAACACACACACACACACAAGTACTGCGATGCGAATACTCGTATCGAGCAGCATTTTTATTTGTAGTTCTTTATGGCATTGAACGAGTCTCGTTACCTGCCCGAGCCAACGTGTCGTATGAGTTATGACCATGGGCGGCGTATGATTAATATTCAATTACATGGTACAAGCAGCCTGCAGTTTACGTCGCCCACATGTGGGATGCACCTTGTTCTGCGTTGCAAGGTACGCTACACTTTTTATACAACCAACATGAAAACTTTGCTAATTGTCCCATAAACAAAAAAAACCCAACGCGAACAATTGGTTTAATGTACAGGATTCAGTAGCGACAGTTGGATGCATTGATAGCTCGAATGAACTCATATATTATCTTTAATTTAATTATGCACATTACCAGCATGAAATTTGCAGTACTGCAAGAGGCCAAATGCGAATTTAATTCGTTATTATGCTAAGGAAGTTGTGAAATATTTTGGATACTGAGCAGCATTACAAAAAATCAATGTATTTGAGATTAGCTTTACCGAAAATGTTTATAGCTTAGCTAGAACCAAACTATATTAGACGACACGAGTCGAGCGTGACGCATATTTGCTAATTCATTTTTAATAGCATTAAAAACAAAGCAGGCAAACTTGAACTAACTACTATTATTTAGCTATGCATTCCCAATGGCCCGACATGTTTTGCGTGTACCTTACGCATAAGCCATTGTATTCGCCATCTGACAAGGCCAATGACCATGATTTATGGCTTTCGTTATTTAATGTTCACCTGCACGTGGTTTCGAGATCAAGTTTCAAGTTACCCTCTTATAAAAGAAGTTTAATTGTACTGTAATATAATAATAAAAATTAATTTAATTATATTGCGTAACTATTTTTTTTTTAATTTGATGTCAAATGGTTCATTGTTATTTATTATTCATTATTCGATTGAGCAATTTTAAAAATTAATTAATTCAGCGCATATATTTTCCTTATATTTTGTGAACGCAAATTGGCAAACAATTACATTGTTTACTTGATATTTCAAAAAGTAAAACTAAAAAGATATGCAGTTTTTTTTAACACATTTCATGCAAATATTTTTTCAATTTCCCATGCTCGCGTGAATAATCAAACTTTATTTTATATATATAAAATTAAATTGAACACATGAAACAAAAATATTCCATGTTATGTTTCACATGCAGCTTTAATTGATTCAAATTATTAAAACAGTGCATGCATATAAAAGAGTACAAATTTTTATTAAAAACGATTTGTTAAAGTAGAAATACAGCTGGCTTTTTGTTGTTTTTGGTTAATATTAAATTTATTGAATTGATCTATTACATTTTCTTACGTAGCGTATACGTAATGTGTATGGCAAGATATACACACGGACAGTTTGTGTAAGTATTAATTTATGCATTTAAGACACGCCTGATTACACACAGTGTCTCACAAACAAACACACACACATACACACGAATTCAGTGCAGTGGGCAACAAAGTTGCGCCGCTAAATTGCATATTAATTGCTCATTAATTGTTGATTAGCCTTCAAGTGAGTATAGACATTTGCAGAGCAGGAATCTCGACGTTCCCCAGCATGGTGTGGCATGGCCCTTTAAGCGTCGGTAATCTTTAGTGTTAAGTTAAGTATACGCAAAACTTATCAAGAGGATTAGTGCTGTTCTTGTTGCTGCTGCTTTTGGCATTAGTGCGACAAAATGTTGTAATCAATCAAACCAAAGCCTCGCTGCGGGCTCTCTTTCTTGGCATTTACTGCCTCGCAAATACTTGCAATTAAGCATTATTAATCACAGCGACTAAACAGCCAGCTTGAACTGAGTATTTCCGCCCTAACAAATAATAACAATAGTCATCGCCCACGGGGTCCACATCCTATGTTCGGCCTGATAATGTCTTCGCATTATTTTCGTATAAAAATAATTATTTAATTAAAAGTCGACTGAGACCTCAGGTTCATTAAGTCTATTACATATCTGGATTCTCCTTGATGGATGTCTCTTATTGTGGTCATGACGATATTTCGCTCTTATATAGCTATCACAAAATACAAATACGTAACGAGAATATTTTTCAATTGCAAAAATATGTACCTAATCAAAGCACTGGTTTTAGGTGTACATTCAGTAAAAAATTTTTTTTTATATAGTTGAGCATTATTTTTTATTTTATGGTTTGTAATATTTTTTTGATTAAAATCCAAATAATAATTTACAAAATGATTAAAATATTTAAATTTTACAATTGCAACTCGAAACAGATTTTTGTTTGAAATTAATTTGGAACTTATCTCGTTTGTTATGTTTTTGTAAGGTAAAAAGACTTGAAAATTATTATAAATGATATTTTTGACCATATGTTCAAAAGTACAAATACAATTAAAAATTTCATCATTAATATGGCAAATGTGAGAAATAAATGATAATTAAAGCAAAAATCCAAAATATTTAATAAATTTTCCCGTTGTTCACATTAAAAACGAATCTTAGACATTAAACATTTTCCTAGAAAGAATTTAGAGAAATAAATTTTGTTAAGGTATCTCAATCTCTGTCCCAAATAAAGTAGGCAGGTCAATGAGTTTGGTGAAAGCTGAATGTGAAAAACAACGTCACGAGGCACGCACACAAGCACTTGAGACTAAAGGTTGGGCATTGTTCACTCGCAGATCAGGTCAAAGTACGAGTCGTGCACTAATTGTGCCGTTGCCGTCAACAATGAGTGAAAACGGACCAAACATGATAGACAACAATAGCATAAAGAAATTGCCAATTTGGCAAATGTATTGGTGGCTAGTTGGGGCAACATGCCAGATATTGTGGGGTAAGCACTTGAAGCGTCATTGAGGCGACATCGTACATCGGACATCGGACAGGTAGGTGATGCCAAGCAAATCTACAGCTAATCAATCAGTCTTAGCCCCAATTGACTTGGCTTATTTGTAATGGTTGTTTGCCATATGACTGATTACCATGCAATACTCGAAAACTTTGGCTGAACAACAAATTCGAATCGGATTCCGAATCTGAATCTGAAATGCCATTTCAAGTTAAATTCTGCGTAGCGAATGAGCAACAAAAGCCGAGCACACTTTAATTATAAATGATTTATGACTCAATTACCGTTTTTATAGACGTGCTCCGAGTTCAAGTACTTGATCCTGAGTCCTTCTGTCGAGTTTGCAGCACAGTTTCAATTCAGTTGGAATTCTGTTCTAGTTAGCCTCTTATTGCACTGTCTGGTACTTCACTTTGATTTCGCACTGAACACAGAGCACTTGAGATAAATAAATTTGCTTCAATATTTCTTATTTTATATTTTATATTTCTTTCTATTTACTCGCTATATTCCCTTTTTCTCCTTCTCCTTCTCCGTTCGCAATTCCGCACTGCTTGGCGCGTAATTTATTTATTTATTTATTTTATTATTTACTTTTTGCGGCATACACAGCAGAAATGTAGGCAATGCCTTTGGAAGTTGCGACTTATTGGCGCCTGTGATGTTAAACACACACGCACACAAAAATTCACACACACTCACACACGCAAAAGCCAAACACTTAAGCTTGGCTGCGGTTATTGTTGAGGTTGAAGCTGAAGCTGATGCTGATTTCCGTTAGACATGCAGCTAACTTCGTATTATGAGGTCAAATAAAGTGTCAATTTGTTATCTGGGCGTTGCTTTTGGTCGGACGGGCCTAGTCAATGCAACAACTTGAAGTGCCTTGGCTCACCGTACGCACACACACACACACGAACACGCACACACGCCGACACACACGCAATTGCACTCGCATTCGCCCGCACGCACACGAGCAGAGAATTCTTCAAATATTGAAAACGCGATGCGCTCGTTTCTTTACGGCGCTATGGTGCGCCCGTTTACCGTTACCAAACAACACAAATATCGAACGTGAACTGACACGCCACTTCGCTACTTCCAAAAGCCAAAAACAGGCGCAGCTTCATGCCTGCCCTTCGTTTCAATTACTTCGTGCCTTTCGTCAGGCCAGCCCGACGCTCCAGAGAACGCATCTCATGCACACTGGCGCCAAACGGTCGTTGGACGAACTAATTGAGTGCGTTCAGTGAGTGTGAAAGAGCGCGCATGGCAACTGTGTGGGAATTGTTTTGCGGGGAAGTGCCTGAGAAAAATTCCCAGTATACAATTTTTTGGGGAATTGGGAAAATTTTGTGTAACAACTTTTGGGTAATTTAAAAACAACCAACCCCTTTTCGAAGAAGCCCCGAATATTATTGCTGAGATTTTTTGATCTCTTAAATTTATTATTACCACAAATTATAGCTTTTTGCACTTCTCGGAAAACTAAACACATTAATATTCCGTACCAACAATATACAAGTAGATACTAAAAATACAAAAAAATTCAAAAAAATATTAAATTTAACTTTTATTTAAAAATAAAAGTAACGGTACTTATTTGTAATTTATTAAAATTTAAATAAAAAAAACTTATATTGTAACATTAAAATTAAAATTGAAATATAATTAATTATTTAATTATAATATAATAGATTGTTTGTAATAAAAAGTAAAAGTGTTATGGGAAACCTATAACAGTTACGACCCCTTGTCTCGTCTGTCGATTTAAACCAACTTCGGTCAGGATATACGTGACCAACCCAGATGCACATTTTGTCAGATTGGTTGAAATATCTCAAAAAAAAGAAGAAATTATAACTTGATTTTCGGTTAATGATTCGATTGATAGCTATACTAGATAGTGGACCGAGTTGAACCAAATTTCGTCTAGATGTATAATACCAGCTCAGATACATATTGGTTCAGATGTTTTAAAGAAAAACAAAGAAGTTTTTCATACTATAACTTTATTTTTGACCTATAGTTCCTATGGCAGCTATATGATATAGAGGTCCGATCCAAAAATAAAATCAAACGTGATCTGCGTAAGGTATCAAGGAACCTACCGACCAAGTTTGAAGTCTGTAGATCTTATAGTCCTGAGATCGACGTGTCTAAACAGACTGCCGAGATTTGACCGATTTAGCATAACGAAACTAATAACTCAATCCCCAAAAGTTGTTTTTCATATTTTTTTTATATGCATTTTGACCCATAGATTTCATTGATCGAAAAATTTCATTTCCTTACGCTAGATCGGCAAAATCGCCCACTGTTTGACGGGCGGACGGACAGACAAACGGACATGGCTATATCGGCTCGGCTGTTGATACTGATCTTTCTGTTACATACATTCTGTCAAAAACATTATACCCGGTTTGCCCATTTTTATTGGGCACAGGGTATAAAATAATTTTAAATATCGATAAATTCTGTGTTCACAATTGTCTTTTGCTTCTAATGGTTTATGAATTGACTAAATTGCTTAAAAGGAAATTTACAGGAATGTAAAACTTAAAGCTATTCAAAATAGGGAAATATTCTTTACCCTAAGGTAAATGCCAAACTTAAAAAGTTGTATGGCATTAAGCTTAAATAAGCGCTAAAAGCTATCAGAAGGCTTTAAAAGTAGCTTTTTCACAAAGGAAGTTTGCGGCTGTTTTTCATACTAAATTCGTATCTAATATTTAAACAAAATCCGTTGACTTTCTTAAAGAACTCTTCTTAGTTCCAATTTTGCACAATAAAACCGCCAAAAATACTTTTAATACAGCGAGAATTTTACTATAGATGAAATAATTATATTTTTAATAATGTTAAGATGCATCTTAACTAAGTAATTAATTTTACCTTTTAATTTTTTTAAAATACAACATCCCTATAAATTGCCGGAAAAAGCATCCATTGCACTTTGTGCATCGATCCATACATTGTTTTAAAGTTATCATCTGCTATTTATGATAGTGCAACATTGGCTTCACTTGCGTTTTTGCTTACCTTTCAGTTCTCAAACAAAAGGTTCCTTTTCCTGCCGTTAAAAGCAGAGCGTAACTCAATTCAATTTTAGATTTGTACCAGTAATTTTTCTGAATTCATTCGGGCGAAAGGGATGTGCACCACAGCTTAGTGGTGACCTGTGACCCACTGCCAATCGAGGTCAATGGCCAGAAACAATCAAAGAAATCGGCTCACAGACATTCGCAATAAGAGAAAGAGAGATAGATAGATTGGTGTGTATGTGCGAGTTGTAAGTGCAACTGGCTGCTGAACTTATAAATCATAATTTTCAGCAAATAAATCCTTCACGGACAATTTAACCTCCGCTGTGGCAAAGCCAAAATTGCAACAGTGGCAACATGAATCCGGCCCTGAATTTGATTCTGATTCTTACCCAGATTCTCACCCAGATTCTCATTCTCATTTGGATTCTGATTTTGGCTGCTTTACAATGAGGAGATTCGTGCTTCAAGTTTCGAGACTTTTTGTGTCTGCTGCCAAGGACGCAAAGTCTGTGGGCTACACATAAAAAATGGAAATGGAAGTGCCCAGTAAAACCCGGAGCAACGTGTTCCGTCAAGCAATTCCTTCTGGCAACCTTATGATTCATGCAAAATGAGTAGTATATGGCTTGACAGGGTGCTAAAAGAGCTCAAGATAGCCTTGCAATAGGAGTATGTTGCATTTGCTGACTTTGGAAGGCTAAACGCCAGGTCTTTCAAAACGTTCGCTGCTCTGCTATGTATTTTGCCACGCCCTCGCCTTCGCAAAGACAGGCATAAACTCTGTTAACTACCACGAAACAGCGGGCATAGCATAATTAGCGCAATTTTTACAGTTGTTTCTTTTTGTTTCTTTCATTCTTTTGTGGATGATCTTCATATACTTGTAATTTTTCTATCGCAAAAAAGAAGAAGCTGCCGTCGAGTGCGCACGTGTTTGCAAAGTGATTGTGAAATATGAAAACTTGGAAAAATATTACTTTTACATCGTGTAAGTATAAAAATATAGTAATTTCTTTTGCATTTATTTATTTATATTTATATTATAATATTTTATTTATTTATTTAGGAGCCGTCAAATATATGATTTATGTATGTATTAATACGTAAAAATGCGTGGCTCGACTTTATATTGAAATGTAAGTACGAGTAGATACTATTTTATGTAATACAGAGTTTAATTCTTAAAGTAATTAATTTTTTTTCATTTCTTAAAGTGTGGATGCACACGCAAAACCAAGCCGACGCCTTTGGAATAGAGAAAACCGATACAAGACGAGACAACGCACTGGGGGGAATATATACTATTTATAGATTTAAATATAAATATTTTCATTATGTTATTATTTATATATCACATTTGTCTAAGCAAATATATATGCATTTTCAATATTTATTGTGTTTTAATGTACGTTGCTTATCCACTCCAAAGCAATGCCTTTTGGAAGCATTATGTTCGTAGCGAACGCCGCAGGCCTGCTCTACTGCCTTCTACAAGAAGGCCTTCTGCAACGTTGTTCTTGGAAATGGGCGTTGGAAAGGGAAATGGGCGTTAACAGAGCCATAACAGAAGCCCTGCCAAACTACCTTGCAATGCTACCCTTCTTTCAGCGTTTCACCCCTGTATAATAGCGAATGGAAAACGTCAGGTTTAGCAACTGCTCTTACGTTACTTAAGATGTGGTTTGAAGTTACTTTCGATAGGAGCCAAGTTTTATTGGGTGCCTGCATTTGTGTGTGTGTTTGTGTGTGTGTGTGCTTGTGCGTGTGGCTGTGTGTGGGCCGATTGTCTGCTGTAGATGGGAGATAAGGAGCATTTTAGTGTGTGAGATCCAGCTGTGAGTCTTTAAGCAAATGGGAAATAAGTTGAATGAAATCATTCGATAGGCTTTCATTTTGGCAATGCACTCAATAGCTAATTTATGCACATGCCACACCTTTGAGTGCATACCAAAAATATCTTGTTATGATTAATGCATTCGCTTCAAGCTATCTGCAATTTCCGTAACCCAAAAACCAATGAAATGCATTTGCAGCTATTGCTTTGTTCAGCCCAATCCCATGATCCAGGACAAGCTTCTGAAAATTTGACTGTAAATGTGAGTTATGTGTGCTTGTGTGGTCAATGCTTCATGTTTGTGTCTACTGCGGTCAGTGAGAAGGCGGAAGAAATGAGAAGTGAGGAGTGACACGGTCGAACTGAGTGCAGCTCGAAGAGTGTGAATGTAGCAGCTGTTTGCAGCCAATTGAAATTTTAATTTACGCCAAACTCATTCATCATTGTGTGATAGCCAACATCTGATGCAGATGGTTTTCGAAGATTATAGTTAACAATTCGATTAAAAACATGGATATTACAAAGATATTGAGTACGAAGCGCTTAGAATTTTAACTATCCTATCTACGAATCGATAAGCTAAATTGATTGCTATTAAAATTTAACTAGATTCGCACAGTGGCTGATATTCGAGCTCCCAACTAATTGGACATGATTGAGTTTAATAATTACTTACCAAAGTTTCCGATTAGTGAAACAAACTATGGTAATATCACAGCGTCTCTTTATAGCCTTTAAAAACCAACAAAAATGTAGAAAATCGTATGATTAACAGACTCTTAAAAAGGTCTCACCAAATATTAACCGTATGATGAATTCAAAATTGCTTACTGTATCTATACACCACATGATGAATTTACGAATGGAAAGCAGCCACTATCTCAGATCTGGTTATTTTGTCAATTGAATCTTCGTGGCTGGAAATGTTGTTATTTAATAAATCAGTGTTTGGTTCAGATTTCTGGTAATACGTAATTAGGACAAGTTGACGGTGTGTTGGATTGTTTGTTTAATTTTGAACTTGGCATTTTGGCAATTGTGTTTGATTTGTGGTCCCGGTTGGGCTTACAATTTGCATGCGTATCTGCGGCAATGAGCAATTTCAAATAATCAACATTTGGATAGCATTTGGACAATCCGAAACTGCAATGTCTAAACATAAACACAACATGCATGGGCACTATTATTGGGCGGACAACTTGAGTAAACACACGTCGAGTGTTTGCGTGTCGTTGTGCCTGTGTGTGTGCTTGTGTGTGTTTATCACATTACTTGCCCACGAAATGCATTTGACATGTGTGCAAGCACTGCGAATACAGCATCACAGCATCACAGCCTCCCTTCCAACCTATAAGCTAATTAAAGAGCGCACGCGTGTGATATGCCACGCCAGATGTTAGTCAGTAGATTTGCCTTATATGTATGCATAGGAAGGGGAGCACACCCCAGTCGGAACAGCGAACAGGCAACACGCGCCTTGCATCTTGTCTTTATTCTAATCTCAGCCGCAACATGCTTTAAATTTAGCATAACACACCAGCCTGTGGGGCTCTGAGCTGGCAACTCTATGCTATACGCTCCGCACTCAACTCTCAGCGCTTAGGTCGCAACAACATCTTGGGGACACGCTCGGGGTATTTGAACTGAGCGAACGGCGCGTGTTTTGATTTCATTTTGTCGTCGCGGATGACGCGAAAAAGGTAAACAATAATTTTCCTTTATTTTTTAGTGCCTTCGGCATCAGCACTTTGTCATCAACTTTGACTATATATACAGTGTGCACTCCCAAATCTATTCGCTATCACATTGTTAACATAGGCTGTCTGTCAGTGTCATTAGTCTAGTTTGCATACCCAAAAGGCAGGCATCATTTACTTAATTCTCATTCTAAGAGTATACAGAATTCGCTGTGTTTTAATAAAAATTGTCTTTCTTTTTACCCCTTTTGGCTATGTGCAAATTTTTCCATTTTTCGTTTGTGTATTTTTAGCTCCTGACATAAAGCACTTTTCAAAATTATTTTCAATGATTTTTAATAAATGCAAAATCAGAACAATTTACATTTTGCAAAGGTAAAGGCTTCTAAATAACACACTCAACTCGTTGTACAAAAATTCACTCCATAATCAATATGCATTTTGTCGATGTTAAAATAAAAACAATTAAAATCTTTTTTTTTTTGTTCTTAAAGTACAATTTATTTTATTTTAAATATATTCTACAAAAGAAAATTAAAGTCATAGTTAAATATAAAATATATTTCATTACTTAAAGAACAAATCTATCCCTAATAATAATCGAAATGTTATCGATGCAATTTGTTGTTAAAAAAAACTGACTGTTGATAACAAATATAAAAGTTCATGAATTGGTATCATACGTAAATTTAGAAATATTTTCAAAACAAAGGGCATCAGTCAGCTAGGCTAATCCCATTGTAAACTACTGGTGCAAACTTGTCGTTAACAAAATATTTGGTGTTCATTTCAAAGCCTAACAATGACCAGAATTGACAGCATTCCAGCGAAACACAATAAATTGCATAAAAAATATATTTTTGAAAAATAACAAAACGTGCGGAATAATTGAGAAATAAGGGAGTAGAAAAAAAGCTATGGGAAAGCATCATCTTTTCACAACAGAAAACATGAAAAAAAATTAGAACGAGCTATTCGAAAGTGCACAACTACGAGACACTATGTACAATTTTTTCTTAAAAAATATCAGAGTATATTATTTGATCATGATGAATTTATCAGTGCTGATCCGACTTTGTGCTAAAACTCAAAGCTGTTAAAACTTAGATAAACTTGAACAAAACTAATAAACCCTTAATGGTTGAAGGGTATAAAAAAAACAGATAAATGGAATACGCAAAACGTGCGGAGTTTTCATATGAAAATTTTATATGATCCTTTTTATTTTCCTATTTTGCGTATGCTCTGGCGCAATTGTTTTTATTTAAATCCACTTGCGTTCTTTCTTTTCCCTTTTAGCCATAGTTTGAGGGAAATAAATTTCAGTGAAAAATAGTTAAGTGATTGATATAAAGCTTTGAGTGTGAACCAGCTCACATATACCCCTCAATTGCCACAGGGCTGTGCTGACTGCACAGAAAATTGATTTCAGTTTTTGCAACAAAATTCGAAGCGGAGCTGAGCTTGGCCCCCAAAAGTCCACCAATTTCAATGCGCAAATTTATTAACATCTCAATTGGTTTGCAAAATGCAACTGCGGCCATAAATTGTTCGAGTTGTGCATTGCCCGCGGATCTGAAAATGATTTTTGGCTATTGTTGTGAGTTGAACCCAATGGGCAATCCGCGTGTGCAACCCGTGCTTATAAATATGGGCGTGTATTTCGCAGGATAATATTCAGGATGCACTGCATTTGCATTGTTTGCAATCACTTAATTTCGATATGAAATGAAAGAGTTTAATTTCAAGCGAACTTGAGATAGTTGCATTTCCTGATGTGGAGAGAAACTACTTAAATGGATTATTCCGGATCTTAGCTAATATAACCAAATGTAATTTAGAGATTTATTTTTCTTTCTCATAGTCATTGTACGCTGAGAAACTACAAGTTGAAGGTCATCAATTATCCATTTGTAGGTATAACTTCCAGCTTCGACACTCAATCCCCCAGCCTCGACAGAAACCACTAAGGCATATTTAAACATTGACGTTGGCGACGTTGACTGCATAAAATATTTTCGAGCAAACTTGCAACAGCCTTTAAATACCTCAGGGTTGTCTACAGTCCCTTTTAGCCACCTCTCTTTACTTCATTCTTGGCCCAGTTAATCCGCAAAGCA
Organism: Drosophila innubila; assembly: GCF_004354385.1. NCBI lineage: Eukaryota > Metazoa > Arthropoda > Insecta > Diptera > Drosophilidae > Drosophila > Drosophila innubila. Next base: position 12,158,487 of record NW_022995380.1, read on the forward strand.
GCCATTAGGCGACTACGCTACGACTGATGCGATTGCGACTCCAATGGCTGTCACTCGACAAAATGGCGCTGACACACACAGACATAGACACACAGACGGCATTTGCGAGTTACAGTTAAAAGGCTGAACGCTTTGTAAGTAACTGTATGCAAACTGTCTTGCCACTCAACTGAGCATCAGTGGCTGCCACTTGAATTATGTGGGGGCATTAATACACCAGACGACATTGGCAAAGGGAAGAAAAGTGGGCAACAGATTCGCCTCGTCGGCTTAATTTATTATTTACGATTTTAATTTGTATTGTCTGCCATTACAATTATACAAATACACGTATGTTTAAATGAAAAGTCAACGCGTATTTCCCAGTTGACTACTCAATATTAATGTTGTAGTTGTTAGCCGTGCTCATTTGCGTATTTTTAATGCTCTCTCGCTATTTTTAATTGTATGCAAATTGCGTTATATCATTTTCTAATTGGCTCTTGGAAACAGAATATCTTCCAACTTCCCTCAAGCGACGCCATTGCCATCTTTCACTCCTAAATGAATTCACACATTTACACAGAACATGTTTATGTCTGCCTAAGGACGTGTCGCCAAATCTGTATGTCAGCCAGAGACCCGGCAGTTCCGATGTACTTATATCTATACACAAACAGATACAGACACACACATACACATGCCTGTCAATATGTTGAATACAGTTTGTATTTGAGACACTGGGCACTTTAACAATTGAATGTTGTTTGCAATTCATCTGAGAATACTGCTCAATTTGAATATATACTTTCTTATAAATGCTTGCGAGTGGTTTTTTTTTAACAAGTGATCCAAAAAATTTGTTCTCTTATACCCCAAAAAATAATTTTAAAATAAGTTTCTCCTATGCTCTATTTTCAAACGTTTGTAAATACCTTTGTAGATTAAAAAGTACAAATCGTGCTTAAAAAATAAATGCCTATCCGCAAAGGTTACAAGCAGTATAGTAAAAACAAAGGGATTTTAAATTTTTTTTAACTTAGCATAATTACTGTACATGGTTCTTGAAAAAAAATTTCTTTCAAAAGAGCAGTTGACTAACAATTCGAAATAAAATTTAAAAAATAGTAAATTACATTACTTTAATTATTTTAAATAAAAATCTGTAAATTATTTTCCTCAAGTCTAAATTTTAATCCAAACTTGCTCTATTTCATTTGCAGTCAAGTTGTCAAGCTTAGATTAAATTTAGTTTAGAAAGTCTTATTTTTACAATAAAGGGTACTTAAACTTCGCTAGAGCTGATTTTACTTTTATTATCCATTATAAACGAGGCTTGTTGTTTGTGTGTTGGCGCCTCCAGCTTGGGTGCTAATTATGTCAAAATGTGTATGTGCATCTATACGTTATTTCCGTATTTGGCAACTCGGGCTTGTCTCGAGAGTCGCCTCTTGGGATTCGCCTTTTGGGCGCTCAGCCAATGTGTCTCTGCATGGCTTGTGCATATTTTAGGGGCAGACGAGCTGACACTGACAGCATCTGCATCTATTGGTCATTAGCCTCCAATTAGTTATTGTTAATTTGTCGTTTGCCACACGAAATTGTATTGCTGTCTTGAATATTTTAGACATAACTATACGGAAATGCAATTAATATTGCATTTTATGGCTGATGAAAACATAGATTTAATGCGTACCATGAATACAATTGAAATGGGAATGTGCATAGTGTGTGATTGATAGTATTTTGTGATTTAGTAAAATTATTATCATCGTCCATTTTCCATGTTGTGCCTCCTTCTCCATTGCTATACTCGTACTTGTGATTTTGCTCGTGCCATTAGCTTAACACAACGATTCCCAATTTCTACTCCGAGTCCCGGCTCATCTGTGTTTATTTTGGTGGCACGCGTGGCAAGTGCAGCTACTGCGCGTAAATGTGGCATACCTCGTTGGGGCACGTAGTCCCCTCAGGCCAACGGCAGGGCAAGACAAGATACAAGTACACCGTAGACGTAGAAAACTCAGCGTCGAGGCCAAAGGGTTGTGCACTGGTTGTCATCATCATCTTTATGAGAATCATCATCATCTACATCTGGAAGAGGAGCGGGGCACGGTATAAATAACCTCAGATTGAGAACTATGTGAGGGCTGTGGCTCTTGCAACGACAACATTGTTGCCGCTTGTTGTTTGCCCGACTGACGATGATGATGACGTTTATTATGTTGCATAGAAACAACAAATTCGCAGTAAACGACCCTCAACAGCTGCTCGAGGCTCTTCAAAAGTGGTCTGATTGACTGGCAAATATTGAAAGACGCGTTCTTTCTGGCAACATGATTGATGCATTCTTTAGCTGCATTTCCTGCACTGATTTTGCTCCTTATACTCGATATAAACAAGATCCTTAACGCCAGGCAGATTATGCAAATATTTAGACAATCTACGTATAAAATATCAAAATTCGGAGGCTGCAGTTCATATTTTATTCAACAGTTTAACATATTTAAGTGCCATCTTGGGTCACTCATTTATATCACTTTTCTTGCTGCTCGGTCTCCGTTCCCATTCCTCTCTCAACTCAGATTCAGTTGTTTTCGCTTTTTGCAAATTGTGTTTTAATTAAAAACGTTCAAGTGCACTTAAGTGTGCGTTTGCCAGCCACGTCAACAATCAGAGCCAGCAAGTGCACACCTACAACACAAAAAGGCAGCAACACAGCACAGCACAAAGAGGAAAACTACAACAACAATGAGCAAAGTAACAACAAGGACAACAGCAACAACAGCAACAACAGCAATTAAGACAACAATACTCCAATATACAAAACGGCACATCAGCAACAATGTGCAACAAAAATAAAATAAATCATTTAAATGTAGCAAAGCACAAGTTACTATTTGTATACACTGTAAAATTAATAATTTTATTCAATTGTAATATTCTTATATTTGAGGCCTAGTAATTAAAACAATGTTTGTTGTAACAATTCATTTAAAAATGGCAAATTTATTGTGTCATGAACGAGAGAGTAATTGAATATTTTTATTGATAGTCATAACTCTGGTTAGGGAATTAAAAGTATTCGCATTGGGTCGGTTCATTACAGGGCGAAGAGCTATTTGCGAATTTCCGATGTACAGGGGCCAGTTTCCTTAGTTTCTGCTCTTGAGTCGAAGAACGTTGAATTGTTCCCAATCCCAAGCCGCGCATTGTGCTGCTTCGGTAAAAGGATTGGGGCATAAATAGAGGCTGTTCATTTCCCTCATTTCCCTTGTTGCACTGAAGCCTGTCGCTGATAAGCTGTACAACGTCTGCGAGTACGGATACGTTTGTGTGTGAGTGCGCAGGAAACAGGATATGACATATTTAATGCGGAACAGATGCGCATATCTTTCGGCGTTCCTTTATGGTATTATTTAACATTTTATTTCATCTCTCTGCGAGTGTCTTTTTCAGCTGCTGAAAGCGTAATTATGAAATTCGCACAATTGATAAAAAAAAATGAGCATTTTCTTTATTATTCTCCTCATAAAGAGAGAATTTGAAATTCAAAATGAGCAAATTATAAGCGCAACCGCTGTAATAACAGAATGGTTAATGAAATGCAAATTTTAAGTGCTAAACCATTAAAGATTATTCATCAATGATGGAATTGATCGAAATGAAAAAAGTGCTGCAAATATATTAAATAGAAGAAAAAGGAATAGAAAGTGGAATAACTATTAGTTCTAATTGCACTAAAAATTCATCTTCATAACAATTGATTGAAAGAAATAACAGCTGAATAAGTAATTATTTATTAATGTAGAGAAAAGAGAAAATATATGATGACATTACTAGTTATTCAAAGTAATATAAATTCGGAAGCTTTCTACGTGCATTTACTTATATAATGCCATGCGGACTTCATATTCTTTAATGACAACTGACCCAACTGCTGGACACAGTGTCATTTTCAATGTGATGTGACGAGAGATCCTGGCCAGAAGGATTACAGCACGAACGCAACGACGCGTAGGCGAGATGTGATGCAAGTTTTTGCGCTTTGCTTTGGCTTTTTTCTTTATGCGTTTGTTGTCTGTTATATTTTTTATGACTAGGCGTAAATGCATAAAACTGAGAGACGACCCCCGAGTGGTGGCTGGTCGTGTGGCTCGGTGGCCCCAGTGGACAACCACGTGCACTGAAAAATTGTGGAAACTTGTTTCATTTGCCGCTGTTGGAAAAAACTTTCGAGCTGAACCGCAGCGGCATTAACAACACTTAAAATGCCTGCAGCGTTTTCCTTTAATACAAGTGGACAGTCCTTCGTGTTTTTCTTCTGTATCCTTTTTTTCCTCTGTATGAATGTGTTGTTTGTTTTTTTTCTTTCAAGGCAACTTTTGTAGAACACTCGGCCGCCCACTTGGAGCGTCCTTTGCCAAACTTTGTCAAGGGTTTCCCGCACTCTAAACTCATTTTGATTTAGTCGGCATTTAGTTTCCTTTCTGTGCAGATTTAGTTTATATAAAAAGTATACGCACACATACCTACACATACAAACTGCCGCATTTTGTGACCCGACAACTTGGAGGCGACAAGTGTAAATGAGTGTCATTTATTTTACGCTTTGAATTCGCTTTCAGTTGTAAACTTGAAGTCCACAAAACGACCTGAAACGTATGGTAGGAATCATGTGATGTCCTTTGAAATCTTTATTTAAATACCAACAGATTAAAATAACTTTTTTTATTTCATTTCCTTCGTCCCAAGTGTGGTGAGCTAAAGCCACAAACAGACTTTGGTTACGAGACAACACTTTAGATTAGTTTAAACTTTAAAGTGTTTATCACAGTTGCTTAACTACTTTAAAAATTGATATCTAACTACATGCTGATAAATCATTATTATCAAAAATCATTTATTTGAATAACAAGTTTTGCTGGGTATTTTATAATACTTCGTTTGTGAAACTACTTTGTTGTAAATATTTAAACACATTTTTATTTCGGGCTATTACATTCTTCTACTTTTCACATTCTATTTTCAACTGAGAACCTCGAAAGACTTATATAAAAGTAAGTAAAGATTCCTAGTGTAAGTTTAGTATGAGTTAAAAATGTACAAGCTCTGGTGTAGTTTGCATTTACTTAAATATTTCTTCATTCAAACAGAAATTTTAAGATTTTTTTTACTTAAATACAACCTCCGGCCTCGTTAAAAATAAAATGCTGTTGCTCATTGACAAACAAACTAGAAACCAAGCTTTCACAAACATAAACGACTTGAGTTGAAAGCATTTTACGGCATTTTTCTTGTCCAATTTTTTTTGGCTTCTTTATTTGCAGTTCACTTTATGCAGAGTTCTTCCAAACACTTGAGTTGCAGTTAGAATCGTGGTACCCGAGGCTCTGGCCAAAAATCCACGTTTTATTAGTCAGATTAAGAGCGACTTACGGCATTCATAAAGACAAGTATAAGTCCTGCTATAATTACCACCAAATTAGTTTGCTTTTGCGTGCTGCATTTGAATTAAATCATTTGACTGCATTTCGTTTTTTCTCTTAATATTTTTTCACATTTTCTTTTTAAAAGTTGGTCATTGCTTTGCTTAATTAAAGTTGGTTTTTTTCATTCGAATTGCCGCCTGGGAGTGTGTGGGAGCTTTGGCCTCTGCTTTAGGACTATCCACACAATTTCGTGCAGGCTTCATTTAGATCCTGTGACAAGGCGCCATATGTCCCTTCCCAGAAGCAGCAGCAGTCAGAGAAGAAAGAAGCGAAAAAGACAATTACACATTTTTTTTAGTTCATTTTGCTTTGGTCAGTAATTTCTACACTATTCTTTTGCAACTTTCACTTTTAACTTGATTTTAACATTGCTTTCCACGTTTTGTTTTTGGTTTCCTTATCTCTGGGCTCGGGCGTGGCGGTTGCATGTAAAAATTATGCGCTACGAAATGCAATTATGTAAATGCCTGCAGCGCAGAAATCGAAGTTAATTAGGTCGTAACTGTGGTGCAAATTGTAATCCCCGCGAGGCAGAACCTGCAAGCGCGAATGAATGGAGCAAATTGCTTGGCAAGGAATTAGTGAAGCAAGAAATTGAAAGGGTCATAAAAATGTCAGCTCTTTCTAAAATGAGCTTCTCAATGTTAAGCATGAAAAATGCAAAAGCGGATTAGATAAAGAAGCGACCGCAATAAAAAGACACAACGATTTCCTCATGTGGATTTAATAATGTGACTTTAGTTCCATTCCTTCAGTTCATTTAAAATTAATACCAATTTAAATTGTCAGACCTGATTCTAAAGCTAAAACAGAAATGTAAAAGCTACATATTTATGTGGAAAAACATCATAAAAAGGGATAATACAAATAATAAATATAATTAATTTGTTAGCTAACTATTCTAATTGAACAACACAATTTTGATTTATATTTAACTTTTACTAAAAAATATATTAAAAAAAACTGAAAATAGTTTGCAACATCATCAACAAAAAAATATTTATATATTCGTAACAAAATTATAAAACGTTTTTTCTAATACTTTTTCTATTTGAATATGAAAGGAAATGAATGTATTTGGTAGCTTTTAGCCTGAAATAAATATTTCATAATGTGTATGAAACGTTGCTGCAAGCTCAACTAATTTATTTACAATTAAAAATGCTTAACATTTTTATAAATGTAATCAAGTATACATTTTTAGAACCTGTGGCCATTAAAAATAACCAAAAAAGGATATATTGTGTTTATAGTATGTGCCAATTTATCATTCGATTTTGAATTTCCGATTGCGTATACTAAATTTACGATAGTAATTGCCTGCCATTTGGGCCTGCCATGTGGCTATTTTAAAGTATATATATATATGTGATAGACAAATTTTGTGCCAATAAGAAAAATGCTACCATATTTAACTTTTCGATTCTGAAGAGCCTTCGATTTTAATTAACTAGCAATTAAGGTAAATTTATTGGCGCACTTTGATGGTCGTAAATTAGCTACTCGAATCATTTTCAAAATGTCAGAGAACAAATCAATTTATAAAACTGTCGCAGGGGGAGAGAATACGCAACATGCTGAGCTTGGTAGCATGTCAGCGTAGGTCCGGGGCCGAAAAAGCCAAGCCATTTTTTTAGCCGTGGCCTACGTGGCGTATGAGAAACACTGCACAGCGTGACTGACATGCGAGTCAAACACACATATCCCACAGAGTGTGAAGCGCAAAATTGGTGAAAAAGGTTGTCGAGAGGTTTGTTTGGGAGTTGGCAATCACCTTTAAACGCTTTTACCCATGCCCGAGTTGCTCTGAAGTGGCAGTCAGACACAATGAAAAAGTCAAACAAGTCACTTACTGTAGTGGCTGCCGAAATGGCTGATGCTCTTCAAAGGGAAGCAAATTTGGTTAAAAAAGAAAAAAAAAACTTTATCTCTTTCTTACCTGGGCAGCTTCAAAATGCGACAAAAAAGACCAGAGTAAACAAGAAAGTGTATGGTATATTTTTGGACAAAAGCCAAGCTGATTTAAGACTTTACCTCAGATTGTTCACACACGATGTACTGTCAGTGCACTTGAACCAATTGAGAGATTTGTGGCAGGAAGTATAAGATAAGCAGCTTGGAAAATCATTCTTTCTCTATCTGCAGCTGCATCTCAGTTCCGGTTTAAGGGATAAGTGACTCTAGTATCGTGTGAATGATCAAACTGCATAGTTAAATAAATTTCAAAAGAAACTGGTGCCTTGAAAACTTTGGAGAGGAGAGCATATACATTTATTCGCAATTTATTAGATTAATAAACGCGAATTCTTGGTGAGTTTAATAATGGGATAAATCCCGATATATGTGTAAAGAAAATTCTAGCACTGCCGTAAAATGAGCGATGCTAAGAGAGTCGGAAAGAGAACGATCTGCCAGACACGACAAATCCGAAATATCCAACCTAGATGCAAAACTCAAAGCAGTTGTCGCCAGAACGTCGATCGTGCCGCTTGTGTAGTTCATGTGTTCCTCCTGTGCCAACCGTGTGCAACATCTTGGGAAATACTTACGCCAAGCAAAGTATCTACAAGATACATCTTTCGACCCAAGCTAAAAATAAACGAAAAGTTGAAAAAGGGGGACAAAAACAACGTCAACTCGCGCGTGCCAATTGCAAAAGAAAGGAAGGGTCAGACCCCTGAAGCAAAACCAAAATAAAACCGAAAACAAAAGTAAAAATAAAATTCCAAATATTTCTGTGAAATTGCCCATATTATTTATGGAAAGAAAAGCGGAAGTTTTTTATGCAATCAACTTGTATAAAATTTACAATAATCAACAAATACCTATTTATTTATTTATTTGTGCAAATTATGCCAAGTGACAAAGATAAATATTAAATCGTTGCCAAATGTTCAACGCGATGAGATGATCTTAGCGATCAAAGCGTTTGTCAAATTTACTCTCCGAATTCAGATCAAAGTGCCTCGAAATAATAACAAGCAAATCAAGCGAAAAAGTCGTTACGCAAATTGGTAAATGCAAATTGCCCGAAATTGATAGTGCGTATAATTATTGCATGATGGAAAAATCGCAAAAATTGAAAAAAATCTGTCTCCAACGCAAATATTTACAATTCACATATGGCATTGAGGACTGTAACCTGCAGCAGTTTTATTGAAATTTGCATTAATTAAAGCATCATTTTGCGGTGCGCTGAAAAAAAAAATTTAAAAAAAATGAAAATTCTATAAAAGCACTTTGCGATAATTCTGTGAAAATGTGTTTTAATTTTTTCATTGGTTTTCTCTCTTTGGCATAAATCAACTGATTGTTTTCACTTCATTTTCATGATATTGAGTTGCAAATAAATATTATATATAAAAATGAGTAGAAACACCAGTGTTGTTTCACGACGCGTCGATTTTAATTGTTGATACTCTGATGTCGACAATGTCGTTATTTGTGCTGTCTATATTTTGTTATTGTGATGAATTTGAATCAAATGTGTTTAAAATGTGACTTCCGTTAAATATAATTTTGTTTTAGTTGTTTTCTTTCGTTGAATTCAATTAAATAAGCATATCTGACGAGTACGTCACATTGATAATTGCGTTGAACAACGTAGCACATAATTAAACGCGTAGAAAAAATTGACAGTAGTGAGGAAAATAGAAAGAAACAGCCGAATAATTCATAGGCTCCAGTTATAAATATTTGGATATCTAAAATTTAATTTTAGCTAAATAATTTGTTTCTTTTTTTAAATTTTCTTATGTACTTAATGTATATATATATGTATTTTTAATATGTGAAAAATGTTATTACAACTAAAAATTGTTAAGCTTGTATTTATTTGAAAACATAAATAATGTCAGCCACAATATTTTTTTTTTTTTGCCAATAAGCGAAATAAAACTAAAATCAAAACAAAAGTATTAGCAAATCTCTTGCGCTCTCTTAAATTTCTGGTGCTAACAATTTGGCATTAAAATAGTTGTCAGAAATGCCGGGGCATTTAAAAATATTTGCTTCACTTAATTTGCATGATAATGGGCCAGATTTATGCATTTTGTTACTTGCCGGCCGCCCACATTTTCAAGCGCCCCACTTGGGGGCAGCTGCATTTTGTATGCAACTGTAATAAATATAGACCCAAAAATAAATCGCATAATTCGAAATAATTTGCAGCGCATCTTTTGCGTTTTTGGGTTTGTTGAACTTGCGAGTGTTTCGTAAATATATGTTTCAGTTTTCAATTCGCATTTTGATTTTCAAATGCTTAACTAACCCCTCTCACATTTTTGCGGGGATTCTAAAATTAGTTGGAGAAAATTTGTTGTTATTATTCAGCTTGTTGCTGCTTCTACATTTGCATGTATTTTGGGTTTAATATTATGGGGCAAATTCCCCTGGTCTCGCCTCATCTCGCTTCGTCTCGTCTCGGTGAGTTGCGTGTCAAATGTGACAGCTTTCAATGCGTCGTCGTTTCTGCGCTAATTATGCAAATTTCTTCTCCCCCGACCCGTGGCACAGTGGAACAGTAGTGTAGAGCATAGCAGATATTGTGGCCTTTTTGACATCATTTGCATTACAAATGCATCTGAAATTTCTCCGGTTGCAGCCGCCGGCGCCGTTCCTTTATGAGCTCCATATGATTTATGACATTCTGACAGAATGCGCTTGAAATCAGACGATTTTCTCAATATATACACATATTTTATATAAATATTTAAGTGTGTGAGTGCATAATAAGTGAAGAGTGTGCCAACTGCGATTCCTGTGATTTTGGCCTTCTTTGTTGTTATTTCATTTTCATTTTTCATGAGTGTAACTGCGTGTCATTTATACTCTTATGGTCAGCATATTGTGACAATCAGAAATGCATTTACTCTGCTTTTTTTATGTTGACGACAACACATGGCCGTCATGTTTATTCATGAAAATCACTAGCATATCAGAGCTTTACTTCTTAAGTCTTTTATTTTCAATAGAGTGAAAGATAAAAAAACAGGGAACTTTTTTTTAGTGGACACGCTTTTATTTTATCGAAAAGAAACATTAATTAAACAGTGGACTTAAAATTTTTTGTTATTTTTTTAAACTTACACCAATTTGTCCATAGCAGATAAGTTGAACTTAACATAAAAAAAATATATAATAATAAAGTGTAATGGGGTTCTTTTGAGAACATCGGAGAAGAACAAAGCATTTACCGAATTGCGAGGATAGCTGGCTATCTACTTACGCCAAATCAAATCAATTTACTTAACTTAAATTCCAATTGTAAATAGATGAAGAGCTTTTTTGTCTTCGCCTTTTACCAGCTGCCAGTCTCTGACAGTTTCTGCCAGTTTAACTCGTGATTGCATTTTGTGATTTTTTTGTGGTTTTGGTGATACTCTAAGGTCCATTAATTTGGTGTCCAGTTAAGGTCTCAGATACTGAAAACATAATTTTGTCGGAATATGACAAACTTCAACATAACTCATAGTTATATTTTAAGAGTACAGTGAAAAAACAGATTTATAGATACGTTTTAAAGTGAAATGTGAATGAGATTTGTAAAGTAAAACTTAAGTTTCAACGTAAATAGAGTTTTATTTTATCTGAAAGTGTATTAAGACTTCGGCATGTTAGTTGTTTTGTTAAGTTTTTTTTTTTTATTTTCAATTGGGGAGTGAAAAGGCGAACGAAATTCCGTAAATTTCTCTCTTTTTTATTTTTATGCATTCGTTGTTTATTTTTAATGCTTTGCATATATTTAAATTAACATAGACGTTGCACTCGGCGTCGTCTATTTATTATTTATTTGCGTTATTTTTAACAAAATGCATTTACAATAAAGTTGTTTCATTTGTATTCCGACTAAGTGAAAGTGAATTAAGTCACCAAATCTTTGTCTACTTTGTGAGCACATTAAGCAGCTGATATCAATTTGTAGTTGAGTAACAGAAATAGCGATGATTTCCCTTTTCATTTCAAAGAACGCGCTATAAATATCCAACACATACATATATACATGCGACAGAAACACACTAGCATAACACAAGTATAAGCCAAAGTAAACATCAGCCAATGCTGACTCAATTAGTCCCTACGTTAAGGGAAAATTTATGAGACTTTTCCGACGACTCTATTTTCGCGGCTTCCTAAGTGCTGCAGAAACTTTCAACACGATTTGATAAAAATAAGGGCAATTTAATGTTTCCAACAAGAGTACTTTAACAAATGAGCCTTAGTATTTGTGAATATATGTTATAAATTAAAAGAAAACAGAATGTTAATGTATGAGAGGGATGTGTAAATATTTATAAAATACAATTATGCAGACTTTTCAGCTCTTATATCTCAAATACAAAATCTGTCAAATATGTTTAATAAACATTTATAACATTGTGTATATATTTAATGACTTGTGTATGTCTGCAGTTCGCAGATCTGACTGCAGAGTATCCCCTAGTCGACACTTGTTTTTTTATCTGCTCACTATTTTTTTTCGTATTTTTATTCAATGATTTTTCGCTCTATTTTCTTCAAATTTACTTGTTTTATTAAGTTTGCTTTTGTGAAAAATGCTTTTAGAGCGCCTCACCCGGTGTGTTTATTTTGATATATAGTAAAACACTCACACACACACGCACACACACTTGAAGCTGGCCCACATGTTACTCGCATGCTTCTCCGTGTTGATTTGCTCGTAAAAAGAAAACCATTTAAATGAATTTTTGCTTTCCGTTTCAAGATATTTGCATTGGCTTGACTTTTATAAATATATATAAAGTATATGTATATTAAACCAGATCGCTTAGTGTCAACACATCCAGAGGGTGGGTGTAGTTGGCAAGGGAACATAAGAACCTAATTGAATTTTTATTGGTATTTTTATGATTAATCGTCATGGGATATTTTCTATTTTTGGTGTTTGTTTATTCTACAGAATACGTGAATCTGACACTAAAATTTTAAAATAGCATTCAATTTCCATTTGGCATGTGTCGGATCTTGAATGATGGGCGTTTGTTCTTCATATTTTTGTATACAATGTCTATTTGACGGCATCTGTTTATAATGTACTGCAACTTCTCTCACTTGAAAGAAATCTTTAAATTGAATTGATTTGACAATGTCCAAAGTTTAAGCTCATAAGTAATTGACTGAAGTGTCTTGCAACATAATTTTCAGTAAAAACAAAAAAATTTAATTGGAAAAATGGACAGCTTTTTGTTTACAAGTACGCATAACATATAACATACTCAAACTTACTCAAATGAATAAGCAATGTGATGTGGGAAAGTGTATAAAATTTGATGATGGCCAATTAAGTGATTTAACTAAGAAAAATGAAAAAGCTCACCAAATGAAAAGACATGTAAATAAAATAAACCAATGAAAATTGATAACATTATGGCAGACATTTCATTTTAAATAACTCGAATTTCAAACATTGATATTAATATTGAAATGGAATTCCCCAAGTGTCCCTTGCAAATCGTGTATACTTTTGACAAACAGAAATTTCAGCATGCAAAAGCGAATAAACATAAATATTTGCAATGAAAAGCAACAAAAAAAAAAAATAAAACTAAAATCAACAATGAATGGTTTACTACTTTCAGTTTACTAATTGCTTGATTTTTATATTTTTTTTCCCCCTTTCCTTAAAGAAAACCAAATGAAAGTTTTCCTACAGTTGGAATGCAACAAAAAAGTGCTTGCACCACTTGAGCTGGGCCGAAAACATTCAAAAAATGTTCAAGTAAATAATGTAACACAAAAACTTTACAGGACAGCAAGAAAATCCATGTAAATGAAGAAAATGAGAATGTGGCGATCTGGGCAGAGCATGGAACGCAATTAACAACAAAGAAAAATACCGACAAAAGACAAATACAAAGGCAAACGTAATGTGAAATCTGCAGAGCGAAGAGCTTGCCTAAAACTAAAATTAAAACTGAAATTGAAATTGAAAAGAAAAAGGAAGTACATAAAAGTGTGTGAGAGGCAAAGTGAGTGAGTAAGGAAACATCAACGTAAGCAGGCGCCATGAAGTTTCGATTGGAAACATTTTGGTTATTTTTGTTGACAGTTGGCGGCAATCAGAAGCAATTAAGCGCTGATTGTTGCCACTGGCTGCTCACTTGGGGTATGCCAGCTGCAGCTGCTACAGCGACTGCGACTGCGACTGTACCAGAAAAGCAAAAATCAATGGAGCCAACATTGGGGGACATCATCGAGCAGATTCACAACGGAAATGAGCTGGAAAATGCAATGAAATTGCGTGAGACCACAAGGCAATCGATGGCTGAAACCCTGTCGGTTATTGGAGATATAACTACAACAATCCGATCACAAACTCAGCCGGATGCCACCACCCTGACGGTAGACCACAAGTCATTCGTCAGGCGGGCTAAAACTGCAAAAAACAATTTAGAGCAGAATATTAAAGATCGATTGGCCGACTTGTTGGCCAGTGAGGAGGCAAACTCCATTCCAATAACAACAACAACGACAACGTCAGACAACGACTCCAGTCCAAGTAGTGGAACAAGCACTCATCATCCGGAGCGTCGTCATGTGGAGCCTCAAAAACTTCAGTACACAAAGGAGATACAAATCAAGCAGGGCCGTCTGGTAGGCATAACCCGTCTCTTCCAGGTGACCAGTGGCCTAAGAGAGGTGAATCAGTATCTGGGTCTGCCCTATGCGGAGGCTCCCACTGGCAGCAGGCGATTCATGCCGCCTGGTAAGTAGCAAATTAAAGCAGCAATGCACCAATTTATAAAATAATGTTTAACTTCGTGCACTAGCCGGGAAAACATTTTTTGTTGATTCATTTGTATCTAATTTGCTAGAAATTTGATCTAATTTTTATTAAATGGACTTTTTTTTTTAATTTTTAAATGGTAAAATATACTGATTTAAATGTGTGATGGTTATGTTGATGGATCTAGACTCAAGATACAGATGGAAATTTTTTAATATTTCAATTACAATTTGGCAAGCCTCATAAATTACTTTTAGCTTATAAATAAAATAGAACTTCCCATAAATAAATAATTTTTTGAAGTTTTCATTTGAATTATATCCGGAATTTTCTAATAAACAAAAAGCTCACATACCAAGAGTAAAATAATTCTGTATACAATATTTTTTCTAGTTTCTCTCCGAAATGTAGCAAGTTAAACGACAACACTATTGAGCACCCCAAATATGATGGCAATTTACCACAAGCATCAAAAGCAAAATCAAAACCTAAATTGCACAACATATGCAGGCAAAAGCCTGACAATCTGACCATGTCCGAGCAGACTTTAGGGCAATTCTGAATTTAGCCTACAATTTTAAGCAATTATCTTTGAGCTGCACCTGGCATTAGGCTTTTAAAACTTGACACGTACACTGGTCGCCCAAAAGTATGCCACACATTTTGGCATTCTAGTTGCTGCCCCTTTCATTAGCCTTTGTGTGTGTGTTTGGGTTTGTTTCTCAGGGTCCATGTGTTTACTTTTATTTGTGCATATTTCTGGCAATTCAATGCAAATTGGAGCTCTTCAAAATTGCCTCTCTCACATACGAGTACATATGTAAGTTTATGTTTGGAATTTTGTGAATTTATATGAAAATATGCTGTAAAATATTTTGTTTTTGTTCGTTATAATTAAGTTTTCCGGCTGCGTTAGAGTCACGTTGATGAGTGTAAGGAATGCTAATTAACAGTTCACAAATTGTAAATATTTGTCAATTGTAATTGAACATTTTGGTATCCAGATTGCGGACAACCAATAGCATTTCCGGCCATTGAATGGTCGGCTTAACCGGAAACCGCATCGATAGGAACAGAGAACATAAATGCAAAGCCGCAACTGCAAATGCAACTTGCTGCTTTGTTAAGAGCCTTCAATTTCACACTTTCTGTATGCGCCATGTAACGGCAGGACCCTAGATTGCAAGGACAATAAATTATCTGGCGCATTTTGCAGTTTGCTAACTCCGACAGCCGACAGTCGACAGACAACAGCCAATGCCACAGGCCGTGACAAAAGTGCTTGGCACGATTTGTTTTTGTGTGGCGGAGTGTGGCGCCTGTGTGTGTGTGCGTGCGTGTTGAATGCGTCTGTCTGTGGGCGAGTGTTTGCAACCACGTTGCGTTTATTGAACACTTGAGTGCCGCACACTCAATCCATGCGGCAAGCTGCAACAATAACGAAGACTTCGGACTGCGTGACGCCATATTTGTCAGCGGAAGTTGTTTGAAATTGCAAACATGACGACATAGTCTCAGTCGATGTTGCACTTGCAGTTGCAGTTGCAGTTGCAGCAGGCGTCGACATTGTGGCAACAATCCCCATTCAGTTTTGACAGCAAATATAAGCCAATGCAAATACAAGATTCGTTTGCGTATACGTAACGTGTGTAGAGCAGATCCACGCACTCACACACACACACACACACACAGTTGGGATAGACTGTTGCCTGTTTGTGCGAGGCAGCCAAACAAAAAGAAAAGTTTTTGAAAACACGTCAGAATATTGTTTTGCTTTGTACGTTGTATTTGTCTTATTTGTCTCTCTAGGCGGGGTTAGCGGGGCGTGGCATGTACGCTTTTATTTATGGACTAGGAGCGCGTCCTTTTGCCTGTTGCCGAATTTATTAATAACAAAATGCAAATAACGCCACCGACTGTCGCTCTCTTTGTATGTCGAAATTCGCGTATTTGCCTGTTCGTCATCCTCATCCGCAACATTGCCACAGTCCTTGTTCCCATTCCAATATTTATCCCGTTTATTGTGCAGGTCCTGTTCCGTGCCACAGTCAAAGATGTGGCCATGTGCAGAGATTTTCCTTGTTTTTATGAGCACAATATCGTGAAACATTTGACAGCAAAATGAAATTTGTGTGCGTCGAATATGACAAAGTGTAAATGTTGCATATTTTTGGGGCCACAAACTCTGTAAATGGATTTTACTGACAGTCTATGTTGAGGTATAATAAGCAGAATGTACGTGGCACTTTAATAACATAGTTTTAACTGAATAACTTTGGTTGCCCTAGGAAAGTTTAGCAGAACTTTAATTTCATGTATCCTAAACTGACGCCAATCATAAATCAACTGAAACTTTAATTAAAATGCAACTCAAACTACACAGTTTTCTTTGTAACTTGACCTTAAAAACTTGTTCGATGTTAATTATTGCATTTCAGTTGCAGTAAAAATACTATCAGAGTGCTAGACAACTGAAGCAACTAGTTGGTCAAAATATGTTAGAAGTTCGGAATGTCAATCAGCCAGCGTGTGACTTCCATAAAGTATGTCAAGGCAACTTCTTCACATTTGCCCTGTAACCACAACGTTTTGATGTTGCAACAATGCAATGCATTTGCAACGAATTCCAAACTAAGTTGACCAAATCGTGGTTGTGGTTTCCCCACACAACTCCCCTTCGCTTACGACGATTCAACGTTAACTGAAACACCAAACCTAACCAAACCGCAGTCAACTTGGTTGCAATCCCGAGTGTCCTTTGAATACTCCTCCACATCCTGCTCCTGCTTCACTTGCTGTTACACTCATGTGCAGGAAGTGCCAATGTGGTACTGAATGTGGCTGTCTACTTGTTTACGGGACTTCCAAGTGCCCGTTGACCGTGTTACATAAATACGAAATTGACTTTGTGCTCCCAAAATGCCACGCAAGCCAATCGAATCGTGTTTTTCCGCGGCGATCCAAAGAGCGGGGGCAGAGGGGGAGAGAAACAGATATAGTGAAAGAGACAGGAAAAAATATCCAAACATAAATTCGTTGCTTATAACTGTTACAGTAGTATCTATTAAGTTAAAGTCGACGAATATTTTGAGCTGTGTGTAAATTAATCTTAAATGTTTAATGTTGATTTAAGTTTTCATTTAAATGACTTCTTACCGTTAACAACATTAGAGCCTTTATTTAAAGAAAAGTCAATTCTATAATTTAATTAAAATTTAAAAACAAAATATTCCTGTTTCATGATTTTTGACCGATCGGTCCAATGACAGCTATATGATATAGTGGACCGATTTGAACGAACTTCGGTCAAGATGTTCAAAACCAAGTTAAATTCATATTCTATCAGTTTGGTTAATATATCTCAAAAAACCAAATACTTTTCATTCTAAGACTTAATTTTCGACTGAGCGTCTCTATGGCAGCTATATGATATAGTGGACTAATCTAAACCAAATTTGGTCAGGATGTATAATACCAGCCTACATGCATATTCTATCGGTTTGGTTAATATATCTCAAAAAACAAAAAACTTTTTCTTACTAAAACTTAGTTTTAAAAACTATCATTCCTATGGCAGCTATATGATATATTGATTCGATCCAAAAATAAAAACAAACTTCATCTGCGTATGGTATTCAGGAACTTACATACCAAGTTTAAAGTCTCTAGCTCTTATGGTCTCTGAAATCGACAAGTTCAAACAGACGGACGGACAGACAGACGGACAGACAGACAGAACGACTCGGCTGTTAATCCTGAGCAGGGTATAAAATCATGGGTTAAAGAAAATCCAAGACTACCGCATTTTTATGCTTTATTTATTTTTAACTTTTACCCTGTCGCCAAAGATTTATAGGATTTTTAACTACTTCACTTCCATCTTGTACCATTGTACTTGATTTTGCTTGCATTGGCTGACTGTCCCGGTCTCGAGTGGGAAGTAACAGTCAAAAAGTACTTTATGAAAGTTTGTGTTAGCTTATCTAATGGTGTTACTATTTTTCCTCTCTCCCTTTCCACTTTTGCTGCTACCTCTATCAGGAGCGGCGTTGCCCTGGCAGGGACTGAAGATTGCACGTCATTTGCCGCCGGTTTGCCCACAAAAACTACCGGATGCGTCAGCCCATAACAGCGGGAATATATCCCAGGGCCGTCGCAACTATTTGAAGCGACTGATGCCGTACCTGGAGGTCGAAAGTGAGGACTGTTTGTATCTGAATCTGTATGTGCCGCAAGAGGGTGAGTTAATGATGTGCTAAGCCAGCTTCAAATCCCAATGTCATGTGGAATATCTGATCGATTTAGTGTCGCTGTCAACTAACACAAAGAAGTATGCGGTGCTGGTGTACCTACATGGAGAATCCTTTGAGTGGAACAGCGGCAATGCCTACGATGGCTCAGTGCTGGCGAGCTATGGTGAGGTGATTGTGGTCACCGTCAACTACAGACTCGGAGTGTTGGGTAAGTGTTGAATGGGGACAACTGATGGATCGCCTCTAATTACTTATCGCATGTAGGATTCATGCGTCCCAGCATCGATGCCCACAATATTGCGAACTATGCACTACTGGATCAGATAGCTGCTTTGCACTGGATCAAGGAGAACATTGGCTCCTTTGGGGGCGACAATGAGCATGTCACTTTGATGGGTCATAGCACTGGAGCTGCTTGTGTCAATTATCTAATGGTATCGCCGGTGTCATCAGGTAGGCTTTGGCTTCCACATTTATAATTGCTATCTATTGTGACAACAATTTGGATACAGGTTTATTTCATCGTGCCATCCTGATGTCCGGCTCAGCAATGTCAGACTGGGCCGCCAGCAATCAGTCACTGCAATTGACCATGCAAATCGCCCAGTCCCTCAATTGCCCATTGAGCGTCTATGAAGAGGATGATGCTCTGTTGAATTGCCTACGTCAGCGTCGGTGAGTCAGTCAACCTACTTATTGCATTATTTAGTAAACTTCTCCCTCTGTCTTTCTGCATCCTCGGTAACTTGTGGTCATTATAATCACACCACAATGCGTGCTAATGCCTTTGAGCACTCATGTCCATTATCATGCATTTGTGGGGACCGTAAATGCGTCAATTCAATTTACGTTGGCATCTTCTCAACGGTCACGATATTAACATCCTGTGCTTTGATTCATTTACTCCGTCGTCCTTCGCCTCTGTCCTTTTCCTTTGCGGCCTTTACGTGCTGCTTAATGATTCGATAAATTTACAAGTTTGTCGCGCCGCGTTCTCAATGAGGCGTAGAGCGACCCTCAACTTAACCTGACCATAACTAATCATGCATGGATCCTTCCTCACTGCCACGCACTGTGGGCATAGGCCTGCTTGTCTTGCTTCCAGATTAGTAGTAATCCCCTGTGTCCATTTGGCTCGGCGACTCTCAAAACACGCACAAAATAAGCGATTCTCCCTCAGCCATTTGCTGGGGGCAGGCTCGGTCGCAGTTAATTGCTTTTCAATTAATCACGCTCTTGGATCACTTCTTTTGCTGACTTTCCGAGGTTGAGGGTCAGCTACTTAACAGCCCATTAGGTGACAGGCTCAATAAATTATACGCTTTATTACATAACTTTGCTTATGTCTATTGTCTCTCCTATTTATCTAAATTCACGATCAAAATAATGACAGCTTAAAAACATTGAATTTTTTTTATTTATATTCAAATGTTTAATTAACATATTTCATCAGTTGTTAACATAACTAAAATATAAAATTAAGCTTACGTATTATAGAATTTACTAATTAATTTTAAAAATAATAATTTAAATAAATAAATCGGATAATTAGCATATACAATTTGTATTAATTTCATACAAAAAAAAATTAATTCTATATAATTTAATTGGTGGTGATTTATTGACACATGTGGTGGGGTCTAAAAGCAAGAAGGAAAATTTTTTATGAGTTTTAAAACCCCGTAAAGGCGCAAAACTAAAAACAATTTGCATACCAAATGAAAAAAGGCACATGAAGGAAAATACGTACACATAATATATGTAAAACCAAATCAACAACGGAACAATAATAGTAATTATGTTAATTATGTCAAGCACATGCACACACACACTCACAACCACTTACTTTCTCACACCCCGCACCCCCCGCACTGTCACCAGGCAAACATGCCGATGCAACTGGCACAGCTCTATGCACGTGTGTGTGTGTATGTCGCTGTCTGTGTGGGAGTGTTGGGATGTGAGTGTATGGTAGCGTGTGTGCTTCCTACTTGCTTTCTTTAGTCTTGTGCAAATTAACACAGTGCGAGAAAGTTGGCCAACTGTTGGAGTGTTTTACTTATACACAAACTCAAACCGACTCAACTTTCTACCCAATGAGAAAGAAGTAATAAGCGAAGTTATAATAAGGGAATACGACGTTTTAATACTCTATCTCATTTAAAAAGAATAAAGGGAGTATGTATAGGATTTTAACTATGCATAGTGATTCATTCCAAGCACTAAAATGTGATCCATTTTATTACATGCTTAAATCATTTTAAGTTCAAAAGAGGACCTTTTAACCGTATGATCGAGTAACTATTTCAGTTCATTGTAATAGGCATAAAATAGAATGAGGGATTTAATTAATTTATATGTATGTATATGACTACCTAAAGTGGAATACAACTATTAATAAAAATTTATTTCATATTGAAGTGGAGTTCATTCGCCAACGATCCTTTTCAATTCGAACTATTATATGAAAGTGTGTTTAATTCTTTTGATATTGCGATTTATTTACATACAAATTTATGATCAGAATATGTATGTAATGAAGACATTTTTTTAAAGTAATTGTTGTTAAAAATGTTTTTTTTATGTTGAAAACATCAAGTTAAGCTAATGATATACTTCAGACCAACCAGCTGCAGAAATGTGTTAATGAATGAGAAATGCCTGGGGGATATGACGAGTGAGTGTGCGAGTTCATATTCGTACGAGTAAAGTGGTAAAGGAGTGAATGTGTGAGTAATGTGTGAGTGCGAGTGTTAAATGAATGCAATGAATTATGTATGAATTACTGTGGAAATGTGAATGCCATTGCACACTCACATACACTCAGAAGGACAGGTAACAACTACTTGTGCAAACAGTTTGGCCACAGTCACATTTACACACAACACACAGCACACACATCACACTCAGTAGCTTGTATAAGTTATTGTGTGTGAATTGCCTTTGTCTTTGGGACAAACCCATTTTAAATATTTAATTATAGACAGAGACTGAACTGTTGTGGGCTGTTGTAGTTATTCAAATCATTTGCTCATTTGCAATGTTTAATGTATTTGTCCTAAGCTAACACAAGCTCTGATCTTTATTTACATAGGTTGTCGATTGACAAATATTTGATTTAATTATAGGCTATTGAAGAACTAATTCATTTCGTTGATGCCTTGAAGTGAGCATTTTGCATTTTGCATTTCATTTTCATTGCACTTTAATTATTTATTTACGCTAACAGTGTGCTAATATTTCGTTTACTTAATTGCAGTTCAAAATTCTTGAATAATTTATGTAAATTACATTACGACAAACTATGCAAACTGCCTTAAAAATCATTCATATTTAAATGAATTAACTATTCATTTCAAATTTGTTTATTTTTTAAAGAAATGTATTAAATTTATATTTAATTTTATATATATCAACCAAATACTTAAATGACTTCAAAGGAATATCTTTTATTTTTTTTTCCTTTTGTTATTTAGTTATTTGTTATTTATGTGCTCACTTCAGTTGAATACCGAGCAAACGAATTAAATTTAGTGCGCATTTAATCGTCTTAAAATGGTAACAATGCAAACGTAAAAGAGAAAGAAAACCAATAGAGAGAGAGCGCGAGGGAGAAAAAGATCAGGAATTTGAGTAACTGCTATGCAAAAAAGAAAGAAAAATGTATGTACTTTATACATATCAAGTATACGCCCGGAAGACCCACAAATAATCCAGAGCGCACAATTGTTTGCATTGTAAAAGCTGAGCGCTCTTAATTGACAAAACAAAAAGTAAAGCATATTAAAAATTCATTAAATAGAAAGCTTGGACTACAACAAAGATGCTAGAAACAAAAACAAGGTCAATTCCAGGCTAAATACATTGTATATGTTAGGCTTCTTTCTGTGTGCACAACTTCGAGTTTAGTTCAAGTATAAATAGCTTCATGCAACAAACAAGCACCATCATCAATCTTCGTAGATGCCACACAACAGTACACACACATATACTCCTCTCGAAGTTAGCCAGACAAATTTGTGCATTGTGTGCGAGTTGTCTAAACAAAACTGTCACAGAATATAGCGTAAAACATAAACATCCAAGCACTTGAATAGGAGCGCTATTTGTCAACTATTGCGTTTTCATCAACATGAAAGTTACCCAATATATCTGTTACACGAATAAATAATAGTTGTGGTTTTCAAATTGCAATAGAAGTATTTTTGTAAAGTTTTTTTTTCTGTTGGGCTTTTTGATGAAATCCTCAAAAATTTATTGTTTCCAGAATCTATTCAAGTGAACAGCAGTGTATCGCCTCGCATGTAGAAATCCGTTTGAGAGTGAAGTATGTTGTATATCTAACGAGTTAATCGTAGTTGCAGTTCAAGTTGTGACAGTTCTGTTTTAGAGAAGCTAATAAGACGCAGCACAGTTACGAACGAAGACAGAAACCTCTTCTTTATGAAAATAATAAATCACACACAGTATGCTCCAAAACTTTGCACTCTGCAGCTGAAATTGAGTACAAGTTATAAATGAACATCAAGGCGGAAGTTTGGCTGGAGTCAGAACACGGTTGTACCACGGCTGCCACAAAATGTCGATGGCAAAAAACAAAATCAGCGCAGCCAATGCAATAAACTTGCTCATGTGTCGATTGCTTTACGCGGCAATGGCCGTTGACCACAGCAGCCGGTGTCCTGCAGTTGACACCTCCCCAAAAGCATACTGCATGGTCCTCCTGCGCTTGACGGGGTCTTAAAGTGCTTGCGGTGTTCCGGATGGTAGATGGTGGATGGTTGATGGTTGGGCTGGGTAATGCCACTTGCACTTTCAGTGAAGATTAAATGGTTTACGATAATGTCATTGAGTAGATTTAAGGCTACTGACTGCACTTACTGCATTTACCAAGCTTTAACTGAGCTTCTGTGGACACAAATAAAACCCAATAAAAACTCACATTTTGCATCCATTTCAGTATTTGTTTTTTGAAGCATACTTTAACAAGTTGTAAACAATCAGGTTATTTAATAAGAATTATATATGCCCTATACATCTACGCCTTTTACTTACTTCAAAGCTTCAGCTAGCAACATTTGACTACACAATTTCCTATGTTACTTTGCAAATTTTATATGCAAGAGTTTCATTCGGAATTCTACTTTCCACCTTGTAGAGTCAAAATTGCAGTGTGATCGAATTGGGCAATCGGGTATAACATAGCTGTGCAGTCGAATATATTTGTTGTATGCAGTAAAAGGCATCCTTGACTGTAAAAGCTAGACTTATTTTCATAGTTATCAGCCAGGAATATACACTTCCATCTAGCTCGCATTTGACCGATGAAAATTGAACAGTAATCTTAAAAAGTCAACTCAAAATAAATGAATTAAAAGATTAATGATAAATAAATATACTCATAGCAAGCATACTAAAATACATATTGTTAACTGATAATCGAATTCAGACAGGGTAGCATCTAGTCGATACCTTGGTTCTGCCTGCAATTTCGAGATACAATTTTGCACTATGCAAATCTATGTTTGCTAGATTTTTTTTCTAATTTGTACCAACCGTACCTATATGTGTAGTTGTAGTTGCTACTTCTGCAAGCTCAGATCTCTGGTATGTGAATTTTTATGCAAACTATAGCAAGAATTGCACCCTGCTGTAACATTTGCCAAGCAAAATGTGATATAAGCTCAACGTGTGTACAACTTAGCCAGGAACCAAACAAATATGCAACTTCAATACAAATGAAGCCAGCCGAATGTTCAAATGCACTTCGAAGATTTTATTTTTTTGTTAACTCAATTTCATATGAGTATACACAGAATCTATTCTTTTTTTATTTAGGTTATACTTAATGTGAGGCACTAAGATCTGATCACACATTGAAATGGTTTGAAGTTTATAACACATACATATGGCTGTTATTGAAGCTTGTTTTTAGTTTCAAGGCGGATTAAAACAAGTTTTGGTTGAAATGTTTTAAGTAGCTAGTTATTTTAGTGTTATTAATTTTTAAGAACCTTTAAGCAGCATCTGCTTTGAGTTCTTGGTTTTTTTTTCATTATAACTTCTCAGAGACCATATGTGTATCAGGTTGTTTTTATCTTTATGTGGGGCACGAGTGAGCTTCGTTCAGAAATGACTCTTGGGGTTCTGTGCGTGTCCAGCAACAAATCACACATAAAATTTATTAGAAATTTCAAATCAAAGTGAAAAGTAGCCGCTGTCAGACACTCACTCACACACTCACTAATCCACACACACCCACCGAGTGACCGGTCAGTCATTCATCCAGTTATATGACCTTTTTACGCCATTTTCTGATGCCATACTTTCTATTACTCTTTGCAGCTACCAGGATATCTTGCACATACCAACATCGTTTCAACAATTTTCAACATCATTGGGTCCAATTGTCGATGGACACGTAATACCAAATCAACCGTACAAGGTCATGGCGCATAATACGGAGTATTTCAGCCGGTTTGTTAAGCAATTGCTGTCACAGTCTCTTCCCCGCCCGCTTTGTGCAGCTTTTGATACGAGTATTTGCTTTAGACCTTGCTTTTTGGGGTAACCTGCCAAATACACATCCTCGTACATATCCCTAGGACTATTTATTTATTGTGTGTTACTTGATTAGATGTTTGGCATTTGACATTTGGCATGTGCCCTCAGGTAAAATCAAATCGCTCGTGAAATCGTAGTATGCAATTTGCGGATTGAACATTTAATGGCCGTGAACATCGTCTTGGCCAACATCAGGTGAATAGCACTTCAAATGCCACTTGTAGGTCCCAACAGCAACTTAACACTCCACTTAATAGCATGTTTTAAGGCTTCCTCTTGGACTTTTTCGTCAAGTGAAGGTCACACAAAAGGCTACCTAGGCTCTAAAAATATATTGACAGACAAATTGCAGACTCGCTGATCACAATAATGGTTAATTGTAGTTTTCAGTCAATAGTCCCAAGTATGTAATTTACAATTTTTAGAAAATTATTTGCTTTTTCGGTGACTTAATTTATTTTTGCTAGGTTTTAATGCTACCGCTAAACCCAATAAACCCAATTTAAAATTGTTGATGGCTTTAAGTTTAGGCTTGTCTTCTTACAGCAGATCTTTGGGCAAAATTCAGTTGAGCGCCTTTATTGATTTAAGATACGAGAGAGTATATACTCATATATATATATATATATCCCCGAGCTGATGAAGGATTTGCGATAATATCGAGCTGTGCTTGTAATGCATACACATCAATCAATCAGGCAACAAGTAATAACTCAGGCCCCAACAAAAGGAGTCACTTTACCATTATCTCCATTTTGTTATTTGGCTCTCTCTCCTTATTCTTCTCTTTCTCTTTGTCTTCCTCTGTTTTGTTGAGATGGGCGCAATGTGCGCAGAATACTGTGGCACGTGTCCATTGGCCATTGCCATTCCGTAAACATAGCTCCGCATAATCTAATAAAATGCGTGATTAATTGGATTTTAATTGTTATCCTTTTGCAAGTCGAATGTGTTTTAGCCGTCGACGCAAAGATAGAATAATAGCTGACAGGAAGTGCCATTAATTACGGCACGAAATAAAAACGAAAACGGAAATGGAAATGGAAATGGACCCCACAACTGCCGCAAAGGTAAACTCAGTACAAATTAAATGGAAGCACGTTTCGCACGTTTCAAGTTGAGACTGAGACAGAGTTAAGTTGAATTGTGCGATTGTACAATAGTTAGGGTTTCGAATTTCACTTTTAAGCACTTTAGTGAAATGGCCATAGATCAAAGCCCCTTCAACAGTTGGTAAATAAATAAGGCGTTAACGAAGGACAGCAATTATCGGTCGGATTTCGTTTCTCTCTGTCCCTTTCTCTGTCTATACATTAAGCAAGTTTTGCATTTACTTTTATCGACAGTACGCAAAACTTACCCAGACACTAATAACTCTCAATGCGCTTTGTTCGAGTGCGTTATCAGACGCGCAACAGGACACAAAATAGTTCGAGTGCTCTCTCCCCTATCCTTATTGTCGGGAATCACCATTCAACTGGCCAGCTTGAGTTTTATAACTGGGGTGCACGGAGCCGGTGCGCTTCCATTCATCAGGGGGCAGCGTAACAATTTACTCCACAGGACATGTCCTTTTTTAAAAGCTCTTAGCAGCCGCCGGTCATAGCCTTTTTATAGGATTTCCTGCAGTATGCGAATGATGCACTGAGCGAAACTTGTTAGAGCCTTTTCATACATATTTAAAAAAGGAAATTAAGAATTATTTAGGCACGTAAGGATTAAAGTTAAGTTTAATCCTCAACTAATTTTAACGATAAATTTAAATTGCCATTTTTTTTTCGAAGTGTAGAAAATTACTTTTCTCAGCAAGCCAAACTATTCATATAGGTATATAACATAACTCAATAGCTTTCTGCCACTCCAATCTCTCTCCCCCTTTCTCTTTGTCTCTGTGTTTTTTCTCTAACACTCCTGTTTGCTGTCTCTTGCAGTTATGATTTATTATTCGGCATCACGGAGTCAGAATCCTATCATACATTGGCCGCATTAGCACTCGAGGAAGGATTACGTGAAAATGAACGCGATAATTTATTGCGGTTCTATATGCAGACTCGCTTTGATGTACGCCCCGATTTGGCATTGGCTGCCACGCTAAAAAAGTAAGTGAAATTTATGCGCTATTTTATGATTCTCTTCGTATAGTAGAGAAAGTGGTGTGGGGTGGGATGGGATGGGTTGGGTAAAGTTACAACTTAGTTGCATTTAAAACAAGTATATGCACACATATCCGTATCGTTCATCTCAATTAGAATTGTTTATGTGGCAATTTGTTTGCCCTAAGTGCCTGGAATTAGTGAAGCCAGAGCCTACGAGGTACCTCCGCATTGACGTCAGTAAACGATTTGGATTACTTTGCTCTAGCTTTAAATTCAAATTTATTTACAGTGTCAGTATACTTGGAATGAAGAAAAAAATGTATTTGCTACAGATAAATATAATTTTATCCTCGAATGAACAAAGTTAACGTCCGAACCCTTTTTCGTCACATAATCAAAATTCATGATGCTGCATTAAATAAACAAATATTCAAAAATTATCTTATATATTTTGGAATTCAAATTTAAAAGAAATTTAGATTTTTTAATTATATTATTGATTATTAAAATTTAACAGTTTAATTGGAGTGCCTTATTTTAACTTCATATTTTAATAATCTCAAATAATACTAAAGTGTAGAATTAAATTAACAATGTCAGTTAATATTGTATCGATTTCATATATCAATCAAACTGACTCTACAAATAAATTTATTAAATTTATGTGGAATTGGAAGTGAACTTGAAATGTCATATAAAATAGTATAATAGTTTTATGAAATAATTAATGTTTCCACAGTTTTGCATGATTTTATTTTGACTTTAATGCGGCTAATTAGTGTCAAAAATAATATAAAGGCAGCCTTTCAGTGAGAATGTAGAAAATGTATCTAAGCTCACATAAATAATAATAAACGAAAAAGGAGAGTAGAGTAAGGGAACAGGCCACACAATTATGCCAAGAGTTAGTTATTGCTGAGACTCTGGAGAGCTTTGGAAGTCTCTTTCGTCTCCTATGGTCACATTCATTATTCCGTTCATTTCATTTGGACAAAACAATGGCAGTGACTATCTCATATCCAGCACGAGGACGACACTGGCAATATAGTCTTCCTCTGTCTGCTCTCTTGCCCTGTCTTGCAATAAATAAATAGGACAATGCACAAAATTCTAACCTCTCACGCCCCCGCACCCACAACATACTATCTAAGCTTTTTCAGCTAAAAATCCGTGTGTATAAGTGTTTGTGCATTCTTGGGAGAATTGCATTCCACGGAGATGACTCTGGACTTGGTCAGAACGACACCAAGCAAGTGTACTATAAAGTTATTTGCACAAAAGAGCGCAATTGTTTCTAAAGACGCACGGCAAGAACTCTGCTCGTAAATGGAATGAAATGGTCGCACGGCGATACAACTTGGAGACGTCGACAAAACTCTATGGACAAGTCGAATTACAAATGCTCTAAAAGTACACTTCGAAATGGACTCAAGAGAAGCCTAAAAAAATTGAAAAAAAATGGAAATTTTTTGTGACTTACTTTGATATGCTGTTTCCAAAACTTTGTCAAAGGCTGCAAAGCGAGTTTATACAAAATACTCTTAGCTGTAGGCCAGTGGATGCCACTGGTGGATAACAGCAATAACACCCTCAACAAAAGCATAAAGTAAAAAAAAAAAGAGTCACAACAAACAATAAGAAACAACGACAAGCAAACGATTGAAAGGAAGTTCACACAATCAACAACAGATGCGCTTTTTCTCATACGAGAAACTGAACATGGAAACTCTCCAGGGAAATTGTTTTGTATGCCATTGCCTGACGCTGCTTGCCAGACTTTCCTGCTGTCGCACACATAGAGACACACACACACACAGTCACATATTTGTATCTGACTCATTCCTAGGAACTTTTACTGAACAGCTGCTGCAGTGCATCCCAGTGGCATTGCTTTGTTGTCCGTCATTGAATTAAATGATAGTCCAAACAGCAACGAAGCGACTGAACTTTTTTTTTTGTTTTGTTGCGCAACATGAGGCACACACTGTCTGAATGACGAACGGACCGACAGACAGATGGACAGACGAACGAAGAGAACCAACGAACCAACCAACCAACCAACCAACCAACCAAACAACCGAGTTGCCTGATCCTCTATCTGGGGGCTATGTCTGTTTTTAACAATATTCGGACCCCCGTAACATTAAAAACTTGCACTTGTTGTCTGTTCAACACGACACGTATCAAATGCATCACTTTGGGGGGTTGAGATAAGTGCACGGGTTCAGAGGGCACTCTGATAAAAAATACTTTAAAGGGCCATTCAATGCATCGATTGAGTTATTGTTTGCGGTTGATGCCATCTCTGAGTAAATGCAGCTGGATAAGATGTGCAGTGATTGTAAATAGATACATATTGTGTAGTAGCTTCATTGCTTATATCGATTTTTGGCAACTTGTGCAGGAAAGTATTTCCAACAAGAGAATATATTAAAGAAACTCAGATAAATTTAGTAAATAATGTTTAATTTAATATGAAAGCTCAGATAACCTTATAAATACAATATATGTATAAATCTAAACATTTTGTCAGATATATTTAATAAATATTTTAGACAAATATTATTTAATGTAGTGGATCTATATTTTTTAAATAAATACATTTTTTTGAATGAATAATTTTTAAATATTTACTACCAGAAAATAAATTCTACAGAATCCTTTTCAACATTATTCAAGGAAGACCTTAACGAACTTGTATTTTGAGATTTGATGCCGCCAGTCATAAGAGTTTTAAATGCAAATTAACTAAAAAAATTGGTAGGTTTTATTAATGTAAAGGCAAATGCTTTCGAAAAGTCTAAGCTAGAATATATATGCTGTTTTTTTTTTTTGTTATTATTAAGTAAATTTTTTAGGAATACTTCTCAGAAAGTTTTGATTCGTTACAACAAGGCAAATAGGGTTAAAAAGGTTGAATTAAAGATACAATTTAAATTGCTCAAGCTTACAGTCAAAAATATTCTACAAAAATTAAAAAAAAATCCAAAGATAGTTATCATCTTATGAATACTACATTATTATAAGTATTTATATATAAAGCATATTTTGAGTCAAAGCCAATTGAGATTGAAATTGTTTAGCCTCTGCCTGACACACTTTATAAATATTTAATAGGTTTTGTTTCCTGAAGCAAGAGGCAGAAGAACTTCATCTTTTGTGTCTGTTGCAACTTTGTGCATAATTTCTAATAATTTCACTTTGAGACGCCACTTTAAAGGCACACTTGCAGCTCTTTTGTTTCATCCTGGCTCGGTATTATTTCATTTTAGCACATCCTCCGTTCTAAGAGGCACAGACTCGAGCATCCTTCACACAGAATTCTGTGCCATTTTAGTTGAAATTTTATCTGTGGCGCTGTCGCAAGTTTTTTGGGGCCAACATTTTAACTTCTAGGCTCTGTGCCACTTTCAACACTTTGCTTTATGACCCTTCTTTTTTTGTTTCTTCGGTAGTCAACGACCTCGCCGTTTGGCTGTAAGCTGTGGGTGAGGGAGTTTTTTTTTAGCATGGCCAGAACGTGTTTCGTGCGTCATTTAATGGCTGCCCAGATACATTTCAGATACAGGACCTGGCCGATTTTGGCTGCAATGGACATGTGTGTCACACGATATTTCGATGTTGCAGGTGGCCAATATTAGCTGCACTAACATCAAAAATTGCTTCCACAGAATGCAAAACAACAAAAGCAACAACTGGTAAACAAACATGCTCTTCGTTTGCATGCCCCATGCCTCATGCCCCATGCTGCATGGTAATGAGTTGCAAAGCAATTGCCTCAAATTGTTGGGGATTACACATTAGCCTAAATTGTGCCGCCCATTGGCAGCACTTTGGGGCAGGTGACCCGAACCGAAAGAGAGTCGAGCATCGACTAATTGCAGGCGTGTTTGATTTACACTACCCATGAAATTGGCCATTTCGGTATTACAGCGCATTTTGTCTTCTTTCAAACGTGAAGCCGACACCCATTCGCAGTGCCGACTCAGATTAATGGACCATTGAAATTGTCTACCCAACTGAGGCGAAAGCTGAGAGGCATTTATTTAGTGCCCCATATCCTGGAGCTGAATCGTCTGTGTTTTTGGTCAGCCAATGAATTAAGGCCGGAGTGGACAGCCTAACTACTTATAAATGTGTATCTGTTTGTCTGTGTATTCAGGAAATCTGTGGGTTTTGCTTTAGATAAGAGCACGCAACTTTAAAGCTTGCTTAAAGTTCCAATGACTATTTTATTTTACTTTTAAAAGGGAGCAACCTGTTTAATAAATGGCACTTTATGTGACCTGTCTTTGGGCGTCTTAAAATTATATATACTTACTATCACAACGTTCATCACATGGCTCATCAGTGTCCAGCGCGTTTTGTAAAACTGTTGCATGGTCGAAAATCCGCGGCTTATCGTAGCCTTGGCCACAGCCAGCAGCTTATGGAGACAAACCCAGCTCAAAGTGTCGCTGACAGCTCTATTGTCATCTTAATTTTACCAATTTATAAACCGCAACGACAGCGTCGAGCTCTTTAATTACTGCTAGCCACAATGTTGCCCAAACGAGTCGCCGGACACGTAGATAAGAGCAGCTGGAGTTGACTCCCCGACCCAGGGGTTCCACGTCCTGCGCCCAGGGACGTGGGGTCTTTGGGGTCGACGGCGACGGCGACAAATGCTGCAGGCGTTTGGCCAACAGACGCTTAATAGCATAAACTTATTTATTTTAAAATTATTATTTATAAAAAAAAGAAAATAACAATAATAAATATGCAGAGCATCGTTGGGGCAGCTGTAGCAGCTTGACTGTGTCGCTTCGTCTGTTGACGCTCGATCCTCGAGCCTTGAGCCTTGGGGCTCTGACGACAGAGGACGCAACGGTTCAGTATGCTGCTTAATTTATGGTCCTCGGGCTGGTACCGGAAGTTGCATATATTATGTGGACCCCCAGCATATCGGATAAAGGGTGGCCAATACAAAAGCCATAAACTTTTAAACTCCACTGTCTGGCGTTGTATGTAATATGTAGTATGTATGTGTGTATGTTTTGTCTTTAATGCGTCGGCTAAATATGCACATTGTTTGCCAACAACTGACGCCCACGCTCTTAGTAACCCTCTCGCCCTCTCGCCCTCTATCACCCTATTTATCTATTATATTTGTAGCCATCTTTTGTAGGCGAGGCGAGCTAAGTCTATTGTTAAAAGGCAATAAGAAACCGTTGAAACACCTCGAGACGTTGCTCGGAATAGAGTCCTTAAGAAAACGATGTTATTGTGAACGAGTTTTACATTGCCAAGGTAACAAATAGCGCAATTTCTGAATTTAGTGGGTTGTTTTATTTTGTTTTTAAATGTTTATTTTAATCACATTGATATTAAGTGTTTCAAAACTGTAAGCAGCTAAAAATTCATATATGACTGACTGGAAAAAAGGTATATTTTAGTTAAAAACACTTTTTAGTTTGTTTAATGCTCTTATTTTACACGTATAGTGCGAATATCTCCTTAAAGATATTTTTTTAATTATCTAAACACTTTTAGAAATGTGCCAATAGCAAGTATTGAGCCTACTATATGTGCTAAGAACTTTTGTAACTTCCGGTCTTTATAAATGTTAATAGTACAGTATACAAGCGCTACATGGGATCCCATGTGCACAAGTGTCGTTGCCTCGTAGTTGTATGTTTCATAAAGTTTTTCGGCTGTTGCAGTTGCAGCACTTTGCTGCTGGGGAACAGAACGTGTTGTTTGCTCGCTGAAACATCATAAATTACATGCGTGCTTTTTGCCACACGCCTCTTGTGTGTACGCGCTCCAACTCAATCTGGTCGACTCCCACACATCCCCTTTCCCCTCGCGATGCTCCTCTCCATGCCCTTTCAATTGCTTGTGTTATGCATATGGTAAACTTTTTTCTTTTGTTGTTGTTGTTGTTGTTGTTGTTGTAGAACTGCTGCATGCAAATGAAGGCGCACCATTTGTAGATGGGCATGAAAATATTCGCTTGATACTCTCGCATATGCGACTATTATATTAATGTTGGTTGGCTGTATAAATCTGCGAATGGCAAAATTTTAATGCTGAAATTTTATTCATGAAGTGCGAATGCAACGGCTAGGATTGCTTGGGATTGTCAGTTGCTGGTTAACCGGCAGTCTACAGATAGGGATATATAATCTGCACCAGTGATCATGCTTATGATTCTTTAACTGAAATTCACATAAATTTACAAACATATTGACAAGTAAATTAAGGCTTGACTTTTTAAATTATAAATATTCACTTTTATTTAATGATAACATAGTTCAATCTCTGAGATTTTAATTCATTTCTATTTAAATCTAAAGACCATACAGATTCCAAATTAAAGTAATTTTCAAATCAGAATTTATGACCTGACTTATTCTTTCAACGTTCATTACTAAAATTTGTTGCACTGTGTTAATGCTGAGGGGTAATAAAATGGTGCTTTTTGCATTGAAACAATCATAAATGCGCAAGCAATCTCCCATATTTCGGCACAGACACACCACAGTCATACACACACACACACCACACCCTAGCTGCTGAGTTGCCAACAGTTATTCATAATCGTTTTGTCCGTATTTTGTGGTAATGTTGTTGGTTGGCCTATGTACACAGCGGCAACAACAATGAATGCTGTACACAAAACGGCCGCAGCTTGCGGTAGAGTAATTTTGGTAAATGTTCGTGGGACACGCTGACGTATGAGTAATATATTTCAATAATAGTTGGCTAGCTGGAATATTACACGACTTTTAGTCATAAATAATTCGAATTGTTTCTTCTTTATGAAAAGAGAACTACATTAACAACTGTGTATTTAAAGTAGGGATTTTATACACAAATATAATTTATTTGATAGTGAAACAATAATGTAGGTCAAAAGGCGTAACATGTCTATTCATATGTATGTCAAATTGACAGGCCTAGATACTCAGCTCTGTCTGTCTGGCTGGCTTTTAGTTGCACATTCATTTGTGAATAATCCCGGCGGGCTGAGCTCACTATTTAGTTAAAACTGTGTCTTGAAGAGCTTCGGGCTTCAGCTTTTAATGGGTAGCTCATGTAACCGGCAATGCGAGTCGTGTTAAGTGGGGTCCATGAACCCCTTGGCATCAACTCTCTTTAACCCTAACCAAACATAAACATTAACGCCTGAAAGTGTTGTTAATATGTGTGTGTGTGTGTGAGTGTGAGTGTGTGTATGTGCATGTGTCAGGAGATACAACTCGATTCGGTTAGCCAGCTATTTAGGCAAATGTTTAGAGTGTTGCTGCTGCTTCTACTGCCATATCAGATGGCATGTGTTCATTTTGAGGAGTATGAGGAAGCCTACGGGCGATTAAATGGATTTGACTCTTAGACTAGCAGGAGCTCAGATTCCACTTTGTTTATATATGGTAATGAAGATTGCTTATTTGTGGCTGAGATTGTGCTAGGATTATGAAATTGGAATTGGAACTGGAAATGGCAAATTGCAGGCTAAGAAATTAATGCATAAGGTTTAAAACAGGCGAGATGTTGAAAATTCTTAGAATTATTCTAAAGTGTGATACCTAATACTCACTGTATCCGAGCATCTTTACCCGCTTGAACAAAAAAAAAATGGTTGACCTTTACATGAGCGTAAAAATTAGCATATAAATGCGAACATTATCAAAATCTACTCCAACCCATGTCGGGCAGTATAGTATATAAACCTTTATACATTGCACAACAGCTCTACAGCAATTAAGTGCTGTGGAAAAGCTAACAACTTTCTGTTAGGATCATTCAACTGCATGCCAACACTAAATGTTAACACCTCCACTTGAGCATCCACTCAGATCCGGTAGCACATTCTCATTTAATGCAATTTGAAATCAAATTGCATTTTATTTGCACAACTTCATTAGCAAACTCTTTAGAAAATTCATTTCGACTCTGCCAATGACTATCAAAGTGTAAGGCACTAGTCACCAAATGGCTGCATTTAGCCAAAACTTGAAAGCCATATCCCTCTCCTAAGCTCCCACTAACACAGTCAGAGTCACCTACAGACACTTGAAATGTCTTTTCGAGTGCGGAAATATTTAATGTGTCACACACGCTGTTCGGAAATTAAATGTAAGCATTGCTTGCACTCGTGGCTCAGAGGAAACAAACTTGGGGCTATGGCAATGGAGCTGTTGCTCCATTACACTAAGTAACTAAGTGATATCGAAATAAGCATTTAGAGAAAGTAAAACTCAGACGTTAAATAAATATGTAAACTGTCATAATCTATATTGATTATACTCATTTGATAAATGCCAATCAAAGATTTACATTATGTTTTTCTCTACAATTTTTCCATTGTTCCTATAACACTATTTAATAATAAGACTTTTTATATAAATTCTTTCTAGATAAACTCGTCTTAATTATTATATTCATATTTCTCCACTGTTAGAAAATCTAATTAAAATATAACTAAGGACATGTTCATGTACCAAAAAGAACTTTTATTTTTTAGTTTCTTGTATTTGACAAAGTTATGACATTTTGAAGTTTTTAAAATATTTTTTATGCTCAATAAATTTGAGTTGAATAAAATACATATTATTAAGCCGATTGATCGTCAAAAAATAGTTGAAAATAGCTTTCGCGAAAATCGAGTTTTCACATTTATGTTGCACAGTGTTCAGCCAGAAGCACAATTTGTACACTAACGAATTCGGTGTGAACGACCAGAGCAAGAGCTGCTCGCCAGTCAAGGTGCTCGTATCATCTGGCTGTGGATATGTTTTTTGTGGGCGTGGCACAAAACCAAATGGCAAAATGACAATGTTTTGGTTGTGTTGTACTTCTTGCTTTGCCCTGCTTTTCTGTTTCGTTTTGCCCCACTGTTCTTCATTGCATGCTTTTGGGTGTTTGTTGTGAATATTTTTGGTGGTCGCTTTAAGAGGCGTTGCGTTTTGGGTTTCAAGTGTTTTGTGGTTCGTTTGGAGAGTTTTCGTTTGTTTTGGCCTCCTTTGTGGCACATTTTGCGGTGCGTATACGTAACATTGTCGTATTTATTAAATTCAACTATCATAGTTGGCTCAGTTTCCCCAACTTTTCGCTCAGTTTTGCCTCAGTTTATTTCAATTGCGATTTAATATTTCACTACTATGGTTTTTAGCTTTTTTGGCAAACTTTTAATTACGCAATTGCGTTATTTGCGCTGTTTGCTTATGCGATTTGCTTGTTGAACCGATTGCTTTTTGTGGTATTATAAATTCTATTTGCTTTTATGAGATTTATTGAATTTTCGTGGAATTTCACTGTCCGCAAAAAGTTGCTTTTTCGATTTGAGTGAATTAAATCAGTGCCACGAGTCGCTTGCCGCTCGCTCTCATTGAAGAGAGAGACATGCAAACTTTTGTCAGCGAATTTTTTGTAGCTACTTTTTGGAATTTCTATTAAATAATTTAAAAGAGTAAAGTGGTGTTGGCCTTTTCGAGCTGTGCAGTCTTTTAAGTAAGCTTAGACTTGACATCTTCACTTTATTTATTACCAACGACGAGTACACAGAGACAGATAGACAGACAGACGGACAGACAGACACATCCTGCTACAGCTTGCTCAAAGCAATAACAACAAATACGAGTAGTAGGAAACATGCTTTAAGCGTTTGCTCAAGTGTGTGAGATTACATAATAGAAACCGCAAATAAATGTATCGCGTACTCCACTCAAGACATAAGCAACAACAATGGCAAGAAAGCAAGTATACAAACATGTGTCTCCGGCGACAGAAGCAAGTACTATGTACTTATCCTGGCACAGGACTTGCAGCTCTCAAAAGCAAAATGAAACCAAAATCAACAGCCAACAGCCAACAGACGCAAACAGCTAAAAGTAAGAAAAAAGCAATGTCTTTTGAGATATTCGTACCTTGGGCAATACATTCATGATGAGTGCCCCCTGCAGGCGACTCACCGAGTGTCTTCAACGGGTGGAGGCGGGGGATGGGGCTTACCCGTTATTCCCGCTGCCATAGTGGTTGTCTGTATTGAGGTCAAAGCGCATAACTTAAGTAGCCGACAATAAAATGCATAACATGGCATACAATCCAAATGGCATGAGAGAAAAGCGAAAACGAAAACGAAAAGAGAAGCGAAAACCTGTGCGAAAATGTAGAAAATATGGCTCTATTTATTTGTACATTAGGCCAGGCCAAGAAGTCTTCTACTTCTACTTCTACTTCTTCTACGTTGACAGCCCGACAGCCTCCTTCCAGTGTGTGTATGTATTGTGTGTGTGTGTGTGTTTGTGTGTGTGTGTCAGTTGTTGCCACTACCCCCTTTTGGTCTGCTGCTTGTGTTGGCTTCTTGTACCTGGTTGAGCAGCTGCTAGCAAAAGGCCAAGTGTTGTGCTTGACATGTGCAAACCCATTGAGAGTAAACCCTGAATACGAGTTGTAGTTTTTGTATCCTGCTGGGGCCCATAAGCATTTCACGCTGCTTTGCTTCGGCTTCACGGGGACCAGAGTGCAGCAGAGGCTGGTGATAAACCTTATCAACGAATATTTAATTAATTTATTAACTTAACAATAAAGTTCAACAAAGCATATTTCTACAATGATTTAAGATAATTTACTTTTATTCAATTACTGTTTTATATACTTAATTCCAATGTGGTTTCTATACAAACTGCAACGTTAAGCGTTTGAAGTACTCTTAACAAGACCAACAGCTAACAAAAATGTTAACAATGCACATTACGCATACGCGGTGTTGTTCTGGTTTTTCACCCATAGATACCAGGACATGTACAACAATCCGATTAAGGCCACTAATTTGGAGCATCGGGACGTTGTGCTGGACATACTCTCCGATGCCCGTGTTGTTGGACCTCTTCTTCAGACCGGAGTATTCCATGCGGATGTGCAACGACGCAATTATATGTACGTTTTTGGCCATAACAGCGCAACTGGTCCATATGCAAATGTAAGTACACAATTTCAATGTACTCGTATGTGTAAGTTCAGTTTATTGCATAGACCCATAATGGCCGCATTGTAAGCACGTCAAATTGTGATTCCAATTACGCAGCGCGTTTAATTTAAATGCTGTGGTCAAAGAAACCACTGAGTATTTTCCCAAATAACCAGCATGAGTTGGCATTTAATGAGTTTTCATGTACTGCCTGGCCAAATAATTTTCAAAAACTTTGTCCTTCCCCTGTCTCTGTCCCCGTTGTGGTCTCTAACTGGCACTCGGGTTGTGGCTGCTGACTTCCATCTGCTGGGTCATTCCATCATTGGCCTCCGTTTCGGCTTTTCAACAGAACAATTCACAAGTTTGCAGGCTGTACAGGCCGCGGTCCGTAACGATCGTAATAAAGACAATGAACTGACTTCAAGTCCACTAAAACAACAACAAAAAACCATACCAAAACAAGAGCTGAAAAGCAACAAACATGCTTTAAGCTTTGGGGGCCAGTTACTAAGAAGACAGCGGGACACATTTTAGTGGAGGGGTTCATTCTGTTGCCCGTGGGCAAATGGATAGATGCCTGGTTTCTTGACTGAGCTGTCTGGTTATTTGTGTCTCTGCTTAATGTTTAGTCTATCTGTCTGAGTGTCCGTTTTGGCCAACTTGTGTTGCCGCCAGTTTTTATAGCTTTTTCATGCTTATGGATTTGCTGCTGATTGCCTTTGTGAAATAGCTGTTTCGTTGCTTGTCTCTGTTATGATTAAATGTGTGTATCGATTTGTAATTAGAATGGGAGCTAGAGAGGACACAGACTTTGATAGAGCACACACCCAAAATTTGATGGGATGAAATAAATAAATAAATGTGAAATAAATGGAAATTGAATAAACGTTCAATTGCATCAATGCCAATTCGAATTGAATGTGAATGGCAATTCAGCTAATTTGACAACAACAAAACGAATTAAATAGAATGAATAAACAGAGAAATAATAGTATATTAATATTTTGTAAATTATTATAGAATAATTTAATAAAAACAAAGCGGAGTCTTTAAGCTAGGGAGCTCAACAAACTTTTGGCAACCAGAAGGAGAGCTCAAAACAAAACCACAAATAAAGTCCACTGAAACTGAAATAATGGATGAGGATAAGTCAAATAAAAATCTAAATAAAAAGGACAATTTCACAAGCGAAAAAAAGTTATTATACTCGTATCGCATTATACATTTTTGAGAAACTTTAGCTCAGAGTTAAGCGTATTTTTATGGCTGCCAGCAATTCGGGTGCAAAGTTGGCCATAAACCATGGCCAAGTCAACTAAGCTCAAACTAAATGAAAATAGACGTTGACCAACCAACCACTTCTACCAAGTGGAATGGAACGTAATTCCTGCATTACAGACTTTTATATTTTCAAATGATAAGTTACAAATGTTGTGGCAAGTGTTGGCAATGGGAAAAGTGCAACAACTTTTTAATAGCCAGCAATTAAACTAGAATAATACAATGCAATGAATGATAAATTATAGACCCAAAGAGAGACTGTCTGAATCCAGGGAAAATGTGTGAAGTCTTTAAGTGTATCGTTGTTTTTCGCATTTTTGCAGGACTCTGTTGGAAAGTAGCTAAATAATAGATGAGAGCATGTCGCGTAGCTTAAACGACATTTATATTTATGTGTTTGATATGAGAAAAAATGAGAGGACGATCAACGCAAAGCGCCAGAGCGCATTAGTTACAAATAAATTATGAAAAAATGAAATTCACTTAAATATTTCATGGCAAAGCAAAGCCAAAACTCTGCTTGCCTTGCTGCGTACACATGAAAAGGATCCAAGAGGGATAAGCAGGCTGAAGCACAGTTGCAGGCTGAGGCTTGCCTACAAATTATCGCTACTCATACTCACCG
This sequence comes from Drosophila innubila, assembly GCF_004354385.1. Classification (NCBI taxonomy): domain Eukaryota; kingdom Metazoa; phylum Arthropoda; class Insecta; order Diptera; family Drosophilidae; genus Drosophila; species Drosophila innubila. The sequence goes on from NW_022995380.1 coordinate 12,198,480, forward strand.
AGAGTCGAGAGCTGAGAGTCGAGAGCCAGAGCCCATGTGCTCGGGGGCGTTGCCAGACAAATAAGCCAACAAGCAAACCAAACAGACAAACAGACATACACAGAGACTGACACACATACATACATATTTCGAGAGTGTTCGTACAGGGAGAGTTTCAACAATGCCACAACATTTTTCTCGTTTTAGCCAGACATTTTATTTTTATTTATTTGGTTATTTTTGCGGCATTTGCTTTGTGCTTTGTTAGAGACGAAGCCAAAAACTCAGTTGAATGCGAATATTTGTGCATAAACTGCGCTTCTTTCTGCATCTTCTGACCAAGTTTATTTTTATGCTAGGCTGATGCTTAAGCATCCTCCACAGGCTACTCACTGACTGACAACAGACGCCCTCACACGCCCACTCTCTAGATTTAATGCCAACTGACAAAGTGACTGACTGACTGCCAGTCAGACTCTCTCTCTCTGTCTCTCCTGCTCCTCGAAAGACTATCTTGCCTAAAGCCGCGGGCATATTGTAAAACTTTTTGGCACATGTCTTGCATGTTTGCAGTTGAGAAAATGGAGTCCAAGGAGCTGCTGTTCTCCTACCAAATGGCAGCTGAGGGAGACATACTTATTGGTACTTGCTCTGAAGTGCACGCGAAGGCAGCTCAGCTCAGGGCAATTTTTAAAATGGCGAAAATGATGCGAATGAAAGAAGTTCTTAAGCGCCAGTAAAGTAGCTTTTATGGGGACCAGCAGAAATTGCCAGTTAGAATCAATTGCATTTAAAAACAGCTCGTAAAATGAAATAACATGAGAAAGACAGTCGAAAAATTTGTGGCATTTGTGCACATAAATTTGGCTCAGAGCTCGGCATCGTTTATTATGTTATCGCAACATTAGACATTGCAATATTTATGCGTCTGTTTTAATATTAGAAAAATATTTTCTAATAACCAATAATAATGTCGTTCAACCACAAAAACCCAACAGTAGAGTGAGCTACAGTTCAATTTAGTCAGTTATTTGATATTACTTTTGTGTATCTCGAGAATTGGCAAGGCTCGTTTACAGTTTAATATGTTATGCATATTAAATTCAGTCATTTTGGGAATTTCAAGTATGTCCTGTTTGGTTCTTGTCCTTTCCCTCTGTGTCTGGTAAAACTTTCCACCATGCCACTCTTGATAACAATGAGACATAAATTGTAAGAGAAAGGAAACGAAAAATTCATGAAAATAATATAAATAAAAATAAAACTAAAATTTTATTTCATTTTTCGTCGCGCAGGCGGCAAAGGGCGGAAAACTTTTTGACCGCATTCATAAAAGAAATTCGACTCAAGACTTTGGCAAATAATAAAAACTTTTTACGTAACGTTAAATGTGTTGCATACTTTATGGGTCACCAAATAATATGAGTACGAACAAAGAACTTTGCAAGTGTCGCCGAAAATATTAATTACTCGTTAGACCAGATCAAAATTAAAGACCAACAGTCTTGACGTGGGTGAGTTTAATCTTATTAAAGCCTCTGAGATAAGAACATGATACTTTATAAATTACCCAACACTCCCAATCATTCCATTATACCAACCGCCCACCTTGTCCCAAAGGCCATGCCACGCCCACTTCCTCGCTTCATAGAGCGAATAAGGCAAACATTTTTGGTAATTTTACACTCTAACTCAACTCCATTAGGTTTATTAGGACAAATTGCGCTCAGTCAAATTGTTGCTTCCGTTGGCGTTGAGGAAAATCGGAAATAGAGATAGAGTAACAGAAATAGACGCAGATAGAGAGAGAAAGGTAAACAAATATACATAGAGATTCTGGAGGGGATAGCAAACATATATTACGCATTATTTGAAATTAATTTTCCGTTTTCCGCTATTATTTTTACTTTTTATAATGATTTCGGACAGGAAGTGCTTATGGTGTCCAATCAACAATATTAAATTAAGCTTTGCCGAAAACAAACTTCATGTATAATATTAAAACAGTCAATTAATTTGCAGTTTAATATTTCTTTCAACTGGCATAATTCATCCAACAATTCATAAAATTGATGCAAATATTGAACTTCTTTTTCATAAATTGAGGTAATTAATAAAAACAAAAAGTATTTAAAAATCTCTGTCATTAATAACGATAATATTTTAAGTGTTAATAAATGGTTGAAAATTGTCAATTAATTTTCTCTGAATTAAGCGACTTATTTCCAAATGATGAATACTTTCAAGCAGGGAACCGTTAACCGACACTAACCGTTTCATTTTTGGTAATGGAACTGAAACCGTAACCGATTGAAAATTCTCTGTCAAGAACCAAATACCGAAACATTTGTACCGGTACGGTTGTGGTTAAGTTGATAGGTCAAAAATTTGTCCAAATTCAAACTGTCATAACTTGATCAAAACTGAATAGATTTTTAAACGGAATGTCATTTTGATCATGATTTGGCCTCTTAATTCATTCTTTATTCAATTTATTTTCCTTTTTTGAAATTTAATTATTTTTGACCAAGATTCGAACCTTTTACCGAAATAGTTATTTCAGGACGTACATATATTTGTTTCGGTTTGATTCCCTGCTTTCAAGTATTACAGAACTTGGCTAGCAACGAAATAAACATATGCTGGTACATGAAATCAGTTCTGATAATAAAAGTAAATTTATGTATCATCTGATTGGCTTTGCAATGTCGCATATCTAATGAAAAGGTTATTGAACCTAAAATTCATCAAACGACACAATAAAATGGCGTCAAAGCCAATATACTTACTTTTCCATATTTGCGCATTTCATCAAAATAGAAGAAAATCAAAATCAAAACTGACATTCATCATCCATAAATGTCCCCAAAGCTGGCGACAAGAATGAAAATAAGTGAAAATGAGCTGGGAAATGGAAGAAGGACAACGGCCACAAAAGGCGACAGCAATTTTTATGACCGCCAGGCAAAATGCTTTGTGACTTTGTTACATTTTTCATGGCAACAGTATAAAGTTGGTTTTATTACCTACCAACTTACTGCAGTTGTTGGTCCTGTTTGCTTCGTCCTGCCCCTTCCTCTCTGCCCCGCCTCAATTATTGTCTGGCTCACTGGCTAAATATTTATGCAGGGACGCTAAGAAGATTGATGCTGACTGGTCAAAAGTAGCTGAAAAGCTTTTCAATCTGATCTAAAAATTGAAAGATTTGCACCGAAAATTACAGGGTACATTAAACCCTTTGAAAGGGTACATTGAGTAAGCCAAAATCTGATATGAAGCTATTTTGAATTAAATGAGAATTTGTATTATTTTGAATTAATACAAATTGATAAGTATATATTACACATTTTACATTACAGTTGTATTTCAGAATAATATTGTATTAAATGTTTATTGGTTTATTTTTTTTAAATTGCTTGATTGGAATAACATATAATATTATAGCTATAAAAATATTCTCAATTAAAAATTTCAATTATAATTATAATTTTTGCGCAGAAAGGGTGTTTATTTAGTCATTTTATAAGCTTTATATTTATGACTTTCATTTGCAGCTACCACACAGCATTATGGGCGAGGAGTTGGCGTTCATTTTTGGTGCACCGCTGGCGCCGGCCGGACCATTTCCCAGTCACAACTATACCGTGCAGGAAAAGCTGCTTTCCGAGGCGGTAATGGCATATTGGACGAATTTCGTAAAGACAGGGTAAGCACTGTCTGTGGTAAAGGGAATTGAAGAGTGTATTTGTCGAAAGTTTGCTATTGAAAATGGGCAATAGGACCGAGACCGAGACCGGCAACGGGTGGAAAGACCAAGTAGATGGGTAGACGAGGTGGCAAAGAGCCATCAACACGAAGAGTCGCAGCTCTGCATGCAAATGCAAATGCGAGTGCGGATGCGGATGCAATGTGCGGTATCCATGGAACTGGGCTGTGGCACGTATTGCAATCTGCAACGCTCGGACAGTGAAATGAATAGAATTTTTACTGCCGCTTTTATTATTATTTCGCTACAAAAACAACTGCAAAAATAGCCATAAGCAGGCCAACATCCATACGAGCAATGCAAATATTATTAGTTGAAATGCGGCAATGCTCGAGCAAAATGGAAATCAAAACTGAAATCAGACATCGTTAGCAGTCATTTTGGCATTCATTTTGATGTCCGAACATCCGTACTTATTAGCTATATGACCATGAGATTTAATAATCAAAATGCTGTAGGAGCTTAGATAAATTGCAGGATATGCTTGTACTTGTTCAGCGACTTTGTCAAGTAAAATTAGAATACGATTTACGATTTTGATATTGGGTATGAGAATCAGTGGAACGAACTTTAATAAGAATTATTTTTTAAAGCAAATAGGAAGCAGTTAGAAATTATTTGATTTTAGTTGTATAAAACAATAGTCTAATTCATTTGCAATTCATATCGTTATTAATAGAATAAGCAATATAAGAGAGTTATCTAATCATTATATTTGCAATTCTTCTCATAGTAATCCCAAGGATCCTTGGGAGCGTACATTTCTGAACTCGCATGCCTTGGAATGGGATCGCTATGACTTGGATTGGCCCGAGTTTAACAAGCGAAGTCAGGCCTATCTCAATATAGGTAAGTACTTCAATCTCAAACAAAAGCCATACTCAGCATCACGTTCTGATGTGTTTGTTTATGCTGGCAACTGAATTTCTGTGTCCATGGCAGGAATACCGCCAACAGTCGGTTACAAGTACCGTGGCATCTACATGAATTTCTGGAACAAAGAGCTGCCGGACGAGCTGAATCAAATTGCAGCGATACAGAAGCAGGGGCAGCAACAACAACAACAACAACAGCTGCGTGGCACAGCGACATCGGCAATGGCCGGAAACGAGGTGATTACGGGTCATATGAGCAAATACGGGGCACGTGACAATGGCGCCGAGGATCCGGTGCGTACACTCAAATGGCTGCTGCAGGAGCCGCTGTCGACGGGGGCGGAGCAGACGGCGTCCGCAGCGGAGAACATGTACAATGCACCGCCCACATTCGGACACGTGCACAGGCAGCAGAGCGGGGAGGTGGGGGTGGGCGTGGCCGGGGATGAGGTAACTCAACCTGGACAGCACGCTAATGATTATGGGGAGGACGCAGCTTCGGCTTCGGCGTCGGCTTCTCCTGCCTCGCCATCGGAGCCTATAGCCAAATCAGAGACAACGCTGCAGTTGCTCATCGCACTGATTGCCATCTTCATTGTGCTGAACGTGGCCATCTATGCGACCTTCCTGCTGCGCCAGCGACGCAAGCGGAGCACATCCCTGCAACGCAAGCTGGGTGGCAACATCCTCAGCTACGATGGGGCCAACGACGACGAGCTGAAGCGCTGCAGCAAGTCTCGCGATGGCGACGACAGCTACATCCTGGACGTGGTGCGCAAGTCCAATACCTATGAGGCAATCAAGACGGGTCAGAGGTCGCCCATCAATGGCTATGCCATTCAGCGACAGCTCAGCACCTCCACGGTGGACACGCACACCAAGGTGTGTGAGTGGATGTCGGCTCACAATCAGAATCCGAATCAGAATCAGGCACATAAGCTGCCCAAGTCCGGCAGCTTTCACACCACACCACCGCCACCGCCAGCTGCCCAGACAGATGGTCGTATTATAATCTGCCAGGACATTGAGGTAGCCGATGCCACCCTGCTGACCCCGCAGCACATGCACGACCACCAGGATGCCATGCACTATGAGTTGCTGCTGCAACGTCAGCACTCTGCTCTGACTGAGCCCAGCGATGCGACTCTGCTGCCTCAGCACAGTCACTCTCACTCCTATTCGCACTCCCATTCCCACTCAGATCCTGTGGACATGATACTGGCTGCGGATGAGCAGGTGACCAGCTTTGTGCATGCCGACGATGTGGACATTAATGTGACCAGTCGCGACGAGCAGCCGCTCCACCTGCAACCTCTGACCGCCGCTCAGCAGCTTGAACTGCTCCGGCAACGCAACTATCCCAAGGTGCTGCCCACAGCGCTGGATTTGCGGAGCAGTCACAGTCTCAGTCACAGTCACAGTCACAGCTACAAGCGCAACTCGTTGCCGCCACAGAACTTCATAGCGCCGCTGCCGCCGCCGCGGACCATCAGCAGCACGCTGGGCAGGCGCAGGCGGGACAGCAGCAATGTAACCACATCGCCGCTAATGCTGGCACAGGATTGTGGCGAGGATGAGCCAGGCGAACCGCAAATCACACAAAACACGCTCATTGTGGGCCCCATTGTGCCCAAGTCGCCGGCGACGTCCCTGAAGCGCAACAAGCAGTCGCCAGGACAGGAGAGAGCGGGCGGTGTCGCCACGGCCATGTCCACACTGAGCGGCTCCTTTCAGTCGTTCGAGGCGGTGCCGCCTGCGCATGAGGCGACGCCACCGCAGGGTCAACGCACCGAGTGTGTCTATGCCATTGCGGCGAGCGCAAGTGTCGCCTCAATGCCCAGCTCGCCCACAAGCTGGTCGGCGCCCAATGGTGACCTGTACGCCCAGCCGACGAAGTCCGCCTCCAGGACATCACTCATACCACGTCTGCTGCAGACGTCGCCAGAGACGCCAGCAGCGACACACGCAGGACAGCAACTGTCACATCAATCAGCAACAGCAACAGCAACAACAACAACAACAGCAACAGCAACAACAACAACAGTTGCAAGCAACCCGAGTCGCATACCGCAATTGCAACGTCAGGCGTCAAACAAAGACATTGCACCCCAGGAATTTACAAGTGCAAGCAGCAGCGACAAGTCAGCAATAAATTCACGCATAGATTCCACTATTTCAAATGGCTCCCCGGCATCGGCTGCCTCCTTCTGCTCATCGGGATCATCTTCATCCTCCTCGACGGGCACTGTGCGCACGGAGTTGCAGCAATTTCAGCAGCAGAAGCCCAACAAAAGTATTACAACCAATATATAAGACACCCGGGAATCTGGCAATCAGTTCCTCACGTTGACGTCATCAGTGCAACAATGGGTCCCACTGTGCCTGCTGTGCCCACTGTGCCCGCTGAGTCCGCATTGCGACTAAGCCAGAGCTCAGACAAAAAACTCGCAGAGTCGTCTGCCAAATCCTTTAAAACGACTGACGACTTGTGGTTTGGGCTCCTCACGCGCAGCATGTCAGAATTTTATAGTGTTTGCGTAAATTTAATAATACATTTCGGAAAAGGAAAGTTTATCTCTGACTTGGCGGTCGGATTGCAGCTGGAGTTTGGTTGCAGCTTGTGGTCGCTTTGGTTTCTGCAACTTTTCGCAACGGCAATAAGGTTGCAAGTTTGGCTAGGCTTTGATTTAAATTCGAAATTGGTGAATATCGAGATAACTATTGAAAGTAAGGAAACTACTCGTTTGAGGGAATATCTAATCACAAGAAAATTGCAGAAATTTACACAAGAAATATTATCATTTATGAATTTAGTAATTGAACAATTTTTAATTTAATAAAAATATCAAAATACCAAATTTAATATTGCATAAGATATTTTAATAAAAACTTCTAAACGAATTTTCAAATTAAGAATTGTAATTCAAACATATTATCTTATGATGAAAAGTATGAAAATATAAAAGGTCAAGGTAACAGCTTTGTAAGCTTTTAAAGTCATTGAAAATTTTTGTTAAAATATAACATTTTAAGAAAATGTAAAAAAAAACTTACGAAATAACTGATTTAAAAAAATTTAAGTTTAGAAACACTTGTATTAACTATTAAAAATAATATAGATAAAAAAGCCAAAAATAATTAAGGAAATAAATATGTGAATAAGAAAATGAATAGTATTTAAGCATAAATTGAATCATCAATAGATCGTATATGAGTGAGAAAAAGCAAAAATAGTTTGTATTGCAAATCGAGTTTTGTAAATGGCAAAATCGTTAACAAGTATTATGAGAAGAGAAACTTAGGATTACTTAGTGCCTTATGATAATTAAATTACAATTAACCTAGATATAAGCACAAAAATATACATAATTATCCAATTTACTCGTAAGTTCAATTCGTTTACTTCAGCTTATTGTTACAACAGATGAAACTTTGTTTTAACCGCTTTTGAAAGTTGTTACCTGCGAATAAGCATAACAATACGCAATTTCCCTAGCAAAACTTGGCCAACTATTGTGTCAGCAATTTGGCAGAAAGTAGAAAGTAGCTACTTACGATTCAGGACTTGCCAATACAGAAAAACCAATTCCTTGGAGCTGTCAACTTAATTTGCAATTGCGACAATTTATTCAACAAATCAGCAACAACAATTCAGAAGTGAAGCTGAATCTCTAGAAATGTCAACATTTGTGAAACTGCACATTTTTCAAATATTTGGCATTCAGCGAGTAGTTGTTGTTTTCGTTGTTGTCTATGTTTTTGCCGCAGGGAGTTATATCAAAGTTGTCACCACAAAATAGTTGCGCTGTTCCCTAAACTCTATCCTGAAGCATTTTGTGCCTGCCTGTGAAAGTTCTGTGCCGGCTTTTATGCCTTTGCTTTGTGAATTACTTTTCGGTTTTCCAGCGAATTGAGTTATTGTGTCGACGTTTGCCTTCTCTCTTCTTGTTCTACTTTTTTGGAGGGGCATTTTATGCAAATTGATGTAATGCAGTTGTTGCTAGAACGTTTTTACTTCATCTGATCCAACATGCCAACAACTTTGGCGAGCAAGTGTACAAGTTGATTTTCCCTCTCTCCCTCTCTTAAATTTTAAATTCCTTGCCATAAACAGAACAGAATCAACAAAGGAAGTACAAAAGTTCTAATTCAATTGTTCACACAATTGAATTGTTTTTATATATTTTTGGGAAAAAAGGAAGTAGATTTCTTTCTTTCTAATTTTTTGTTTTGCATAAAGATTTGTGTTTTTTTCGCTAAATAATGTTAAGTAACTGCCAAGCAGAACGAATACCAATTTGACTCTATTAGCTGAGCCCTAGGCGGACATTGCCAACTAACTGAGGCAACCCGACAACAAATTTATCAGAATTTTCTTGTTCAAAGGCAATCAAATAGATTTTGAACATAGCTTCAGGGCATCTATCGTATTGTGGTGTCCACAGCACATGACATTTATTTGCACGTCAAAGGGAACTGAAAGGACAAAACTTCATGTTACTCTGCGAATGCCACACATGACATTGTCATAGCCTGGATCTATTTCCATCTGTGAGAATGATTTTCCTGCTGGTCGGCTTTGTTAATTTGCCACAATTGAAAAATGCTTGAAACGTTTTCTTCACTCAATTTGAATGCCATTTTTTACCCGAGTTTCTCGTCATGTGGGTTATTGCCTTTTGAGCATTTCCCTTTGTGCATATTTTCAGTGCAAGTCATCTGAACAAAAATGTTTAGAGCATTGGCTTAATTGACTGATGCAAAATGTTATACGAACAGAATTTCTAAAATATCAATTCAAAAAATTAATTTAACTTAAAGATATCTTACAATAGACTCCCTTTAACAATGCTACTATTTTTTGATTAAGTTGAGTTAACTACTGAAATTTCAAGCCAAACCCACAAACCAAAATAAAGAACTCAACCAACAAAACCACCAAATATCTTTCCCACTTCCTCTCAACGAAAAATTGCTTACCAAAATTGCTGAGAACCGCATATTAGTAGGATATTAAAATGAAAGGGAAGGGAAATATATAAATAAATAGCAGAAAAGGAATAGTACAATAGTTCGAACTTCCTGCAGACTGGTAATAACTAGTTGAGCATAAATACAGTTGCATACAATTTCGACCACATATTTGATTTATAGTTTCAATATTTGCTGAGTTTTTGCGAGACGCAGACAGAAGAATTTCAATTGAACGAAATTACGAAAATTCTATTTGCTCGACCTTAAGATACTCGTCAGTCTGAAATGATTTAAAATACTTTTATGTATTAAGATGTATAATAATGTAAGTATATTCATGAGAGAACAGGTTTGAAATTTAATATTTAATCGCATTAAATTAAAATTGCCAGTGCCGAAAATTAAGTAAAAATTATGTTAAATACATTAACATTAATTAAAAGTGACAGGGACAGGAAAACAAACATAATTGCTCATAATAAATGCATATACGATGAAATTTGTGAATTTCTTTTTCATAAATTAAACAGCTTAAATACGTCATGACTAATTAATGCACTTTATAATTAGTATTATAAGTTTAATATGAATAAGCTTTATTCATACAATATATTTATTTAAATACCAACAGGGTCAACAGTTTAAATCCAATAGAATTCAAAAATAAACTGGTTAAACATTCCAGACAATGACAAGCCCGGGCATTACTTTATACATATAAAAAGCAAATAACAAAAGCTCAAAAAGCAAATATGAATAATGAAAAAAGGCAAAACGAAAAAAATACACAAAACCCAAAATAAATATGTAAATTATGTTTTTAACTGTATGTTGATGGCTTTTGTTTGTTTTCATTTTTTTTGTTATAATAATGTACCTTACATTGTTTGACTTTTTAATGAAAATTTTAATAATTTAATAAAAAACCAGGCAGAAATCAACAATGGACATATGTAACTTTAAATTAAAACCGACAATAATTGTAATCTGTATTTGTACAACGAAAGATTTAATATTTGAGCTAAAATATAATGCACTTTATACTATTACCGACTTTGTTATTATTATAGCGGATGATGTTTAATTTAAGAAATGAAGTTTAAAATTTGGTTTCCATTTTTTTTTAAATTAACAAAGGACTTATGTCAAATATAGTTTGGGTATATAATCGGAGGCAAGCATAATATTTAAATCAAATAATCGAACTATGATTGGATTCATACAACATTTTTATTTGATTTCTGATTAAGAAGTCACGTGTGGTAATTTTAATTAAATGCAATATTGAGTTTTATTTTACATTAGCATTAGAAGATAATGTTCAAAAATACTGCAAGTAAATAGAATTTGTTGTTGCTGGCGTAAATTTTCAAATTAAGTTGGAACTAGCTATTAATTACTTTGACTGCGAAAATACATTAACAACAGTAAAACAACAAGTAAATGTGCTGTTTTTAAATTGAACGTAATTTTGTGGACGATTTGATGTTTTTGTATTCGAATAATTTGCATAGTAAAACACATTTGCAATAGTCGTGGTAAAAATAATAAAATAAATATTTAATTTAATATAATTAGTTGCTGTTGTCGGTTATTTTGGAGTGCGCGTCGAGCTCATTTCATTTGAATTCCTGTGCATAATTGTTTATTTGTTTTTGGCTTTACATTGTGGTTGCAGTTCAATGGCCCGTGTAATGCCGCATCTTTTTGATATTAGCAAGTAATTCGGGAAATGAGGTGCGTATTTAAAATTAATCAGAGTTGCCTGTAACAAATTAATATACAATTATTTAAGAGAGCAGGAAATATTAAAGTATATGAACATAGACAAGCGAGAGACAATAGCACTCTTTAATTTTGAAATCTTAAATTAAATTATGCATCAGGCAAAGACGGAAGTAAAATAAATGGGAGAGGGGGACCGAGTGTACGGCTAGACATGAGACACACGCACACAAACACAAGATTTATGATGGAGCACACTTTATTTATTTGGTTTTTAAAACTTTTTTCCCCCATTTTTGCTATTCTCGGCATTTACAAAAACAAAGTGCTAGAGGACAATTACAGGAATATAAAAAATATATCCTTTAAGGGTAAATCGGAGTGCAGAAAAGCTGGGAGAAAACTTTATAAAACGTGACTTGAACTAGAAGTGAGGCAGCATCATTGATGCAACGTGGCGTCGTCTTCCGCCTGACTGCCTCCATGAGGACGAGAACGAGGACGAGGACGAGGACGAAAACGAGTACGAGTCTAACTGCCTTCGAGTAGCAATTAACGCCATGATATTGCGGTTTGGTGGCACGTGGCATGCGCCATTTGTGCGTGGCATGGCACAGCGTTCATATGCCAAATGAGACGCATTGACAGCCCGACACTTGCACCACCAACTAAAGGCAAGCACTTTTATTTTTGTAGCATACTTTAGAGCGCCTTTCGGGCTTTACGTTCAATTTGCTTATTGCAAACGTAAACTTATGCAGACGACAACGATGACAACGTTGTCGCCAACATTGCTCCACATCCCGCCAAGTTTGTTGCAATTTGCAATTTGGGTCGCTGTTGTCGCCGCCATCTCCATCGCTCCCTCGCGCTGTCTGCCACGCACTTGTCGCTAATTTGCTGCGAAAGGCCTTGGTTCGTCTCTCCTCTTCTCTCCCCTCACAGTTTGCAGTTTGGTCCTCATCTCCCTTTGTAATTGCTTGGCACCAATTGTTTTAAATGCTCGACGCGCATACCCAAATTGCTTGGCTGCCGCCAACACAGCTCTGAGCTGAATGCAGTCTTTTAACCCAGTTGAGTGCTGACTACACCGACCAACATGAGTGCACAAAATTGAATACAGAGTTGACTTTGAAATAGCTCGATAAATCATTAATAAGCGCACTGGTTGTGAACTCCACTTCTTAACTTAAAGTACACTCAAATCATAAGATCGAAAATATGTAAGCCAATAAAACAAATTAAGATTAAATTATTTAAGCTAAACTCCATTAAAACAACATAAGCATAATTTTTGCGGAAATCTGTCTGAGCATGCTAAGGAGCACAAGGAAGTTTGGATGGAAATTTAATGGAAAATTATTCAAAGTATATCCAAAACGCAATAAATTATTTATGTAATAAAAATTATCTAAATTTATTCAAATACATATTTGGCGTATCAATACAATCAGTAACATCCAGAATATCAGCAAGTGTTTGTAATTAGAGAGCATTACACTAATTTGAATAATATTATGTATGAATAATAAATTCTGCATAAATTAATTAATAACTAATGAATAATAAATGTACTGCATGCGTAGCGAGAGAAGAGTAAATGTAAAACTATTTCAAAAATTTGTGATAGCTAGCTGAATATTTAATTTTGTTGCCTAGTGTTAACATCAATAGGTTTGTGTAGCAATAAGAAATTGCAAATGTTTTTATTATAAACAAAGAGTGCGTGTGTGAGAGTGTGGGTGTGTGTGTGTTGGCTTGAACTTTTTGCCGTTTCAAGTCGAAATCGATGCGCATCAATATTCAATATGTTGCCTTTACTGGCATTCAGTTTGTAGCTGACACCGCTCTCATCTCCACAGCACCACAGCACCACAATCCCAATGCGAATCCCTGTCGATACGTTCATATGCCAAACGCCAAACGGCAGCTGATGTTTGCTTTACGTAATGGAATTGTGCGGTGAATGGTATGCGCTACATTTTCGCCTTGGCACGCCTCGTTTGGGTTCGGTTCGGTTTTTCCTCTTCTGACTTTTTGTCTGCAAGTTTTCCTTGCCTTGGCGGATGGATTGGTGTTTCGAAAGGCTTTCAATTGGCTTGCGGCGCGGTGTGCGGCAAGTGGCAAGTAGCATGAGGCATGCGTCAATGTTTTAACAATTGCTGTGCACATTTTCGGTGGCGCTTCATTCAATTTATTTTTGACTTAAATTAAATAAAAATACGCCCACGTTAAAATTTCAACTGTGTTACATTGACATAAGCTGATTAAAGTCGCATGTTCCGCTCTGTTGACAAATGCAGTTCGGCAGCTGTTGCGGATCTGGATAATTTCCTTTTGGCCCTTGGGCTTTACGATATGTTTACTCTTCTTTCATAATATTTTTCGAAGTTGACTCTTCTCTCATAATACTTTTCTCATTATTTTTCCTTGACGTAGATCAATTTTAATAGCATTTATAATGCATATGATGCATTTTACTCAACGATTTGCTTTTAATTCACATTTCTTAGGGGACTTTTTCAATATTCTCCTACGATACCTCGGAGCCATTGAAAACAACCTTATCACATGCGAACCAGTGCTGTGTAACGGAACTAACACGTGCTCGTATTAGCAAGCAACTAAGTGTTGTTATTCCACAGTTTTACACCACAATTACCAGCTCCACACCGGCACATGCTCATGCCTCAACACACACCCTAACCATGACCCCGAAGTCTGTACCGATCCCAAGTATAAGTAGATCCCCTACCAATCTGAAACTACGTGCCACGCAGCAGCAGCTACGTGTCGAATTCCGAATACCCGAGTTACTCATAAATGTTAGACAATGTCTGCAGTTCGAGGGGGCGTTAGGGACTGTGCGGGTGTGAGGGTGTGAGAGTTGTGCATGTCTTTGGCATATTTCCTTCAGCACTCGCTCCACACCTCGTTTAGCGCTTGACGCTTATACTCTCTTTTCAGTCTTTTAGTCTCCACACACGCATAGAAGGCCTGCCATTTAAAGTGTTCTTTTTGGTATCCCAAACTTCTGTTGGCTCGTCTCTTACAACGTAATCATATCAGCGCTACATTTTGTCAGCCGTTCCTCTTTCTCCTGCTTTACATGCTGTCCTTGATGTTGTATCTGTTGTTGTTTGCGTTCTACTTTTTTGTTGCCTTTTTTACGTTTCCCAAATTCCATGGCCTTATGCACAATGGGACTTTAAAAGTGCAGCCAGAGACGAAGAGAGGAAAGAGATTCTGAACAGTTCATGAATTCATAAAGGTAATGAAATAGAAGCAAACATGGAATTGTAATGCAGTTACACTCATTTGGTAAAAAATTCATTTTCATAGTTATGTTGCATTATGCATTTGGTAAATAAATATAAATTATTGAAATATTATTTTACAAATTATCTCCAATTTCAATTTGAATATATACTGCTGGAACTTTATCTAAATTAAATTCATTAATTAGAATTTTCTGCAATGCAAAATTTCATTTTGATCGTTATTATTTTTAGCTAAAATTGCCAATATTAACTTTATTTTCTACACACAGTTTAAATTGCATGCATGTAATCGTTACCATTTTCACCATAAGCTGAAAGGGGCCACCTTTTTTTGTTTATTGAAGTTAATAGACTAACGATGATGCTCAATTTGTGTTTTATTCCAGTCAGAGCCAGTGAACCAAAATGCTATTCACATCATTTTGATGTCAATAATTTTGTCGACAAGCTTTGAATATACTACTACAAGGGTTGCAAAAAATGAAACCAGACTCAGAAACATAGGGAATTATTCAACCATTGGTAGAGTTGTTTCTATAAATTCTTTGGCGTGCGACTTTGAGGTGGATTCAGGTTTCCATCCGACGCGTCTTTGTAGTCTTATTCCCCAACGAGGAAGTTACCTCGTTACGCTTTTTGACTGCCTCTCTTCGCAATTTCGCAATTTAAGCTTTGTTAAATTGGAGCGGCAAATTGCATCTGAACGGAGTCGCCTGGTAATTGCCGAAAATAAAGCTGAAACAATGGAGGGGGGAATATAGTGCTATTTTAATAATGTTGTACTTGTACTCGTAGCGTAAAAAGGACTCTTTAACGGAATACGAAATTCAGGCATTGAATTAAAAGTAACGAGCGCTGCCAGACATTTGCTGGATAGTGTTGCCATGCCATGCTACACAAATGGGTTGACATTACAAAACGAAGACATCTGGCAGAGCTATCTTTTCAAATAGATTTTGAAATATATTTTTGTTAGAATCATTGAACTCGAATCGACTTCTCGGTCAACTGTCAAACAAACAACAGAAACGGAAGTCGCAACACTGCCATGTCGAAAGGCGAAACTGCCGTCAACGACACGTTACTCCAAGGTAACAACGGCAGCTTCAACTCATCCTCCGGCAATTGCGATGGCGACAAGAAGAACCCAAAGAAACCCAAGAAAATGCTCAACGATCCGCGCTTTCAAATTAGGCCACTCCAGCAGGTGGCATCCGCCTGCAGTGGAGCCATGATCACGGCCTGTTTCATGACCCCCTTGGACGTCATCAAGACTCGAATGCAGTCGCAGCAGACGCGCTCCAACAAGTGCTTCCTCTACTGTAACGGACTGATGGATCATCTCTTCTCGTGCGGCTCCAATTCATACTCAAGCATGGGTAAGAATATGAAGCCACAGTTTACAAGTACTCTGGATGCACTACTGAAGATCAGTCGTCACGAGGGCATCAGTGCGTTGTGGAGTGGATTGGGGCCTACGCTCGTCTCGGCGCTTCCCTCGACTGTTGTCTACTTTGTAGCCTATGAGCAGTTCAAGGCCAGATACATTGCTATCTATAAGAATCACTTTGCGCCTCCTGTGTCCCTGGGCATAGACTCTAACCAGAAGGAGCTCCCGCTGGTGGTGCCCATGCTCTCTGGAGTGACAGCTCGTATCTTCGCTGTGACCTTTGTCAGTCCCATCGAGCTGGTCCGCACCAAGATGCAGTCGAAGAGGCTCAGCTATGCCCAGATGATGAGCTTTGTTCGCAATGTTATCGCTTTGCAGGGCATTACGGGACTGTGGCGTGGCCTGCCACCAACCATACTGCGGGATGTGCCCTTCTCGGGCATCTATTGGCCCATCTATGAGTACCTCAAGATCTGTATCAGCGGCAGCAGCGAGCAGCCTTCGTTTGGGCTTAGTTTTATCGCTGGCGTGTTATCAGGCTCGGTAGCTGCCCTTGTCACTTGCCCCTTCGACGTGGTCAAGACACATGAGCAAATCGAATTTGGTGAACGGGTCATATTTACTGACTCACCAGCCAAGGAGTTAAGCAAGCAGTCCACCTTCAGCCGCCTGGCGTCCATCTATCGTGCCTTCGGATTCCGTGGACTCTTCGCTGGCTACGGACCACGCTTGATCAAGGTGGCGCCCGCCTGTGCCATTATGATATCCACTTTCGAGTACAGCAAATCTTACTTCTTCTATTACAATATTCATAAACACAATGCGCAATTGATGCAGAATAATCCAAATGCAAAGCTAGTCAATGATGATGACATCGACTAGTTGGCCCCAGGTTCGAGTCTATCTTTTCTTTTATAAATAAAAATGAAGTATATTTTATGTTCAAACTTAACATCATTGCTTTAAATTGAGTTCATTAAGGCAAAAAGAAATCAATTTATTTTTTACTCTTACAGCCAAAGGGCTGCTGCCTTTACAGTAATGCTGTCGTCGAATTCAGTGTTGGTTTCGGTTAATTTAATTTAACATTTACTCAAGCTGACATGTAAAAGGATGTGGAGGCAATTAAACTGATGGTATATGAATTAAATATGCATTCATTCGAAAGTAACACTTCCCACTCCATACAAAGCATCTTCGGTTTCCAGAGGCATTTCAGCATGTATTTCTGATTTAATACAAAGACAAAAGAGATGTAAATGGAATGTCGTCTCACCGTAATACAAACATAATTTAATTAAAAAGTTGTACAGAAACTATCTATTATATGAAGAATTTCTTAAATGAATGTATTAAAGCATGATAGGATATCTACTTGTCGATCATTCTCCAATTTCAGCTAACAATTGAGTGATTCTTTTGTTTTAAGTTGCCAAATTTCGTTCCATGCTATTTTTTGCCTAAAAAACAATGCTGTCAATGAGTCTGAAGTATGCCCATTTCAATTCCAGTTACTGGAACAATAATCGAATCGGTCTGCTTTTGCACTCCACAACTTCGCAACAGTTCCCTGGTCACGTTCACATTTCAAAATGCCCACAGCGCCAATTTCAGCTCGTGCCAAATTCAAACAATGCGAACAATAGGCCAAGCCGAGTCTCCGTATTTTTGGCCAGTCGCACGTTTTGTGGCCAAGTGCAGAAAATGCACTCATATAAATCAGAAATATCGAAACTAAACATAAGCAATTAAGAATTGTTTTCGATTGGATGGACTAATGGTTGTTAGCGGAAAAGACGGGACAATATAATTGCATCTTGTGAACTGCTCAAATTAATTAAAAATGTCTACTTTGGGTTGAACTTAAAAGAACAAAAATTGACCCAAAAAATTAATTTCCCTAGCGAATATTTATTGTATAGTTTATTTTTTTTGAAGATTGAACAGGCAAAGTTTACAAAGCATTCCAAAAGAAAATATACACAAAGTAAAAAAAGATTATGGCTGTTTGTGCTGACCGCAATTTTCAAAGTAGCCGAAAAAAGAGCTCAATGGAACTGCCAGTCTGTTAGCGATGAGCATTGAGGATGATTTTAAATTCACAGTGAATCGTAGTTAAGTTGGTCCACTTAATATTAAATATATAACATTTTTATTAAAATATGAAATATAATATTAATATAAAAAATATCCTTAAAAATTTAAAAAAAAGATGCACACGCACTATCTGTTTTTCCCCAACTTATTTTCATCGTTAATGAACTAAAAAATCCTCATCGGTTTTCAGAGAATACTCACTGAATTTGACCATTTTTTATGCTTGTTTCACACTAGCAGTTTTTATAAAAAATAAAAAAAAAAGGGCGAGTAATTTGTTAGCTTTATCAAATATCAATCGCAATAAAACCCACAAAAGTGATCATCTCCAGTGAGGGCAAAAATATATACTCGTATATATTACATATGTATGTGCGTATAATCCGCGAGGCAACTTACGAGCATTTATCGTCGAACTTTTCTTTGTTAAATGAAAATTGCCAATAAAGCGCATTAAAAATATGCTTTCACTTAAATAATTGAAATTATATTAAAGCGAATTTCGTTCATGGGCCAGTGTAAGCCAATTTGTTACTTATCCACATGAAGGCGGCAACGTTGGCAACCTCCCAGTTTATCCAACCATTTTCCCGTTCCCACAAATACATATATTGGATTTTTCCTCCCGCCAATGGCTTTGCTCAGCTTGGGGCGTGTCCATAGTCCATATATTCACTCAGGCTGTTGCTTTTTTTCAACATGGTTTCAAAAATATTTATGCTAGCACACAAAAAAAGTTGTTGATGGCCAGCCCAATTGGGAATTGTTGTTCTTGTCTTTCTACAGCTGTTGTGTTTGGTTCTTTTGGTCCTACTGTTTGTTGGCCATCCTTCAACATTTGCCCCGATGCCGTGCTGTCAGATTGGCAAGGGCCGATTTTATTTTTGCTTGTTGCGTTTGTACTCGTATTTGCATTTAATTGTTGTATTAAAAATACACCCGTCCGTCGCATTATTTACGGTCTCTTCCATTTCAGTCTTCTGTTTGAACTGTGCAAACATTGACAGTGTATGGGCGTGGCAGGCAGTATCGACATTTCATTTCATACAGACCATAAAATTGATTTCCCGACGCTGTTACCTAAGTGATAAAAATGATTCTAGAGTTGAGCATCTCTCAAAGCTGTCTTCGTTCGCATCTCTTAAGCTAATTATTGATTAAATGGTTTGAAGAGTCATTCGACTTATACCATTAAATGATTTTGATAATTTTTATTTATGCCTTAAGCGAAAATCTTTAAAGTTCAATGATCTACTGACTTCAAATTGAAACAAAACAAGTTGTTTTAATGTTGAATTTTATGCGCAGAGTTTGCTTAAACTTGGTTAAAAGCATTGATGTGCAACAAAATTCTTGCAACTTGTGTTGCCTTTGCGCTACTTGGCCAAGACTATTCAAGTTTTCTTATTTTTGTTGCATAGTTGTTGATTTTCCAAGCTCACTCTCAAAGCAACTGCGTAAGAAAACAACTTTTCCATGACCTTGTGGGCGAAGCATTTAATTAATTTTTAGAGCGAAGAAAGTGAAACAAGAAGTAAAATTAAATAATATAAAGTGAAATGGGAGGATAGCTATGAGTCTATTTAAAAATACGATTAATATTTCACGAGCTAGAGAACTCTGCTGACGTCTTTAAAATGCCCAAGCTAATTTTTAATTAGAAAAGGCTTTTGCAATTTTTACGTAGCCATTTTCCCTTTCACTCACCTTTTTTTGCGCTGTGTACCTAGCCCGAGACGCCGGAGTTTTAATTAAAAAGTACAAAAAAATATACAAAACAAACATTTGCTTTTTTGCCCAGCTCAGGCGTCATCGCAGCCAATACAAGATTCAAGGCCAGGTGTGAAGGCTCCTAATATCCTGTGAATATTTTTTATTCGATGTTCACTCACAGCTTTAGTTACGGACATTCAAATGCACTTCAAGGTCTCGAGTCAATTCAAGTTGTACTGACAGCTCTTTATTATACAGACCGTACATAAATTATTGCTAAGAGGATTTTTGACCTTTGCTTTCTTTGAAAATGTTAAATGCTGTTTATTTTGATTTAAATTTGATTGCAGTTCATTTGCAGCACACAAAATGCAGCCATTTGCAAGCCACATTCTAAAAGTCTTGGTTATTTATTTTGCCATTTCAGCGCAATTTGCCTGCAATTTTCTTTATATGCATATATATAAATACATATTTTTTTCCACGCTGCGCCATTTTGGTGTTCTTATTATGCTCCATTTTGAACGGTTTCTTTGCTTTTTAGGTACAGCCAACTAAATTTTTAATGCGATAATGGCGCGTAAAAGTCATAAATTCATAGCCTCGAATTGTTAATGGTGGAAGGTGTCGAGCTTGGTTGGTCGCTGCCATTAAGTGCTCGGTTATTTATAAAAGCCCCCCAAAAGGGTCTAATTGATCTCATTTAGAATATTATTTTTGTCCAAGCGAATTCTTTCATAGTTAATCTGCCGCCGACTCTCGCATTAGCCTGAAAATTAATTCAGTAATTTGCTTTGCTGTTTTCCAACTCAAATTTTATGATAATCTTTGTAATAATACAAAAACAAAACAATTACAAACTCTTAATTATTTAATCTGGTTTTCATACTCAAACATGGTTAAACAAGCAGGTTGAATTCGTTTACTTTATTCTTTTCACTCCACATATTTTTGCAATCTTTCATAAAATGTACAGTTTCCATTTTTGCTTTGTTTTTACGAAGCATATGAATAATTCATGAGGCCACTTTATGGGAATATCGCTCGAAACGCACTAGAAGAGCAAACTAAAATGTGGCCAATAGACGAACTGAATTATAAGTGCTTTGAGTATGCTAAAGTTTTGTATAAAGAATTAAACAGATGCCAACTAGTATGTGCAACAGATATTAAAGTTGCATTAGGTAGAAATCAGCGATAGTAAAGAAAACAAATTATTATTGAACTTAGCAAAAAGCCTAATTCAAAATAAAGTTCGCATATACCAAAAGTAGAGTACATATACCCAGAACTATTTATAGTCCGGAACTTTGTCGTTCGATGTTGTTCGTCCGCTACGTTTCTTTCATATGCTTAAGCTAAAAGCATGTCATTTACTTTGAAAACAAAATAAACTTTTGTTCCGATAAATGGAAAAAAATAAAATACAAAATAAAGTTTTAAATAATGTAATAAATTTTGATATAAAAAAAAATATTATAAAACCATCATGGTAAAAAATCATAAAAAAAAACTGTGAAAATTATCAAATTTGTTTGGCACTGCTGCGTACCAAGAACGATGTGCTCTGATATCGCTTAAATGCAATTTGCATATTTTAAAATTTTTTTTAAGTAAACAACAAAATCAGCAGCAAGTGTAACTGCAAAAGATCTGTTAAAGCACAACTTCTAAACAAAGAAAAACAATCAACTTTTGCTTTCGGTTTTTCCTAATTTACATAAAAAGTTTGGTCGAGTCCTCAAACGAATGTTTTTCTATTTGGCCTTCATAGAAATGGGGTCTCCATTTTGTTGTTCTTTTTGTTTTTTGATAGCACATCATATGTAAATACTCACCGTTGAACCCACACAACACACACATGTTGACCGACCCCAGGTAAAGAGGATGGTTGAAAACTTCGCGAACTTCCGCCGGAACAGAAATTGTGGTACAAGTTCCTTCATTATAAGAGCCATTGTTAGGCTTAAATAAACAACATAAAATGAAAATTTTAATTATAGGATGTTAGAGTTGATTTAGGAGTATGCGGCAAAAGAACAATGCTATATTGTTGTTGAGCTGAACATTAAAATAACAAATAAAACATAAAGTACATTTAATAAAAATATTATAATTTGTAGTAAATAAAGTAGGGATAGGTTAAGAACAACTTATAAAATAAAATAAGATTAAATAAGATTAAAAAAACTATATAAAGAAATTAAGTAACTAAATTAAATACAGTTATTGTAAGCTGTCAAAAATTTATTTAAGATGAAATACTTCCTTTTCATAAAATTCTACCTTAAAAGTAACAGTTTCTTGTGACATATTCTCTTAACGAAAGGAGATTGAAGTACACAACACTGATGATCAATGGCAGGCGATGATGACGGCTTGGATATGGAGACTGACAATGGCAGGCGCCTCCAGTTGTTGACAGGCGACTTTCGTCAACATATTTCATGTATGTACACTTCCATATAAACGTATGCAACACTCACACACACAAACATTCATCAGTCAGATCGCAAATTTTTTCATCGCTGAGGCTTATGAAATATGCTTTAAATTTTGTAGCTTTTGTAGCACCCACTCTCAACCACCAGTAGAGTATCCTGGACATTGTTTACTAGCAGCAAATTGTGGAAAAGTGCTCCATGTTCCACAAAAAATATTCTTGTCATATTTTTAATGGTATACATATTTTTAAAAAAAAGTTCTATTTCTTAAACTTTATCATACATGTGCTCCATTGTTAAATTTCATGTTAATTTTGAAAGTGAATGCAATGTGAAATTGTTTCAAAAGTGGTTTTGGGAATAGGTAAACCAAATTAAATTCTGATGCGGGTGAAGTTTCTATGTTGTGGCTCTAATCTCATATATGTAAATAGTGCTTTTTGCAGCACTTGTAATTTAGTTGCAATGCTTTTTTCATGATGCAAACCCAGCACCGTAGTCGTAGTGCATTTGCCGTGGTCTAGGACAACGACTAATGACTTGGAATTTGTTGCCCGCCAGCCAAATGAGCGAATTTCACTGAATGTGTGTATGTGCGCAAGCTGTTGTCACCGCCGTTCGCCATTAACGTCCAGGACAACCCGAAAAAGGAGAGAGAAAAACTGCAACTTGAGTGCAAGAGGAGCGTAAAAATCATTAAGCTACAGCTGTCGTAGATACACATTTCACACCCACATATCTCACACAAAAACATACACATACAAACATGTCTGAGAGACAGGCATATGTATCTCTGTTCATGCCGACAGACATGACGTATGAGTTATGTATATTAATTTCATGACACATTACTCATACGCCCCAGTGACTTTAATTATTTTTACAGCACTCAAGAACTGCAATTTAATAGTTGATAGTTTTGAGCATATGTATTATTAAGTATAAATTTGGAGCTTGACTTCTAACTGTTATTTCTAGTTTATATTTCGAGACATAAGAAAAAGCAATTAGCCTAGAGTTCAATTTATTATTTCTAATTTTATTAAACACAAACAAATCTAAATTTCAAATTTTTAACTTAAGATAACAGACGTTGTTTATCAAGTCGTAAATCAGCTTAACATAACAAACTATAATTAACTTAAACGCAAAATGAATTGAGATGTGGTTTAATGTTTTGTCAATTAACATGCTTATTGAATATTGTATTTGCGGTCCATATTAAGCCAAATACGGTTTGAGACTCCTGTTAGTCTAAATTTGTGCATAGGTTTAATAATTGAACATTTATGTATTAAGGTTTTCAAAGATAAGCACTTCTATTGGAATTGATTTCAAGTAGAGGAAAATATTATCTTACCGAAGTATATATTCATAATAAGTCATTTTTACTTAGAAAAGAAAGAGAAAGTATTGCATTTCCATTACTTTTAAGTTGGCTAACTTAATTTGACATTTATCTTTAATTTGATTACTTTAATTAAAAATTTCACACCACATCAGAGATGTTAAAAGTAGCCACATAAGCCTCGACAAAATATCCCTAGTGTATAACAATCATTTTATACAATGGATTTAATGAACAACAGTGAATATCGACAATTACCGAGCTTTTACTATAACAAAAATTAAAACGGAAAAAAAAATAAAATAAAATGAGAAAGAGCTACACGTAAGGGAGCTACAGTCACTGACTAGTAAACGACACTCTCATAAATATTTTATTTATTGTGGTTACATTATTATTACACCTTTCAAAAGTCTGCGCCTAAAAGCATGCAACAGTGAAATGTGAGAGCAAAATATATGCCAAAGCATTGACAGCAAGTATACTGTTATTGTTGTTCATTTTTTTTTGTTGTTTGTTATTATTTCTGCTATTGTAACACTGTGCGACGTCCAGACAGAGAGCCACACATAAAGACATACGGACAGACGGACAGACACGCACACACATGCATACAAGGCGTGGTATTTATGCTGACTGATAAATAACGACACAATTGACTCGCAATCGCGCGCACGTTAACGCTTACAGGGCAAAAAAAAGAAGGTGAATGGAGAGGGTGAGAGGGGATGATACAGAGCTGGAAAGAGACATAAATTGATGGGGAGAGACAGGAGGCCTACTTTTGATAGAGCTGGCAGTTCTGCTGTGCAGACCAACACGAGAGTCACGGACGAATTTAAATATATTTTATTATTAAATAAAAGGATAATCTGTTATTCACTGTTATTGAACAGTTATGAAATATTTTGTAAACTATGTGTAATTTTTAGTATACCCTCACGTACCCACCATTAACTGTCTGCATTTGTAAAGCTTTTTGTTGTCCTTTTCATACATTTGTTTGTTATTTATTTTCATTTTTGTGTGGAGTGCTCTGTTTTTCATTCAGTATTCAACTTTAAACTATAGTCATTTTTTTTGTGTTTATCAATATTTGCTTTTTGTATTGCTTGACACGTGTATTGATAAAAAGTTTTTTTATTAATGACCAATATTGTGCAGATTTCCTTTTGACAGCGGTTTATTTTTAGAGATTGTAA
The DNA here is from genome assembly GCF_004354385.1 of Drosophila innubila. NCBI lineage: Eukaryota > Metazoa > Arthropoda > Insecta > Diptera > Drosophilidae > Drosophila > Drosophila innubila. The sequence goes on from NW_022995380.1 coordinate 12,223,274, forward strand.
AAATTATGCAATTTGAACTCATTTTTATGGGCTTTTCGCTCTTTAAAGTACGTGTCATTTTTTGCCGATGACACCAAAAATATTGCCCAAGGTCTCATTGAGGCCATGTTGTTAAAAATATCTTTTGATTGTTCGACATTTTGCGTTGTTCGATTTAAATTTCATGTGGATGGAATAGGGGAAAAAAAACCAACAAAACAAATGATTCATGATTAATGGCCTGGCATATCGAAAATATTTGCAACAGGCTCGCGGATTTTATTTAATTGAAGAAATAAATTCAAAAATAAAGAATTGAATTCAGCTAATGGCTTTGTTTAGTATTCAATTTCATTTCATTAAAAGAAAAAAAAAAAAGATATTTTGTATGTGTTGAATTTATTTGTAAGACGATAAAAAATGACTTTAATCAAGAAAAGATTGGCATTTAATATCTACATTCTACTTATTGCTTTTGTCTTAAATTTTAAATTTACTCTGGTCTTAGATAAGAATAAAGGCGAGAATATTTAAAATGTGAATAAACTTGTAATGCTTTAGTTATTTTCTCTTTTAATTTTCTCTTTAATGTTACTTACTTACTTTTATCTGCCGAGCATTGAACTGAAATCTGATATTGTTTGTTCGACCTTGACACCCGCGTCAAGTTAATTTTTATACAATTTTATAGCTTAATTAAAATGGTCTCGTTGTAATTAACAGCATTGACAGCTGTAATACGCACAGCAGCAGCACAGCAGCTGCTACAGCTATCGATTATCACAACAACAACAAGAGCCGCCAAGTCGACGAGGATGTCAAACTTCATTACGATCCTGTCATCCTACAGACGTATCAATGACAGCTATATGCGTGACAGTTGAACAGAGAGAGATTCGCCAGAATGTCCAAGCAGAGAAAGACTTAGACTGGTCATTAATGAATTTATATTTAAATTAATAGCTTCATCTTGTGCTGAGATTATTATAATAGATATACTGCAATAGATTTAAGATATTTCCCGCTGCTGCTGCTCTTTTTAAAGAAAATCCATCGCTAAGCGTTCAATTATGTTAAACAGAATGCGCACAGAATTGACTGAACTTGTGTGGAGTGTGATGAGGTCGTTTGGTGGTTTGCTTTAGCTGGGGACAGTGGGTGAGTGGTAAATGTTCGCCACGTTGCTTGCAATTAACTGCAAAGCTGTTGTCATTGTCATTGCCTTGCACAATGTTGTAACAGCTACTTGTTGTTGCTGCTACTTTGTTGCTACTGCTGTTGCAGCAGTTGCTGCTGTTCCAGTTGCTGTTGCTGTTACTGCTGCTGCTGCTGCTGTTGTTGCTGCTGAAAAATGCATGAGTTTGCCGGAAGCGGCAACCACCGGCTGCGTTGGCCCCGTTGATCCCTTTTGGCTGCCATCGTCAGCAGACAAAGCCAAGTACAACTTTAACATACATACACATCCTCGTACACACTCACACTCACTGACACATACGTATGCACACACTTGAGTTGGAAATTTATACAATAAACGCTGGGCAACTCCAGCACAATTTCCGCATACATCAGTCGTCTACACTTCACTACACTTTTTCAGCTCATCCGTTTTCACACATTTTCCCAATTTACTTTGGCGTAAAAAATAATTAATTTTCATGGTTTGTCTCTATTGTTGTTCTTATTGTTATTGTTGTTGTCGTTTTCCTTTTTTAATTTTTTTGAACTCGTTGTGCTGCTTTCCTTGTTGTTGCAACAGAGTTTTTTACACTTTTCGGTTTGCTTGAAGCAGTTGCAGGTGCAACACCAACACTTACAAGTGTTAACCGAAGTAATTTAACAATTGTGATGGGGACGTGTTTGTTGTTGCACTTGTTGTCTTGTTATGTGGCCACCCATTTCTGAAAGTGGTCAGTTTTCCTTCTCCTTAGACCCTGTACTTGAAATAGTAAAACAGGTCTATTAAGCTTGTCAAAAAAAAAAAAATAGATAAATAAAGGATCGACCGAGTCAATAGAGCCATATCTGGAATCCTATGACCAAAATTTTAGATTCTATAAGAGCTAGAGACACTAAGCTTAGCATGAGTTCCTCTATATCCTAAACAAATCAAATTGATTTAGATTCTGGCTACCCTTGAAAATAAATAAAACTAATAACAGCGAAATGTAAGTATTAAAACATATGCTAATATAAATTTAATAGTCCGATAATCAACTGAAAGTTTCATAATGATCGGACAGTTATCTCTAAACTTATTCCAGAAATATTTTTCGCTGGGATTGTACCTTTATATATGTATTTATGTGATGGCGTCAATGGTTTTTTACTGAATAAATGCAGGGTCTCTCAATATCGAGTTCGCTATTTTTAAATAAATAAATATTTTTATTTTGTTGCGCTCCAGACAACTCTTGTCTGGTGTCTGCAAGAGCTGCGATGTGCCTTAATGGAAGGGGAAATGTATAAATGTATAGTACTCGGTAATTTTAGGAAACTTTTAAGTTAAATTTGTGTTGTTTGGTAAAAGAACAGAAAGTTGAAAAATATCTTGAAATCACATTAAACTTATGCTTGCTAATAAATGTAAATTTATTTAATTAGCTCGAGGAAGATGTTTTAGGACCGGTTTATCAATATCTCCTAAAATTATATCAAAGAGATATTTTCAAATATTACGTCAAAATATCTCTGATTTAGTTATTAGTTAGTTAGTTAGTTTATTGTCAATCATCTAATTCACATACTTCCAACAATTTAAAAAAATTATCATTTGCTAAGCTTAGAAATCAATGTCAATGATCAATGTCTATCCGAAAGATTGATTTTTAATGGGAGTGTTCTGCACAAATTTTAATCACAAATCATGAAACACCACTCGGTTTTACAGGTATATGTATACCCTGCGAAAATCAAATGATACCAAAATATTTATTTATATCATATTATGCCTTGTTGATTCTAATATTGATGGAATTATTCGAGTAATTTAAGAAAAAAATAATTAATAGAAATGAATGTCAAATTTAAATATTTCTTTTTAAAAAAGTTTAGGAAGACATTGAAAAACCAGCAATGAAATTTTTTTAACGTACGTCAAGTATACATTTCTTAGGATAATCAAAAATGTATTATACATTTGTGGACTTTATACATATAATAAATAAAACTATCTTAAAATACCATTTATAAATGATTGCCATTTAAAACCTTATCTTAATTATTTATACTTTAAGCAATTAGTGGCTGGTTTCAATTCACGATGAAAGCATGTCAAATGCAGTTTGAAGCCACAAAGTGATTGACAATCCAATCGAATTTCTCAAAAGTCCTTCAACAGCGGCTTATTCGTTACTTGCACATCCTTTTGTCCCATCCACACATACAGTGCTTATTACTATATATGCTCTCCTCATACCAATGGCTAATGGGTGACAAACCAGTATATTCTTTTGCTCCTGCAGCAACAGAAAGCAGCTGAACATAACAACAACAGTTTCTCCTTTGAGCTTTTTCTGCCTTATGATGAGTCTCAGAATGAAAGAAGTAGTAATAATAATATAAAAAAAGGCAAAGAGAAAGAAATAAATACGCACAGGCCAATATACGCAATAATAATATACCCTGTTATCAGACCTATCAAATACATACTGTTCTTTTGTCATAGTTGTTAAAGGTTATAACTAGTGAATAGCTTATAAAATCATGTATATGTTATATTAAACCATGTAGTCAGGCCTTAAAATTAATTTAATTTATTTTAGTGTAACTATTGCTTCGGTCGAAGATTAAAAAATTTAAAAAAATTCTTCGTAAATGCAGCAGGAGCAAGACTATTTTATACCCATTTTCTCTATATGTGCCCGCAAGATACAATAAGTGAAAATTGTGTTTCTGCGCCCAGTTGCAAAATATAAATATTATATAACTTAATTCGTTCGGGACTGCACAGAAGGACTCTTGGCCGAGAATGGCACTGACCTCGATGGGCTCTTGCCGTCTCGACTCATTCAGCTGCTGAATTTTGAGCAGGTATTAATTATATTGTAGAGCCCTTTAACAGTCAAACATTTTGTATGTTCATATACGAGTCCGAATATACACATTTACATAAATATATTTCATTTTCAGCTTCAATTGTTAAGCACAAAGATTGGCCTGGTTCATATTGATGATGACAATCAGATGATAATTAAGCTCAAAGTGCAGTTTTAATGAGGTTTCGAGTTGAAAGCAAACTTTAATCGTTCGATAAGCTCATATTAATTAATAACTGGTCCAATGATTGAGATAATTTAATACTGAACTTATTTTGGTATTGACAATTGACTTTAATGACAAATGCAATAAACAATTAAATAATTACTAACTTACAATTACTTTAATTATGTATTCCAATGCTTTCTTATAGTAAGTATCTTCAAATCATATTACTTCCTATAAGCAATTATGTTAGGTATTTACTCATTTTATAAAGGCTTAATATAATATCTGTGCATATCATACTATAAACTAGCATTATCAAGTATCCATTTATTCACTCTTTCGAATTGAGTTTAAGGCTTGTAATACTTCAAAGATAATTTTATTATCACTATCATATCATCTCAAAGCTTTCCATTTTTTTTCCAGCGGCAATAAAACGTATCTTTCTTTGTCTCTTTCCCCTTTTCTATTCATTTTGGCGGCTTTTTTTGCTGCTTTTTCATATCAAATCCCACTTGCATAATATTTTACTATCCTTCTTGCCGTTTTTTTTTTTTTTGTTAAAGCGCATTGTTTCAGAATCTAGGGAGCCCATGCTTAGAATGGTGGTTATCTTGCCCCACAGTGCGGCTAAAGAATGGAAACGGGAAATCGCTTTCTTGGCGCCTGTTGACAAGTGCAAGTGCGGCTTGAATTTAATATTGGAGGATTCTTTTGTGGGTGTTGTTGCTGGTTTTGAATTTCTGTACTCCAATTTATGCGCCTTTTTATATTCGTATTTTGCATTGCTCCTGTGCCTCCTACTGCCACATACAGCAGTTGGTTAAATCCTTTACACAAGCTGTTTGCCGCGCATAACAAAATAAAATAAATAATCCTGTTAAATGGTAAAACCAGGCAAAATCCAGGCAACAACCAGGCAACAACCAGGCAACAGCCCAGGAAAGACTTCAGCAGCAACACCGACAACAACAATGGCATCACATTTCGTTTCCAATTTTCTTGGCTCGCATCTACCCGTTCGCCTGTGTCCTGCTCGTTTTGCGTCCTGAGTCCTGCGTCCTGCGTTCTCTGTGTCCTGTTTTGTGTTGTTCTGTCCTATGCACACGTACGTGGCTTAAGATTTTCTCATTCATAACGTGATTTAAAGCGAAGCATTTCGACATGTTATGCCATCTACTTCCTGTTCAATATGCATTCGTGTCGTCCTCTTGGTATCGTTACCTTGGAGAGAATTACAGATTGCCGCCAGCTGCAGGTTCGCATTCAGCATTTAAATTGATGCACTTTTTGTGCGATGCAATGAAAAATGTAAATGCAGAATGATGAAATCCTTTGCTGCTTACTTGCCAGCTATGATTACAGCGCACACATCGCAAAACTTGCTGCCTTGATGTGTCCTGGATTCTTTGGCAGCCATCGGGCGTATACTTAACGAACACCTAAACGCCTTCTCACATCATCAGACACTTGCCTTGAGTCCAATCATTTTATGTTCAGTTTAATACCAGCTTATAATCGACTACCGCTTACAGTTTGGCTTCGGTTGACTTAAGCTGGGCGAAATGGCCGTCAGGCAATTTATCGTTTTATGACCACCTAATCTTCTTAATTAAAAGCTGACATTTAATCGAAAATGTTGATATTTGATGTTGCACTATTCAATATCTGATTAGTTAAGACCGCTGGCAAATAATAATAAAGGATGAAGCGTTTAAATGCCTTACAATTTAAAATAGAGATACAAAATCAATAATGATTCCTTAATAATGTTCTGTATATTTAAGCTCATAACTTGAATGTACACAAAACATACGATGTGTAAGTTAAGTAAATTCTTCACAACGAGTTTCTCTGCTGAAATTTAAATAAAGTTTATCTCTAATGTTAATAATAAATTAAATAAATTTAAATAAAAGTAACCTAACATCATTTATAATTTATTTCTAAAATATTTTTAAGCATAAGCATATTGTAATTTAATTGTAGCCCTTCATTTGAATGAACGTTTTCTTATATGTAGACTTTAAATCTTTCATAAATGGTGTTGTTGAAAAATAAGTGTATATAGTACTTTAGGCTATTGTTAGTTTTTTTTAAACTAAATCACAAATCACCATTGACCGCAATTTCCCAATAGTTCAACGCAGTATATTTAATTTAAATATAAGGAATTTACATGAAAGGATTTTTATGTCTTCTATCTGTTATTGCAATCATTCAATTCACAAAAAAATTAAGATAAATAACATGTTTTCATTGTCAATGGTCGGTTTTAAGCCCAAAGGAACCCTATTCTTGTTTTGCTTTTAATCTTTTTGAGGTCGCAGTTGTTGGAAAAGCAAACTGCTATTGTAGCCTAGGCCACTTTTGTTGCCTCTTTATCACTTTTCATTCTGGGCCCCAAAGAAGCATTTTTATTGGCAACATGTCGTATGCGTAATGCAATCGACGCCCTTGATATGTATCTGTCTGTCTGTCTGTTTTTCTGATCTGTCTTTACTCGTTTCTAGGAATTTACAGTCATACAAAGGTCTAAGCTTCAGCGACAGTGGCTTTTCAATTTGAATAAACGAATGTCGGCTAAATATTTGATTTATTTATGTGTGACCTTTGTCAAACAGATGGGAGAATGTCGAGGAACCTCAGACACACCCACAATTGTCCACATAAAGTCACAAACAATTTGTCTACTTTTATCATTCAACGCACAGAAAATGTCACTCAAATTCAATTTAAAGGAAAAAAGTTTATTATTTTCTTAGTTCGTTTCAAATAAATAGGGCTTGTATGTATGACAAGCAGTTCCCGCTTTATAACTTCATTGCGAAACAAGGTCAGACCCAACGATTCGTGTTTGCCTTTTGTCGGTCGTCAAACCAATTCAAAATAATCTTACCAATTTCTGCAGACGGTACAACAAGGTCAACCAAGTAATTTCGCTAACGAACAAATGATTATTACTGCATAACGGGCCCTGAGATACTCACACATACACACACACATACACACAAACGCAACTCACACACGCGCGTATGTGAGGCAAATGCAGATAAGCAAATGTAATAGAAACAGCTTATGGCCTGGTCCCTTCCTGTCATCCTTTGTTCTGCCCTACATAGTCCTTACCTCCTCTTCAGCCCAACATAACATAATCGTAAAAGTCAGATCTAAGCTCAGTGTTAGGATTGCAGCATTTTGTGGGTCGCTAATTTTAAGGCGACAGCTCACGACAGCCTCGACACTGGGGACTTCAGCAATCAAGCTGCACTGGGACTCAAAATGCGACTTAGAATGAGAATTTTTTACAAGAAATGAACGCTGAGTCACTGATTTTTCAAAGATTGGTAATTTATCGTTTTGGCAAATATTAAAGTTTTTAAAACTTATTGCGAATATTGAATAAATTTAAAAACCTACAGAGCAAAACAATTCAAATCTTGGGCGATTCAAAAGTATGCTAATACATTCTGAGAAATTATTTGTATGTTCGGAAATAAACTTTGTTTTGTACATTGAACTCAAAATTACATTTCATTAAAATGTTTAAGTTAAAATTCAAAACTTAAAATAATTTAAAAATTTAATTTTGAAAGTCGTTTCCAATAATATAATTGCGTATACTTTCAAAACTTTTAAGGCATGTTCTTTTCAAGCAGGAAACATTGCTTGCACAATTTAAGCGAATTTAATAAAATGAACTATCGCGCAAATTGTGCTAAATTGGTTGTTTAGCTATTGAACGCTATGGAAAATGATCTAAAGGCTCTGCAGTTATTTTGAATTCCATTTAGTTGGCTATGCCCCGTATTTTCTTTTCTATCAACAGCACTTTTGTATTTGTTTTTGTTTTTGTTTAACAGTTGGCCAGCTCAATTGAGTGTAAAACAATTTCATTAAACTCGTAGTAAGGGCGAGAAGCAGCTGTGTATTTATAAAACAGCATGATGTGACCGCCCTCCATTTGTCTATCTATATACATTTATTGAACTGTATATAGTAGTATAGTCAATGCTAAAGGCAGCGACATCGACAGGGGCAACGAGAATGGCAACGAGAACGGCATCCTTGCGCTGAGTCCTCATCATTGTCGTTGTCTGTGCTCCACTTTATTCTATTTTTATTATTATTTTATTGTCTCAATGCAGCAGAATGGACTGAAGGTGGAAGTGGTAGAGAAGAAGGTAAACACCATTGCAATTTATCGCATACGCTTTGACAACATGTTTGCAGGCATTTTTATCATTTCCGCATTTATGTGGTTTCCGCTTGAGCTGCAAGCAAACGAACAAGTCGCTTTCTGCTTTATTGCCCCAGACGGTCGATTCTCTCTCTACTGTCCATGCCACATGTAGAAGAAACTGACAAGGGCCAGCAAAATGCGGCAATATTGCTAGCATGCGTTCCACACGCCTTCGATTTTGAGCAAATGAATTGTTTTGGTTTAATTTATTGAACCGAACACTGGCAGATTGTTGGTCACTGGAAAGTCAGCATTTATGGATAGCAGGAAAATGCAGGTGAAGGAGCATAGGATTTATTCTAGTTATCGCATGAAAAACCTCTGAATACTCGTATGAATAGAAATGACTAAAGTGTAAAAGACTGTAGCTAAATTTAACTTAAAGTTAGCTAACTTAATTAAATTCAAGTAGATGACGAAAGGGAACGTTTTTAAATTTAAAAAGTTTATCAGTTAGATTAGTTTTAAATTTATCTTGTCAAACTATATGTACTATATCATATTTAATATTAATAATTAATTTAAGCCATCAAGCTTAATAGAATTATGTTTCAGCTTAACTAAACAATTTTTTCTTTGCTCAACTTTCAATTCGTTGAGAAAAAAATTCTCTTTTATTGTTCCCCTTTACGCTTTAACATTCTAGCAGTGTAATATCCCATGGAAAACTAAAGGACACTCGTTGTCATATTGTCCAACGCTACTTCAATGATGCTGCTAAGTCCAAAGGAGTTCCAAAAAAAAGTAGAAAGCACTATAACAAGCACAGGCAGCCAGTCTTGTTAAGGGTCAGTAATAAATCTCAAAAGCTTGTGCTGTAACTTAAATTAAATGCTGAAAATCGTTTGGGCAGCAACCCGTCCCTTATCGCCCCTTTAAAATCTGACACGCAACTGGGCAACCAAGCAAAAAACCAGTTGAAAAATGCGACGCACTAGAAAATGAAAGGAGGGATTCTAGCCCGAAATGTAGCGAGACGTGAGTAAAAAATGTCCCCAAAAAATTAAATAGAGTTTTCCAAACAAGCGGCTAAATACGGTGCAATTGGCTGTGCTAGGCAATGGCCCCTGGCAACAAAATCCAACTCCAACTATGGCTCTGATTCCAACTCTGCCTCTGATTCTGGCTATGGTTCTGGCTCTGACTCTGACACTGGCTCTGGCTACTTTCATATGCAAAAGTCACGAAGCCAAAACGAAAAACTGCACGTGGCAACCAAAACTGTTGTCTACTTTTTGGCGTAAAGCGTTAAATTTATGACTTCTAGAGTTTCCGTGTTTGCAGGTCCGGCGCACAAAAAAAAAATTATTACATCCCACAGAATTCACACACGTAAAATGTGGCAAAATATGGCACCCCGAAAAACACAAATAAATTTTTCTATTAAATCGCCACAATCATAATTCACTATAGTTAAATATTGTTAAAAGCTCATGTTTTATGATTTCTAATTTTATTTTGATGGTAAGCTTGTCGGTTTGGCAACTGGTCAAGTGTTTACCTGGTCAGTTGCCATGCCAACCAATAACAAGAATTGACTGTCCGCCTATACTTTTGCCAAATGTTCAAATAGGCTTTATGCATTTCACATGCAAATTGTTTAGACAAAGCTGCTTATTGGCTATTTCGCATAATTTGCTATCATTATTTATGTACAATTTTTTGCCGAAATTTATAAATACATACGTAATTGGCTTGCAAAAGGCAAAGAATATTTTTCCATCTAATTTATGTGGCGCTTTTTGTTACAAAATAAACATACATAAATACGAGTAAATGTTTAGTTGAATTGCTTGAAAATAGTTAAGATGTGATTTAAATTATATAAATAGTAATTGTTATAACTTAAGAAATATTATTTAATTATTATTTCAAAATCATTATATTTTTATCACCCATTAATTTAAGGATATAGTTAAGAAGATTGCATTTAAATATTTTCTTTACAATCACAACCATATTTTTACTCTCAAATGAGTAATAATAAAAATAACTTTAGTAAATTTAGTACACAAAAAGTTTTCTTAACCATCAAGAGCATAAACTGCAAAGCCAATCAGAAAATTCAGCATAGCAGCAAAAATATTAAGGCCGTGCTGCAATTTTTAGCCTGAAAGTGGCAACTTTCGGCTTGTTCGGTCATAATTTAATATGCAGGCAAGCTATAAAATTGAAATTATTACAACTGCCAACTAATGAACAGCAATAAAAATAAATACAAGTATCGCCGTCTCTCCCTTTGCAATTTTTTTGAAGTGCAACTGCAAATGGAACTGCAACCTGCAGACAAAGTTTCGCTTTACGTTTCAGTGCGCACCTGAACGACTTTGATGTGCAACTTTGGGTATGGCAAGCCAAGCTGCGAGTCAAGCGTCAGAGAACAGAGAGTATGTCCAGAACTGTGTCAATGTCTTTACGAGTATATATAGTCTGTTCTTACTGTTTCTATTCACCTTAGTTATCAATTTTACGCTTCGTATGCGGCCCAAGCAAATGAGCAATGCAACTTTCAGTCGTTCTTTTTAATACGACAAAGACTCGCTAAAAATTCTTGAATTCCTTTAGGCAAAAACTGAAGCATACTTTTGTGTGCGCCTTTTAAGTGCTCGCCACAATCCAACGAGGCAGACTAAGCACGAATCGCCTGCTGCTAAAGCCGATTACCACTTCGGCTCTTCAATTGACGAAGCGACAGCAGAGGAGCTTTGGCTCTCTTAACTCTTGCAGACAGAGCGCAGCGTTCTCTTTGCTGTGTGAGCAGAATAGCCAGCTATTGCTTGCGCGGGCAAAGAAAGAAGGCATGAGCATGCTGCACTGCTCGCACCACGGAAACTGCGTCAAGTGCCACTTGTGACGCTTTGGCACAACAAATGTTAATAAAGCATGCGACAGTGGCTGAAACGAAAGCTGAGACTGAAGCAGGCGCTGAGCTTAGACTAATGTGTATGTATGGTGGTGTGTGTGTGTGTGTGTGCGTGTGGTTCTTGTTTGCTTTGTTGTTGTTGTTGTCGTTGTCGTTGGCCAGTGTTGACTAGTCGCCGTTTGCTGTTTACTGTTTGGGGATTTGTGATGGCAAATGAAAAGGTTGTGTGACAGTGAAATGCATTTCAAGTCTACTCAAGTGGGTTGCACATTGTCATTGTTGTTGATGTTGTTGTTGTTGCTGTTGTTGTTGTCGTTGTTACACACACATGCAAAGCCCAGACAGATGAGAAGCACGTTGGTGCATTAAAGTGGGTATAAATATGGGTTAATGGGTTTTTAGTTGCTCTTTTCATTACGACAGGACTGTAAAAATGTTTTGTGCTTCAGTTTTGTTGAACTTTCTGTTACCAGTAAGTGTTAAATGCTAATCGAATTGCCTGAATGAATATGAATACTGTTCATTAGCATACTTAAAACCAGGAGCTATTTTTGTCAATTCTTTCTACTTAAGAATTCCAACTAAATGTTACACGCAATACGGAAATATGGTTTCAAAACCGTATCATAGCTATATTGTGTGCACAATGCAAATATGTGCACACACTTCGCTGCGGAACTAATTGAAAAATAATTTAATTGCCACGTGGAACACGTGAAAATCAGCAACGGGTTAACGTCATCAAAAGGAGAAGCACAGAGAACCGCAGCTGGAATTTAAGCAGCAACACTTGAAAATATGCAGCAAGGAGCGTTTCGCAACACTAATTAAATTGCACGTTTGCATGCATGCGAGTTATGCATTCTGTAAATTACACATTCGCACTGTGGTGCAGCATTTTAAACCATAAAAATGTCAGACAAAAGCACATTCTCCTAATTGAACATGTGTTTTGCAGGAGTTGCGGTTGCTTTCAACGTGTGTTTTTGTGGTTCCCTCTTTGGACTCTTTTTAGTTCATTAATTCGGTGGTAACTTCTCTGGGTCAAATTCAAATTAAACGGTAGCTAGTTGTGTTGGTGTTTGTATGTACGAGTATAACTGTTTGTCCTTTTTCCGGATAATTTGAATATTTTGCTTTCTGTTTTCCACGCAATTTATGTGTGCCAGTAGAAAAAGGGTATTTTATAAACATGAAAACAAATGAAGATATAAATTTCGTGAAATTCCATTTAATATAAACATTGCTTTTATTAAACGACAAAAACTGTGTATTTTTCACCTCAATTTGTAGTAGAAAGAAGTTAAGCAATTACAACTTGTAAAGCAGTTTAGCTCATACATATAAATGCTGTTCCTAACATTCTGTCTATCTGTCAGTTTAACTGATGTAACTCAACTCCTGACAGCAGATTGGCATTCTCAATTATCAAACATACTTAATGCAGAAAAGAAATTAAATTTTTGATACTCTGATATTCCAAGAAACAATTCTGTTGAATTTATTATTATAATATTACAGGCTTATTGAAAAATTTAATTTCTAACAGGCCATTAAAATCCTTCTTAGCTGTACTTATATGAATAATAAAAATAATTGATTAAATTAATTGGCCTTCATTTTCCTCTCTGGCTCAATTCATGAGTACATTGTGTTCACTTTGAACATTGTTTCACTAAGTACTTGAAAGCACTTGATTAGTAATTTCAATCAAATTGCAGCGTTCAATGATTGAATAAATAAAAGAATATATCTTAGGATGACAGCACTTGAGTGTCAGGCATCTGAATTACTTCAAGTGGAGTCATGAGTAAATTGAAACACTTTAAAGCAGAGATTAAATTGGCCCCAATAAAAACCACATAAATGACAAGAAGAAAAACACGACTTAAGCTTTGAGTAAACTTTTGAACAAGTTCTGGTAGTCGACACGCAAATTAGCTGACAGGCTGATACCTATCATCAGTTTTAAAGGCTGCTGTAATTTCATCATTATGTCCGGCATGCTGAAATGCATTCTTGCAGTTGCAATAGCTCTAGAACTACTAAAAGTGGCAGCAGCAGCAGCAGCGGCAGCAGCTTTTGTTCAATTTTTTTGCCAGGCTGCAGAAATTTCCAACAAGTTTTACCGGTGCCGGGCATCATCCGGTAGCATGCTGCAAAAACCTGGGCTAAGCAGGAAAATTATTAAACAATGCAGCAGTGATGGACAGAAGGGTAGATGCGAGTTGACACAGAGGATCAGAAGGACAACAACTGACATGAATGCTCAAAGCCAGTAAATGCAGCTATGAAATAGCAAAATGCTGACCTAAGTCCATAAACAAAGTGACACCAAAGACAAAGAACAAAATGGCCAACTCCAGCACTGGGATAGGCCCAGAGACAATAGCTGCTTCAGACCAAGCGCAAACATGGCAAAAATGTCACAGCAACAAGCGACAAAGTGACAGTCGAGTCTCCGAAAACCACCCGCCAAAGCCCTCGCATAGTTGTAGTTTTATCGAAGCTAAGGTACGAGTACTCGTATAGGGTCAACCGTAGAGCTTCGTGTTTGTCTGTTTGCTTGTTTGCTTTTCAATTTAAGCCATCCAGCCGGGACATAGAATTATGACTATCCAGGCAAGTAAAAACACAAAAACAAGAAGTGTAAGCTCAAAATGGAGTAAAATCCAGAGTTATTCTTCAGGTGTTTGCATACAATGTCCAGAACAAGAACCAAAACTATGCAGTGCTCTACTGAAGGCAACCAACTTATCCGATTCGGTTCAGTTCTCTTAATCTGTATTTTATCTCTCGACTTCACTCTGTTTCATTTCCTTTGCTATCGAAATGCTTCACTCAACATTAATACTCGTGTTAAGAGTATTCGCAAGAAGGCTGGTGAATATTAATATTTCTTATTTTATTGAAAATTTAAGTAGGTAAAATTTCCACATTTAATAAAGTGTTTTTAAATACTCAGCATTAAAAAACATATATCAATTATATTGCGTGAATTCTTGACAGCAACTCGTCTCGACAGTTTTGTTTATTTAATTGTTTTAATTTAACTGCTAAGCAATCTTCGGCAACATAAATTTTTTCCGTCACCAAAAAACTGATTTGTATGCAATAGAGCATATGCCTTAAATAAGTAAGTAAATTTTATTAAATTTTGTAGAAATTGTAATATACAAAATCCGTGATATCATGTTATGTCTGTGTCCATTATGATTTGAAGACGCCATTTTTCTTTTGGTGAGAGCTGAAAGAAATTCTTGCTCGTATGCCTCACTTCCTTCATATTGTGTAAAGGTGGCCAAAATGATGTTATTGCCATGCAACTAATGGGATCAAAAGTTAAGATAATGCATTAGTTTGTTTTCAACTACATACCGCACAAAGTAGCATGCATCGGCGGCAGTTCTTTGGAAGTCGATATTATTCCTAACCTCATGCACCAATTGTGCTTCGTATGCCTTGATAGATTCTCGATAACGATTGCCACATATCATTTGACTGTATAATATCTCAATGGTGTGATCTACTCGAATATTAATTAAGCAAAAACCATTTGATACTTACTATGGTATCTTGAATTTCCTATAGCTTGGCTGTCGGCTCATCAAATCGGCGGTGTCGTTGGGCTTGTATCTCATATATTCAATAGGTGGATTTATCATAGACTCGAAGCGGTAATCTATTCGATGCTCGCTGGCAGTGCGCTGAGTAAAGCGACTCAACGACTTTCTATTGTCTTCATTTGGCACCTGTATCTGTAAAAACCGCGATGTTCTCATTGATGTTCCCACTGATCCGCGTGTGGCACGCAAAGATCTCCTTGAATCGCGTCTCACATCCGATACCTCATCCTCGGGATTCAGATCCATTATGTGTTGTGTATTTATTTTTATTGTTTTTTTTTTTGTATTCAATGTTACATATGTACTAATTTTCAATCTACTGAGTGTTCAGTTCAATTGTAGAATGAACTAACAAGCAATGTTGGCCTGAATAGTGTAATGTTTTTATAGTCACAACTAAATTCAAAGCAGATCTGATGAAACAAAATATTTGATTCAAAAAATCTATAACCAGTTTTATGCAAGGGGCATTAGAGTCTGTGAAACAAATAACCTTGGCATTTCTTGAAGAACTTTAGAAATCAAAGTTTCATTCATTAAATCCTGCTTTTTGTTGTTTCCGATTATTCGGGAAATTACACTGCGAACGAAAAAAGTACTTTCATATTACAGAAGGTAATGTGAATTCCATTAAATTGTAATGATAAATTTATAAATATTGTAATATCAATCAAAACTAGGCGATTTACAGTTAATAAATACAACAAAATTCTAGTTTTAATGTTATTACATAAATTAGTATAAATTAAGCCTAAGTACTGGTTTTGTTGAATTGCTCTTGAAAGCTTCAGAACTCTCATGCGCCCATTCACTCTCACTTTTACTCTCAAAAGTGATCAGCTGGGCTCTCTCAGCTGACAGAGAGCGGCTTTGATGCTCAGGTTGAATTATATTCCGATTAACAGTCTGAATCATCTCTCTCTCTCTCTCTCTGTGTGTCTCTCTCTTCCTATTTAAAGACCTGTCACAGCTGTCGCTTTGATCAGTCTCGTCTCAACTATAAACAGGTTGAAGTTGATTTTACAGTCGTGTGATCAAAAGTGACTTTAATTTTAATTAACCAAATTTCTGAGAATTGTGATTGCATTTTGTGTTATTCCCATGATGAAGTCGGCATCCGCATGCAAGTCTGTGGGAATCCTTCTAGTTACCACAATGTTGATATGCGCAGCTCACGCACAACAAAGTTAGTATAAAGCGGTGAATGAACTGGTTTTACAGTGATTCACAAGCAATAAACTTGACACTGCTCCGACACCTCTAATCCGCTCAGTGTCTCAGTCACTATCAGTTTTAATAATCATTATTCGTATTCGCCTCGTGTGCAGTTTGATGCCTTCAATGTATGGAAGTAAATGTCATATGTCGATTTAGGGGCAATGACAAGCTAATGGAATTGGAATACTAAGACATTGAACCATATAAATAACAAACAACGAAATGTATAAATTAATTATCAGCTTTGAAGTATTATATTTAGTATAATAAGACTGTGTAACAAACAATTTGAGATTGATAACAAAAGTGCAAAACTTTTCACCTCGTGTTCTACATGATAGAATAATTTAAATTAAGTTTGTTTGAATTCTTTTTATTAATGTTTCCATGTCATTTAGTTGTTATAATTATTAATTGATTTTAATCATTATTTGCCATCTTACAAGTGTACTTAAATTGATTGACGTCATTTAGGGCATTTCCCAAATAGATTATAAGTTTATAAAATTTAATTTGAATTGCATTACAGATTGTCGCAATCCAAATCAAAACACGGGTTATTGCCTATCAATCTATGACTGCCCCATCCTGATTGATCTGCTCCAGAAGAGTGCGCTGACTAGCGATGAGCGCAACTTTTTGCGGGAGTCCCAATGTGACAATGGATTTGGTCGAAAACCATTTGTCTGCTGCACTCAAGATAAGAACTATGTTGGTCTTCCAACAGCAACACCTACAGCAACAACAACTACAACAACCACAAGGAGGCCTCAACCCACACCTTTCATTGGAGGAGATGATCAAGGAGAAAGCTTGCTGCCTAGAGAACCGGCTTGTGGACCGAGCTCATTCCTCGATCGCATTTACAATGGCAACGACACGGCACTCGATGATTTTGTATGGATGGCTCTGCTGGAGTATAGGGAACGTAAGTTAATCGTATTTTAAAATAATTCATAGAGCAAGTTATATAATCTTAAAATTTGTCTTTTAGGCACTGGAAAACTTGTATTAAACTGTGGCGGCAGTCTGATCAATAATCGTTACGTTCTGACTGCAGCCCATTGTGTGATCGGTAAAGTCACCACGGATGTGGGTCAGCTGTGAGTAACTTTTACCTAAAACTAAATATATATTATTATTATTATTATTATTATTATTATTATTATTATTATTATTATTATTATTATTATTATTATTATTATTATTATTATTATTATTATTATTATTATTATTATTACCATTATTATTATTATTATTATTATTATTATTATTATTACATTATATTATTATTATTATTATTATTATTATTATTATTATTATTATTATTATTATTACTATTATTATTATTATTATTATTATTAATTATTATTATTATTATATTACTATTATTATTATTATTATTATTATTATTATTATTATTATTATTATTATTATTATTATTATTATTATTATTATTATTATTATTATTATTATTATTATTATTATTATTATTATTAATATTGATATTATTATTATTATTATTATTAATATTGATATTATTATTATTATTATTATTATTATTATTATTATTATTATTATTATTATTAAAATATTTTTCAGCGCCAAAGTCCGTTTAGGCGAATACGACATTAGCAAGGATATTGACTGTGTAAATGGGGTGTGCAACAAGCCCGTGATTGAAATCGACATTGAGGAGTCCATCGTGCATCCTCAGTATGATGCGAATAGCAATGATCGGCATCATGACATTGCTCTACTGCGTCTCAGCAAACCTGTCGAGCTCAGCGCGTTTTTGCAGCCAGTGTGTTTGCCATTGGCCAGCGTTCGATCGGTAATTAACCCCAATGAAGAACTCGTAGTCAGCGGCTGGGGACGCACTCTTACATGTAAGCATAAGCTATACCGGATAAATAGAGGGATTTCATAATAATTTTGACATATCTCTTTCAATTCAGCGCGGCAGAGCAACATTAAGCAGCGTCTCGAAATTCCCGTGGCAGATCAGGATTACTGCAAGAAGAAATTTTCGACGAAGAATATCAATCTGATCAGTTCGCAGTTGTGTGTGGGCGGTGAATTCGTTCGCGATAGCTGTGATGGGGATTCGGGTGGACCACTGATGCGCAACAAGAATGCCTGGTATTTGGAGGGAGTCGTCTCGTTTGGTAATGCATGCGGTCTGGAGGGTTGGCCTGGCGTCTATACACGCGTATCCGACTATATCGACTGGATAGTGAGTACGGTTCGTGCGTAGAGGAGCAATTGGAGTAGCCAAAATGCACCTTTTGTCAAAATAAGTTTTAATTAAAAGAGAGCCAAGAGCCAAACTTAACCAAGTCGTCGCATTTTAATTAACTTGCATTAAATGCGATTTTATCGGCAGCTGCAACGTTGCGTATACGTAATGCGCTTACTGAAGCCGTTTGCGGTAATTAAAACGATTCGTGTTGCCTTGGAAAGTAACTTTGAAAATGGTTCTGCCAAGTTGCCAGCGGCACCTCCACAGCGCCCTCTCAACGATTTTCTATGCAATTTGGCAATGCATTTCTATTATTCGCACTTGCCGGCCAGAATCTTGCGCTTCAGGTCCAATTGAATTGTTTGTTAGCGCTGCGTAATGAGTGGGCGAGGCAATGTTCAACAAAGTAGACAATAGATGCTTCAGAGAAAGGTTAATGAGGCCCGCAGGAAATGCAGCCAACAAAGAAGCAGCCAAATGAAGCATAATAAACTACAAAATCCAACGAAATGGAGTTTATATGCATGGTATTACTTTAAGGGTTGCCATTGATTGACGCTCTTCTACAGTTAATTCGTTTAGCAGACTAATAACTTCGAAGCCTATAAGAACATGAAAGCTGATTTTAAAAGGTAATAACAAGAATGTCCCGTTTAGTTACTTTAATTTAATTAGTAAAGTTAAAATTTAAATGAATATAGTTGAAATTAATAAATCTTAAGGCGAACGTTTAAGTTGACTAAAAAACACACAGTAAATTTATGTGAAAAACTGCTGCTTTAGTTATCAGTTGCCAACTAAATTCTCGTACTTGCTGCAACTGCTGCCAAAAACAATGCTGGGTACTGGAAAGTTTTTACTTTTTGGGTTCAAGTCTGACCAGTGTGTGGCCAAATGGAACAGAAACGACAAATATTGAACGCAGGTCGGAAAAAAACACTTTGCCTAAATGCAGGCAAAAACTTGTAATTCAATTTCGGGCAACTTTACACAAGTGCGAGCCAAATGTAATTAACACGCACACAGACACTCACTCACACACTCACTCTCACACAGACAGTGCAAATTGCAGACAGACAAAATACCGGTACACCTGCTGCCAGTTTTCCAGATTGACTGCCGTCAATTGAACCTAAAAACGTTCAGAAATCATACTCCAAGCCATGTGTAATTTTCGTGTGATGACCTCCAGAGAATTGGCTCTGTTTCGACCAGGCTTATCGGAGGTTTGCTAGCACCCAAGTCTAACGTAGCGTAATTGAGTTGTGTTTCCAACATTTAAAATAGCCGCCGGCATAAACGAGCCTGGATCGTAATCCCTCTGTCCGTCCGACTCACTGTGGATAGCTGGCCGAGCAAAGTTTGGCAAATAAGTTAAGCTAAATAAAAAAATTTAAAGATATACACTTGTATACACCTAACTTTTATTTTTTTTGTGAAATTAGAAGAAAATGCTACAATCATAAATATTCTACTGGGTTATATTAATACTAATATTAATCTTATTATTACTACTGCACAAATCCACTTTATTCCCGTCGTACAAAAATAATTTTTGTTAGGTAAACATAGTAACTAAAAATAAATTCATGTTACTTTTAGCTTCGTTTAAACTTATTTTCCTCTGCACCTATTCCATGTTTTTTTCATTTGCCACCTCGCTTTTGTCCATTTCACAAAATTTGTGCACCAGAGAGCTCAGAAATGTTGCTTGCTAAGCGCCAACAGTCTATTGTGGCTAAATTGGCTAAATTGAAATGTTTGTCAAAAATTAAAAGTTAAATTGTTAAAATTGTTCATCAAGTTGTTGTTTGCAACATAGTTATGCACACTGTGGCAACTAGCATGTACTCGTAAATCTAAGTCATTCTGTTTGTTGTGATTGCCAAAAAGAGTATATCACAAAATAAAATGACGACTTGGACTATGCTCGCTGATTGATGGATTGAGCAAACGTTACGCACAAGCCATGTGAGACGGTTGAAAAAAAGCAAAAACATGACAAAAAAGAACGCTGCAATAATTTCATTCAACATGCATAGGAAAACAGTTGCACTGCACAAAGCTGTCATCCCGATTGGCCCAATGGCACACACAAAAACCAGATCCCGATTTTTATGCGATTTATGACTTTGGCCTGAATAAACTCATCGCCTGGCCCTTTTGGACTCAAACGCCCGTCAAAATGCCAAGGTGGATTTTGGCAGCAATTTTTATTTTTACACCGCCAAGTGCGCAGCGAGTTTGAGATTCTTAAACTCATAGATTGATTTCATAGCCAATTCTCCATTCTTTCAAAATCATCTAAGAAAACTATGCGTGAAATTATCTAAAAATATTTAACAAGCCGTAGGGGCTATGAAATAGGATTTAAAATTAGAATGAATATATGAAAACATAATAATTAAGCATGTGGACAATTTTGATAAATATTGTATTAAATTGCAACATTTTTGATAATCTATTTTGTAGCTGAAAAATACACTATACATATATAATGATTAAAAAAATGGAATGGATAAAGTGAAAATGGTTCAAACCACTTAAAATCCTTACCGTTTTATTAACCATTTGTTGTATTTAATTGTCTGTAAATCTATGCATAGAATTTTGTATAGTTTCAATCTTGAACCTTGTTATTAAAGTATATAAATTTCCGTTGTTATCGAATCAATTCATATTTTAATTGGCTTTTCCGTTATTGCCTTATTTGCGAATCGCAACCTAGGAACACATTGACATCCATTTTATTTGTGCATGTGTGTATGTGTGTGGATGATGGCGTGCTGCACATTTGATTACCGCTTCTGGGCATTTGCATGGCCTTTAATGCGATTTGGCCCCGACCTCGTTTATCAATGGCATTTGCTGATTGTTGCCGTTGATGCAACGGTAGCCACATCATTTGCCAATTCCCATTTGCAGAGCTGCAACACAATTTTATTATTTACTTTTCATTTGCATTTTGCATATTGCATTTTTCAATTGCCTATGCATGCCACATCGATTCGGCAGTAGATTTTTAGTTTCGCTGCTGATTATGTGTTTCATTTACGTTTGCTGCATACACTTTATGCCATAATTGAATAAAACTCCGAGAGCTCAGTGTCAAATTCAAAATCACAACATTTTAGCTATTTTCAATATCAATTAAAATATTTGTAGATAAATATTTCAATGGTAATATTATTCAATAAACTATCCGATATTTTAAATACCACATAATCATTAAATTTAATGTTAAAATTACCAATTCCTATAAACAAAGAAGAGACAGAAGCAATATATAATTTGTAAGCCGAGCGGTACGAATCCTTAATATATGAAATGTCTTGGAAAAGATTTGTACATGGAAAATACAAAACATTCTGTCCTTTAGTTGTATCCCTTTCTACCTTAAATAAAAATTAAATATGATTTTTCAGAAAATTTAGTTGAAGCTGAAGCTAAAGCCATTAATCTAGTTTTAGAATTTGGTAACATAGGTGCAAATGTGTCTAAAAGTTTTTAATGTTCCTTTCGCCTAATGGTAATATTCATTTTTGCTTATCATGACCTTGTATCGATTACTTGAATTATTATTTTCAATGTCTGACCTTTCAGAGTGCTATTGATTACCATAACATTAATATTCAAAACCCAATCAAATGTGTATGCCATCAAGCATGCAAATGATGAGGCGAAATTCGACTTATATTTTTTTTTTTTCTTAAAAAAAAACGTTTTCTTTTCTTAAGCAGAAAGTGAAAGAGAGCTACTGAAATGATTAAATGTTTGCGGGCATCATATTTTCGACAGACTGCGATGAATTGGGCTTTTTATTAGCAACTTACCACAGAAGAAGGTAAAGTGTGGAAATGTAATACAATAATGACCAGAGTGGGTCAGTAAAGGGAACGACAATGTAATTTAAATTTATTTAACAGCCAACTTGTTAAACTCGTAAAAAAATGAACTTCAGTTACGGAGAACAACAACATAAAGTAGCTCATTAAATTTCCTTAACACAAACAGAAACACACTCACACACAAACACTGACTTCTCGTTTTATTTTATATAAGTAGAAAATATTATAGTAGGAAAAACAGCGCTAAAGAAAAAAGCGAGCAGCCAAAAGGAACGAGTAAAGCCCCGGCAAGTGTATTTTTATTGCGTATAAAATGCATTTTGCAATGCCACAATACTCGAGTGTTATGTGCCCAGAGCGAAAGTTACGACCAAAAGGACCAGGACATACCCAACGCAAACATGTGAGTAGAAAAGTTGTAGTTGATAAAATTGAGCAGAAAAATAAGGAGGAATGCAAGAGAGTAATATACTGTGAAATATTCTCTTACTAATACATAAATAAATAAAATAATTGAGATACGAATAAGTTAATGTAAATTTAAAACAGTTATACAAACTCATGAAACAGACACAGAAAAATATTTTTTCTGAATCTTATATCCCTTTTACAAATTTCAATTGCTACAGGGTATATAGAAAGAGCAGATGATAAAAATTATGCTATTAAAAAAAGACTCAAAACACTGTCTGGCAATGATTGCACAGGAATACTGACTGTTAAATATGTAGCACAGACTAACCGCAATCATGTTATTTACAGATCACATATAAAATGGCTGTAAAATCACATTATTCTATTGATAATTACGTGTATATGTTGAAAGTTAGAAAGAAAGAATACTTAAATAAAAATAAAATTTTGAAATACGTTAAATATGTTCAATAATGTAATTGTAAGATTAAGATTATTCAAATTAATTAAAATTAAATCTTAGAAATAATCACTATGGTCAGCTTCACAAGGTATTTTCACGAAGCGGAATTAATGAATAAAATATTTATGTAAATTTTAATACTGAGTATTTGCAGTAAGTGAGCATTTCTGAGTGCCATCCTTGCGTATACGCAATGTTTTTAAATAAACTCATTGCGTACACATTGCTCTCGTTCTTTGAGAGAGTAACTGATGTTGTGAATAAACAACTCAATATGATAAGCACTCAAATTCACACATGGGTAAGTTGGATGATTACAAAACTGTTACTGGAAAATAAATCTTCTATTTGGGTTGGATGAATAAAGACGCAATTAGTAACGATTTAGTTGATGCGTTTGTTCGAACATAACATATGCTCTGGTGCCCTGAGCTCGGCATAAAAGGCAGGCTTAAACATTTTAAATGCTGTAAAGTTAAACAACTCATACAGGCCCACTCATGCCGGAAATTGGCGCACACCTTGCAGCTATGCACCATAATATTAATTTTTTTTCATAAGCATCATAAAAACCAGGGAATGACCATGCGAGTCGTTGCCCAGCGGCTGGTTGTCTGGTCAGACAGAAGCTGCAGCACAGGTGAAAAAAAATGTAAACAAAAAAAATATGAACTCAGCATGCGGAAATTATAATTTATTGCTCAAAGTTGCGGATACTGGTATGGCATGTGGTTACTGTGATTTTTCTTTTTACAGTACACTCCTTTGTGAAGCCCTCGTGGCAACCCTTAAAATTTAGCTGTACTTATTGTTAAACTTTAATGAAAGTACTTGTGTCTGTGCGTTAATGAAATGTGGAAACCACAAATGGTTCGCTTTGGCCTTCGCAACGGTTTAGCAGCGCGAGAAGCTTATCGTTGTCACTAAATATTCATGAGCTCATGTGAAAATTAGGCGTACTTTGTATAATATTGAAAACAATACTTTTTATTCTGCTTTCAGAGCATATAATCATTATTTTATAGCATTATTCACATGAATTGTGTCAAACACACTTAATGCACTTGAAATGCAATCAATTCAATTGTCGATTTAAGGTTAATTAATTGTAATAGCAGTGTAAGCAAAAAGAAGTCACTAAAAGTGAATTTGTCTGAGGATATTTAATCTTCGGTAAGCCGAATTTAAAGTTTTTTGTTACAACATTTCTATTATATTTTCTTTGTCTATCTACCAACATTTATACTGTTAGTCAAAACTACACCAACAAGTGTAGTTAAGTGTCGGCTGCTTATAACTTGACAATAAATAAATAAATAAATAAATAAATAAAAAAAATAAATAAATAAAATAAAATCTAGTGAAAAAATATTTTTTCAAATATCAGTCTAACAAGGTCGTTTGGAAGTTTTTACGAATAAATGTAAACTAGTCATAAAACATTGTTTGACAAATGGCATTCTTCCTGTTCACAGACAGACACATGAATTTCCGCAAACACACGCATAGACATAGACACAATAGCGAAATTTCACGATTATCTGAATGACATGATATAAAAAAGGAAAAAAACTTTGAAAACACTTAAATATTTGAATAAATATTTGTTTTATTATTTATACATGAGATATCGAATTTTATTTATGTTTCTGATTCATTTATAACGACCGAATAAAATACTTAATAACGAATTTAACTTAAAATTTAACCATTGAAGTTTAATTCGTCTTTAAGGTCAAAACAATCTGGTTTTAAATTATTAGGGTTTTATAGTTAAATCAGGTAAGCTGGTAGACAGATAAATACATTGAACTGGCTTTTAAATTATTCATAGCCAAGAATATATACTTTAAAAGTCCAATTATATAAATCATTCATACTGCAAGTAAATGTGCTTAATGTGCTATGTAAATACTGATGAATCAATTAAAGCTTTGTTTAACTGTTATACAAATTTAATTACAGTCCCAGCTTTATAATCAATGTAACTACCTTTTTTATCAATTTCAGATTTATTTGAATATTTAATTGCAAGCAGAGTTATGTGAGAAACATTTTTAAAATGGCATCCCAACATATTTAGAATTGCAATTAAATATCACTTAAATCAGTGGCCATTAAGTAATCCACGCGATTTCGTTCAGCCGGAGTCAGTTGAAAAAATCTTCTTTTAAAAATGTCTAGTTCGGATTTTGTATGCAAGGGTGGCCAGAGCGTAGTGTACGAAAGGATTCTAGAAATGCAATGAAATGAAAATATTTAAATATTGTCATATATACTCTCCTTACCGCTTAGTAAAGTACTGATCTGATGTTTTTTTGTTTGATTTAATTATATACTGCACCTCACGGAAGAACTGTGAATCGTATTTTTCCTTAGCCTTCAAATAAAGCATTTCACACTCAAGATTACTATTCTATAGTACATAAGATTTTTTACCAAAAAAACAGCGATTGATCAAAATCACTCACTAGGCAACATTTTTAATCGAATAGCTGGGGTGCTCGCTAATATCAGCTTCATCATTAAAACTTTTATCTCGTTCCGCCCAGTACTCCTCATCCAAGTATGTGGACTTCGACATTTTGGTGCCATGCTTAGTAAGCGTTGTGTCGAGTTGCTTTTCATGAAAACTCGTCTTGAAATTTACCTGTGAGTGCCGATGAGAGGCGCGCGACATTTCGGATGGCTTAAAGGATATAGAACTCATACTCATCCTATTAGTTTCCGTCTTTAAATGGAGTGCCCCTGACCTATGACTCTTTTCGCCATAAGAAATTCTTTTCCTAGTGCCGCGGACGGTAAACTTTTGACCGTCAAAATGTTCGAATACATGGCTTGGCTTATTAATTTGATTTTGAGTCATATTTTGATGCACGATAATCAAAGAACGCAAAACAAAAACTTACAGAATTTTGGTATTTCAACACATTTACATTTAAACAGAATTCTTTTATAATATGAATTATAAATCAAATCCAAATTCTCATAATATGGTTTGTCATCATCTGGGTAATCGAAAAATGTAGATTTTTAACAGGTAAACAATTTTTATTTACATAATTGTTATATTATAATTATTTTTTTTTAAATTATAGAAAATAGAGCAATTCGTGTAAATAATATAATTGCAATTGCGTAAATTATATGTGCGTACTAGGCGTATACTTATTAGACATACATGTTCGTATGATTTTATTTGAAAGCATACGTCAACAAGGGCCACAGTCATCAACATTTCAGCCATCAAGACGGCCACAGGAGTAGCTCATTCACAGGAGACTCTTGGTAGGATAACGCACAGGATGTGGAACAAATGTTTGCAATGCCAAAAACAAGGCCACAAATGTTATGCCTATTAGGGCGCATTTAACAACGGCATGGCACGTGTACACTAAAAGCAAACGACTACATTATTATTATTCTTATTCTATTAGTGGAAGAAGGGGCAGCTGTCGGTCCCTGGTAATGAAGTGCCATATATGAAAGTGGGCTCTTTGATGGAAACATTTGCTCTCTATTTTCTGTAATATCGTTGGTAGACCTTGAACTCTGGTACAAAATCTGAATTGAACTCTAATTGCAGGTAATGAATTGCACACATTAGGTCAATGAGAAGAGCTGGGCAAAATATATAATTAAGTATGAGTATGCCTAAGTGAAAAGACGGCTAATGACAATGCAATGAACTATTTACGAACTTATCCATTTCGATTACTTCGGGGATTAAACGCATTCATAAACAACAAATGCCCAAAAAAAAAAGTAAACTTATAAAGACATAGCTTTAATAAAGTATTTGTAGTTACCTACAAGAACTTAAAGCTAAGCAATCAAGGATGTCTTAATATACTGCAGATTGGATTCTGGTTGGCAGTACTGCTGGGAATAAAGTGTACATTTTTGTGATTATTAAAAATAAAAGCAAAGTATTTATGCAAAAAAAAAGACAAAAACGTATTTCATAACTTTAAAACAGCTCATGAATTATTTACTTGGATTGTGATAATTTACTATAAAATCAATTATTAATTAATTATTTCATCGAAAAGTATTGTGAAATTGTAATTTTCAACAGAGGTAATAGATTTAATTTCAACTAGAGTCGACTAGTTTCCGAGAATCGTTGCATTGAATTTATTTTTTTAAATTAAAGCTGAGGAAAATGACTTTAATCGATACAGTATTGAAATAAGTATGTTCTAGTATGGGCTGATATGTATATTTCCTTTCCACATTATTTATTGAATTATATAATTATTAAATTTTCGCATTTAAATATATTATTGTTATTCGAAAAACAACGCATTATATGGTTAACAAAGCCCAATTCTAAATGTGAATTTATTGCTATGAAAATGTATGACATTATCAACAAATCCATTTTATTTCCAGAGTAGGTCGAGCATTAATTGTAGATTTGGTCACGTACCAAATATAAAGTGCAGTCAACATATTCATTGTTACTCCCCCGGTTACCCAAAACCCTCCCTGGTATTACCACTTAATGTGGCTAATTTGCTAAACCGAAACACAGACAAACATAAATAACCGAAAATTCATGTTTGGGCATTATTTTTACTGTTGATTGGCAGCAGGTTTATAGAGCGTCCATTGATTACAGATTCCAAACAACTTGATGACAGACAGATCGATATCTTGTGCAGCAACAAACAACGAGAATTATTATTTTATAAAAACATTTTTCACTCAACTGCATTGAGGTATTGGTCAGTGATTGATTTATTAAACGTGATTGACGTTCACTAAGGTTTTACCCGATTTCTTCCGTTAAAAAAACAACATACCTCGAATTTAACTTTTCAATTAATTTCATAGACGTTATGGCAGGCACAGAGAATTAATACAATTTGATAAAATTGCATATAACTTTTGGCTTAAAATGTAATATTAATGTAAAATTTACAGCAATATGTGGGTAGCTGGTTTTTCCTGTAACAATTAATATAATTCCAGCTTTTAACTGTAGGGTAAACTAGCAAATTTTTTTCATTAAAAATTTCAAATAATTATTTTATGCGGAAAAGCAAAATTTTATTGTAAGAATATTTTTACATTACTCAACTTGGATCAACTTTTGCAGTTTATTTTCCAATGTAAACTTACAATACATAGACACAAGTATTTGTAAGTAGTTGAAACTCATTTGACCCTTTTTTACCCTAAATAATACTGCAATCCTTCATTGTGTGTCAGCATGACGGACAGACACACTTATGTATTCAAAGAGTTTAGGCCAAAACCGAGAGATATTATTTCACCAGTTTTCACTACTCAGCTGAAGCTTAACATATTTTGTGACAGCTTTTTCTCATGGTCAACATTTAATTTATTTGATAACTACAAAATTATTCACCTTCTCAAGCAATAGCAATCCAAAAGGAGCAATCTAGCAATGGATCAAACATTGCGTAAGGTCTTCGTATAGTTTTGCAAGCAATTAATTTTAACTATTGCTGCTATTATTCAAGTTGAAGCAAACATGTTTTAATAAAATGAAGTCATAAAATCATCTCAAGCACATGTATAAAACTTGTTTAGAAACTTTGCAGCGAAATGAAAATGATGAAAGCTGCAAAACTTGAACAGAAATGTCATTTGCTTGGGTGCTTGTGCTCAAAATTATTTCTAGCTGAATTCACAAGATTTCAGGAAGTTTTTCATATGAATTTTAGTAAGGGATTTGGTTAGAGAATTTTATTGTAACAAGAAAATTTTTCTAACTGCACTCTCAAAATATAAGAATACAAAAACAGGGAAAACAACAGGAAAATGCTTTGTGACGTAGTCAATTGTAAAAAGTAGTCGAAATAAGAGCGAAATCCAACGTTGGAATGATTTTCAAATTGCGAAAGTTTCATCAGGTTAATTCAATTTGACTCATAAGCAAATTTTGAACAAATTAAATGCGTAAAGTTTTGCAATTGCCGCATTCGTAGCAATAAA
This sequence comes from Drosophila innubila, assembly GCF_004354385.1. NCBI lineage: Eukaryota > Metazoa > Arthropoda > Insecta > Diptera > Drosophilidae > Drosophila > Drosophila innubila. The sequence continues at coordinate 12,252,340 of NW_022995380.1, forward strand.
TTTCACAAAGTCCTTGTGTAAATGACTTTGATTGTCATTGTGATGTTTATGGTAAGGGACTTTGTTCTCGTTCTCGTTCCTATTCCTGTTCTCATTCGTCTGGCTGCACTCAGTCACCAGGCAAGCGTAACATAAAGCCGATTTTTTCGGTTGGAAAATGGCGAGAGAGATAATAAATCTTCAGCTCTAAAACAAATCACAGCAATTCCATTATGTACATTTAATGATGTCGAGCGGCAGGAAAGCCAAAGCCGAATCCGCATCCAAATCCATATACAAAGCAACGAAGCAGTGACAATTACTTGCAGCCCACGAGCAATTTGTAAGGCTGCCACGCAATGCAACATGGCCAAGTTGTTAGGAATAATCACAAGAAATGGCCAAGCTGCAAAATACTCCAATATACCTTAGCGCTTGTAACTCCTACTTATATATGTTTGCATCTTTAACAATAAATCCGCTAAGGGATTAACGAAACCAGCAAAGTTCTGCAGCTTTGTCGTAGTCAATGTTGCAATTTTTTTAATTAGTAACAGTTTCTTTGTACTTTGACAGTGGCAAAGTCTTCCATTAATTAGAGCGACAGCTCAGCAAATTGTGGATTTGTTTTTAATTACACATATATACTAGTAAATATTATTTTCCCATGTATGCATACGTATGTGTATCCCTCAATCCCAGCTCATATGTGAGTGGGAGCTATAAAATCTCGCCACCTGCTTGCTATCATCGTTCTCAACACATCGTCTGTGGTTTTTATTTTTACCATAAATCTGTCATGAAATAAAATACAGAGAACTAGGGATGGGACAAGAGGGCATAGTGACGAAGATAGCGGAGGAATCAGAGATGGCTTTGGGGCAAACAACGTTGAAAGAAACTGCTTATTAGCCTTGCCATTCATTTCGTTCTATGCAACGGGTGTTTCAGCGAGTGTGTTGCACTTTATATAGACGTTTGTTTTCGTGCTCGTGCTCGTGTTCGTGAGGAATTGCAAATTTCTTTGGTACATAAAAAAGATTTTTAAGTGCCGCCGGCAGAAAAATAAGCAAAACAACATACAGTATAATTTATTAGTCTTGTCTATGCAATTTTTGATATATTTTAGGGATATATTCCCCCTGTGACCCCAGGGTGATGACTTTTTAATTTGCTTTGTCAGCAACATTTTGTGGCATATTCAGGTGAATATGTTTGAGTGTGTGTGTGTGTGTGTGATGTACATATCGCAGAACGTGTAAAAATATGTTTAGATACAGTAGATTGAATAATTAATGCACCTGGCTCAAAAATTAATTATAATAAATTATGCATTTTATTGCACTATGATATATAAGTTTATGATGTAGCTAATCATTTATTTAAAGTTCTTTTTAAATACAGTAATTTAAGTCACTTCAAGCTATTGCTACAAATTTAAAGTAGTGGTAAATATTATTCTTTAAAATTAAGTATAGAGGCTAATGTTTTTCTATGAGAAACTACTTTATTTTAGTTTAAAAGGGATAGATACATCATGCAACAGCATATGAGCTCTTTACTTTATTACTTTTGCCCCCGTCGTGTCCATTTACAAAATCAATGCACTGTAAGCAACAAATTTGGGCTTGGGGCTGTGCTCAAACTCCGGCAACGCATCAAATAACTAAAATATCATAAAACTTTTCAACTTTTCTCTACTGACCATCTACTGTGCTTGTATTTGTGTATGTGCGTATGTGTGTGGGGGTGAGGGTGAGTATGTAATACCAAAATGGTTTGCTCACATTGCGTTGTTGACCGCGTCACGCTTCACAGTATAAAGCAATTACCGTGGCGTGAGTTGTAGTTGAATCCTTGTTGCTCCTCCCAACATTCGGTGGTGCAAGGATGTTACTTGAGTCGCTGCACGCGCATCCCGCACCACTTTGATTTATGAAATTTTAGTAAAAGATTGGCGAGGGGTGGCGAGGTAAACTGCCATCACTGACACTGTGCCACACTCTCGAACCTAGGTGTAACAATGAAACCCCTGGTGTGAAACTGGAGGGGGCACTGCATTGATTTTGTGGCTGCTATAAACTTTGACTTCGACTAAATGTCAAACTTTCAGTTGGCCATGTGCAACGGTAGTCTGCTCTTTGTTACCTGTACTTAATTGAATAGAAGCTTTCAATGTGCCACGCCCATGGGCGCCCATTGCACTATTTTTGTTCGCATCTGTTGACGTTAGATATATATTGTAGGTTGCGTCTTCTCCTATTCCGCCTTCATTTGCGGCTCTGTAAAGTAGCTTAAAATATCCACATGGAAAGAGCTTTGTGTGTTTTTGACACAAAACTTTTGGCGACTCGGCTTAACCCTTGCAGCTGCAATTTTCCTAGTGCATTTTGTTGTTGATATTGTTACGGAAATTTATTTTTTTCTGTCTTGTGATGTGACAATGAAGCTTTCAGTTGCGAACGCGTGACGACTTTTTGCCATTAGAAAAGTTAACAAAAATAAACTTTTTGTACACCGAATAGAGCTAAAAATGTCTTAAGAGGGTGCTAAGAACTGGATACATAATGAGATTAAGCAAAAGTTGCGTATTTAATTTAGTATCATTGGAATTTAATTAGCCTCTGGCCACATATTGAGTCAGTGGAAGTGAATGGCTATTCTGTATATGTTGAAATTGCTTTTGTGCTTCTTCTATCTACGTTTGATAAGTATATGAAAATGAATTTATCAAACAGATGAGTTGCTCTTGTCGATAATTGATTTGGCATGTTCACATGTCAGGTTCTTTGAAAGTCAAAACAGATGCACTAATAACAAGTGCCCACTCATCTTTATTGCTCGACACACATACACATACACTCACACAACCACACGAGTCCACGACCGTTATGCAAACAAGTATTTACCCAACACATGCACACACAAACTCACTAGTTCACATACACTCACACACACTCACGAGGATCCGCTGAAATTCGTTTGTGGAGAAAATTCACTTGTGATTGTTGCCAGACGCGTTTTAGCTCAATGTGTTTGTGAGCAAATAAAAACAGCAACAGCAACAAGGATAAAGGTACAATCAGCTAGCAGTGAAATACCCGTGAAAGCCGCAGAACGTACACTCACACATCACACACACATCACACATACAAAACGTGTGAGTTTTGGCCAAGTAAAAAAAATTGAAGCACTCTTTGTGGCGCAAAGGTGCAAAGTACGAGTAGATGGATAAACAAGGAACATGCTGAGTTTCACTCGCATGTCGAATATGTAAAATCTACAAAATTCTTTTTGTAGAACTTGAATATATTATTTGTCAAGCAGAACATGTTTATCAAGCACACATGCTTGTGTGTGAGTCTATCTAAAGCCAGTAAAAAATTAAACCTATTTAAGCATACTAATCAATTTCCAACACTTGAGTAACATAAATAAATCTATTGGAAAATCACATAAAATTAAATTGATATTTATAAATGCTACAACTCTGAGGCGTTAGATATAAAATATATTGTCATGTAGTTAAGCTGGTGTTATTAAGAATATAAGATGCATCACATGAAACTAAATTAAAATTTTTTAAATCTACCATGTATAAAAAGGCAAATCAAGCAAATGGAATCTGTTCCATTATATGTATGAATTTACAATTTACATATATACTGTAAGTCCAAACCAAAAAAGAAATCTTTGAAAGTTAAATTGAAAACTAACTTCAAAAGATATCAATATTTTACATATTAAAAAAAAATTATTTGGCTTTCCTTAAATTACGAGAAAAGGTACACGTTCTTTGTTTCAAACTGCTATTAATGTATAACTTGGTCAAGATTCATTTTTGAATAATTGACCTATGATGCAAAATTTAACTTAAGAAATATCGGGGCTTCAATTTGCTTTCGTAACTAGACTTTTGACTCGTGTGAGATGTTTTTTATTTGATAAATATACTCTATACTATTTTTAAATTTCCGCACATTAGTAAGTGATTCACGATATACCCTGTAATGAAGGCAAAATTTATTATAAATATGCAGTTTATATATATGCCCAGAATAAAAATTGGTAAATAAGAATATGTATATATATTATAAAAAAAAACTTGGCCTATTAATTATAAATTTGCTTATCCATTAATTAGGCTATAAAGTGAGTCGTACAACAGATGAGCTGGAACAAAAAGGTACTTCAACTCTTCAGTTTATCCTGCTTTGAAAGCCGAAACGCCAAAGCAAAATGCCAATTACCGCGAAATTCTCGTCGTGTTAGCCAGTAACGTCGACTTGGAATACGAATACGAAACATACTTGTATATGTATGTATGTGTGTGTGTTTGTATATGTGTGTGGGTATGTGTAGGAAATGCCTTGTTCGAAATTACTTAATGCCCACATTACTATTCCCATTGCCTACTTGGTTAACTGGATTAGGCCGAAACTTAACACAGGCAGACGTGTTACGCTGCTAAAGGCATTTAACTCTGAAACTTGCAAACTAGCCGCATTTGCTATGCTCATCTAAAGCTTAGATTCTAAACTATTAACATTTCTCGATATGTGGTGTAATCGGTAGCTCACATATAAATAACATTTGAATAATGCATCAGTTTGTTTCACTTGTTTAGTCAGTTAGTCAAATTTTGATCACTCGTAGAAAAGTAAACTGTTATTTCAACAGATGTAGCTCTAATCTCCGTAAGCCGGTTATAACTTTTAAAATGTGTTTAGCTCGTGGCTCCAACTTAATTTGAAACATTTTGGATTTACATTTCAGTTAGTGCTATCACCTCACCACATAAGCATTGTGACCGCAAACATGGAAACATAATAACAAATGCAGACAAGTCGGAAAGCTTACAGTCGAACGCACACAACACTATGACACTCTGTAGAAATGTCTATAAAAAGATTTGAATAATAAATAAAATATGTTTAGCTACAAGCTGCATATGGCATAAAGAAACCAAAATAAACCATTTTGTGTCTCTAGCTCTTATACTTGCAGCGACCGACGCTTTTTATAATTATTATTTAGTTATATAATTATTATTTCTCTAGTACAGGGTAAAAAAAGGACAAAGGACATTTCAAATCATAAGTGACAATTAAACTGCGTCCCACATGACATTAAATCCTGGTTACGATAAATAGCTAAACATGTTGGAGAACGAGAGTTTAGTTTTATGAACAAATTGGGGTTCCCCACTCTCCTCCACAGCAGTTAGAGCATACGCTGGGGATTAGCTCTGACTTTTATGCTAGTCCATGTAGATAATATCACTGTATTCGGACTGATTAAAACTTAATTCGCATGCGATGTGCTCGTTTCCTAATGGCTGCTGACCAAAGGGTATTACTGGTATACGACTTATACAGCCATTTATGGGTATGCTACCTTTATATAATTAACAAGAACTCGTAAATTTTTTAAAGCACAATATTAATATTCTTTGACATTAAACGCTTCATTTATTCAATTTGTATTAATAAACTATATATAATAATAGAAAAATATCTTATTTATTTGATATCATCGCCAATTAACAGTATATTAAATCTGAGTGAATAATAAGGATACATGCAATAATCGTTCATAAATCTTTTCTATCATGTATAAGTAAGTGGATAAACGTTAAATAAATACTTTCTAAATATAAAGAGCATATGTATAGTATGTGTACGGTTTCTTTTGTAAAGCAGTGCAAAAACTTCAGATTCTTTTTAACAAATTTAACAGAAATTTTTGGGACAAAAGTCTAGAGGGTAAGCAGTGCTGACTTTCATTATAGCAATTTTCAAATCTCTTATATTAAACAAATCCTTGTAGAGTTTTATTTTTCTGTCATACTGTACTCAACAACTTGTACTGTCATACAAAAACCGCTTTTCTTTCATAATTTATAATATTTGCAAGTTACTAAGTATCTTTCTATTTACCATAGTCAAAAAGTAATATTTTTTATGACAGTTTAATTTGGGAATAGTTATGTTGTGTAATATTAAAATTTTACAAAGCTGTCGAACAAATTGTACAGATTGTTATAAATTTCACAGCCTATATTTATATTATATTTACAAGAACACATTCATTTATAGAGTTATAAAATGAATTTCACACCCTACTGTATTGAAATTACAATCCAAAGAAATATACAAGAACTCTTATAGAACGGCGTGTAAATTCATTCAAACCACAAAGTAGCAAATTTCTACCCCAAGAGTGATAGAAATTTTTGCCCTATTTCAACCCCTATGTGGAATGTTATACAAATATTTAAAAGACTTTGTGCTACGTTATAATTCCCATTCGATATAAGAATGTTATACAAAAATATAATTTGGCATTTGTATAACACAAAAAAACTGTTCCCATTACCGAACCAGGTATAAACTGTTATACACAAGTGTACAATTCACATATTTAGACACTCCTAAAAATGAAATAAAAAATCAAAATTCCTTTCGAAATTTATAACAACTATTACAGACAAATATATTTTAGTAATTCTTAGTAAACATAAGAACCAAAGCACAACCAAAAGCGTTAGCTAATATCCTCAAAAGCATTGTTTTACTTTTCAAAGCTTTGGTTGATGAACCCACTATTCATACTATTAGAAGAAACAACCGGCGCTGGACTTGGAATGCTGTAAACGGGATATAAGGGTGCAAATTCGTTCAAACCGAAGGCGTGGAGTTCCTCTTCGTTGATATTACCACGAAGCGTGTGCTTTGACTCCTCGTACTTTGGCAGAGCTGTGAATCAATGGCAACTGATTAATAATTGCCCAAGGAAAACAATATTTTCGCTCACCTATATCTCGAGAATTCTGTCTCAATTCGTTCGTCATAGCCGACATCACAGGCAACTCATTGACTGGAACCTCATAACGATCGCTACGTCGTGGTGGCTGGTGCTGTACGACACCATTTAACGAGCCCATTCCCATTCCCAGTGGCCAAGTGCCAATCGTAATGGGCATGGTAATTAGTTGCTGCTCTCGTAGACTGTTGATCAATGCCTCCACTTCCAGCTGATAGGCGATTTGTATTAGATTGCAGAGTGTGAGACATGTAGGCGGTGTACAAGGCACATCCATATCGATGGTCTGGGATCGCGTTGAGCGGCGCAGTACAGAGTCACCCTTGGCTTTAGATATCACAATTCGATCCACTCGTGAATGCTCGGGTGTCACACTGAAGTATCGCACCAGCATGACGAGTGAGAGTCTCAGCTCAGAGACGGCCACATTGCTATTGTTAATAACGACGACTGTAACAGGAATCTGCTGACCGGCCACATAACCTGCCTGGGGAAGATTCAGCTCCATTTTGATGGGTGCCGTTTTGCAGGGTCCACAGCAAAAGGTGCGGTAGTTTTCACTGTGGGCAGCTCGCTGTTAAATAAATACTTTAATTTGATATATTTTCAATAAATTCCTTTTTTTAAATTTACTTTTAGTTGTGGTGTTTCGCAGTTTAGATCCATCATTTTGAGTACTGTAATGCCATGTGTATAGGCTTGATCAAATTTCCAAGGTCTGATTAGCAACACCTTGACTATATAGCGTACGCAGCCATATCGACCCTCAAAGGACGACGGACACTGATAGGGCAACTGGCAGGCAAAGTTATAGTAATGCACACCCGCCTGTATGACATGTCTGTCGTTGCCTATTAAAATATATATGTAATTATATTGAACTCTTTAGTATGCTCAGCATTTACTCTGCTCTGATCCCAAGAGATAAGTCTGCGATGATAGATACTCTTCTCTGCCAGCAAAGAGTTTTGTTGTTGCCATTTTCCTTTCGCTCCATTTGGTTATAGAGTAGCCAACTACTTTGACTAACGCAGCTGTCGGATATATAAAATTATGAAATTGTTTAATTATCTGGGATATGATATAATCCCTGTGAATTGTATGGTGATAAGCTGCCGGCAGACCAAAGAATTTATAATAGGCAAATATTTGCAAAGACCGTAAAAGAACTTTTTAATCGGGGTTTAATGTGCTTTATCAATGCTAACAGTAAATAAACAATATATTGGCTAAGCTAAAGGCCAATCAATTTTCCAACAACTTGACCTTAAAATAGCTTGATTTGATAACAATTTTGTATAGATTATCCTTTAACTAAATTTATAGAACCTACAAATAGTTACTTTCTGACAAACTATCCTAGCTATGGTTCTTACACCAAATTGTTTTAAGACCTCATATTTATTTATATACAGCTCTTATCTCGGAAGTTTTAACATTCCTTCACGGCTTTTTGCAAAAAAAAAAAATAATATTATCTAAATCAATGTCGTCATAAAAAACTCTATACATATACATTAATTTAGTCTATCAGCTATTATATACCTACTCTTTTTTTGTTATCGCCCAAGTATTTATAATGTATGAGGAAAGTTTGACTTGCGGACAACTAAATTCCTGATACGCAAAACCGTAATACACTTGACTTTTGTCAATTATTCTAGCGTGTATAAGTACCTTGAACCTCCTTAATTTTATCCGATTTTAAGGTCACACATCCGCTCACCAGTTGCCCGGCATAGAAAGTGCCATCTCTATTATTATCGAAGCTAATCTCACACGTAACGACCATTTCAACGGAAATATCACACGATATTAGGAGTCTCTTATTTCTCTAATTTCTCGAACCACAATGCGTAATATTCCGAGAGCACTACATTTAGGCTCAGCAACGGCTTGCGACTAATTTAAGTAGGTGTAAATACTGAATGCCTGGGTTGTTGCTGTTCGTGGACTATATGTTGCTGTTGTTGAGGAATAAGATAAGCGATAAGACCGGACGCAAGTTCGTATCGTATGAACGCAACGAAATGGAATTGGAATTTATAAGAGTTAAATATTGCCCCTCAGTGCTCTATGTTTATTATGTAGTTATCACAGCCAAAAAGACCTTGGCAATGGTCTATGCTCAAATTCATGCTAAAATAATGATAAGGCTTCTTAGCTCTTTGAATAATATATAAAGTCTTACGCAAATGATATTACAGAACTCTTCAGTTTAAATGGAACTATGATGTATTTTCTCGTGCTTTTTTCATAATATTTTATTTATTTTTATTTCAAGGCTCTTACTGTATATTTGATATCTCTATGTTCCCGGCATTCCACTTATCCCATTTTATATAGTTCATAAACGGATTATACATATCATAAACATACTTATTGACATTTATAGCCTTTAATTCAATATTTTGTAAAGTTTTCAAGAGCAAAGACTAGACCGTCTTAAGAGTAATATAGTTATGTTTTCCTGTATTTGGTATCCTTAAGCGATTTCTTGTTCAAATCCAAGTTCCCTTGTTCACATTCGTTTCAGAATTAACATTTTCATTATTATTCAGAGCAGAGTCCATCGGCGCCGAAGGACTTGGTATATTGAATATGGGATACCGAGGACTAAAATTAGAGCCATCCAAGTTGACCGTGTTTGGTACGGCACTACCATCTAATTCATCTGTATTTTTGGCACCATGCGATTTCATATGAAGAGCCTCCTCGTAGTTTGGTGGTTCTAAAATAATAAAGAATATTTTTTTTAATATTATCATAAGAACATTTTCTTAAATGAAGAGCATTGGTCTCCAAACTTTACAAGAAAAATAAAAACAAAAAAACAATTTTCTTGTTTTAATCCTCAAAAAGCATAGTACTTACGAATGTTGCTGTCCCAATTTGCGCCAGGTGGCGCTGTCGCTATCTCTGCAGGATAAGCCAAGCCCGTAACGTCTAGAGTTTGTGGTGGATAACCCGGCATATCACGTGGCTGCATTTGAATGTTTTCCGACAGGGGCACACTGCCTATGGTCAGGGGCACTTTGACCACCTCGTCCATGTGGAAGCCCTTAACTTTAGCTTTCAACTCTACTGTGTAGGCAATCTGTATTATTCTGCATGCATTAAAGCAAGTTGGCGGCGTGGCGGGCAGACGGAGAAAGTATTTGAACTGTTTATTGCAATGATTCGGCACAGGATCGCCCATCAGTTTGGTGACAATAAAACGTTCGTTCTGGGAGTGTGTTGTCGACATGTGTGTGCCATAGTAGGTGACCATCATAACCAGGCTGATCTGCAATAGCTCCACCCGTATGTGACTGTCATTATTGACCAGTATGTCAACGGGAATAACCTGGCCCGGCACAAATCCTGTCTGCGGTAGCGTCATCTGCAGTTGCAGTGGATCAGATTTACATGGCCAACAGCAGTATGTTTTTTGGGTCTCACAATGAGCAGGAACCTGTTGAACAAGTCCCATATTATAAGGGTTTAGACATTCTCTAGCTGCAGACTTACCCTCAGTAGGGGACTATCGTAGTTCAAGTCCATTAGTTTCAGCACCGTAAAGCAGCGTGTATAGGATTGGTCAAATTTCCAGGGTCTAACTAAAGACACTTTTATCATATAGCGCACTCTACCATAATGACCCTCGATGGAAGAGGGACATGTGGCGGGTATATGGCAGGCAAAATTGTAGACATGTACACCAGGCTCAAGAGAAACTTCCGCTAAAAATGTATATATCGATTATCAATTTTGATAGCTTTTTATTTGAGATTTATAAACTTACTGCTCATATGGGAACCCACTAAATAGGTCTGGGATGCTATATAGTCCTCACGTGCGCTGTAAGTGTCTGAGGTGGAGTTGTGGTGCTTATCGTTGTTGTTGCTGTTTGATTCTGTCCAGTGAGTTTCTGCATATCCATTAATGTTCAAAGTGACCGCTTAATTAACAAAAAGAATTAACATAATTAATTTAACGTTTTCTTCATAGTTTCTCATTCCTTTAAATTACTCGAAGTATTTGTAAATATTTTTAAATATTGATATAACTAAAATACCCACTTTTAAAACGTATCTTATGAATTTAAAAATCTTATGAATTTATGTTTATATTTATATTATTTATATTATATATTATATATTTACTTATATATTTTTTTCTGAAACACAAAATTTCTTATAATAAGTAAAATAAACATACCTTTATTTGATTAATTTGTTAACAATTCTACGTCTTGAATCTTTATTTTATTTAAAATTTAACTTTTGGTGATATTAAGCGCGTCGTCTCGTTGTCTTGATTTGTATCAACATCTGAATTAATTAAGCTCCTCTCGTCTCTCCATTATTTTTAAATTTAAAATAAATTTCAGAATATCTAGTAGTCGTGCTCTATCGACTAAAATGTTCTTACATTTGTTATATACGAATTATTAAAATTAGTTTAATGGCCATTGGCCAATGAAATTATCACAGATTACTTAAAATGATAAGCGGTTATCAACTCAAAAATAATAAGCTACAAATTTAGCGCGTGTCGTTACAGTTCTAAGTGATGAATCATTTCGTCCGCAATCGGGTCTATCCTCAAAATTTACAATATTGACATAAACTTTGCTAAAGTACTAAAAACAAGCTGCCGATAAGATAAGTATGACTCATGGGGAACAACACAAAAGCTAAAATGCTCTAATAAGCAGAAAGTTGATATTAAACTTTAAATATATTTACCTCTTGCCAGCTTCAGTTTATCCAATTTCAGTGTGACCTTGCCCGTGACGGCTTGACCCGCAAAGTATGTGCCATGAGGATTGTTATCGAAATCAATTATGCAAGTGACACCCATTACGCGATGTTACAATATTCAAACACAAATATATTCACAATCTGTCTATCGATTATCGACAATTGCTTTTGAGTACTTAGTTTTATTTGTTGCTCTGCCGCGAATCGCACTTGTCGCTATCGAAATCCAAAACACGACTGATTTGATTGTAATTATAACGCTTGAGGTTCGCTCAACAACAGCCACAAGTTTGGCAAGTTCTGTGGCAACAGAAACATTCCAATTTGTCCGACTGAAACAAAATGAAATTGAAACAAATTTTTCCTTCAGTTCTGGTAAATGGACAATGTTTTATCTTATCGCGTGTGACAATTATAAATTATACATTTCGCCAAGTGCAATGCATACAAAAATAACTGATAGTGTGATAATTTTTCAATAAATACTTTAAGAATGGTTTGAGACATTGTTGAAGAATGCATTTTATCAATAAATATATAAGAAACAACGTTCTAGTATATAAAAATATATTAGAATTCTCTGGAAGTATAGTGTACCCGAAATTCCAGAAAAATTCAAAATAAAATAAAAATTTAATACAAATTTAATAAAAATTAAAATTTTATATCTTGGAAATACACATCATAAAATTTGCGCCCCAACACGATAAAAAAAAAACCCATGTATTTCACAAAATAACATATCATGAAAATTTTCTCAGTGTATAATATTTCTATGTTGACATAATTGTTAACAACAAATGCACGCAACGTAAGCAAAATTGTAAACTACATAAATAAATATTTATTTAAACTGCATGTTAGATACCGTGAAATATTGTTGAAGGTCAGTTTGCGAATAGTTGAAAGCATTAGATATATAGTAAGTATTTTATTTATTTCAGTTTAGGTTTTGTCCAATTCTCACTTTCCATCAATATTCTCCGCCCCAACATTCTCTTCTTCCAGGTGCGGATCAATGGGACTTGTTATATTGAATACAGCATAGAGCGGAGTAAAATCACACTCTTCCTCGTTCTGTAGACATGAAGGGTTAACGACCCTGCCTTTATTTGAGCTGTGGCTGGATGTTGAGTTTTTGGACTTCGTTGGAACGGAACGAACTATGTGCATGGCCTCGGCATAGCTGGGCGGCTCTATGTAAAATAAATTGAATGAATGATCAATGCATCGATAACTCATAATCGACTTACGAATGGTATCATCGACAGCCCATGGATAAGAGATGGTCAGCGGCGGCTCGTCTTGCGTATCTTCAAGTAGAACCAAAGCCTTTTCGTTCAGTTGCTGTGACACAACATCAACATCAACGGGAAGTGGGCGTGGCTGTTGTTGCAGTTGCCTGGTTAGAGGTACATTCCCTATGGTCACGGGCATGTGAACCCGTTCGTTAATGTGCCAACCCTTGACCTTAGTCTCGACTTCGACCTGGTAGGCAATCTGTATGATGCGACACAAGTCGAAGCAGGTGGGTGGCGTTGCCGGCACGTGCAGGTCAAAGGTGAACTGCTTCTTACAGTTCCTAGTGACACCCTCGCCCTTCTTCTTGCTGACCACGAGCCTTTCGCTGATCGTCTCCACGCTGCACTGACTGTAATAGAGCACCATCATGACCAAGGTGGCTTTGATTTCCTCAACACGAATGTGACTGTCGTTTGTGACCAGCACTGTCACTGGCATGGTCTGACCAGGCACATATCCTCTTTGGGGCAGTGACAAATGCAATCTCAGTGGCGCCGAGCGACAGGGCCAACAGTTATAGGTCTTCTGGTCCTCCGAATGTGCCGGCGTCTATTATAAAGCCATAAACTTTGTTGTCAAATTCGTAAATATACTATATATATTTGTTTAACTTACACGTAGGAACAGGCCCTCTCTGTTCAGATCCATCACTTTCAGCACAGTGAAGGGACGGGAGAATATCTGATCAAATTTCCAGGGTCGGATGAGCTTAACACTCACCATATATCGCACACGTCCATACGATCCTTCAAAGGAAGATGGACAAACGGCGGGAATCTGACAGGCAAAGTTATAGACATGGCTGCCAGGTTCAAGGGCGACCTCTATAGAATTCAAATATAAATGTAAATATTATTAACTATAGCATTCTTTTTTGGTTTACCTTTTCTATCGGCTGTTAACAGCTCAACTTTTGATCTAATATAATCTTCATGGCCGCTGTAACTTTCTGTTGTGGTTTTATTATCCGTATCTGTTTTTGAATTCGTCCAGAGTGTGGAAGCATAGCCTCTTATCTTTAAAATGACAGCTAAAATGATAGTGAAAGAAAAATATATACTTTACTTTACTATACTACAATTATCAGTCATGGCAGGTTTTGATGTTCAATGAATACAATAAGTCAAGTTCAAATTAAATACAATATATTTTTGATTCAAGTGAGCTGGCCAAAGGGTTCCCCCAGCAAATTGCTTTGAAAATAGATAGCATTAGATAACAAAGTATAAATAAATATGACTAACTTTGATGTATGAAATTTTGTAATACATGTAATACTGAGTTCTTTTTGATTTTTTATATTATTTATTTAGTTTTAGTATTAAAACAGTGTATTTAATTTTTGTTAGAAACTTACCTTGAACCATCTTTGGCTTATCTGCAGTTAAAACTACACTGCCTGAAATTACTTGACCCGCATAGTAAGTGCCAAGTTCATTGTTTTTAAAATTAATTACACAGCTTACAACCATGATTAAATTTAGTGGATATTGCTATTTCCTTAATGCAAAATGATTTTATTATACTTGTCTACCACGTTGTCAGTGTTTCGGATAGCTGGCAAAAACACACTAAATTTTTAAACAAAATTGCTTTTTGTTAAATAAGTTCACACATATTATCTTATCAACACGATTATTATGTATTAGGTATTTAAAAAAAGAATGTTACATTTGGCATGGGTAAAAAAAATATGTATTACACTTATGATATAATTTTATATGTATTATTTTTAAAGACAACGACACATGTAAAGTGTACATAAATGATTTAAATTGTGTAATATAATCAAATATATGCTATTATAAATATTTTATTTCATTAATCTTTTTGTAAAAATATTTTCTTGTGTGTTTGGAGAAATAGTTCATGCAAATATTTTATAAAGAGAAGCTAAAAACAGGCAACGGCTCTCCTGAATTGGCAGCAGTTAGCTCACAAAGACTATTATAACAGCCATGTCTGGGATTACAGAGAGACTATTAATGATAAGATAGCACTCGGAAATTGTTGTAGCCCCCAAAATTCGTGTTAGTATCACGAAACGAACTCAGTTACTGTTCAACAACGAGCTGGTTCGGACAGCCGTATCCGTTAGATCCCGGAATCGTATCATATCTTAGGCAAAAGGAATTAATACTGAACTATTATCAATCGCCGGGCGCCACAAAATGTCGAACAATTGTCTCATCACGTTCGATCGAAATGAACATGGGACTTATTTTACAGGCCAGGTCGTAACCGGCAAGGTGCAAGTTAATTTTAATAAAACCAAAAAACTTCGAGGTACGTGAGCTTTTGAAAAAGTCTTTGAATCAGTTTTAATATTCAACGACTTTTACTATATTTTATTAACTGTGGGTTGGCCTCACAGCTATCACACTGCAATCTTATCTATGAATTATGTGTTTGTATTTGTTTGATTTTTTTTGCTCTGTTTTCATTTTTTCAAACCCATTACGATATGGGTAATTTAGTGATAACTCGAAATTGGCACAGACAAAACAAATGCACAATTATTGATGCAAAGCACCAAATTATTGTTAAAGCTGTTGCTAAACCAAAAACTCGTAGGGGATCTACAAGACTGATAACAATTTAACTAGCCCAAAGTTCAGGAAATACCAAAATTTATTAGTCACATACTATGTATGTTATGTTAAAGATTTCAGCCTGAAGGCCTCAGTTGCTCTGGCTATTCTATTGTACTTTAGAATTAACTTCTCAATACTATAAAAAAAATAAATTAATAAAAATATAAATGAATATAGGTATACTAAAATATTCACAATTTTCCTAGAATTACAAAATCACATTAATATATTTAAATATTTACATTTATCCATACTAAAAAAGGTACTCATTTTATCTATTTTAACTTTCTTTTACTATTTTTACTCTCATTTAATATCTGTATCCAATTCGAAACTACATTTATCTCTTTTATTTGACAGGAATTATTCAAAAAATCTTTCTTAAATTGATCCCAAATTAAAAAAGTTACCTATTTTATCTATTTTAATTTTCTTTTATTATTTTTACTTTCATTTTACCTATTTTATCTATTACCTATTTTATCTATTTTAATTTTCTATTACTATGTTTACTCTCATTTAATATCTTTATCCAATTCGAAACTACATTTATCTCTTTGATTTCACAGGAATTAAACTACAGATCTGCGGCTATGCCTGTGCACAATGGCGTAGAAAACATGGCAAGGCGGTGGCCACAAGCCAGGCGAACTTTAAGCCGGGTCGCAAGCACTTCTTCACTGGCCGAGAGGATTACATAGCGTCGACGACATTTCTGATGGGCTCGGATCAGGGACAGACGTTCAGTATCGATGCTGGAACCTATACATACACGTTTGCCTGCCCCATACCTAATCATTGTCCGTCCTCGTATGAGGGCATTTACGGACATATACGTTACCTGGCCAAGGTTATATTTATACGTGCCGGAGCCTCCAATCGCACTACGAACGTGGGCTTTACGGTGCTCAAGTTGCTCGATCTGAACCAGGAGAACAAAATATTACGCGAACCGGCCAGTAGCGAGGCCATGGAATATTTCTGCTTTATGCACACGAAGCCAGTTCATATGAAGGTGACGCTGCAGCAGCAGGGATTTGTGCCTGGTCAGTTTATGCTCATCCATGCCGATGTGCGCAATGACTCCAGTGTCGACTGCTCCAAGCTGATGATCATGCTCTATTTGCGAGCCACCTACACAGCTGATATGCCCGCTGTCAGTACGGTGTCCGAGAAAATACTGCTGGCCAAGCGTGAGGGTGGCCCTGTGGTCCATCATACCCAAAAGTCTTACACAGAGTCCTTCCGGATTCCGGCCACTGCACCCACATGTGAGCATCTCAGCAAAGTGGTTCGTGTCTCCTACGAGGTGCGTATTGTGGCCATGATGAACTGGATAATGCCCAATCCAAAGGTCGTCATACCCATCACCATTGGCAATGTGCCTCTGGTTACCGTTGGATCAGCTGCCACTCCCGTCTGTGCCCCTCTCCCCAGCGAATTGCCGAGCACCTCCGCCAGAGCCATGCAATTAGCTGCCGGCGTGAACAACGCTGGCTACGAGCAAACAGAGGAGCTGGAGGACTACGAGCTGCCCGAAGACGGTGATGATGAGTTTGAAATCGAGGACAATATAGCACCAGAGCTACGTAAGTCCATGAGCTGCTTTCATGTCCTTTTTGAATAAAATTCAACTCCTTTTTGTGTTTACAGCACCTCCGACCTACGAGCAGGCCATGTTCATGACCGCTGACATCGCGGATACGGATGCCAACACCGTCAGTGAGGCAGCTCGCTTCACTCCACGTTATCCCGTCTTCGATGTGGATACTTTCCAAAGCCCGCCACCGAATCCCCCACCGAAGAAAAGAAATCGTCGCCGTCGCCGAGCCGAACAACGTAATGAGAAAAAGCAGCCGATGAACGACCAGAATAGAGAACAGGAGAGAGAGCCAGTGGAATCGCCAGTGGAGATTTAAGAACTTATCAGCAAGTCATATCTTATCTTTACAGTATTTATATTATTCAGTAGAGACTTGTGTTATGCCATGAGTGCAAGTATACGCTATTGTTTACAAAATGTCGCAAACAAGATATTTAATAAATAAACAAGCCCATTAAAGCATCCTTAATCAAATCTACAAGTCATATGAATCCAAATATTTAAAATACTTATATTAGTTTCTAATTATAGTCAATTTATTATGGAATCAACGATTTCTTAATGATTTAAATTATTATTACACGCACATCTATTTTTTTTTTATCGCAGCTGTAGATATTTAATATATATATTTATTTAACTCAAATATGACGTACGCGTACCATTCGCTGACACTGTGATTTAACTAATTAAATCTCAATTGCTTAATAAGTGCGCACTTTTAAGTTAGATTGATCAGAGACTGACTCAGTGGAAAACCCACAGTTTCAATTCAGAAAACCAAAATATGTTTCTATAAATAAGCGCCCTTGCACTTATTTAATATCATTAAAATTACATTTGCAATTGAGTGATGTTGAGCTTCATTTTATTCGCGTGCCTGTTGTCATACACAAGTGTATTGGGTGTTGATGTGGATCTGGATTTGGGACGGGTTCATGGCGTTGATCTGACTTCGAGACTGGGGGTCCCGTTTCACGCTTTTCGTGGCATTCGCTATGCGGAACCTCCTTTGGGTGAGCTGCGCTTTAAAAATCCAAAACCCGTTAAGCCATGGACACCCAAAACCTTCGATGCTAGTAAGGACGGACCCATGTGTCCACAGCCATGGGGAAATATGACAGATGTCTCTGAGGATTGTCTCCGACTGAATGTCTACACGAAGAACTTAAATGAGAACGCCGGACTGCCTGTGATTGTATTTATTCATCCAGGTGGTTTCTATGTGTTCTCGGGACAGAGCAAATACCTTGCTGGACCTGCCCATTTCATGGATCGTGATTGTGTGCTAGTTACACTCAATTATCGTTTGGGAACATTGGGTTTCCTGGCCACGGACAGCGCAGATGCTCCTGGCAATGCAGGACTCAAGGACCAAGTATTGGCGCTTCGTTGGATTCAACAGCACATTCATCGTTTCGGAGGCAATCCAAAGTCGGTAACACTTCTGGGATACAGTGCAGGAAGTTCGAGTATTGCCCTTCACATGTTGTCGCCGATGTCACGAGGTCTTTTCCACCGTGGCATCTGCATGAGTGCCTCTCCCTATGGCAAGTTCATGTATAGAACGTCAGACGTGAATGTGGCACAGCGTCAGGCGCGCTTATTAAAATGCCCTGAGACGCCACTTAAGGATTTAGTTAGCTGCCTACGTGAAAAGCCCATGTCAGATATTGTTAAGTCCTACAAAGGCATGTTCGAGTTCGGATGGAATCCCATGTCCAACTGGAATATAGTCGTAGAAAGGAACCATGGGCAGGAGCGATTTCTGGTGGAAGACCCACACAAAACGGCACGTTGTGGGAACTTCTACAAGGTACCTCTTATCTCGGGCATAACTGAATTTGAGCTAATGACAGGGGCATTCTGTGAGTAAACAATTGAGTCAAACTTAATCTTACTCTTTAAAAAAACAAAAATTGCCTCTACCAACAGTTGATCTGCGAAATGATAGCATGCGGAGCATGATGAACTACGACTGGGAGCGTGTTGCACCCATTTTATTGCTCTATGAACGTAACACGCCCCACTCCAAGCAGGCAAGTGCCGTACTTCGGAAAAAATATCTGGGCGATGGCCAGTTTGAAAATCCTGGATCATTGCAAGCACTCGGAAGACTCTATAGCGATGCAGTCGTAGGAGTCGAATATAATCGTTTCATGCGTCTCATGGCTCGTCACACACGAATATACACTTACTATTTCCGTTATAAAGGACGCTACAGTTTCCTAAAAGATCCGAAAACCAATAAAACAATGGGTAAGCGTAGATGAAGATGAATAATACAGATAAGTATTTAATAAATATTTACTGAATATTGTAGGCGCGGTGCATCACGATGAGCTATTATATTTGTTTCATGTGCCAATCATTTCCCCACTCTTTAAAAGAACCGATCCTGAGAATACGACTATTGAACGACTTACGCGCATGTGGACGCGATTCGCCTTAAATGGGTAAATAAATACCATAATATGCTAATTATCCTGATTATATATCGTAATATCGTTTACAGAAATCCTAACAATGCAGCTGATGAATACTTGCGCGATTTAAAGTGGCCAATATATAATCCCAATCAACCAAAATATTTGGAAATCGATGAAAACCTGACGATCAAAAGGGGAAAAATTAATGAGCAACGCTACAATATCTGGAACAAGTTGTTTCCCATTCCTAATTAAAATCAAACCGACTTATCAGCTTATTTTATAAATGTTATGTAAGTTTTAAGGAATTTATTTATTATTTTCAAAGATAATTGATCACATATTAAAAAAATAAAAAAATAATAATTCTTCCTATCTCATTAATAAATTACCTCAAATAAAGAACGCATGTACCACTTCTCAATAAATAATATACAAAATATTGTTCTTTTAATATTCGTAAAACAAGCGAATAAAACTAAAGTCAGAACAAGTCGATGAGGCTACACTGTCTATATAAATATTTTTGGTAACTCGAAAGCATTGCACTCTCATTCTCTCGGCTCCGCTCTCGCAGTCTTCTACTCTCAGTTTACTCTAAGTGGGAGCTTTCGATTTTGTTTATCGCTCTCAGCTGGCGAGGTCGCATATGTGGCTACCGGCGGAGCTTTGGTTCTCTCCATACTTTTAAACATAAGTGTTCGGAACTATTAATATTTTGGCAGTTTACTCTAGTTTGCTGTTCCGGTTTGCATGTGTCGCTCAGTTTAAGAGGTGAAAGTACACGGGACTCCAAATAAATTGAAATAGTCTTTTAGAAATGCCTTCAAATTGTACTATTGAGTTCGATCGCTCAAGTTGGATTTTCTACAGCGGCGAAACTGTCAAAGGCCGCTTTGCTTTAACTACAACAACCAACAAGACTATTACCGGTAAACGTAACCACGTTTTTGCATTGTTTTTATAATAACCAAAAATGTTATCTAAATTGAAAAGTTTTATGGTTATATCTTTTGATAAGAAAATAACATTACATACAACATAAAGTGAGCTACACAAGGTAAACGCCTACAGACGAAGAACGATCTCAAGTTGAATTAACTGTTCTAAAACAAAAAAAAAAAATAACTTGGATATTCGAAATTGACAAAGGGTATATTTAAAAATTTATATAAATGTCTCTCTGTCTCTCCAAACAGCGATGTATGTTTCACTAAAGGGTGTGGCGAAGGTTTCTTTTGAAGAGGAGGGAACGCGGGCTCAAGTTCGAAGCTCAAAAACTTATGTAAATCTCCGAACAGATATTCGTTGCGAGAGAGAACTTCCAGCTGGCAGACACACCTACAGATTCCGTATACCTCTGCCGCCCGATTGCCCGACGACATGTACAGAAATGTACGGAGAGGTATCCTATAACATTGCGTTAGTAATTGAACGCTCTGCTCTATTGAGCCATGAATTCAAAACGCCGTTAACCGTAGTGCAGACCTATAATCTTAACATGTACCCGGAGATGCTGGTAGGTTCTTCAGTTTCCTTGTCACCAAGCCATATCATTTTCATTGCTCCCCCAAGATACCAATAAAATATGAAGACATCAAATACTTTTGCTGCTGGCCCTGTCCCTCCGGTCCTGTCCTAATGTCGCTAACGATACCTTTTGGTGGATATACACCTGGCCAGAGAATTAACTATGAGTTGTACATAGATAATCAGGCGCTTGGCAATGATCTTAAATGCGTTAAGCTCTCCCTCATACAGATCTATGAGTTCAGAGCTTATTCAGGCACCTACAAATCGAAGATTTGTAAGAATGACGTTTCTTCAGAGCTCCACTCCCAAATGGTACGGCGTCTGTCGAAACGCCTAATAAATGGAAGCCTGAACATACCCACCACCCTGCCACCCACCTCCACAAAAAACTATATTATTAAAATATCTTATGTGATATATCTCTTCATTAATGCGGGCGATTTTCAACGAGATTGGGAGATGGAAATCCCCATCATAATTGGCACCATTCCTCTAGAACAAATTGCCAATGATCCTGCTCATACGACCCCTTGGATTCCTCAAACACCAGACACTCCAGCTGTGCCAGCAGCAGATCTGCCACCAAGTTATGACGTCTACAGTAAGTATAGCCGATAACCCTCATAGATCTGTTAAAAACACACCGATCATTCACTTTAAGGACCACCAACATTTGAGGAAGCCACACATATTGGAGAGGTGTTCGAAGATACAGACGACAATAATGGGTACAATAACTTTGTGCATTCCACTGGGCCACGTTACGAGGATTCTGCAGATGTCCCCTTGCTACGTCTGCCGCCGACTCCAACTGCCTACAGAGCCTCTTCAATAGCCGCTGATTAGTTGCAATTTGGTTTGCGTTTTCTCAGTTCTGGCATGAAATTCCAAAAACTTAATGTAATTAAATATATTTAAGCAGCAAAATATTTGCAAACACTAATTAAGTTACAGATGTACATTCTTTAGCATTCTTTAGTCAGCAGTTTCATTATCTTTTGTGTGTTGTGTACTAAAATAAATTCATTTTATATTTGAATAGTTAAAATAAAAATATTTAGCTTACATATTTGAGCTTATGTATTGTTTTGGGTTAATGTAGCAAGCTGGATTTAACAAAAAAAAAATCCTACATTTGTTCCTTTCCTTTTACATTTAGCTATGTGTTTAAACAGTGCTTCTAAATACTTAGAGCAGCAAAAATCTCTAAGAAAACGCATCACATAAGCACATATGTATGTTAATTGTAAATACCACATAAAAGCATTCCAGTTGGCAATTGCAACGATAAATAAATATGTTCTAAATATAAATTCTTCAACTTGCATGAATCAAAAATTATTAAGAGATATATGTTATTCCATATATATTCTATTGCAAATAAATA
Source organism: Drosophila innubila (assembly GCF_004354385.1). Taxonomy (NCBI): domain Eukaryota; kingdom Metazoa; phylum Arthropoda; class Insecta; order Diptera; family Drosophilidae; genus Drosophila; species Drosophila innubila. The sequence goes on from NW_022995380.1 coordinate 12,274,737, forward strand.
CAATATATAAATGCAATTTTAAGCTATTATATTTTAATACTTACGTGTAAAAAAAAAAATTCCCAAGCTATTACATTTTTTCAGGCACTTTGTACCTCAGAGCACTACACGGCAGCTTTTTTTTGCGGTTAAATAATTACAAGCAAATAGTATTTCAGAGACAAATTTACAAGGTATATATACTTTTTATAGAGGCAGAGGCAGTGTAGATATTAGATTGGAACATTAATTTTATGTTTTGTTGGCAATGA